>NC_056667.1:168638479-169270524 GCF_018350195.1 Panthera tigris
TCTAATATGAGTGCAGGTATGTATAATATATGTTATCTTAGTCATACATATGTATCTATTGTGAGGATATTGGTGGTCAATTATTAAATTCAAATTAAATTTTAAATTATTCAAAAGATAGTAGGGGTATTCGTTTAAAAAAAAAAAACTTCATTCTGTAGGAAACACAGCCACTTCAGAAGCAAAATGTTGAAAAGCCAGACCACACTTTTCTCCGTGTGGAAATCTTACTAGGGCAAGTCAGGCTCTAACTCAGAGAAGATAAGGGAACTAAAGTTCTCCCACCCTTCATGCTTTGAGAAGGCTTCTGCTTTTCCCCAAGTGCCAAACACTCCAGTTGAGGGGCAGCAGGGGCTAAGTCATCCTGGGCAAAAGAAACATTTTCCATTGCTGGTCAGAAGAAATGCCACAGAACAGAGCCCTAGAATGTTAGTGGTGGAAAGGACATGGTTATCTGTTGTCTCCTCATTTTATGAAAATAAAAAACCAAGGTCAGGCCAGAGAGATGATTCGAGCAGATTTGTGGCAGAATCTGTTTGTTAGTCTGGTACTTCTCTCATAATAACATGAGAAGTGTTAGTGGGAGGAACATCTATTTATTCTGCAAATCAAGCCAGAAGACTGAAGAGATGACAGTTTAGAGACTTATCAGTAAATGGAGAAAGACCCCCCCACCCCCCCGCTCCATGCTTTTGTTGGGGCTGAACATGAGCAATCTTACTAAGAATTATTGGGAACATAGTGTAGCACAGCCATCTCCCACTAGGACAGAAATAGGTGATAAAAACATTAAACAATGACAAACAATCACAAGAATGAAAGTTGACCAACTCTGGGATGCACAGAGCTGCAAGGGCTCCCAAAACATGGGATTTTTGGTACTAAAACTGAAACCAGGTCCCTGGAAAACCTGAACAAGATACCAAAGACAATGTGTTCCTTTAAATTTTCAATTTACATTTCTAATCTTCCTATTATTTTCAGATTTGTCTGTTGAGAATGTGGTTGTTGATATTTAATAAACATACAGATACAAACACACACATTCCTATAGAGAACGGAGGGAAGAAAACAAGATACAATCCCTACTTCAAAGACATGTTCTAATGGTGGAAGAGAGATTGAAAATAAACACAGTAAATAAATGAAGTACACAGTATGTTATAAAATTCTAAGTGTTATTGAACAAAACAGAACGGAGGAAGAGAACTGACCCAGAGCAGCAACTTTTTTCAGGAGGATGGTCAAGGAACGGCCTCACTAACAAGCTGACATTGGAACATAGACTTGAGGGAGATAAAAGACTGAGCCACGTGATTACTGGGGAGAAGTGTGTTCCTGGCAAAGGGAACAACACATACAATGACTCTAAGCAGGGAGCAAGCTTTATGTGTTTGAAGAGGAGTGAAGGTCCAGTGTGAGGTGGGAGCAGGGTAATAAGAGATGAAGCCAGAAACGAATATTCAGATTCTCCAAGCCTGTTCAGCTGCATCATGCAAAGCTGAATAGGCAAAGTTGAACGGCTAAAGACATTTAAAATAACATTAACCACAGAATGGTTTTATCAGGAGGAGTTAGAAACTAATGCCTCTAGAGACTAGCAAAGCAGTGGTCCCAGTGAAAGATGTTTACCATGAACTACAGATACGAGGTCTGCTTAGAACACTGATGAACATGTGCAGTAATTATATGATACTCATAATCTCACGAGTTTTATAGATTGAGGAGAGAGTCAGTACTTTTCATGTTTAAAAACAAACATAGATAAATTACTTTGGAAAACAACTATTCTATATCACATGAATAATGCCATTTCACATTTGCTAATAATTTGCTTTGGACACAATAAGAGGCAACAGTGATATTAATTACACGGATATTAATAGAGAAAACTAACCCATTTCACAAATATGTGTGAATTTGATCATTCTTAAATTTCAGAACAGGGAGCCACACTTGAGGAAAACATTTCTGATGTAACAAGTAGAGTGACTACAAAGTCGACACATACCTTCCAGAATTAAAATGTAATCCAAGAGATATTTTGCAGATGTATGTGGTATTAGCCAGCATCTGGTCTGTGACAGTGGTGATATGAAGAGCTGGAAATACTACTGGACTATTCAGAAGTAGGAAGATGTAATCTAATCCTCAGTAGCTCTCCTATGACTTGAGAATCTCCTCCTCCACTCCTTACACCACCCCTGCACAACTGGACTACTGTCACGGACACTGGACTGTTAATCAATCTGCTCTTGCTCCTCTCCATACCTTTTCCAAAGTTACCACTACAGCTGCAATCATGATCATGCAATCATGCCATCTTCCTACCTAAAATTCTTCAGGCACTTTTCTTCAACTTCAGAATAAATTCCAATCTTCATTTTGTAGCATAAAAGCCATTTATGACCAGATGTGTCAAGGTCTCATTTCCTGATAATTCTCCACATGGAATCTACATCTATCTTCTCTTTTATGCCCCCGAGTAATGTTGTTTCTTCTCTCTACAATTAGTGTGTTTCTCCTCCCCTCATCCCAATTATTTTCTCACTTCCATTACTTCTTGCTCAATATTCAACTCCTTTACGAAGGTTTCCTTTATAGTGTCTCCTCTCCCTACTCTTCCTCTACGTCTCCAAAGCAAACCCTTTAAAAGAGTTATCACACCGGATTTTAACAGATGCTTTACTTCTCTGTCTTCCCCACCAGGCTGAATTACTTGAGCATGGGAGCAGAGGATGATTCATCTTTGTATCACTAGCTCTTAGAACAGTGTCTGGCATCTAAGTGATACTTGTAAGAAAGAAGAATCAATAATTTGATGAATGAGTAAAATAAGGACTATCATTTCAGGCAACTTACTCAAGCCACAGCTTTTAATCTATGAAGATATTTTTATTTTGCTATCATTCACTTTAAACATGAAACCTGATTTTCAGCAAATTTCAACCATTAGCATCTGCATCAGGGATAAGTGCCTATGTTACAGGGTTTGATACAATAAACTCATATATTATCTGCAATTCCTGTAGCAATTTTCTTTTCAACCCCTAACAATGTGGCAACCATGTATTTTAAAATTTCATTTATAATTATGGAACTACTAATAAAACCCAAACATTACATTATAAATTTTTACAGCATTGACTTTCAGATTGTTTTCTTAGTAGCACTGTAAGACCTTTGTCACACAAGATCTCATAAAGGATATACAGAATAGTAAAAGTAGAAACCACAGCCATTCAGGTCGAAGCCGAAATGGGGATACCCAGACTTCACACTGATTTTTCCCTCTACTTTCCTCCTGTGGGTCTGCATTATGTTCTTGCTGTATTATTTAAGAATATCTAATTCTGCTAAGCAGAAAACAAGAAAAATGTGATGGATGAAACTCACAAAGAGTATTAAGTATAGATGGTGAACAATCCATTGGCTTCCAAGACATAGGTAAAATTCATAAGTGTTAAGCATAATTAGAAAAGAAAAGTATAACTAGAATATAAATTAGTAACTTATAAGATGTAGATATCTATTTCTTACAAATAGAATAAATGAAATATATAATAAAAAAAATAAGTGGAATAAATAGGAGTATCACTTACAGTGAAAATAGATACAAAGACCAAGTCACAAGAAACAAATCATGCCGCCTCCAGATTGAAAGGTATATCATCACGGAGTCAACCCCCTATTTGTGACATATATCATGGTTACATTTTGATCCCATGTATGTTTCATCCTACATGTGCAGAGAAAAGGCAAAGCTATTCATCAGGTCAGTGAAAGTGAGAGCAGCTGACCAGGTTCTGCCCCTAAATACCTCTGGTAGAACAGAATGTATTGACTCCAGGTATCTTCCTTCCCTAAGCCTCTTTGTTCAATGTAAGTTATATCCACATCTTCAATAATAAAGGCCAATGTAGCAGAGAGAGAAAGAGAGGCAGGACATGTAAATGCTGTGCAACACAGGACTCCAGTAGGATGTTCCTTCCCCTCCTCTTAACCTATCACGAGTACATTCACCCATCTCCAACTCTTTCCTCTTGCTTCTTTCTGTGTGTTTTCATTGGGTTCTATAAACTATGTTAAGTCTACTACCTTAGTTTGGGTCTGTGAGTCTTTCTGTCCCTTGGCTCTTGAAAATGTCTGTCAGTTAATATGCTTGGAGGCTACCATTGCCTCAATGTAATTTCCCACATGACAGGGATCCCTGAGACTGTTATCTGTTTGGAAAACATGATTATAATGCAATCTTACAATCAATTAATATTAGTCCACTTTTGTAAGCCTTTCATTAATCTTAACTGTTATCAATCATGGTTGAATTTAACATGGCTTTTACAGCATTCCCAGACTATATTAGAACACTTTGTTTTTAAAAAACGTATTCTGAATTCTTTTCTAGGAATCTTATCCCTTAATGGAAGTGCTAGTATATAGCGACATTTCATTACAGTTTGGTATCAAAATACATCCAACTTTCCTTTCAGCTTTCAGTGCTATCCCTCTGACTTACATGCTCTGACATTCTATTAAGGTTATATCCAATAAGGAGTTATCCTAATTTTTACTCTTCCTGATGAAAAACTTTTAAGATTTTAAACTTTTTTTTTTAATTTATTTTTGAGAGAGAACAAGAGAGACAGAGCATGAGCAGGGGAGGAGCAGAGAGAGAGGGAGACAAAGAATCTGAAGCAGACTCCAGGCTCTGAAATGTCAGCACAGAGCCTGACATGGGGCTCGAAACCACAGACCATGACATCATGACCTGGGCCAAAGTTGGATGCTTAACCAACTGAGCCACCCAGGTGCCCTTGAAACTTTTAAGATTTTAAAATAAAACAATTTTTAGGTTTCTTTCCAAATATATAATAGACTAAAAACATAAAATAGACTCCTAGAGTATTGATACACATTATATTAGGTTGAACTATATGAAACTGACATTTTTGTATATCTAAAACAGCCAGATATTGGTACTTTTATAATTCAAAGTAATAGATCTACTGATCTAACCATTATCTAGCTTAGACCCCTTAAAACACTTAATAATTTCAAGCATCTGATTGAAAACTTCTAATGTTTCTATTGGCTTGTAAGTAAACTTCTCTCGTTTTGGACAATTTTAACCTATGGAAAGTTGAGTAAATATCTGTATCACTATAACCTCAATTAATGAGTACAGCAGTTACATTCTCTATCATGCAAGCCAGAACACTTTTGAAATAGGACACTCTGAACAAGTGTAACCTGAAACAATACCAGGCACATAAACCAGTACAACCATCCTATATATGAGCCACAATGAATATATACGAGTCCCCCTTTACAAGCTATCCTTTAAAATAGCTGGTGATTTCTACTATTGCTGTTTGCTCCTATTTTCATGCAATCAAACATGACTCCATCTCTGAATCGTTGCTCTGCTGGCATGACTTTGAACCCTATAAATTTAATTTAGCTTAGTTAAATATATTAAATATGTACTACAAAGGTAGGAGAATCGAATACAACTGAATTCTAAGCTAAAGTTTCTCAATCACAAAATGGACAATTTAGAGAACTAATAGACATCCTTAAGTTAATTTTTGGTTGTAAATCACGGGTTCCTCATTTGCTCCATCTTTTTTTCCTCCTCTTCACCCTACCTTCTTCTCCTTATTTCCCTCTTTCTCTTACCAATATCTTGGGCCTGCAATGACAAAATTAATATTATTTAGACTCGCGTTTGTTTCTCAATATTAAAAATGCAGTGACCTGTTTTAGAATCCTTTTGATTGAATATAAATGCAAGTATCCACTTGCTAGCATCTTGTGTAGAAATCTATTTTGTATCGTCCTATGTGTAACTGAAATCAAACTAAGAAATAGAAACAGTGGGGGAGCCTAGGTGGCTCAGTCGGTTGAGTGTCCAACTTCAGCTCAAGTCATGATCTCGCGGCTGACAAGTTCGAGCCCCGCCTTGGGCTCTGTGCTGACAGCTCAGAGCCTGGAGCCTGCTTCAGATTCTGTGTGTGTGTCTCTCTCTGCCCACCCCCCCACTCATTCTCTGTCTCTCTCTGTCTCAAAAATAAAATAAACATTAAAAATTTTTTTTTAAAAAAAGTAGAAAGAGTGCATGAAACTTATTGCAGGGCTTTGCACCCAGTAGATACTCAATAAATCAGTGGTTCTCACCTCTGCTATTTACCATATTCTTTCTCAGTGTGTAGCCAAATGTTGAAAGATGATCAAGTGGCTATAGTGTGCCAGAATTTGCCTCCTATGTACTAAGAGATGTTCACCTAGAAATAAACAGTTATATTGAGTGACACTCTGTTGAAAGGTGATGATGTGAGTTCTTTGAAATTACTATTACTTTGACAGGAATAGATACAGTAAGAAGTTCCTCTACCAGAATTAGTTTTAAAAAGTTAATGATTTTTCTGTGTTTAGTGTTATTAATCCCTTCAAGTGTGGCTCCAAAACTTCTAGTGTTAAAGAGTTTGCCTCAAATATGAAAAGTTTGAAATGCATTGTAATAAATGTTTATTTGAAGAATGCTGATGGACCAATATAAGTTAAAAAATGAGAAAAAATAGAAGGAAGGGTATGTTTCCTATGTTCCTTTATGGATGAGGTGACTTTTCTGTTAGTGCTGAATCTAAAATCATATTGATTTTATTGCCCATGCTTGCCTGTTGCCTCTCAAAATTTATCATATAACCCTAAAAATCTTAAACTAACTACCTCTATATATAATAATTTTATCTCCTTTCCCACATTATTTAATAATCTATTGTTCTTAAATTTCAAAAATGAATTAAATTTTAACAGAATTTTTAAAGTACTATGGTGGCAAATCTGGGCACTATGAAATTGGAAGTTTGTTTCACAATAAAAGACACTTTAGGTATGAGAAGCCAATCTATTTATGTAAAACCTTATTTGGGGACATTATCTTTCCCTTTAATGGAACACCATTTCCTCAGACTCCATGGGTTACTATGGTATCCTGCCTATATTTGCTTCTGCTAATGTTCCTGAGTCCATTAATGTTCAATTGTGAAATTGTTTTGACTGGTAGACTTGGCAGTCATGTGTGTCACATGTGCTGCCAATGTGAGATGAAGAAAGCAGCTCCCTGAGCAATCAGAGTGGTACAGAAATAAATAGAGAAAAGCATCACTGTCACAAGCTCATGTTAAATCATCTCAGCCTTATTACTTCACAAGATAACCATAAACCTGACAAAATGCCACAAACAATAAAAGCAAGTTTCAAGTACTTGTTGAGTATTTTTCTTCAAATTATCATTGATCACTATGGAAAAAAAAAAGAGCTGTTTCTTTTAGTTAAAGATACTTAATGATCTACAAAATGTTCAATGTAGAAACCATAAATAATCCTCTTTCATTGATACCTTTGATTTGGAAATCACATGGAAAAGATGAAAAAAGGTATATGCCATCCGAGTGTAAATATTGGGCTCTTTAAGATAAGAGCCATCATTATTAATCCTTTTAACTACTTCCTCTCTTATGACTAAAATCAGATATAAAATAATTTGCTCCTTTTTCCACAAGGGTATGATATACATATTACATGATGTAATCAGAAAATTTTCTCATCATGGTTTCTGTAATCCTTTTATCTCCCTGTATTTCTAACTCAAATATGTGTTAAAATTTTAGAATCTGTATTAAACGTTGGCAAGAAACTTTAATAAATTTTAAATTCTCATAGTGAGACACTGTTTTCCCAAGAAAATCAATGAGGTGGAACCAAAGAACATTCCTGAATCCTGGGTACTTAACTTCTTGATAAAAGAGTCCTGACAAATTAATCTGGCAAAGCCAATTCAGGTGTGAAACTACATGTGGTGGCGATAAGCAGCATTTATGGGCTAGCAAAGTTTTAAAACTCCAATTATTCTTTAATACCTTAAAAATTAATTTACAAAATAAAATTATACTTTGCCATGCCCAAATGCCATAATACATAATAGAAGAGTTATGTCTGATTTTTCCATAATTCAGTCTTACATCTGAAACTAAACTTGTAAATATGTCTCACCTTTTTTTATTTCTTCCTCATCTTTTTTTCTGTTGTTTTTTTTTTTTTTTACTTTGTCTTTTGGAAAATTTAAAACACCTGCAAAAGTAGAGCAGTCAGTATAATGAGCTCCCATGCACCCACCACTCTGCTTTAACAATTATTAAGAATTTGCCAATCTTTCTCATCTTCACCTCACTTATATTTACAAGAATATTTTAAAGCAAATCTCACAAAATCAATTCACTTGTTTTGGGTATGTATATTAGCAAGTAACATTTTTTTTCTATAACACTTATAAATACTACTATTGTCATCTTACAATATTCCTAAAGGTCCCTTAATATCACCAAATATCTAGTTCATGTTCAAGTTTTATAATGTGCTCATACATATTTTTTCAGTTTCTCATTTAAATCTAGAACAGCCCATGCCACCATGCCCACCCCCACGAGGACCAGGCGTCATCGTATTTGGTTCCTGTATCTGTTAAGTCTCAGTTCCCACTCCCCACTCCTTTTTATTCATGTCATTTATTTGTTGAAGAAATCATGTCGTTTATCCTTTAAAATTCCCACATTTCAGATTTGGCTGATTTTCTCCCTCTTATCCTTCTTATTACCTCTTTTTTTTTTTTTTTAAATACAGAAGACAATACTGGGGTTGGCAAAGATTCAATGGACACATCTATTGTTACATGATAAGATAAAATAGAAGCGTAGGACTGGAACTCAGATTCTCTGCTGTTAAATGTACAGCCTCATTCAGCATGGGGAAGAAGAAAAATGAGAAGTTTGGAGATTGAAAACCTGGACTGGGTGCCCAGTTCTATTCACCAGTTGAGTGACTTTAGGCACGTTACCTAAACTCTCTGAGCCACATTTTCCACATCTGAAAAGTGAAGGTGATAAATTCCTTCCTTGCCCATAAAATGCTTATTAAATGCCAGGCGTTTTTACATTATTATTTCAAGTTACATTTTTTTTGTCTATTTGGAAAACACCAGGTTGGTTTTGAGCAAAAATAGTGCCAATTTTGGTTCCATTACAGGTCTGATGGTAAGGAGTTTGAGATGAATGAGGTATTGTTTAATACTCACTAAATCTTTTTTGAATGTCAAATCAAGCACTTTAGTTCTCTTCCATCTTTCTTGTCCAGATTTGATCCATCCTAAAAAGCCTGAATTGTAGGATGTTTAGGTTTGTATCTAACTCTACATTCTGTCTCTACCCTAATGTACATCCAAAAAGTCATTTAAACAGTGTGCATA
Organism: Panthera tigris; assembly: GCF_018350195.1. Lineage (NCBI taxonomy): Eukaryota > Metazoa > Chordata > Mammalia > Carnivora > Felidae > Panthera > Panthera tigris. Next base: position 168,647,784 of record NC_056667.1, read on the forward strand.
ACTTCGTGAAACTATTTTCTCTTTTCACAACCCAGAACAGCATGTACATCATTATTAAGACAGTCTTTTTGATGCATTGTTTTTATGTAATAGATTCTTATTGCACATTTAGTAATTGCTTCTTTTTGCAAAAACCCATTTACATTTTAAGGACATAAAATTAAGTTCAGTTTCTTTAAAAGAATTGTTTAATTGATCAAAATGTAGCTACAGTAAAAATATATGTAAAGTGATCCCTTTCCAGTTTAATAAAGCATTTATTGGAAAAAGGGAGGGATGCCTTGAAGTAGTTGTGTCTTTACCAAGATTAACTACAGTGGATTCCAGGTCTCCAGAATGTTATAAAAATGAAGGATGCAGAACATTCAATGGAGGACCAGTAAGCAGTGATAAATCCTGCAGCATGGTCAAGGAAAATGAGAAGAACAGGAGGCTCAGAAACCAATCTTTGACTATCAGTAAATGCCTTAAGACTTTGGAGCAGTTCCACTGATATGGTGAGAACCAAAGCTAAAATTGCAGTGGCATAAAGAATGAATTAGAAACAATGAATTTAAATTAAGCTTCATTGGCAAATGAAAGACTAGAGATGGGTTCATTGCTTGAAATTAAGATGAGTATAAAGGAAGCCTTAGAAAGAAAGTCCATCTTTTCCTTTCAGATAAGAGGAGTAAAGAGTGACTGATTAATTAGATAAACTTAGAATTGGAGATGGGTGAAATTAATAGGATCCATGCCTGATGGACTCTAGTTTCTTGAAAATGTAATAAAGAACAGTTTGTTGAGTGCAGGGTTGAGTTTTTTGAGGAAAGTTATAAAGATTTCCAGGAGTTGGTGAGCGAATGTGCATGAGACTGATTAGGAATCAAGAAGGGTTGTGATGGAATTTTAAGGATGAGTGGCAACAGTGTCAGGCAGTCTTTCTTTAGCACCACTAGCACCAGGGAAAAGCACGGAGTAAGCTGATGATCAAGCTGAGAGGAGACAAGGCAAGATCCAAAGAATGGGACAAGACAGCAGTTACTGGTGAGACTGCTATTAAAAAGATTTAAGAGGAGCTCCAATCAAAGTAGGAAGAGAAAGCCAAGAGTGAACAACAATCTAAGAGGAAGGACTATGATGAGCTAAGAGGCTATGGAAAGATGGGGAAAAGACTGTGGTCAGAAAGGGCACTTTCAAAATTCAAGATCTCAGAGAAGGACCACAGGACTGTGCTGCTGAAATAGTGATCCCATTGGGTTAGAAGAGGTTAACAGTTTGTTAAATGGATTATCATTGAGGATACTAAATTTATGATCTTTCAGGAGCCTTCATGGACCTTCCAACAAAGACCAAGAAAAGTAGAAAGAGGATAAAGACTGCAAAGAGAGGCCCTATAAGGCTTCCCATGAAATGGAGAGGAAGAGAGGGAGGATGACTCAAACAAGATGAATTTACATGCCCAAGAATTACAGGAGGAAAACTTCCCAGGGGTATAGGCTAGGCAAAAAGTCTTTCCCTATCCAAAGTAGCAGCTGGGTGGAATCACAATTTGTCACCTGACTCTAAAATCATTCAAAAACACCAGAGAAGCAGTTCCCCCAAAAAAAGATTATGGAAAAAGTGGTTATAAAACGTGCATTATAAACATTTTTTAAATATAGATTTCTTCCATATTAAATTATTCTTTTAATACCTACAGGCATCAGTTCCTATTTAAGGTCAAGATCCTGCCAAATTTTGTTTTGTTAAGAGAAGAAAACCGGAAAAAACTTCTCCAAGCAATATTTTATTTGAAATGTTATTTTTAAATATGGCCATCAGGTTTCCTGAGATGAAAGCTTACTCTGACAAAGTTTGTCATTAACAGAACTGAGGGAGCTGAACAAGGGAAGAGGATTGCACAAAGACAAAGATATCAACAGCTGCAAATAAAAACATGAGCAAACTCTCCCCACTATATCTCAGCAGACATTGAAATGTTTGAAATAGTGATGACAAAGAATTAATGGACATCTGGCTGGCTCAGTTGGTTAGGCATCCGACTTCAGCTCAGGTCATGATCTCACGGTTTATGAGTTTGAGCCCCACGCCGGGCTCTGTGCTGACAGCTCAGCTTCTGTCTGCTTCAGATTCTGTCTCCCTCTCTCTCTCTGCCCCTCCCCCACTCGCACTCTGTGTCTCTCGCAAAAATAAGTAAACATTAAAAAAATTTTTTTTAAATAATTGAATGGGTAACATTGTTATAAACCAGTATCACAGAAATTCCTTAAGCATAAAGGAGATACAACTTTCTGAATTAGTGAGGAATCCGGGTTCAGGCAAAACAGAGGTAAGAGACACACACTCCACCTCAGGGTCTGCCTCTGAAAGTTAGAAGGTGCGATGTCCAAGAGGGTGCAATGCCACAACCTCAGATCCAAGTTCACAAGCTGTTCATCCTGAAGAACTAATCTTTGTGGTAGGTCAGAGAACAGAGAAATTCAAGAATGTGCTGAATGCTCGAGTGAAGTAGACCAGACCAGTGGTTATCACCTGAGGGACATACCCATAAGAAGAAAATGCTCAAACACCAACCTAAAGCATAAGAAAAGACTCCATTTCCTGGACAGTAGAGAAACTGGACATGGCAGCCCAGAAGCAGAGATTTCCTAAGGAAAAGGATTGAGGGTAGGAATAGTGTACAGGGAAGGGATATATTCATTACTAATGAAAGGAGAGTAAGAAAAAAGCCTAAGTCCTGTGGACTAGGACACCATGTAATGCCAGGGAGGAATTGTTGAGGCTTGGCAACTTCATGCCCTCACAGGACACCAGGTTTCACCTGTGGTAGTTAGTCAAGAAGACAAGAAGGAAAAAGGCATCATGGGAGCCGGGCTGATTTACTTGGACCATGCATTCTGAATTTGAGTGTTCAGTATCAAATACCACATGGTAGCAGTAATGGAATGGGAACAATTACTATCCAACCTGCCTTGTTTTGGGACTTAGGGCAGCCTACTCTGATATGGATACTGTTGAGAGAGCAATTTCCAATCTTAACAAAGTGGTGGAAGGCAAAGTCAAATGACAAGAGGTTGGTAAAGGAAGGAGGGAAGAAGAGAGCAACTGTGTAAATTACTTTTTGCACAATCTACTAGTAAAACCACCCTCCCTGTTTAAGAACTTGAACAAACATCATCAGGTTATAATTTCCGGGCATGATGAAATTATAAACACAAATTCCAAGGGCAGTTCTAAAACTGTGGTAGAACTTGGTTTTAAGGTGGTCTCCTAGATGAACCAGAACAAGAAGGCTCTTTTAAAGATTTTCCTTAAAGTGAAATGCCAAATTTCTCATAGAAAGAGTCACAGACCCTTGCAATATATGATAGCATTCCATCTGAGAAACATAGAAGTGAGGAATGAAGAAAGGTTAAGAGTGGTACCTGGTGGGTAGTAAAATTGAAAACTGGGTATTTTTTTTCCACACATGAGCTTATTTGAAGGCAGTGAAGAAGGAATTAAGAGAGAGACAGAGTTTATAAATGTATGGAATATTTGGGGGAGAAATATGATTTAAAAAGCAAGAGAAAATACTAGTAGCACAGGAAAAGAAATTAGACTTTAACCAAATGACTGCATCGAGTTACCAAATCATGTGCTACAGCTTAAAGGTACTACATAGATATGTAGTAACTAGAAAAAGACAGAAACTGATAAATAGTAATGGATCATCCACCTTAATCATCCAATCACTCAATCAATAAATATTTATTAAGCATTTGGGAAATGGTGGAGGAGAAATATTAGCCAGAGTACAAGTGTGTTCAAAAATTTAAAGTTTAGTTAGGTAGACAAATCCACATAAAAGACTAATAAGTAATTCATTGTAGTATATACTTAGTATTGTTTTTTCTTATGTGATGTTTAAAAATTTCTATGTGCATTTATTCATGTATCAAATTAAAATAAAGAACTCTTAAAGATCAATATGACAGGCTCTGTAATGAATATCATCAGGAATACCTGGATATCCATATAGGAAAAAATAACCTTTATCCTCTACCTCACATCATACACAAAAGTTAATTTCAGGATGAATCAAAGACCTATACATAAATTATAAAATTATAAAGTTTACAGAAGAAAATGGAAAAGTATCTTTATGACATCAGTGTAGGCAAAAATTTCTTGGGACACCAAAAGTACTAACCATTAGGAACAAAATTGGTAAACTTAATTTCATCAAAATTCAACTGTTATTCTTCAAAAGAGACCATTAGAAATTCCATTAAATAAACAAAAATTCAAGTCACAAGCTAGACAAAAATATTCATCCCCAGACATATATCTATAAAATACTTACAAGCAGAATATGTGAAGAGCTCCTACAAATGCATGAGACCAAAAACTCAATAAAAATGGACAAATACTGGATAAATGTTTCACAAAGAAGATATACAAATGGTCAATAAGCATGTGAAAAGATATTCAATGTAATTATAGTCATCAAGGATATATAAATTAAATCTAATGAGTTAACACTTTGAACCTATTAGAACAGGATAAAATCTTCCTATCAAATGTTGATAAGAAAGTAAAGTGAGTAGAACTTTCCTACATCACTGATGAAAGTAAAATTTTATTACTACTTTGGAAATCAATTTGCCAGTATTTCATAAAGTTAAATATGTAACCTCTTTATGACCCAGCCATTCCACTCTTTGGTATTTACCCAAGAGAAAGGAAAACATGTGTCCACAAAAAGATTTGTACAAGAATGTTCACAGTACCTTTATTCATAATGTCCCCAAATGGAAATAACCCACATGTCCACAACAGAAAACCTGATGAACAAATTGTGGTATTTGTTAAAATTGATAAAACTTAGAAATAATTTTTAAAAATAATCAAGTACTGATACACAAAACAATATGGATGAACCTCAAAAGTATTACATTGAGCTGAAATAGCCAGATACAAAAGAGTACATAACGAATGATTCCACTTACATGAAGGGAAAATGAAGATCAGATAATAGAAATTAGAACAGAGGTGACGAAGTGTTTCAAAATCGACTTAACTTTTTGGAGAGAGAAAAATATCCAATACTTTAACTGGAGTTATGGTTACATGTATCTACAACTGTTAAGTTCCACTGAAATAAATTCTTATAACCTGTTTTGTCATATATAAATTATGCCTCAATTAATAAAAAGAACTAAAATTGGACCAAATGATTTTTAAGAGTGTCTTCCTATTCTAATATTTTTTCAAGACTCCAATAATTTTCCAAGTATTAACTTTGATAAAAATAACTATTGAAAAAAATAACTATTGAAGGAACTCTATATATTATACTTACAGCTATTTGCCTGTTATATTTTAAAAGTTTGACATTATAGAGGTCTCTAAAGAGTTTCTAATTGCAACTAATGAACTGTTCAAATAAAATGCTACCATATGTAGCTGAGATGTCATTCAGTGTATTATTCAGAGGCTGTCAATCTTCAAATCTTCCACTTTATCTTCTTCAGAATTACATTACTATGAAAATTCTGCTTTTTTGTTGTTACATCTCTTTACTATAAAATCTTTTTCTTATCCCATATTTTCATATTTTTAAAGGTCATTGCTACTTTAGCATAGCTTTATCTTTATTAAAACTCGGTAGTCTCTAATCTGAACATAGCATTTGCTACATGTTCTTCAAAGGCACATACAACAAGTTGAAAATCTTGACAAAATCTTTAAAATTATTTTTTTTATGAGGGGCGCCTGGGTGGCTCAGTCAGTTAAGCATCTGACTCTTGATCTTGGCTCAGGTCATGATGTCATGGTTCATGAGATTGAGCCCCACATTGGGCTCAACACTGGCAGTGCAGAGCCTGCTTTGGATTCTCTCTCTCTGTCTCTGTCTCTGTCTCTCTCCCTCCCTCAAAATAAATGAACATTTAAAAAATTATTTCTATGAATATTAAGCTATACAAATAAGAAGAGGGAAGAAATTTTTTTGTTTAAATCCTATTTATAATTACTTTCAAAATGTAAATAAACTCCATTTTTAGTAGCATAAAGAACGATTTTTGAAACCTACTTAATCTTTGAGATAAATCTCATATGCTACATCAACACCAGTTTTTCCTAATTATCTTCCACTTAGCAATCTAAATTTAATATGGTAAATCTCAACCCTCTCCAAAAAAAGTCCATTCTAAAACTATTTATATCTATGCTTTATGGCAAATGACTTCACAAGATGGAATAATGACATAATTACAATTTCTAAAATGGATTTAATAGAACAGTTAAAAATGTCTCAGAATGTTAAAAGCCAGATATTAATGCAATTCCTTCTCATCCTCTCCTCCATCTTGGCACAAATTACAAATGTTAGTTTTTTTTTCCAAGTGAAACTATGTGAATATAAAGCTACTGAGAGAGATCATGAGAGCTCATGGCCCTTGCTGACATGAGCTCTACAGATCCTTTCCTTCAAGCTCAGAAACTACACAATCCCAGCTGTTCAAATGTCTGACAGAAATAAGGCCTTGGAAGAGTTCCATCTGGCTGAACTTTAATAGCACAAACAGGAATAAAGCAATGCTCACAGGCAAGGATTTTGTAAAAGTAAATAATTCTGCAAATGGAGGAAATAAAAATGCATCATTCTGTAAAGGTTAAGTGGAAAGAAATGTACAGTAACATAATATAAAATAAGGATTTAAGCATAAAGTGTTAACAGGGCTATTTTTATTTCAAGACAAAAAGGGTCATGCATTATTTACGAAATATCTTTTCTTTCTAAAAGTGGATATTTGTCAGGATCATCTTACTTGGTCAAAAGTACTAGGTGTAGATTCTGTCAGGATAAAGATATTTTCTCATCTATTCAACCATGATGATCCAGAGACTTGAATGAGCACCTTACTTTGCAGCATCTCATAACCAAGGCTGGAGATTCTGGATGACCACCATTATTCATGCTCTCCTTGGTCCCTTCCCTAACACCAATTCATCTTAAAAGACTCAGCTCCTCTTTAAACTTTCCAAGTTTTCTGTCTCCTGTCCAGGTAGAATAAACCATTCCCTCTGCCCATTCTGTCACTGTGATACATCTCCTTGTTCATTTTTAGAACAATGGCATGCATGCTAGGTTTTATACCAAATTTAAAAGTTATGTTAAACGGGATCATTTAAAGGGTCATTTTGGTTGAAATTTATATTTTTAAGTAAACATTTTTTTTCTTACTTACCCATTTTTAATAATAATTTATAGATTTTTTGTAATTGGGTATATTATTTATTTTTTTATTTTTTTATTTTTTTAATGTCTATTTATTTTTGAGAGAGACACAGAGTGCAAGTGGTGGAAGGGCAGAGAGAGAGAGGGAGACACAGAATCTGAAGCAGCTCCAGGCTCTGAGCTGTCAGCACAGAGCCCAATGCGGGGCTCAAAACCCCAAACTGTAGGATCATGACCCGAGCTGAAGTCAGATACTTAACCAGCTGAGCCACCCAGGGCCCCAACTATTTCTTCATCTTTGGGATAATTGTAAGTCATTGATGGTAACTTATAAAATTCAACTCATAAGCTAATAAAAACTATGGTCATTGCATAAGGCAAGGATAATACCACTGAATAAACCTCAGCAGGCCCATGACTAGTTATTTCAAGGGCACTGAAGATCACCTGAGAATGCACCAGTACCCTAGAAGTGAGAGGTCAGACATGGAGCATGCTGCTGTAAAACTGGGAAAGAACACCATCAATTCATACTCAACATTACTAGCCAGGAGTCATGGTTGTATTTGAATCAAAACAGTGATTGAATGGAGAAGTAGTAATAAACTCAGAGCATTTAAGGATATGGAGGTGGTCATGAAAGGTGTGTAATTACTTTGATGTGAATGTGATAGATTTTCTTCATTAATTATGTGTGGTTTTGTGGGGGGAGGTTGTTTTGTTTTGTTACATTTCTCAGAAGAAATAGAACTAATGGAGTTCTTGATAGATTTTTGACACTCACAAGGTTGTTTTCATCTAGGGTGTTGGGAGAAAAGGGGATTTTCTTCAACTCCCACTACTATCATGCCCTTTCCAGCCTAGACACAAAACTTCTGAATTTGTTACTAGGCCATCTTATCAGATCAAAATGTGATTTTGTATGGTTTCCAGAGAGATTAGTGAAGAGTCCCTTTATGTGGTTCATGGGATAGTGGCAAATGCCTTCTTAAAGGGTCTTAATTGAATGTGTCAGCATAACGGCATGTGTATACATAAAATAGGGATTGCTTATAAGACCTGTATTAACTTAGTTCAATTTTGCTAACAAAGAATAACCGTTATATATTTTTAATTTTAACTTTATTTTATTCTTGCTTAATCATTGTTTTTGGAACACATGTTTTTTTTTTCACTAGTACCTACTCATTATTCATTTCTTTAAGAAATATTGTTTACACTATTTCCACCATTCATAATATTATGAATAAGTTTTAACAATAATCAAATACATAACTGTGGTAGACAGAATTCTAAGAATAATCTCCAATGATCTTTATTCTTTTGTAACCTCCTGTCCTTTGAGTATAAGCAGAACCTGTGAATATGATGACAAATCCCTGCTGTGATTAGGATTATCTCTGCTGTATTATTACAGGGAAAAGTTAACCTTAAAATAGGGAGATAATCCAGGTGTCCAAAGATCATCATACAACTCCTTTAAAAGTAGAGAGGTTTCCTTGGAGGATTGCATATAAAAAAAGCAGAAGAAAAAGCCAGGGAGATTCAAAGCAAGAGAAAGATTTGAAGATTTGAAAATGGAGGAACCATGTGAGAGGATCAAGAACAGCCCATAGAAGCTAAAACGTGGCTCCTGGCTAACAGCCATTGAGGAAACAGGAACTGTAGTCTCATTGCAAATAACAAAATTCTGCCAACTTTAAGAATGAACTTGGAAGCATATTCTTTCCCAGAGCCTCTAAATGAGAGGCTGGTCGACACCTTGATTTCGCTCTTGTGATATTCTGAGCATAAAAGCCAGCCTAGTGTGCTGGAATTTCTGACCTACAGAACTCTGAACTAATGAATGGGTGCTGTTTTGAGCCATTGTTTGTGATAATTTGTTACTCAGCAAAACAAAACTAATATAGCATCTAAAACCATGGAATACACAAGCTTAGTTTACTATATAGAAAAAAGAGCAAAATCTTAGGGACATTTTCTTTTTGCACAAAGTATTTCAAAAACATTTTATTATTCATTTAACATTTAATTTTTTTGTTCTGGAACTTGTATCATTCATTATTCCTAGAAGAATTAAATGGACATTTCCTAAATTATGAGACATAACATCTTGCATATGTTAATAACTAAAAGTCTGAAAGTTAATGTATTGTAAAAATATTTCTGAAAAAATTTTTAAATAAAAGATTATGTTTGATAAATTAAAAGTTTCCACAGCTTAATTACTGCAACTTGCGATCAAGATAATCATTAACTACTCCTCACCACCACCATGATAAAATTCAGAATCCATATCTGGACCCCTCATTCTGGTCCCAAATTTTCTCTCCACCTCATTTATAATTAATCTCCTCAAATCCTTCCCATACTCTGAAAATCTCTTTGGTTTTCTCATTGTAGTTTTTCTCACAGTCTTTCTAATATTCCATTCATTGATACCTGTACTCCCTTTTCTTCCTATCCTATTTCCACCCATCTTTCTTTTTGCCCCACTTTATTAAGAAATAATTTACAAACATAATTATATATCCTTAAGGAATAGGACATTATGACTTGATATACATATATATATTGCACAATAATTACCAAGATCTAGATAATTAACACAATTATATCTCATATAGCTAACATGTTGTGTGTGTGTGATGAGAATACTTAAGACATACTCTCAGCAACTTTCAAGTATACAATACCATATTATTAACTAATACAACCATATTGTACATTAGATCCTCAGAAGTCATTCTTCTAAGACCTGTTTATACACTTTGGTCTACATCTCCATGAATATATAGCCACTCATCCATCTAAGAACATTTAATTTAGATTGTTTCCATATCTTGGCTATTATGAATAATGCTGCAATGAACATGGGAGTGCAATTATCTCTTCAAGATATTGATTTCATTTCCTTCAGGTCATCCAAGAGGAGGATTGCTGGATCATATGGTTGTTCTATTGCTAGTATTTTGAGGAACCACATTGCTATTTTCCATAATGGCTATACCAATTTATACTCCCATCAACAATGAGGATATAAAGGTTCCCTTTTCTCCACATCCTTTCTGACATTTGTTGTCTCTTGTCTTTTTAATACCAAACATCCTAACAGGTATGAGGTGATGTCTCATTGTGGTTTTGATTTGCATTTCCCTGATAATTGGTAATGTTAAGCACTTTTTCACGTACCTAGTGGTCAGTTTTATGGAACCACAAAAGACCCTGGATGGCCAAAGCACTCTTGGGAAAAAAGAATAAACCTGGAGGCATCACAGTTTCTGATTTCAGACTATTTATAAAGTTGTAGTAATCAAAATATACAGTAGGGGCATAAAAACAGGTACATAAACCAGTGGAACAGAATAAAGGGCCCAGAAATAAATCCAGAATATACAGTCAACTGATCTTTGACAAGAGTGCCAAGAATGTACAATAGGAAAAGAACAGTCTTTTCAACAAATGGTATTGGGAAATCTTAATATCTACATACAGAAGAATTAAATCGGATCCTTACACTAAACACAAAATCAATTCAAAATGGGTTAAAGACTTAAATGTAAGACCTAACATTGTAAAACTCCTGGAAAAAAATATAGGGGAAAAACTCTTCAACATCTCGGCAATGACACACAAAGATGGATATGACACACAAAGCAGAGGCAACAGAAGGAAAAAATAAACAATTGGGACTACATCAAACTAAAAACCTTCTTCAGAGCAAAGAAAACAATCTACAAAATGAAAAGGCAACCTAAGAAATGGTAGAAAATATTTGCAAACCACGTATCTATTGGACTAATATCCAAAAGAATTAATAACCAGAATATATAGAGAACTCAAAAGCAAAAAAGCAAGTAATCCTATTTAAAAATGGTCAAAAGACCTGAATAAAAATTTTTTCCACCCATATTTCAAGACACAAAGACTTTCCTGATATTTTTCTCAAGATCTCTTCCTTTTTTGATTCCTAAATACTTCTTGTCTGTGCCAGTTATCTTTTCATCATATTTATTTCTGTCACCTCAAATGCCATCTGAAACTATTATTTAACTCATACTATTTCGCTGTATGGACCTGAGATTCATTGAGGGGAGAGATCAAGTATATCATAAAAACAAGAAATGATTACTATATGACAGTTTATTTGAATTTTTTACAAATATATATGTATATATTTTTAATTCTTTATTTATTCCTTTGAGAGAGACAGAGTGTGAGCAGGGGAGGAGCAGAGAGAGAGGGATATACAGAATCCAAAGCAGGCTCCAGGCTCTGAGCCGTCAGCACAGAGCCCAACGCAGGGCTTGAACTCACGAACTGTGAGATCATGTCTTGAGCCGAAGATGGACGCTTAACCAACTGAGCCACCCAGGCACCACTAAATTTTTTACAAATATAAAGAAACTTTAAAAATAATCAGAACTTATGTCTAATAAAACACAAAGGAGAAGTAAATGAAATCACGTTTTAGCCATGACTGGATAAAAATAAATAAATAAATACACTGATTGAGTGTTCTCCAAAAGTTGATAGTCATTTAAAGAGTCTTTGTAGCTCATCAAACTCCACACCCGAAAAACAAATAACCCAGTGAAGAAATGGGCAGAAAACATGAATAAACACTTCTCTAAAGAAGACATCCGGATGGCCAACAGGCACATGAAAAGATGTTCAACGTCGCTCCTTATCAGGGAAATACAAATCAAAACCACACTCAGATACCACCTCACGCCAGTCAGGGTGGCCAAAATGAAGAAATCAGGAGACTATAGATGCTGGAGAGGATGTGGAGAAACAGGAACCCTCTTGCACTGTTGGTGGGAATGCAAATTGGTGCAGCCGCTCTGGAAAGCAGTGTGGAGGTTCCTCAGAAAATTAAAAATAGACCTACCCTATGACCCAGCAATAGCACTGCTAGGAATTTATCCAAGGGATACAGGAGTACTGATGCATAGGGGCACCTGTACCCCAATGTTTATAGCGGCACTCTCAACAATAGCCAAATTATGGAAAGAGCCTAAATGTCCATCAACTGATGAATGGATAAAGAAATTGTGGTTTATATACACAATGGAATACTACGTGGCAATGAGAAAAAATGAAATATGGCCTTTTGTAGCAACATGGATGGAACTGGAGAGTGTGATGCTAAGTGAAATAAGCCATACAGAGAAAGACAGATACCATATGGTTTCACTCTTATGTGGATCCTGAGAAACATAACAGAAACCCATGGGGGAGGGGAAGGAAAGAAAAAAAAAAAAAAAGAGACTGTTAAAAACTGAGAACAAACTGAGGGTTGATGGGGGGTGGGAGGGAGGGCAGGGTGGGTGATGGGTATTGAGGAGGGCACCTTTTGGGATGAGCACTGGGTGTTGTATGGAAACCAATTTGACAGTAAATTTCATATATTAAAAAATAAAAAAATAAAAAAAAAAAGATTTTATTTTTAAAAAGAAAAAAAAAAAAATAAAGAGTCTTTGTTTCTTTATAGCATAATTTATGTGAACAACTTTTAAAATGTTCTTCAAGAACAAGCAAACATCTCAATTATTTCACTGCAATGAATCTATATCATCAGTGTAAGACACACTATTATTTTTATACCACTAAAAGGAAACAAAAATTGCCATTTAAACTATAACAAAATGTTTTTTATAATATTCTTGCATGACCATGGTGGCCTCACCAGCTTCTCATCACTTTGGCATTTATTTTATCAGTCCAGGTGATTTTGACAACTGCTCTTACCTCTAGTTGTATTGCCTGGGAAAATGAGAAGTAATGTTTGTTTATATATCTAAGGAATAGCATAGCACAGCTTTACCTACTTGTGAATATCTCCCATTGGGGCTCTCTATGCATTTTATTACTGCTTTGCAGGAAAACAGATACTTAAGATCACTTATTCCATAAAAATGCTTGCTCCAATGTCAAATATAGTCCCCGCTGCTTTGTTCCTGTACCTTTTCATGTGCAAAATTACTTTTCATTTTAATGTCATCTCCAGTATGATATTTTTAAGGACATTTTGAGGAGCAGCAAACTACATGTGTAGTAAGAATAATGCACCTAACACAACTGAGGTGATGATGTGATGAACAGAAATGGGAAAATTTATAAATGGTCTGGCAATTATGTCAAACAAAATTGCTGGGTGTGTAGGTCAAAAATTATTCGTATCGTAATTTCACATTGTTTAACCTAGTATCATGATTGCCATCTCCCCAAAAGGCTTTGTAAGACATCATTTAAAAATACAAACTGTATGCTAAATAACTTGAATTTAAATTTTAAGAAAAATTTTAAGAAAAACACATTTTATTGAAATTTGTATTGGAACTTGTACCATGATCATTCCGTCTTGGAAGACTATAAAGTTTTTGAGAGTGAAACAAACAAACCGACAAGACACACACACAACCTGATTTCAGGGACATTGCAGTATGGAAGGAAATGCATGAATCAGAAAAAAATGTATTTTTCAATAAACTCTTTCTTAGAAAAAAAATGTTATATATAATTTTAAGAATTATTAGTGTTAGTGTCAGACATAAGGAGGAAATTTCCAGGATAAGAAATCAGATTAGTATCTTGCCATTTGCAATTACATAGAGCAGAGAGCTAAGTAGAATGAGTCAGTCAGAGAAAGGCAAATATTGTATGATTACAATCATATACGGAATTTAAGAAACAAAACAAATGCGCAAAGGGGAAAAAGAGAAAGAGAGAGAGAGAGAGAGAGAGAGGTAAACCAAGAAACAAACTCTGAACTATAGAGGGCAAATTGATGGCTACAAGAGGGGAGGTGGATGGGGATGGGTGAAATGGGTAATGGGAATTAGAGTACATATATCATGATGAAAAAAATTAAATTAAAAAAAAAAGAAAAGAAACTAGATTAGGAAAGCTGTTTCATGGACTATTTCAAAAATCAATGGGAAAAATATCCTCTACCCATGGTAGCAACACTGAAGTGTCCTTTGTTCTTTTTTTCTTTTTTAATCACTTTGTATGATACAATGTCTATTATTGGAGTCACATGTACAACAAGTCTCATCTCTTCTATTGGATAGTAAATTCTTTAAGGTAAGGAATGAGTTTTAGGTCATCTTTGTATCTCCCTCCCCAGTCAACATGGTGCCTTGAATAGAGAAGGTGATCGATACCTACTTGATGAATGGATGCTAGGGAAATGTCAAAGGAGCATGATAAAGTCTCTGTGCTTACAATATTTTTGGAGATAAAAGCAACTTGCATAGAACAAAAAATGTTATATTCTAAGTATAGTAAGATTTCAGAAAATAAAAAGCATTATTTCCAAAGAGGTTTACATTAAAAACATGGGATTTCGGGGCGCCTGGGTGGCTTGGTCGGTTGGGCTTCCGACTTCGGCTCAGGTCATGATCTCACGATCTGTGGGTTCCTGCCCTGCATCGGGCTCTGTGCTGACAGCTCAGAGCCTGGAGCCTCCTTCGGATTCTGTGTCTCCCTCTCTTTCTGCCCTTCCCGCTTGCACTCTGTGTCTCAAAACTAAATAAACATTAAAAACATTAAAAAAAAAAAAAAAAAAAAAAAAACCATGGGATTTCAACTGAGCTCCGAAAGGATGCGCGTGGTTTAAATAGATGAGGCAAAAATGAAAAACAGTATTTGACATTGAAAAAATAAGAAAGACAGAGGGAATTTAAAACAAGACAAATAAATAAAACTTGAATTGTATGAAGTCAGTGAGGAAATTCCTATTCTACTCTTGTAAAACAGTTTATATTTAAAATGTGCCATTTTGAATTATGACCACTTAAAAGGAAGAAAGATATTTAATATTCACTGTTATTACTGCAAATGGAGATATCCATGAATTATAATGTAGACTGCCAGCTTTAACTATGCAACTCTGATCTCTTTTGCCACTTAACTCCTATTGACACAAAAACACAGAGTTCAACATTGCGATAAGATGTGAATGTAGCACTACCAAACAGGCTTCAAATTTATACTTTTTTTAATACTACAAAGGACCCATGCTAAATCATTATCATCTTTGCTACCTACTACTTCATTAAAAGCCCTTTTACAAGTATGTAGGTCAAGTGCTTTTGCAGAGTTGAATTAAGATTCTTGACAAAAATAATATATTGCTTTATTTTCAGCATCCTGGATTGAACTGTACACTGAGATGATGACAGTAATTTGTGATCACTATCCACAGAGCCTCCAGGGATGCCTGAATAGATGTGGGTCACAAGTAACTACTTATGTCTATGGCCTGTTTTATTACTCTTAGTGTAAAGGAATATATTTCTATCCCAAATATTGCTAGTTTTTCATTACTACTTTATTATAGTTCATTCATACAACTATTTTGTATCCTATATATATTTTTTACTTATAGAAATCTTGACCCCTTTTTTTCTAAAGTTTGGATTTCAACTTAAAGTCGTATTAACTATGTATTTGTAGGTAAATTACTAAACTGTCCTGAGCTTTAGTTAACCTATTTATAAAACAGGGCAAATAATACTTACCCATCCTATTGACTCACTGACTTATTCTCTTGACTATCAGTGATTAAGTGGTCTCAAATTGGAAAATAACCCTAAAGTTTTCAATATTTTGGCATAGTTTTCTCTTGGAAAAAATTTGGTTGTTCAGTCTAGTCTATAATTGGTAGAATCTGAAGGACTATTTTTATTACCCACTTCTCAATATTTTGTTAAATATTGTTTTTTCTTTCTTCACTGACTTTTACAGTTTCTAAAAACTCACATTCAATTAAGTGTGTTTTTTTGGTGTGAAATTCTATGAACTTTGGCTCATGCATAGATTTGTGTATCATTACTCACCATCACACTCAGGATACAGAAGAGTTCCATCAGCCAAAAGTATTCCCTTTACAGTGTCCTTTTGAGTCAAACCATCTCCCAGCTCCGAATCACCAGAAACTACCGATACGCTCTCAATTTTATAAATTTTTAATAATTAAATTAGTACATGCTTATTCTAAATATATATTTATATATTTAACTCTTTACATATATTCATATTAGTATATATTCACATTATATATCTATATGTGTGTGTGCACATTAGTATATACATTTAAAAGCTAGTATGTTCCCCTTCCTCTTACCAATCTCATCGATTTAAACTAATCAGCATTAATATTATGGTATATATCATTCTACAGTAATATCATTCTCAATGCTCAGTTTATAAAAGCACTACATATATTTAAACCTATAGAGCCCCAATCCCTTTTTTTTAGTGAAACCATTCTAATGTAGGTTTTACAGCTAACTTTTTCAATATTAATAAATTTGGGGAATACTTTCAAATTAATGTAGAAATCTATTTCATTCTTTTTAATAGCTGCTGAAAGTCCCATAGTTATATTATATGATCCATAATAATTACTAATAATTGATTTTTATCTTTAACTCTTTCTCATGCCATTTAACATTTGTATCACGCTACTTGTGCTTTTCACATGACTAAATGAAGATTCTGTCTTTGCCATATAGCAGAGACTGAGCAAACTAAATTAATTTTTTCTTTTTTCTTTCCCAAGCATTGTCTCAAATTAACCACCTCTCTGACGTGGTGACAATAGATTTGCACATTTTAGAATATACTTCTATGGGCGACTGGGCGCCTCGGTCAGTTAAGCATCTGACTTCAGCTAAGGTCATGATCTCACAGTTCATGAGTTTGAGCCCCGTGGCTCTGTACTGACAGCTCAGAACCTGGAGCCTTCTTCAGATTCTATGTCTCCCTCTCTTTCTCTCTGCCCCTCCCCCACTCATGCTTTTTTTTTTCTCTTTCTCTCTCACCCTGTCTCTCAAAAATAAATTTAAAAAAACATTTAAAAATTTAGAATATACTTCTACAAAGTGAGAAACACTCCATTTATATTATAATAATTTCTACACAAACCCTTTAGGAATAATGCTCCAAGATGATGTGCCTTTGTTTATGTTAGCAGAAACAGCTTTCAGCACACAAATATCTTCGTTATCTCCCTCCTCTTTACAGCATTTCTCACAGGAGTCTCCTTAGATACTGTCGCCCTAATTAGCCTTCCAGATGACTCACACATCAACCCTGAGGAGAGTTTTCCAGTTAAGCCACTTAAGGGACTAAGCATATTCAAAGAATCATTCTCTTATGGCAAGAGGAGAAAGTGAATTCATATTTTGAGTGTAATAAAGTGGAGGGAAGAACAGGTTAGGGAGACGTTTAGGAAACTGAGGCCAAAACAGCAAGCAAGAGAAAGACCACTTGATGGGGTGGGCACTGTCTTAGATGACCTGCCCTAAATGTGTCACAAAGTTCTTTTTCTTTCTTTTCTCTGTTTTTTTTTTTCATTTTTCATTTTTTCTGCCAAAAATGTCAGAGCACCTGTGACCTTCCAGCCTAGGGCAAAACATTAATAGCTTCTACCAGAGGGGAGTTTTTATTTTTCCATTAGTGTTCACTTTTTGCTATAAGTCCTTACTCTATGAACCATAAATGTACATTCAAAAAATGTATAAAAGATAAACTCAAGACGGGTTAAAGACCCATCTTATTTAATATGAGACATGCAACCATAAAAATCTTAGAAGACAGCACAGGCGGTAATGTCTCTGACATTGGACTGTAGCAACATTTTTCTAGATATGTCTCTTGAGGCCCAGGAAATAAAAGAAAAAATAAATTATTGGAACCACATCAAAATAAAGTTTCTGAACAGTGAGGGAAATAATCAATAAAACTAAAAAGCAAACTACTGAATGGGAAAAGATATTTGTGCATGACATCTGTGATAAAGGGTTAGTATCCAAAATAAAGAGCTTAAACATCTCAACACCCAAAAAACAAATAATCCAATTAAAAACAGGCAGAAGATATGAACAGATATTTCTCCAAAGAAGGCATCTACTTGGCCAACAGACAGGTGAAAAGATGCTCAACATCATTCATTATCAGGGAAATGCAAATCAAAATGACGAGATACCAACTCACACATGTCAGAATGGCTAAAATTAACAACACAGGAAACAACAGATGTTGGTTAGGATACGGCGAAAGGGGAACCCTCTTACACTGTTGGTGGAAATGAAAACTGGTGCAGCCTCTGTGTAAAACAGAATGGAGTTTCCTCAAAAAGTTAAAAATATAACTACACTATGATTTAGTAATCGCACTACTGGGTATCTGCCCCCAAAATATGAAAACACAAATTCAAAGAGATACATGCACCCCTATGTTTATAGCAGCATTATTTAAGTAATCCAAGTGTCCATCAAAAGATGAATAGATAGGGGTGCCTGGGTGGCTCAGTCGGTTAAGCGTCCGACTTCGGCTCAGGTCATGATCTCGTGGTCCGTGGGTTCAAGCCCCACGTCTGGCTCTGTGCTGACAGCTCAGAGCCTGGAGCCTGCTTCGGGTTCTGTGTCTCCCTCTCTCTCTCTGCCCCTACCCCATTCACACTCTAACTCTCTCTCAAAAATAAATGAACATTAAAATTTTTTTAAATCCATATTCTACAAGAATACAAGTATGCTTTGAAAATGGCCTTGGTAAATAGAAAATAATCCAAAAGGAAGTTTCATGCTGCAGACAGACTAGAAGTTCACCCAAGCCCCAAATCTGACAGCTCCACCTTTTTCTCTCTTGGATAACTTCTGTCTAATGACCCAAGAGAAAAGCAGAAGGGACATTACTGTAAGAAACGTATGAAATTCTTTATAGTTACATATTCAAGAGAGCTGACTCTATATCAAAATCCTTCTATACTAAAAAGGAGAAGAAAATTCCAACTTTTTCTCTCATCTAACAATGAACAATTCATTTTATAGTCAATTTTTCAAGTTCCCCATATCCAGAAAAAAACCAAATATAGGATGGAACGCATCACTTTTAGATTGTTCTTGGTCAGTTTGACTAAAAATCACTAGCCTCTTGAGAGGGTTTTAATTAAATTAAATATTAATTAATCAATCAATAAAATTATAATTAGTCAAGTCATATCAGACAAAAACGTTAGTGCCTTTACTTTTTGTTATGTCATCTGGCAATTTCAGACCAGGAACATGGACACGGTGGATGAGGGAGACCAGAGGCAGATCACAAGTAAGGAGACTCAAGATGAGGTGCTGAATGAGAGGTCACAGTTAGATATTCCTGGAAGGTATTGGGAAGACAGAATTAGAGCATTGAAAGGTGAGAATCCCACAGGCGGCAAATACTAGTCCAGCAGACGGGATTCAAAAAAGTGTAATGAGAAAGAAAGAGGGAGTGAGATGGCAAAATCAAGCCTAACAGCTGTCAGAAACTTCATCAAAGAGGCAAGCCGACAAAAACTAGGACCAGAACATTTGGAAATCATGGTAGTATCACCCTTAGGAAAGCTTTTAAAAGGATGTGAACTGCTTCAAAATCATTTCAGCACAGTAATGACAGGTAAAAAGAGATGAAATCCAGTGTCATCTATGCATAAGTTCTAATTAACTTTTCCAAGCTAAAATGCCAAGTGAACGGTTAAAGATAAATATAAAATCTAACACTTCACTATTTAAGTGTGGACCAGGAAGAACAGCAGCAACATCACTTGAGAGCTTCTTGGCAGTGCAGTGTCTTCACCCCAGACCTACTGGTTCAGAATCTGCATTTTAACAGCGTGTCCAGGTGCATTGCATGAAAATGACAAATTGAGAAACACTATAATACAGTCCAGTTAAACTAATCTTTAACTTCAGCCAGAATAGCCAGCTCACCATCGCTGAAAAATCCAATGTGCTAAAGTCTATTCTCTAGGCATACCCCCATACTATTCCTGCCACTAAGAAACCCAACTCCCTTTCTCTCCACCTGACTCCTATCCTCCTGCAGGGTGCAAACATTTTCCACCTCTTTCATGGACACTTCCTTGACTCTTCCATTCAGTCATTGATACCTCAGTAAAGTCACAGTATTCTTGCAGTATCATTTCTTGGCAAAGAGTCATCTACTAATCTGTGATGCTTCTCACCTTGATATCTTGTATTATTATTTGCAGATTTAGTTAGGTTTTAGGCTAACTTTAGGAGACAACATATTCATGCTGCTTCAGAATGGCTTTTTCACATAGTGTCTGGATTCTATGTAATTCATTCATAAGACTAATATAACTAAAGCCTTAGTAAAGCCTGTAAATCTGTGTCTGCAAACCCAATTAAGGTGTTTGTATTTTGTAAAAAATATGAAATTGTGCACAGTCCAGAGCCAGACAGCTTAGCTACTACATGAAGAATAATCAGTACAAAAAAATCTGTTTCAATTTATAAATTTAAGTGTTTTTTAATGTTCTGTGTATAATCGATTCATAGCTAGAAACAGGTAAAAACTGAAACACTCGGTGTCCATCCATTCTGGTCTTAAGGCTCATCTAATTATCTTCATCTAGTATCTATTGTATCTTTAGAAAAATTAAAGATTTATTATTCCTGGTATTATAAAAGCCTGGCCACATAGTCTTTGACTACCATAAACCAACACCACTTGCATGATAAATTGAAGCTGGCAAAGAGATATTAGAATATACTACAAAACAAGGCTATGTACTATTAACCTTTAAATTCTTTTAGATTCTATTTGAGTCACCCCCACCAAAAGAAATCAATTAAGAGTAATATAATTAAGGGATTGAATAGTACTGAACATCTAATATGTATTCTAAGTCTAAAATATAATAAATCTGATTATATACCACAATTTCAAATATCATTCAGTTACTCAACTACTCATTCTTATTTTTAGACAGAAGATTACAATACCATTTGCACTTTCCATTTCATGACTATTTCTCCACAGGCAGAAACTTGACATTAGCATTTTATAATGAAATCTAATTTAAGGCATTTAAATTTAGGGGATAAAAATTGATGACTGCTATTCAATTCAAATCCAGAAAATGTAATTACTATAATTAACAGAGTATCTAAATTACATGATTGAATTTGAAAAGAAAGTGAGAAAAATGAAGAAAAAAAAGATCTGGCAATTAGATTATTCTTTGCTGGTTAATCCTAGAAGACACTCTCCCTCATACATTGTGTTTACTTTTAGAAAGGTGAATTTCTGGACCAGAAACTTCTGGACCAGCACGAGGAAGTCACTCTGTGATTTTGCTTTTTACTAAAATAGGAAAATAAAAACTTGAACTGTAACAGATTCTTTGAAGCTACAGGTATGTCTCCATTCCAATGCACAATTATTCTTAAATTGTCTACCTAATCTGTTTGGGTTACAGCATCGCACGTGTAGGTAGGAATAGCATTCTCCTGTTGTTGATCTGTTTTGGCTTCTGATTATCAACATATGTTCGCTTTATCTCATCTCCCATAGATACTTTACGGTAATACTCTGCCCTATGCTCATCACTACCACCGCTTTTGGATAAATTGCTCACCCCTCAGGTAGTTGTTGGTAAATTACTAAATTAGGTACCCATAGTTGGAGAAAAAAGATAGAAAAGTGCATTTTTGCTTTTGATTTGACTTTTCTCCTCTGTGACTCTACAAGTCAGAGTATGGTGATCTTGAATTCCCTTCCCAGTACTGCACTAGAGCCCAACCCTCACCAGCTCTGAAGAGCTCATCATGCTCATTTCTTTCCAACTCCAAGTCCATGATGGAAATGTTTAGACAAGGGAAATTGGCCAATTCTACAAATCACAGCTTTTTAATTTCTTTTCATAGAGGTAGTTTACCAGCACACCACTACTTCTAGCTCTGTTTAAGAAAATAAACAAAGTACCATCAGTAGCAAGCAGTGGAGAAGTTTGAATTTCATTCATCACATAATAAAGGGGTATTATAGGAAGTTTAGGTTAGTGGGCAGGGACAGACGAGTCAAGAGAAAATGAATTTAGTCCTACGACGTTTATTAATGGAAATAACCGAAAACTGGTTGCCAAGATCTAGTTTGGGACATAAGACACTACTGATTGCTGCTTTACTGGCCAACCCATCCCTGTCCCCAAAATTATAGATATATAACGATATTGGAAAAAGGGTATCACAGAATTGTGCTTACTAAAAAATAATATAAATTACTAACCACTTTTGGAATTACTAACACAATAACAATAAAACCACTCCCTTTACTGATTATTTGTTCAATAGGAATTTTGAAAAGGCAAATATGGTAATCCAGGCTTAGTTTCAAAATAAAGTCCAAATTCCTAGTTAACTTTTATCACTTGTAGATAACAACTTCTCAATCCAATGCTTTTTATCTATGGACACGATTTTCACCACAAATTTGTATAATAAAGTAGAAAGTGCTCTAGACAGAATGCAGAGGTTGGACTTTACCACTTCCTCACCATGTAACCCCATGACTCCACACTTACCTAACCATCTCATTTGCAATTATGTGTAGGAATAATAATAAATGCTGCCCCCTTCCTCAAGATTTGTGTCAGATTATATTGTTTTAAATTTAAAACAATAGAAGAATGTGTAAAAATATCCTAGGTAGTTACGTTTATTATTTCTGTAGTAGCCCAAACTAAAAATGTGAGATGGGATTATTGTTTTTACCATATAAGCAGGCAATAAAGAGAGTCTACTATGGATCAACACTATCCAAATGACAACAGACTGAATCACACAAAACTGGTGTACACTTTGTCACAGTCAATGCACATCACAGACATGCTGGGCAATGACATCATCGTGACTGAGAAAAGAGTTTTAAAAGTGTATAAATATAAATGTATGTATACGTGTGTGTGTATATATATGTATATATGTATACTTACATTTATATGTATATTTTCCCCCCACTGGTACAGCCCTTCCCTAGGCTAAAATGATGAGCTACATGAAATTGAACATGTAAATGAATTGTTACTCTTCTACTTCTCCAATATAATTTATATAAAGAGAACAAGAAGACATAGCTGATAGTGAAAGGGAGCCTATTGCTGCTTGACCCTGCTTGATGCCACTAGGGCCAGTGAAATTTGGCGTTTCATGAGCCTAAGTTCTAGATAGGATTTTGTCAAGTGGTCCTGATGTAAACTTGGCTTGTAGGAAACCATGAATATGTCTCTCAGAGATCTGATTCCTTTCTCCCACAGTTTTTTATTCCATTTTCACCATTTTCTGGCTTTCACTTATTTTTGTCAAAAGCTACAGGTACCAAATCTCTATATCTTAAAATTAAAAAAAAAAATTAATGTGTATTTAATTTTGAAAGACAGAGTGTGGGAGGGGATGAGCAGAGAGAGAGAGAGGGAGACACAGAATCCAAAGCAGGCGCCAGGCTCCAAGCTGTCAGCACAGAGCCTGGCACGGGGCTCGAACTCACGGACTGTGAGATCATGACCTGAGCTGAAGTTGGACGCTTAACCGACCAAGCCACCCAGGTGCCCCTGTGTCCTAAAATTTGTTAAAGAAAAATAAAACATTAGCCTAGAAATATTTACTCCTCAAATGGAAAGGTTTATGGACCCATATGAGGTCAAAGTAATTTTATCAAAAAAATGTAAGCTTCTATATGATCATGATAGCTACCATTTATCAAATGTTCAGACGATGTTGAACACTGTTACATACTTTCTATATTTTATCTCATTGTGCTCTCACTTCAGCCCTATATGGTACTACTATTATCACTCCTGTATTATATGAAAAAAAACAAAAAGTCAAACCAGGCCCGAAATTTCAAAATCTTTTACAGAGTATTTTTAGGGGATTTTTTTAGGGGATTAAAACATTCTGAAGTTTACTGAACTATTTAGTAGTTTTCATCTTTCAGCCAAAACCTAAAGGAGTAGTTTTGATTAGCAGTCAAATTATTTTTAGGTTCTTAGATTCACAGTAAAAATGTAGATTTCCAGTAATGCTAGCAGACCAAACATGGCTTATTTTAAGCAGTTGTTTATTATTCATTTATCATGTGTCTTTTCATTCAATAAGTATGTATTATCAACTGCTATGCTCAGAACTCTGTTGGAGACCAAGAAGTAAAAAGCTATTTCCCACCATCATCCAAGAAGAATTTTTAAAATAACCCTTAATTTTAGCCAGGGTCATACCTAGTATATTGGATACCCAGAGTGGATCGTTTTTTTAATACTTCCCTTATATATGAAAAAAGTATTCTCAGATACAATCCTGAAATGAGACAAATAATACTAATGGCTAGAAAATAAATATAGACAGTAAACATTTTCTCTAGCTGAATTTGTGCTGGTATGCCAGTATAAAAATATAATTAATAAAATAAATAGTAAAGATATGTCAGAAAGTTGAGAAAGGGGGCACCTGGGTGTCTCAGTTGGTTAAGCATCCCACTTCGACTCAGGTCATGATCTCACGGTTCATGGGTTCGAACCCCGCATCAGTCTCTGCCCTGACAGCTCAGAGCCGGGAGCCTGCTTCGGATTCTGTGTCTCCCACTCTCTCTCTATGCCCCTTCCCCACTTGTGCTCTCTGTCTCTCTCAAAAATAAATAAGTAAACATTAAAAAAAAGAAACTTGAAAACAGAGCAGATTAATTTTTAATTTAAGTATTTTGCTTATAAAAAAGAAAAAAGTATATCTACACAGTGTTCTGTTCAAGTAATCAATAATATTGCATTCTCTGTTTTGAGCCTTAATGTCTGCATACATTCAACAATGTTGTCAAAATTTATCTTCTTCACATATTCATTGTCAGATTTGTTCATCTATCTCCACTCAGAGTAATTCAAAGGGCACTTTGAAAATGTTTCCTTCACATGAAGCAACAGATATAAAAATACATAGAAAAAAATATCAAAGATAACTTTGGCAAGGTTTATGGAATTATATTTCACAATGAAGTTCTATTCATGTCATTGTTTCTTTGGGTCAATTCTAAAAGCTTTCAAATGCAACTACAGTTGAAAAATTGCCACTAAAATGTCTTCACTAGAAAAGTCAGGAAACATTTGTATTATACCTGGTAAACTTTTCCAAAGTTTAAAATTGTTCAAAATCATTTGTGTCTGATTTGAGTGCAGTTTTTGCTTTCTTCAATATACTTTAAACAGCATATGTGAAATAAACGATATCACAATGACCAAAAAAGAGAACTTAGTTCTTTGGCCGATTGCTTCCTCTTGAAACAAACGTTAAGTATTGTGTCTGCATGTGCCAGGAGACTATTGGATAACTGGAGATTCCCCCAAAGGATCTCCCTTGTAGAACACAGCGTTTATCAAATAATAAGTAATATATATGTATCTATAATACATATGTATACACTTATGCATACTATAAATACTATACATATATAAGATATGTATGTAGATATATAATAATATGAGTGTATATATATAAACACATAATATTGTGTATATACAATGATAGAAGTTAAGTCAGCATAGGACACTTGAGGAGTATTTTATCACTGATACTGTTTAATTGCTGTATTAGTTGCTGGCGCATGGTGGTAATAAAAAGCAAACGGACTTTTAATTGGTTATTACTGCTTTTTAATTCTCTATAGAAAATGTCAGCTTATAGTGCCTGCACCCAAGGAGAACCACCCCACTGCCCCAAATTTGGCATTACCACTGGTTTTAGCCAATGGAATTTAGTCAATCAATTTACATAAAAATAACTATTTTTAAAAAATATTTATCATGGGGCGCCTTGGGTGGCTCAGTTGGTTAAGCAGCCGACTTCAGCTCAGGTCATGATCTCGCGGTCCGTGAGTTCAAGCCCCGCGTCAGGCTCTGTGCTGACAGCTCAGAGCCTGGAGCCTGTTTCAGATTCTGTGTCTCCCTCTCTCTGACCCTCCCCCGTTCATGCTCTGTCTCTCTCTGTCTCAAAAATAAATAAACGTTAAAAAAAATTAAAAAAAAATATTTATCAATAAAAAAATAGTAGCAACCCAAATCCTCCCCCCATCTTATATTTCCCCATTTCTTACTCCCAGCTATTTGAAACAATACATTGTACTTAAACTTTGCATGGGTTTTATAGTTTGGCAGATGTGTATTTGAATCTTGGCTCTGTTACTTACTAGCTATGTGACCTTAAACAAGTTAGCTAACCCTGCTGAACTTCACTTTTAATATCTCAACTCTGAAAAATACTCACTAGCATGGCATATCTTACGTGCAAAACAAATGAAAAGGCACTTTCGTGTATTACATGCTCATTAAATTTAACTACTATGACTACCCTTTAGCTTTGGCCCTGGATCTGCCATGTGCTTCAGACCCCTAAATATTTCAGATTCCTTGGGCAGTAATTACCTGTGATAAGGTATGGACTAAATAGAAGGTTTTTTTTTTTTTCCTAAAATACATTTAAATTAACATGTATTATCTTTCCTTCTACCAACCTAGTTTCTTATAAACTGCTTATATAAATGACCTACATTCACTGTCCCCTCTTTATTACTACACAGCCTCCTGCTTTCTTCCATTCTTCTAAAGGTCTCACTTAAATGTTATCAAGATCATCAACACCAGGGCCTTTGCTCATTCCCACAGAAACTATTCACAAAATTCAGGAGTTGTGGAATTCACTAGAGGCAAATTCACTTATCTCACAGAGAGAAACTGAAGCTCAGAACAGAGAAGCAGTTTGTCTCAGCAGCTAGAGAATGAGCAGAGACACAAGTCTGGCTCCAGAGAAGGCCCATTTGCTCCATTTTTGTTAGTGTCAGTTGCTGCTCTCCAACTCTGTGTTGACTTACTCCATTCTTCCCTAACTCTCCTCTCTCCTCCTAATACTGACCATTTCTCTTGTTTCTTTCTTTAGCCTTCTCCCTTACCTTTGTACCCTCTCTTTCTCAAAATCCAATCTTTTTCTCCTTCTTCAACTAGCATCTTTCTTAAAGAATCTCCTAAATCTGGCTCCAAGTTCACTCTTAGATCATGAATAATCTGTTAGAAATCTCCTCCTGGATGGAGTAATGACTTGAGTGATTAATCTCAAATATTGGGTTCAACCTTAATTAGATAACCAGTAAGATAAACCCAGAGCCTCTTAGAAAAAATGTCCTGACATTATTCATTCATGGGGACAAATACTTATCTAGCACCTTTTAATTGGGTGACACTGTGCTTGCACTGGATATGCAAACACATGCAAACATGTGCAAACACAATCCCAGTTTTGTAGACCCAGAACACGCATTCCAGGGTGGGAAGTCCAAAGTGGAGTCAGGGCTCAGACCCCATGAAACCCCATCCACTCTGCCCAGCTCACATGGTACTGTCTGCCTGCCAGTACCACAGGGTATGAAAAAGGCTTCAATTACATCATCATCCTGAGATAGCTGGAGGAGCTAAAGTTCATGGCTTTTATACCAGAGGCAACGAGGTGACTGCCATAGCCAGTATGAACTACCATCCCATCATGTCCCAAGTTGGCTGAGATGCTGGCCTTGGCTATGTTATCCAGAAGCAGGAAATAGAGACTGATGACAGGTGCTCACAAGGAAGAGATCCTGAGTGACCATGCAGCAGACTTCAAGCAGGCATGTTGGGACACCAGGAATAGAGGCCAAGCCTGGGGGGGCAGGTACCAACCTTGAATTTTCCAGGATCCCCCAGGGCAGAACATGAGACTTGCCAGTACTAACCTTTGACTGCCTGGCTCTGCTCCAGAGAAGGGTCTCTGGAGTTTGTGTCTGTGTCTCTATTTCTTCCATTCCAGTAGAAGAGACAGACATGAAGCAAATCATAAATGTAAATGTATAACTACAAACCATGATAAATATTTCAAATGGAAGTTACAGGTGCTATGAAATTACCATGTTCTCATTTGCTGATAGGTCTATGGAAGATCTTCCTTTATCCTTCCATTCATGACAACAGAATTAATGGGAAGATCGCTGGGCATACCATAGGGACAGGGTAAGTCAAAATCTCTTTATATTGATGATCCTCCAGAGTTCATGATCTTATTTAACTACAGTGGTCACAATTATTAAAATTATATGTGTCATATGGCCTACCAGTAAAAATATTAATATAAATTAAATATGGTATCTCTTCATTTTTTTTAATGTTCATTTATTTTTGAGAGAGAGAGACAGAGACAGAGACAGAACACAAGTGGGGAAGAGCAGAGAGAGAGAGAGGGAGACACAAAATCTGAAGCAGGCTCCAAGCTGTCAACACAGAGCCTGATGCGGGGCTTGAACTCACAAGCCTTGAGATCATGACCTGAGCCGAAGTCAGATGCTCAACCAACTGAGCCACCCAGGTGCCCCAGTATCTCTTCATGATAGAGACTTTTGAATCAGATCATTAAATAGCCAAATCACAATCAATAATAAGAACAATAATTTTCATCATAAAGAGTTCAAAACAACGAATAAATTTTTCTGCCTTCTTTCATTTTCAGAGTAGAAATTCCATAAGGTATCTCCTAATGAATGGTTTCTAAATTTATACTTTATAAATTTGTGAAAAAAATTAAAATTTTATGATGAACAGTTCAACTAATTTACTATTTTAAAATGCAACCAGTTTGAAACTATGAATAAACCTTTATTAGAGTACAACTTACTTTAAAGAAAGCCCATATCTTCATATTAACTATTTCCAACTATAACAATAATGATTAGCAATATAAATATGAATGTAGGAATATCTCTCTAATGGACATATAAGAATTGTAATGCAATTAATACATGGCTATATAATAGAATAATATAGCTGGGCTCATGTGGCCTGTGTCATTCTGTGCAAAGCATTTCCATTTATGAAATGCTACTTCATGAGGATAATAATATCACTTTCATTAACAACATAAAACAAAACTTGCAAGATATGTAGTAAACACAGAGAATTTAAAAATTATATGTATACTCATCAACTATTAATTGTCCTCTACATTTATTTACTTGACAATCTTCAATAAGTTCATATTAAGAAGGGAAGATAGAACATGCACTAAATAATAAATTATCATATTAATTTCTGGCAAATATGTTCAGGAATACAGAACTACATAAAACACAAATAAACAACAACAAAACCAAAACCAAACCAAAATAAAACAAAACAAAAAACAAAACAAAGAAAAAACACCCTACTACCACTAAAGCCCAAGAGAAGAGAAGCTTCTTTTCACTGAAAGAATCAGGGAACAGTTCATTGTTCTATTGAAGACAATAGTAATATTTGAATTCGGTCTTGAAGCATGAACAAGAACAGAGAAGTTTAGATAGGACATGTAGGGAAAGGACTGAAGCAGAAGAAGCAGAATGGACACAGGCTCAGGGAGGGAAACATGAGACAGGTCCAAGAGGACAATGAATCATCCAGAATGAGTGTAACGTAGGATCTGTGGAAGGAGGAAGGAGGTGAGGTAAATGGAGAGTAGGTATAAAGTGCTTCAAATGCCAGAAGAATCAATATTTCACTTAGCTGAAAACGAAGGGTCACTGCAAATTTTGGAAGAAGGGAGTTACATAACCATGACAAAGCTCTAAGGGCTAATCTAATGACTCTAGAAACAAGGAGCTGTGAAAGGAGGGCTGGAGATTAGAAGATTAATCTGAAAAATATAAAATTTTAGGTAAGAGGGGGAAAGGCCTTGAAGTGAAAAGGCACAAAGAGGAGAGAAGCATAATTTTCTAAAAGCAGGATAGAATAAATTTGATATTCATTTTGTTTGGAAGACAGTAAGTTCAAGAGGCTTCAAAAATAATAGATTTCAAGTTGAAATGACAAAAAGAGTAGAAGTGCAGGGACACATTTGATGCTTTCTCTAATAGCTATCAACAAAGAGCCTCAAAGCAAACAGGCTAGGCTGTTTGTCTAACCAATATTTCTCAAGCAACAGTTTACTGGAGACTTTGATATGTTTATAAATATTCAACACAAAGAGGTTTTCCACTGTCAATTCAGGACACACTAAATATCTTATCTTCCTCTTAAATATTTACATTTAACATAAACATAATAAAGTTCTGGGAAATTGCGTACTAGTGTGTGTATGTGTGTGTGTGTGAGTAAAACTATTAAATCTCATGGGACACTAGCACTGCAAGGGACAAAGTTTAGAGAGACAAGCATACATATTCTTCTGAACTTACTATTATAGAGGAAGTATGTTTTATAATAAATCTCTTTGGGATGGATTAATATCAGGTATCATGAAGTCATTCCAGTAGACCTAAGAGATGGAAAGAGATGTAAATTGTCACTCAGGATAGAGTTGAGATCTGCAAATATAAATTTAGAAGTCACATAACAGAGAAGATACTTGAGATTATGAAAAGAGGTGATTTTGCAAGGGACTGGAAAAGTTAAAGAGAGGACATGGAAGCTGCAGACAGTGTACATTTTAGACTCCATTAGATGGATAAATAAGGCTAAATTGGCCACTGGACTAATAACAGAGAGGGAAACAATATGTTGTTAGAAGGATAAAGCAGAGCAGTATCCAGATTATACATATTGATCAAAATTATGTAACTTTAGCACCTCAACTTCCATATAAGTTTGTATAAAAGCTGGTATACAGAATTAATAAGTACTTTTGTATAAAATTTAGGTCAATTGTCATTTGATAACAGCTGTTTGGCTCTTCAGAATGCAGTCAGAAAGTGTTTTCCATTTTTTCAATAAGGAAATATCAAGAAATAATGGATCTCCTCTAGAAATGGAATGTATTTTAAATAAATTGTCTTTGCCACTCTGTACCACAAATATCTTTATTAAAATGTTTAGTAAAGATTTCTTAAATATTTGATTCTTGGGCACCTGGGTGGCTCAGTCGGTTGAGCTTCCAAATTTGGCTCAGGTCATGATTTCATGGTTGGTGAGTTCGAGCCCCGTGATGGGTTCTGTGCTGACAGCTCAGAGACTGAAGCTTGCTTCAGATTCTGTGTGTGTCTCTCTCTACCCCTCCCCCACTCATGCTTTTTCTCTCTCTCTCTCTTTAAACATTTTAAACATTTTAAACTTTAAACATTTTAAAAAACTTAAAAAAAATTTTTTAATATTTGATTCTTGAGAGAGACTAAAGAGTCTTAAGGGCATTATACTGTATTTCCCTCTAGAAAATAGATTCTTGGGAGGGGAAGGAAAAAAAAAAAAAAAAAGATTAGAGTGGGAGAGAGCCAAAGCATAAGAGACTGTTAAAAACTGAGAACAAACTGAGGGTTGATGGGGGGTGGGAGGGAGGGGAGGGTGGGTGATGGGTATTGAGGAGTGCACCTTTTGGGATGAGCACTGGGTGTTGTATGGAAACCAATTTGACAGTAAATTTCATATATTAAAAAATTAAAAAAAAAAAGAAAATAGATTCTTAGTATGATATTTCAAAAAAAATTACAATAAAGTAAAATATTTTAAAGTAATAAAATATGGAAGTTTTATGGCACTCTTGAGTGATCTGAAGTACATTAAAATGAAATACCATCTCAGGACACCTGGGTGGCTCAGTCGGTTGAACGTCTGACTTCAGCTCAGGTCATGATCTTACAGTTTGTGAGTTCAAGCCCCGCATAGGGCTCTGTGCTGACAGCTCAGATCCTAGAGACTGCTTCGAATTCTGTGTCTCCCTCTCCCTCTGGTCTTCCCCCACTCATGCTCTGTTTCTCTCTCTTTCAAAAATAAATAAAATTTTTTTTTAATTTTTTAAAAAAATAAATAAAACGGAATACCATCTGAACAGTAATATTCAAGCATTTTGAGTATTAGAAAATTTACAGAAAGCAAAGCCTAAAAAGAAAGATAGTATGATTACTGTGAAATTATATTTTATTCATGTCTATTAATGAAATCATAACAAAGTCATAATGAAATCTAGTTCTAGTCTTGCACAGCCTAAAAGCCACACCCTTCAACACCTAAAAGGGTCTTTCTACTGCCTAAGAAAATGCTGTTTATATTATGGTAGCAACAAATCTCTTCTGTATAGAAACACTTTCAGAACAAATGCCTGAACTTTATCTTTCTTTCCCCTCCTCTTTTCTTTACTCCTTCTGGAGACAGTATTTTATGTCCTAAAATTCCTAATAAGTGCCTCATATATGACATATCAAATCTATGTTGGTGTTTGTATGGTCATCACAGTAAATCATATGACCCAGAGAACACTTGATAATGTATGCTTGCTCATTGTTTTTGTTTGTTTGGTTGGTTGGTTGGTTGTGTTGTTGTTGTTGTTTGTTTTGTTTTTGTTTTTGTTTTTTTGCTCGACCTCTGGAAGAGAAAATTTTCATGAATATGACTCTGAATATAATGACTTCTGAGTAGCTCAAAATAACTTTTAGGGTGATTCATATCATCTCCTTGGTTAGTGAGAATGGATTATACCTCAAGGAAGGATAGTATGGCCAGCCTGGCATACACATTAAGATGTCCTAACACTATCTTTTATAAAGATGCAATCTGTAATGGCGAGCCACACTCAATCTGTTCGTTCTTTTTTTTTTTTTTAATTTTTTTAATGTTTATTTATTTTTGAGACAGCGAGAGACAGAGCATGAATGGGGGAGGGTCAGAGAGAGAGGGAGACACAGAATCTGAAGCAGGCTCCAGGCTCTGAGCTGTCAGCACAGAGCCCGACGCGGGGCTTGAACTCACGGACCGTGAGATCATGACCTGAGCCGAAGTCGGACGTTTAACCGACTGAGCCACCCAGGCGCCCCAATCTGTATGTTCTTAATATCAGTACTCTTTAATGTTTCTCCCTCTGGCTGGTTTTTACCCCTTGAGCTTTAAAAACATCTATGAAATGGAGATCTATATAGTTTTCTTTCTACTTCATAAGAATATTGTGTGAACATCTAGTATAAAAGATATAAAAAAAAATGTTTTCCAAAACTCTTTTTATGGGATTGTACATAAGCATAAGCCATCATTATTCAAAATGGTATTATTTGCAGATTTTGAATCATCTGCTTTCACTAAGTGTGAATTTAAAAGCAATGCTTTAAAAAGAAATCTCTTTGGGATGAAATGAAGAAAAAGGCACCAGAGCTAGGTAAAATGCTGCCAAACTTGTGTGTACATGATACCTGGGTGTGATAATCCACAGATAACTCCCATCTGTTATTTCTTAATTTACCCTCAGCTGTTTCAATAACATGATATTGTTCATCATTTCTCAATCTTTTCAAAATATTTCTTCTTCCTTTTTTTAAACTCACACCATTGCAGTTATGTAATAGAACATTAACTATTCTCTCAACTAGGCAACTTTATTTGCCGAGTTTCTCTAAGAGTAGATGAAAAATATTAACTATAGATAAGTTTCTTAGGGTCAGACTATCTTCCAGATAACAAAAATAAAAGAAGTAAAGGACGAAAAAAAACTAAAGTGAATCTCAGAAAAATAAAGGAGACATATTTGGGGAAAATTTAGAGAAACTGAAATGTGTACCTTGGAACACTAATTTCTGTAGATATTAATAAGAATTATATAGAAATAGAATAAATTGGGGGAAATATTGGGCCAAGCGAACTTCAGTTTTACTGCAAAAAAATATCTAGTATGACTTGTAAATTTCTAACAGGAGAATGAGTATGACAGGCAGTATTTCCCAAACTTATTTTATGCTTCTGTTTGGAGTATCTCAGGGGAATGGTCTTCCTTGAGCTCAGGAGTTTAGGAGTTCAATTCATCAGATTTGTCAGTTTTAACAACAAACCAGATGGGTGACAGCACATATTCACAAAATGACTGCAGTATGGCCCTTGACTCACTAGTGCTAACCACTTGAAGCCACACATCCTCAACTCTCTGCTAGCTAATCAGAAGTTCTCCTTATGCCCCAAATTCTCCCAAACACTTCATGAACTTTTGTAATCTCCTGGCTTTGCTCAAGCTATACCACCTTATTAATATCCTTCTCTTCTTCCACTTTGCTGTCAAAATCATACAAACCTTCAATGTTTATCATCAAATGTTTCTCCCTCTCTGTCTCAGTACTTCATATGTGCTTCTCTTTGGGACAGTAGTTCTCAAACTTGGCCGTACATTCAAGGTATCTAAAGAATTATAAAAAACACTGATCCCTGGGTCTCACCCACTGATTTTGATATAATAAGTCTGAGATACAACCTGGGCATTGGGATTTTTTTTTAAATTCCCCAGTGATTGTAAGATACAGGCAACGCTGAAAACCACTGGCTTGGAGTTCATGGTAGTTTGTCTCTGTACTTTATAAACCTATGTAGATTCTAAAAAAGGGTTTAAGTTTTTTAAAGGAGAAATATAACCCCCTTCATTTTCATAGGTCTCCTGTACCCATAAACATTTTTTAATGAAAACTAGAAGTTCTAATTTGGCTTATATTTTCAATAATGATGCCAAAATTATCAAAACGTTGTCCAAACTACTCTGTTCCTCCATTCCTATTCAGGTAAATTGTATCATTAAGGAAAGTGGCTCCCATATCTAGCTATGAATCAACATAAATGGGAGAGCATGTGGAAACACATATATCAAAGCTTTCTAGTCCCAGACCTACTAAAGCAGAATATCTGAGTTAAGGTTTCAGAAGCTTGTTTTGTTTTTGTTTTGTAAGCTGCAATTCTAATGTCAATAACAAACAGATCCGTTTTGTGAATCACTGATTTAAAAGAGGAATTATGTAATTTGGCTTTTATGAAAGCATTTACTCATTATAGTGGTATTTGGAAGGGTTCAGTAATAGAAAATAATATCATGATTTTATAGTACAAAGAATAAATAATTTTTAAGAGACAATAATCGTAAGTTCCTAGAGAATATGCATTATGGATGAGAATATGCATTATGAATACCAAATATGGTCCAAATGCAAAAGGAAGCATTATTTTATTTTAGTATTTACAAGCCCTCCATTCCGGGTCATGGTTTTCGTGGAATTTAAATTGATTGCCCAAAATTATATAATTAATTATATTCAGTTTGTATTAAAATAACTAATTGTCTCAAGCCTGTTAGCATGACACTTGGTAAAAATTAATTCTCCAAAAGAAACTGAGAAAATATGGGCCATCATCATGGGCATAATAGCTCATGTTTTAAGCAATTAGTGAAACTTTCTTAATGTTTAACTTTTTAAAACTTTTTTTAACCAGGAATTTCAGGCACACTATAACTCTGATGTCAGGTGAAAAATATTTGACCCATCAACCACATGAGAGTCAACAGAACTTCACTGTTTTATTTTATATATATATATATATTTCCATCCTCAGATCACTTCAACAACATGAAATAAAAATTCAAATATATGCTGTCTTTTCAACTGTCTGAATGAAGATGGACTATGGATGGAATAAAGGAAAGAAGAGTCAGAAAAAACACAAGAATTTTCAGTGAGCATTAATTGCATTAATTGACTCAATTATATATGCTTCTTTTTACTAATATTCTCCCACACCAACTCTGGGTTTCGCCCTGTGACTTTTTGACTTTTACAATGGGACAGAACAACTGATTCAATTCAGACTCAATCAGAGCCTTGAAAAAATGTTTGTGAGTTTCTGTTTCCTCCATAGTTTCCTGTTGTTACTACGAAAAAAATATCCAGGCTAGTCTGCTAGAAAGATATGTGAGATACATGAAGGAAATTCAAGTCATGTAACCCAAGGTCCTCCTCGGTCAGCCAGTTCACAGCAAACCTATGATCTGGCTACAGATGCAGAAGAAAGCCCATTGAGATCACAGAACCACTCAGCTGATCTATAGACTCATGTCATTTTAAGCCCCTATGCTTTAGGAAGATTTATAAATAGCAATCACTGATACAAATGTCTTCAGCATTTGAAAGACTGTCCTGTGAAAGAGTTTGGATCTTTCTTGGTCCAGTTCTACTAAGAGAGAAAAAAAGTTTATATTGACCAAAAGACAGATTCCCATTTAAGAAAGTACTTTGTAACAAGTTATGGTTGTTCAAAGGTGGAACGGGCTACAGGCACTGAATTTGCTGATTCCGGAATAATTCAAGTTGGGGCTAACACGAACGCATTTTATTCATTCAACAAGTTTGTTTCTTCATTTTTTCCTTTAATGCTACAAAATTATATACAGATTCTATAATCTGTATATTATAGTGCATTGTAGAGTATATTGGTTTTCTCATTCTCAATTAGTATTACAAACAAGAAACAAGCTACCCATCCTTATAGCAATCTTCCTGGATATGGCTGCCAGAATTTTCAGCCAAGACTTACTGGCCATCATTCACCCTGAAAATGGAGCAATCCCCATTATGTAGACCTAACTAAACAAATTATTAATTCTATCATTCATTCATTTCAAGGGTCACCAGTTAGCAATCTGTAGCTGGATTTTGTTTAGACTCACTGTTTTTAAAAATGTGAAACTAAATGTTTTCATTTCCTATCTACCATAATTCCCAACACCTCCTATTTCATACATTCACAATACTGACTTAGTCTCTTTTTGAAGCCAAGTGCTTATTTGTCACACACATTCCACCAAAATTTATGGGAAATACAAAGATGAATTCAATATTAATTACAGCCTCAGAAATCTTACAGGTTTGTTTTTAGGAGGGTTGACCTCCTTACTCAAGTAATTATAATAGGGATGAAGCGATATGTGCACTAAAAGAAATCCAGATAAAATGACATGAGATCTCTGAGTTAGAAAAAATTAGGTGCAGCTGAACTGAGCAGCATATGCATAATTAGTGGCCACAGAAATTTGCAAGAGTCTCTTTTTTCTCTTTCATGTTGATCCACAAAAATATCATCACTGGAATAGCTATAACCATTTGGAATCTTCATTAGAGAAGATATCTAACAAACAGGTGGTCCCAGATTGTCACATTTCTCTACTTTCATCCAAATTTTGATTTAATTATATAACTTAAAAATGACTTTGACCTAGTAGGATTTTCCTTTCCTTCCTCAATTAGGACTCAAAAATTGCCACATTTGTACATTAAAGATACTGACATGCTGTTTTAAATTACTTGGTCTCCAAACAATTTGTTCCAAGCTCTTTGATCCTTGAAAATGTCAAATTAAATATTAATATTTTTAAAGCTGAAGTGGTGATTTTCATAATAAAAGCCCTTGACTTTCAATGCCTGTAAACAACAGGTTAATAAATATAGTATTTTAATACCTGTCTTAACAAACAACTCTCCTAAAAATAATATCCTATGATGCTAAAGGCTGGAGTGACTACAAATGGTTACCAACTTATCTCAGAATTAGTGTTTCTCCATAACAAAAAAATATGGCTTTAATGGAGCAGTTTGGGGATGTTATGAAGATGACAAATCTCAAAGTTTTATCATCTGCTTCTTCAAATGCACAGTGATTTGCTGCATTCACTTCCAGCATTTCTGGTTCAGGAAATGTTGGATTTTCCTCAAGCAGAGCTCATGGCCAAGTGACCTTAATCAAATACATAAATAAACGGAAGCTTTCCCATGAGAACTAACTATCACAATTATGTCATGTCCAGTCACAGAACTGAAGAGACTGGGTTTATAAATACTGCAGACCTCTTTAACTTATTCAATTTTGATAATCCTATAGGTCACCTTAATCTTATTACTATGATTTTTCATTGCTTTTAACCTAAACACTATATGTAATAGACTGATTATTCCAAATATAAAATTTTCCAAAACATTAAATTATCTAGTATATCATTTAACCTAGATAACCTTTATTTTCTTATTTCAAGCATTACAAATCTTTGAAAAGCTATTTCTAAATCATGAACACAATGTCTAAGATAAACACAACTATCACCAAACTTCCCTAGGTTAGCAAACAAAATTTGTGTAGTTCCTGAGAGAGAGAAACTTTGTTGTGTTTTAATCTATTCTCTGTTCCTGGATCCATACCCAAATTATAAATTGTGGATTTACTACTTCTTTAAGGAATTGCTCTGAAGATTATATACCTGTAAACTTTATTAAAAATACACTAGGGGCACCTGGATGGCTCAGTTGGTTAAGTGTCCAACTTTGGTTCAGGTTGTGATCTCACAGTTAGTGGGTTCAAGCCTCCCGTTGGGCTCTGTGCTGACAGCTCTGAGCCTTGAGCCTGCTTTGGATTCTGTGTCTTCCTCTCTCTCTCTGCCCCTCCCCTGCTTGCACTCTGTTTCTCTCTCTCTCTCAAAAATAAACATTAAGATAAATAAATAAATAAATAAATAAATAAATAAATTACACTAAAATTTTAATAAACAGCAGCTCTTAATATTAACATTAATAGCTACTGCTATTGCCATGCTGCTGTTGCTGGTGATGGTAAGTTTATTGGAGGTAGCTTAAATTTGTGTTGATTATGGAGGAAGTAATACCAGCAGGAGTAAATTACTTATTGTCTGACTTTAAAATGTATACAAATTATGGTTTATCTACTGGTGATGACCACTTAAAAATTAGAGCTATTGTTGTCACAACCGAAAAAAAAGAAAAGGCAGAGTTATGTCTGATAACTTGCATGATAAACATTACCGTATGTCTTACACTCATATTTGTTTGTTGTTTTGCTTTATCTTTGTAGTCAGTCCATTTTAAAGATCAACTTGTTTCTGTTCCTTGCCTTATAAGTCATGCAATGACCTTTAACCAGCAGCAATAACATCCTGATGTAAACAATAAAAAACTAATTTTTAATAAACATGTCTATTATAAAATATAACTGTTCTTCTATTAACTAATGTTGTGCCTGATAGTGTCATAAATGGTAAATTCACTTCACTATGTCTATTTTCCAAAACTATTTTTCCTTTCATAGCAAGGGGAGAATAACTTAAACATAATTATTTTTTTCTATCAATTAACTGTCACATAAAAATCATCACTTATTTAAAAGAAAAGCCATTAAACTAAATTTCCAACATGTAACTATGTAACCATTGAGGGTAAATTCATCTTTTTCTCTTTTTTTAATAAACAAATTCATAATCTCCTTTATTTTAGAGCCAAAAAATGTTAAAACATTTTCATAAATACAGAATTTTATTATATTTTGGATTTTATTTACATAGAACTTCTTCCTTTGAGGAAATTCATTCCATAAAAAAGGTATTTAACATATTATACTACTTCATCAGCTCGTACTTAGTTTTTTTTTCAACGTTTTTTTTTTTATTTATTTTTGGGACAGAGAGAGACAGAGCATGAACGGGGGAGGGGCAGAGAGAGAGGGAGACACAGAATCGGAAACAGGCTCCAGGCTCCGAGCCGTCAGCCCAGAGCCTGACGCGGGGCTCGAACTCACGGACCGCGAGACCGTGACCTGGCCGAAGTCGGACGCTCAACCGACTGCGCCACCCAGGCGCCCCAGCTCGTACTTAGTTTTATTCTATGTAATTATTTTTCACTCTGATGACTTGTACTAAATATATTCCTGTCTAAAGTATGTGTTTCCGGTGAGAGGAAGGTGTTAAAAAGAGGATTAAATTACAGAATATTATAAATACTTAAATATGAATGAGAAAAAATCCCAATGTCCAACAATGTATGACAATTAGTTTAAATTTTAGAGTGCTTTGATATTTTATATCTGTTCAGCTTTTTTGTTGTTCCCAAAACACCGAGGGGAATGGGTTCACAATGTCTGAATAACTTAATACTATCCAAACATTTTACCTAGAAAACTACCGTAAATCTGCAGTCAGTCAGGTATTCTGCGATGTCAACATGTAAAAATCTGAAATGCAGTGTATCCCTTGCGTATTAGCAACTTCTGGTTTTGCGGTAACACTGATGTTCATGCACTGAACTTAAACGTGGAAATAGAGGTGCTTCGGTGGCTCAGTTGGTTAAGCATCTGACTCTTGATTTCGGCTCAGGTCATGATCTCAGGGGGTGAGATGGAGCCTGGCCTCTGGCTCCATGCTGGGTGTGGAGCCTGTTTGAGATCCTCTCTCCCTCTCTTCTGCCCCTCCCCGACTCATGTGCACACTCGCACACATTCTTTCTCAAAAAAAAAGTGGAAACATAAAAATGATTACACTCCAAAAGGGGTAGCATTTTAAATATGTAACAGATATTTTATGCTGTTCCTCTATAAAGCATAGATCACAACCTTGAAATTAGAAATCAGATATACCAATAGGTACTAACCATCCCCATTAGGTCCACAAAGAACATTAGGATCTGTCTTTCTTTTCCTGGGCTTTCTTATTTCATCTTTCTGCTTTCTCCATCTCTATGTGAAGAGAATATGCCTGCCAAAAGCACACTCAGAATTCCTCTGCTAACAGATACTTGTAAAAATAAGAATTTTGAAAAGGCATAAAGAGAAGAAACAGCATGTTCTAAATGCTGTGAAGATCTCAACACAATTTTCATTAGTCTCAGGCCCTGGCAGAAATCTGACTTGCACTTTAATGTCTCAGATACTGGATGCATAGACCAGTTCTCAAATCTAGGGCTGATGAACAATTATTTGCATATTTTGTTTGTGGCATTTTGGTGCTACTTCTAATGGAAAGTCACCACAAAAATAGCATCCATTTTGAACACTGAAGCGGTTCAATAGGTTGTTAGTTTCAAAGAATACTAAATAAGGCTTAACATGTAAGAAAAGTTTCAATTCAATTTATTTGTTTAATTCATTTTTTGCCTACCTACTTTAAGAAAAAATTTGAAGCAATAAATGGAAAACAATACACATATAATAGAATTTGATAAAATAAAATATCAAATCGAGTAGGAGATGATAATAACAAAAACCCAGACTTAGACTTCATGGCAATGGATTCATATAAGAAATGTTCTCACTGATGCAATTTTATTAGGAGAAACAGATTTTTCTTGATATAAACGTTAAATGTTTATTTATCCCATGAGAATATAGAAAGTTCACTAAGCAATACAAATATGCAATAAGATG
Source organism: Panthera tigris (assembly GCF_018350195.1). Lineage (NCBI taxonomy): Eukaryota > Metazoa > Chordata > Mammalia > Carnivora > Felidae > Panthera > Panthera tigris. The sequence goes on from NC_056667.1 coordinate 168,688,802, forward strand.
GAAGAATCTTCAGCAACTGTTTTGCTGGAGTTATATAAAGGTAATTGATTTGAAATATATTAGAAATTGATTAATCTATTTATATAAAGAAATAAATTATTATTACCAGAGATAAAACTCAGTGGTAACACAGAAAAAGAGGTTTTTTAAAGTCTAATACAATGTTTCTTTCTCTGTGGGATGCCTTTAATGTCAAGTGTTTATTCACATCTTGGATTTTAAGGTTCTGTATAATTTTATTTGCTAAGTACTGAGGAACAAACTTTGTGATGCATATTTAAAAGACATTAATATACATTCTGTGATAGTATTTCCTTCCAGGAAAATTATAAAATCTAAAGAATTTCTCTTGAGTAAAGGAAGAATCATTACTTTTCTGTACAGTTTCTGAGCTACAGGAACGTCTACAGGCAGAACCACAAAGTGTGTTTGAGATGCACCATTTATATATCCTCAGGGCTGAGTGGTCAGTCTCACTGATCCCAAGTTCCACATGATATGCATAAAAGATATCCCATAAACCCACCTTGGCCATAAAATAAACTTTTCCTTTGTTCCTTGCCTCACAGACCTGGTGTGAAAATATATATCTAAAATTTCCACAAAAGACTTTTAAAACATAGATTTGCTTACTTAACTAGGTGAGACGATTCAGCGGAATCACTGTTGCAGGAGACACATTCTTAGAGGCAAAATCTAAATAATATGTAAGATTTCTCCCAGCCTCCCCAGTAACATATCCAGCCATGGAATTTCAACATCTATCATCTGCTCTGACACCTCTCAACTAACTTTTTACATTTGGATGACTTTTCCTGTCTGAAATTTAGGGAGATTATGTTAATTAAAAATTCATGTTCATGCAGTCTCAAAAATTAAATTAAAAAATAAAATATTGCTATTCTCTATCAATTCAGTAAGGTGTCAGAATTAGTCATCATTGAAAGCTGTCTTATTATAATTTTTCAGGACATTGTCACCTCCTTTTTGGCACCCATCATCTGCCTGTGCCATAGTTACCTAGGTGTATACTAGATGACATGTCATATGAAGGCAGTTACAATTTGTGTTTCGTTATCATGTCTGACCTTCCCAGTGCAGTCAGCCAAACCTAGACACTTATAATCAATCAGAGAAGGTCAGGTGAATTGAATTAAGGCTGTGGATTCTGGGGTGCCTGGGTGGCTTAGTGGGTTAAGCATCTGACTTCAGCTCAGATCATGATCTCACAGTTCCTGGGTTTAAGCCCACACTGTTAGTGTGGAGCCTACTTGGGATTCTCTCTCTCCCCCTCTTTCTCTGCCTCTCCCCCACTCGCACTGTCTCTCTTTCTCAAAACAAACAAGCAAACAAAAAAGCTGTGGGTTCAATTGCAGAAGAAAGTAGTCTGTATATAAAATTTTGAATGGTGTCAATATGTCAGATATTTCTCCAAAAAATCCCAGACTGATCTCCCTTAATAACTAAAATTCTAAATGAAGTGTTTATAAAGTCAAGACATTATTTTCACAAAATTTGTTAAACTTATAACTAACACATATAAAAGAGTCTAGCACATATAAAAGGTAAGCACTAATTTGCTTACCAAGTGGATTGAGAACCAGTATGCAAATTCCTTAGGAAGTAGGGTACAAAGAAGTACACATTGAGAAGGAAAGGTCTAGTACATGGATCTGACCAAAAAAGCAGACTTGAGAAAGATGTCTCAATGTGAGAGGTGGACAGTTCAGTAATAGCCCAAGGAGACAAGGGACCTGAGAAACGAGGCCAACAAGGAAAATGAAGTGGGGCATGGGATAAGGACATCAAATGCCAAAAACAATCTTAAACCACTTCCTAACTTGCTCAAAAGTACAACTCGCTATCAGAAAGCCAATGCTGTGTTTTGCTGAAGAATATCCCACAAATTTCTCTGGGGAATTATATCTAGTCATTTGAATACTTTATTAAGGTACTCTCCACCTCCCGTTTCCCTCATGACAATCATATCCTGAGAAAAGCAAAGCCAGCTGTCAGTATGCCAATTGACCAATCAATTCCGGCCCGACATCTGGCCTTACCCTGTTTTCAGTCAGCAACCATTTCTGCACATATTGAAACAGTTGACTGAGTGAAAGGAGGTCCTCTCTGGCAGCTATGTTTTCTCTTCTAAGTCACCAGGATCATGAAGCAATCATTTGAATTTAGCAAATTGTATTCTAATTATTCGGGTAAAGAATTTCAACATCTTTATATGAAAAAGAACAGAAGCACAGATGAGTTGCCATTCTCCTGTGAGTGGCACCTAAGCACAGAATTCAGCACGAGGGGGTACGGGTTCGCCATAACCAGTGGTGAAGTACCACCTGCTTCAATCGCAACAGCTTCCTGATGGGGTAACATAATAAAGATACTGGCTAAGTGGATTTGACTTTATCCAACATAATCTTGCTTTCCTGAATTTCTGCAGGTGCCTTCTTTTAATGGTGCCTCAGTGGAGTTGAGTTTGGAATTATCCATACTACTGTCAGATCTTTTGAAGTCACACATGCACTTGGGAGAAAATAGATATTAATTACATAACACTGAGAGATTTTTTTTTCAGAAAATATGGCAGGTGGATTCAAATTCTGAGGGTCAGTTTGGATTTTTGGTGACTTATTGCCATCAGTGCATACAATGTACAAATGTATATTTGTGTAGACATAGATTATATTAAATCCACACATACATATTTAAATATCATTTATCTTCAAGAGAAGGCTGTAAAAGAGATTTGAGCTAGCATTTTTTAAGCTTTACAAAAGTATACTGTTGCTACTAATAATACTATAATAATGCTTTAATAAATGCATAAAATATGTGCCTTAAGGCCCACTCTTACGCATTATGTGACAATCACAGAATGCCAGGAATTCCATCCATAAACTTCTATTATCCTGTAATTAATTCTAGATCAACAACCGGTGACTGTAACTTGACTTTAACATTTAGTTTTACTAACATGTAGTATCTCTGCTCTGGTTAGGATATTATTTTGGAGGAAGTACAACATTGATAAATAATTAACTTCTTTTTTAAAATATTCTGTCTGAAGAGGCAGAAACTGTGTTGAATTTCTATCTTCTTTAATTTTTTTAAATTCCTAATTCTGAATTCTAAAGTACATAATAAATAACTAAAGAATCAAGGGTTAAGAAGTCAGTGAAGAAATTGCTGCTCTCTAGAGAGTGAGTCTCCCCCCAAAATAAAACCTTAGCTCAATCTGTTACACTGTATCTACATATTTTCTGGCCACAAATTTCACCACAGTATAAAATTTTTCCTGTTGCCCTATTGTTTCCTAAATTGCAGAAAGACACTCCTGAACTAGGTATAAAATGTACACTTTAGTATAGTAGCCATCAAGTTCAAATTTGTCTTCCCACATTACTGCAAAAAGGTATAGCATTTGCTGCACTAAAACACTATCTCTGAGTGCAATTAGTTGAAATAACCAAGCACAGTATTTCCAACTTAGAGGGCTGTGCAACCATTAGAAATAGCAAGGGATTGCATAATGTTGTAGAAGTTTTTCCAGTGCTATGTCATTCATGTGCTTGAATAGCTAGTATGTTTTTTAAATAAATTTTGAGTTGATAACAGTTTGTGCATAGAGTTTCAGAAAATAGAAAATAAAAGAACTCCTTGGGTATGCATGAAGTTAAACGTTAGACACACTGTACTGCTTCGCTGTAACTTAGTGCCAGAATTCCCAAGTTAAGGATGAAGAAGAGAAATTATTTTTCCTGACAACCCTGGAGCCAACTGGGGTGTAGCATTACTTACCTAAAGATGGGTCTTTGGAGATGTTTCTTCCTGATTGTGACATGGTCATCCATTTAAAGGTAAAAGTTTAACTTCTTCCTGGAAACCACTCCAGAAATCCAGGGAGGCAATGTAGAAGTCTATTGTGCTGCAAGGAGCCCAGAAGGAAAAAGTAGTTTCCTCTTTCTCTTTTTGGGTGCTGGGAGAAAACTTCCCTGCTCTCTGCCAGCTGAGCAGTGTGTCCATAGAGGCCACATAAGACAGGCACGTTGGGGCACTCCCCCACAGAGCAGGGTGTGCAAAAACCACCGACAGTCACGTTGATACAGGCAGGAGAAGCACACAGGACCCTCGGGAACAGAAGGAAACAAACAGACAACTTCCTACTCTAGTGGCACCCAGGTAGGAGCGCCCTGAGTTAGTGCAGCCAGGAGAGCAGTCCTTCCACATGCTGGTCAAGCTCTGGAAAGCTAAGTCCCTCCCTGTCTTTAAAACTGCCTGACCTGAGGCTCAACTTTTTTCTTCAAAATAAAAGTTGTACAGCTGGTTCAGCAGTCCCATGTGAGTACCCTCTGGAAGTTTGTTCTGTTAAAATAAGAACTGTATACAAATTAATGAAGGAAGATGGGCTCAGACTGTGTGACTGGCTCTGCTTCAAACAATTATAATTATTTTACAATATTGCTTTTCACACTTTGAAGTGTGGAGACCGCTCGTGATTTTTGGCACTCATAGCCCAATAACCTACACTTGGCTGAAGTCAAAGTTACAATTTCAACTGATAGAAGCCCATGTGAAGCTGGCCAGAGCTACGAGAGTTAGAAAAACAAAAATTGCTCAATTCTATCAGTGACAATGTGCCCAGATGTCTGTACCCAGAGTAGCTTTCCAACTAAGTGGGGACACTGAAAAAAACATATGAAAACACATGCACACAAATACACACACACTTTTTTAAGGCCCCTAAACTTCCTGGGAACCTAAGGTGGTTTTTGTTTTGTTTTGTTTTGACTATGTGATCAAATTTGAATTTTAAAAATAAAAAGAAAGAAATGTAGGTATTAGAAGTTGTAAACGGCCGAAAATAAATGACATTAAAAATTGTTTTACTTGGAAGCCTTAGACTCACACTGCAGGAACTCCTGTTCTAGTCACAGATAAGATGAACCCTCACATTTTAATATAGTGTATTTTGGAGGCATTTCTATATCTGAATTACTAACAAAATTCCTACTCAATCAATAGTGTCATGAGATTCCAGGCCAGAAGTTTGGTATGTAATAAAATAAACCATGATTAAAATGTTTTTAAAAAGCACATGTAATAAAAGGCAGGGGAAACTGAGAAACACTCGTGCCTCTAGTTGAATCATCAAATAAGGGTCAAATGACATAAAGGAGTTTATGACCTATATGGTCTCAATCTGAAGTTCTTAGCACTTTCTAAATACCTTCAGCGGGAGCAATAGGTATTTTTTTGTTTCGTTTTGTTTTTGTTCTCTCAAAGGAAAGACAAAGAAGAAGAGAGTTACAAAGAAAGAAATCACTGATTACATGGAGCACAGTTCTAACACATACTTTTTTTTTTTTTCATCTTTCTGATGATGTCAATCTGAGACAGAATTGAGCTAAAAATAATAAATGGGTTCTGGTCCTAGTTCTATCATGAAAATGTGAGCCATTGTTGGAAAAATTCTTGACCTATCTGAGCCCAAGTTTTTGTACTTATGAAGTTGCAATATTAATTGAATTCTATGTTCCTTTCCAGCTTTAATGGTGGTATCATGCTATCTATAAATATGATTAGTTTGCTTCTTGCGAAGGATCTAGCAAAGAAGTTATGATGCCTAGTACTCCAAAAATACATGCTTATATGTAAAGTTATAAGTAAAGAAGTCCTAAATAAAAAGATAATTTTATATTGTATGTATCTCTGTAGATATTACATATTTACTTAAAGACATCTAAATCAATGTTCCCTTCACCATCAATAAGCATCCAATCATAAATTCACATGTGTGTGATACTGCAGTTAAATCTGGAGACCATCTATATGCAAACTGATATGCAGACCTTTGGAATAAATGCATTATTATAACCATGTGTCTTGGCTTTCTTTGTATAGGAAGGCACATAAGAAATAACATGCTATGCAGGTCTTTTGGAAGGATTTTTGTATTTATGGGTGGCAGACAATTTCTGTACTCATGGTTTATTTATAATACTATTAATTTAGCATAAATACTCCTGAGGGCCAACCCAAGAGAATAGTAAGCTCATCAACTTTTAAAATTAATTTTCATTTTGTCTACTTTTGAATTAGAAAGGTGAAATGATTTTTTCATTTACATGATGAAGGAACTCACCACAAATACTAGGAAACAGCCAGCCAAGGGACAGCTCAAAGGACAAGCCAAGTATGAAATCTAACTTGAGGCTCAAAGGTTTAATTATCAACTGCAGAATCTGACTGTTGTTAAATTAATTATAGGAAAATAATATTTTTGCTCCAGATTAAGTTTATATTCTTTTTGCTCTTTAGCTATTAAGGTAGAAAGCTCAGCTTCCCATTTATATCAAGTGCCATTATTTAAACCCAATATAAAAACCTAAAGAGCCATGAGAAAATATTGGTAAGTTAAATATTCACTGGACACAAAGAAAAATATGTATTTCTTAAATATTTTTGTAAACTTTCTATCAAAGAGCATTTAAATTTAACACTGGGGGAAAAGTTTGCTTTATTAACTTATTCAACTCTAATGTAGTATTCAATAAGATAAAAGGACTCCACTGTTGTTGCTCAAATTACAAATTATATTCCTTAAATGAACACAATTATACTGTTATATTTAAATAATAAAACACTAAAATTTATTATATCAATAACCAGGTCAACTCTCCTATAAAATAAACCAAATACAACTTATTATGAATATTTTTTCCCTGGGGTAAGGATCAGAAATGTTGTTTATATTTTTCCTGTTATGGTAAAATCTCTTTCAGTGTGACCTTGCCTAACACTTTCACCCACATCTCCTGCTCTCACATGTGCTCACTCTGTCTCTCTCACACACACAATTTCCCCCACTCAGCACTGTTACAGACTGTCATAACAGGTGTTTAATAAATATTCCTTAAGTTAATTTGTTAAAATGTTCTGCTGAAACACACCAATGTATCCAACATAAGCCATGGTGTGTGACAAAAAACAGATTAGCTCCATGACTTTCCCAAACAAGTGAATATGAAATGTGTCATGGTATTTTGTGTTAAGCATCTTGGAAAATAAGTAAGATTTACTTTCCCTTATTTTTTTAATGTTTATTTATTTATTTATTTTTTGAGAGACAGAGCATGCGAGCAGGGGAGGGGCAGAGAGAGAGGCAGAGAAAAAGAATCCCAAGCAGGCTCTGCACTGTCAGCACAGTTTTCTTTTTTTTCATTGTAATTGTCTGTTCTATAGTAATAGCCTATTCTATAGCTCTGTTTGTTATATGTAAGGGCCAAAAAGCATGCAATGATAGAAAAATTATGTAATACTAATGGCAGCCCAAGAACTGGAATATGAATGTATCTACAGGTTATCACTTTACCATATAAGTCTAATCAAATATCAACCTGAAACAAAGTGTACTTTTTTCTTACAGAGTTTCGTTAAATGCAATGTTGTAAGTTATATAGTTAAGTGAGTTTTAAATTAAGTGGAGAAGTGAGAAAGAAATGCAAGACAGAAAGGATCAAATAGCATTTTAGATTTTATCACTATATACAAGTAATATCACTTAAATAAAAAAAAAAAGATTCTTTCACTCTTGCCTCTCTGCTTTCCCTCCAGGTGAGCGCTAGCCCTGTGTGTGATCGAATGTCTCCTATACCTAATCTTTAGTTGAGTAGTTCTCAGTCCTATTCATTTTTGACACATCATACATGAAAGATGATATGTGAATATGACACTCTATCAGAAAAGTACTTAAATTTTGATGAAAACAAAAAAAGGAAAATGCAGGCACTGCCATAATTTTCCTTCGACATATAAATATGGAATCAGTAAAGTGAAACACCACTTGGTCAACTGTACCATGAGATAATAGAAGGGAAACTATTCTCAATGTGCCAATCATAACTCTACCCCTTTAGAACTGGGCAAAAAAACTTTTGTGTGTAAGTGCACAAGACTGGTATCATTTAGAGATAACCCTAAGGAAAAAAGATATCCTTTTAAGGTAAGTCATTTGCAACCTTCAGCATTTTACTCATATTTTATAATAAATTTCCTGCTACAAGTTTTTACAACTGATTACAAAGCTTGTTCATAGGTGGTAGAGTTGGAATTTGAACTCAGATGTCTCCTTCTTGAGCCCAAGCTTACCCCTGCTGAGTAGGCTGTCACTTGGTGGGGACTCTGCCACTCAGGTTGCTTGGGTTTTTTTCTGGGCTATTTTTCATATTCTTTCTGGGCTATATTTCATATTCTATTGAGAAAGAGGAGGAGGAACCGGCCACTCTAATGAGTGTCTATTCTCCTAATCCTCTACCCTACTGAAATATCACCACATTGCCCAGGTGTTCCCAATACTTGCAAAAGCAAGCCCTAGAGAGGGCTCAATGAATATGTTCTCCTAAAATTCAAATGGAAGCACTGTTCTATTACAAAGAGCCCTGGACTAATGTCAAGGAACATATATTTTCACCCCAGGTCTAGCAGTGATTTTTCTCAACTCCCTGTATATCTGTTTCCTTAGCCATCAAACTATGAAGTTGGGCCTTATGATTTCAAAGATCCTTTCCAGCTCTAAATCTTTGTGACTCTATGACTGACCCTGTGATAACATGTCGAGTTATTTAAACTTGGTGTCCAAACAAGAATAAGCTCTATAGTGACTTTTAGCTTTTCTTACCCCTAATGAGACAATGCATATCACCAGAATACTTTTTCATCCCCATAGTTATAGGTTTAAAAATATAACACACTACTGGGGCACCTGGGTGCCTCACTAGGTTAAGCGTCAGACTTTGGCTCAGGTCATGATCTCGCGGTCCCTGAGTTCGAGCTCTGTGTCAGCTGACAGCTGACAGCTTGAAGCCTGAAGTCTACTTAGGATTCTGTGTCTCCCTCTCTCTGTCCCTCCCCTGCTTGCATTCTGTTTCTCTCTCTCTCTCAAAAATAAATAAACATTAAAAACAATTTTAAGCACTTTAAAAAATATAACACACTACTATTCAAATGTGAAAATAAATTGTAGTGTCTCTAGTTGTTCTAATTAAGCTGTTTCCTTTTTTTCTACAGCTTCACTTTGGAACCACTGTCACTGGAATGTAAAGTACAGGAAGAAAGGGATTCGTGTCTGTTGTAGTCCTTGTGCAGGAAATATAAGAGACATTCAGTGGTTATTTGTTGAATGAATGGAACATGAACCAAGTGCCTATTAATGCTATCTCATCATCCTCTTGTACATTCTTTTTCTAAAAACCCAGTAATATCTGCTAAACGTTCAGTCTTTCATATTTTCTCCAACCCACTGTTTTCCTTCAAGGAGGCCTTATAGGGAGGTGTGTTTCTATGACTGTAGCATCAGAAAAAGGTGGCCTCAAACGCAAACCTGCAATCCCCTGTTCCCCTTTGTTTTCTGTGGTTTCCATGACAATGTCCCTTGTCTGTCTGGTCACTTGGTTCTCTGAAAATATCTACTGTTGGAATCTATGGCTATTTTTTTCGGGTGGTGCAATCTGGGAACTATGGTCTTCCCCTTCTGACTGAACCCAATCTCAGCCTTCACTGGTGGTGCAGGATCCTCAAGTGTCAATTACATCCTTCAGCTGGATCTCTGTGGAGGTTGTTAACCTTTTGTTTCCTGTGTGGGATTCCCTGACTCCTCACTATGGGCATCGCAGGCTCATGGCAGATAAACTGCTCCTATGTCAGCAGGACTTCTTGAGCCCTCCATCCCAGAACAGGCACTAAGGAAGGCTTGGGATTGGACACACCATACCACCACTTTTATTCTGTTGTAGCTAAACACACAAAGTCACTGGGAAAATTCTCCGCTATAAGCTTTCACTCAGCTTTCATGGTCCCCACTCTGGGATTTCAGCTCAGAAGTAAGAGATCAAAATATTTTGTCTGATCATTTGCTTAAAACACCTTCTATCCAGGTCCCTTTTTCTACATTTCACCAGGGCAGAAGATACATGCTTTCCCTATCTCAAGTGGCAGAAGATCTCTTATCTCCTAGGTGTCCTCTGTCCACAGTTTATAATAAACTCAATATTCAAATCTACAATACTGAATCATGTATGTTAGGTAGAGCTACCAGAACTTGGAAAACCCTCTTGGTGTGAACAAAGCCTGGCTTTCAGGACTATTATCTTATGGTGGCTCAAAAGTTCCATTTAGGTACAGTCATACTTTAATTGTGCTTCCCTTTTTTGAGCTTTGTAAGTATCGCATTTTTTTGTAATTGAAGGTTTGTGGCAAATTAAGCAAGTCTATTAGCACCATTTTTCCAATAGCATTTGCTCATTTCACGTCTCTGTGTCACATTTTTGTAATTCTCACAAATATTTCAAACTTTTTCATTATTATTATATCTGTTATGGTGATCTGTAATCTTCAATGTTACTATTGTAACTGTTTGGGGGCACCACAAGCCATGCCCATTTGAGATGGCAAGCTTAATCAATAAATGCTGTGTGTGTTCTGACTGCTCCACTGACTGGCCATTCCCCTTACTCTGTCCTTCTCCTTGGGCCTCCTTATTCACAGAGAACTAGAATTAGAAGTGGAGCCTGAAGATGTGACTGAATTGCTGCAATTTCATGATCAAACTGGAATGGATGAGGAGTTGCTTCTTATGGATGAGCAAAGAAAGCAGTTTCTTGAGAAAGAATCTACTCCCGGTGAAAATGCTGTGAACGTTGTTCAAATGGCAACAAAGGATTTTAAATATTATGTAAACTTAGATGATAAAGCAGTGGCAGAGTTTGAGAAGATTGACTCCAGTTTTGAAAGAAGTTCTACTGTGGGTAAAATGCTGTCAAACAGCATAGCTTGTTACAGAGCATTTGTGAAAGGAAGAGTCAGTCAATGTAGCAAACTTCATAGTCCTACTTTAAGAAATTACCACAGCCACCTCATACTTTCACAACTACCACCATGTAATCAATCAGTCAGAAACCATCAATACCAAGGCAAGACCCTCCATCAGCAAAAGGATTATTACTCTGTTAAAAAGAAAACCACAGGCCCAAGATGGAGTCACTTATTCCAGGCCAAGTCACCAAACCAGGGTTTAATACCTAACCTGATTACAGCTTCAATTTCTCCCAGAAATGTAGTCTTAACAGGTTAGTCAGAAATTTTCTGTTCATCATCCATAAAGTAATCTGTCCTGTGGGCCTTCTCCATCCCTCAAAGGAAGATGAGGTAATCTGCAAGATAAGAGCCCTGTTCTTCCCCCTAAGGGAAAGTGACTTTACCTGAAACAATTCTTTCTTTTCTTTTGCTAATAACTTCTTTGCTGCATCCTCCTTCCTACAAAACCCTTCCTTTTTGTACAACTCCTCAGAGTTGCTCTCTACTTGCTTGATGGGATACTGCCCTATTCACAAATCTCTTAATAAAGCCAATTAGATCTTCAAATTTACTCAATTAAATTTTGTTGCTTACCAATTTGCTGAAAGCTCAGATGATGGTCAGCATTTTTTAGCAATAATGTATTTTTTAATTAAGGTATGTGCATTGTTTATTTAGACATAATGCTATTGCACACTTAATAGACTATAGAATAGTGTAAATATAACATATTATGCGCTGGGAAAACAAAAAATTCATTTGACTTTCTTTTATCCAATATTCACTTTATCGCAGTATTCTAGAACAGAACTTGAAATATCTGCAAGATATGCCTATATTAAAGTCTGGCTTCTTACTTGTTTTTACTTTCATCTGTGATAAAAATAATCCCACTACCTACACTGCATAGTGCCTCTGGCTGACTGGGAGAAGATAAGATCATTATTTATTAAATGGAAGAGAGATAGCACGTTATTCCCATTATTTTATACAGCTTTCTTATTTATTTCAATGGGTGCATAGTGAGTAAATTATACCACAATCTTAACATTGGTCTCACCTATCTGTCCCCTATCTCATTTGCTCTTTACTTCATTTCTCATTAGCCACACTGGCATTTTGTTCCTTGAACACTCCACATTCTTTTCAGCCTCTTTTGCACATACTGTTTCCTTGTCTAAAATGCTATTGCTTCGCTCATTGTTCAGATTTCAGCTGCAGTTTCACCTCAGAGAGGTGACTTCTCTGACAACCCCATCTGAATTCATAATGCCTACAATACGTTGCTCCCCTATTAGTATCATAATCTATGTGTCATAATATGTGCAATTATTTATTTGCAAATTCATCTGTGTAATGATGAAGAAACCGATTCTTTGGGATATAGTAGCTGAGGAAAAAATCAGAACATGTAACTAACTGTTCCTGACTACCTTAAACATAAATCTAGTCAAGTTATACAAAAATATATTTTTTCTTATATGCATGTCTGTAAAGGGAAGCAAAATACACCATTCCAAAATATACCTCTTTGGCATATGGATTATCTTAAGCAGGTTATTTTTAAGAAACAGAAGATCCTGGTGAAGCTCAGAAAACTGAGTAGAAGTTACCCTCTTGTAAGAAATATTTACATTTATAAGGGAAATCCCCATCTGTAAGGTTGTCTCCCTGGCTATACTAGAAAAACGAGGATGCCTAAATCTTTAGAAACTGGGGCACCTAAGTAGCTCAGTCAGTTAAGGGTCTGACTCTTGATTTTGGCTCAGGTCATGATCTCATGGTTTGTGAGTTCAAGTGTCACCCACATCAGGCTCTGCACTAACAGTGTGGAGCCTGCTTGGGATTCTCTATCTCTCTCCCTCTCTCTCTGTCTCCCTCCCCCCACCCCCCGCCCTTCCGCTGCTCGCACACAGGCTCTCTCTCTCTCAAAATAAATAAATAAACATTAAAAAATAAAATAAAACAAATCTCTAGAACCTACTATCAATGGAGAAAGCCTTGACTTAACTCTGCATAACAGTCTTATTTTTGTTTACTGGGCTCTTCCTAGAAGCCTCCTATAACTGACTTCCCACCCCCATAATCTGTCTTTAGCTGAAAATGATACTTAAGTTGATGGCTTTGGCCATTTAGGAGTTACTCAGTTTTTCTGGGTCTCTCCCATGTACCCATGTTACTACACTTTTGTTTACTTTTCTCCTGTCAATCTCTCTTATATCAATTTAATAATTAGACCATCAAAGAACCTACAAAAGAAGAAGAGAAAACTTTTCCTCTTATACAACTGTAAGAACCTAAAAATAGTCTCTTACTGATCTCCTGCAATGCTTCAAAACATTTTATAATACTTACATATGTTTCATCTTGAAATGTTTGTCATTATACTTCTTTAAATGAGGAACTCTAAGTAACTGAGAATAAATGCATTGAATATTAAAATTCACAATGCAGCTGATAATCACTTTGGAAATGGTTCTCAGTTTGACGAAAAATGTTTTCTGCCTTGCAGACAAAAAGCAGATTTTACCCTGTTAATAGTTTTAAACTAGATACTTCTGACTTGTGAGTCAGAATTAAAGTTTATTAGCCATTTACTCCATAATAAAATCCATCAAAATTGTTAATTTCTTAAATGAATTCATAAGGAAGACCAGGTTTATGGCTTCAAGTGGCAAGGAAAAACTGTTCCCCAGTTTGTTCCTTCAGCCAGGTATCAAGAGCTTCGCCTTTCTGCTTCACAAAGTAGGAGAAATTCCTCTTTGTCATTTAAGTGTGGAAGCAGGTCAGTTAAAGTTTGATTGGCTCCAATTAGCACTCCCACAGGTTCTGACAGCTTAGTTTTGGCAGTAGGACAATTTATTTTGAATAAGCGTGACATTCTGTGAAAACATCAACAACAACAACAAAGGAAATCATTTAAAGCAGATTCTCATAGCAAACACCCACCCACAGCTCACTGTGTAATCAAGCAACATATAAATTCCCTGTAAAAGGAAATGACTATTAAATAGTGGGTAGTTAAATAAACATTACAAAAAGGGACCTCCTTAATATAAAATTCCCTTTGAGTCAGAGGACTAAGAAAGAGATGGTAGAACAGGGGCTTAATGATGAATGGATATTCAGTAAGCAGGCGAAGACCAAGGGCAAGTAAAGTGTTTCATCATCCCTAAGCACCAAGCAACAACAGTTGTTCAGAGGGCACACTGTGGCCGAAGCAGTATGCAGCCGTTTCTGCCACATTAGCCTGCAGAACTGGAGAGGCTCACACCGTCACCTAAGAGGGGTTGTAATGAAGGAAATAACTGATGTGATATAATAGTTCAAAAGCACGTGATTCAGAGGCTTCCATTACCCCTGAACATGCCAAAAATGTTCTTCTCTGCAGTTTTTAGTCAGTGGAAAGTTGTCCAAAGGTAGTTGCATGCTGAGACTTGTTCAGTTTCTCTGCAGCTCTGAAACCTGTCACTAAATCATTAACTTAGCTTCAGTACTGAGTCATCATTACCAGCTTTCCTCCATATTTTAAGTTTGGTTTCAACATGACTCTAAACTCAGTCAGTAGGTTTTTTTTTTTCAGTCTGCCTTAAATTTCCAGTAATGCCTATGAATAAATGTGCAGAACTACAACCAAGAATGAATTAATCAGTGTCTGTAAATGGAAAATTCCTAAATGCTAACCTATTGACTCTCCAAGCTTTTAGAATTAGACAGCAATAGAGATAATCCTGACTCACATTGACTTTGAATAGAAGCAGTCACTCAGTTTGCCAAGGCTTTAATAGTACATGTGGTAAGTTCTGTGAAAATAACTCAAATGTATAGAAATAGGTCATTACCCCTATTACCTTTGTAAAACAAAAATGAGTTAGCACAGAGAATAAATACAGACCACATATATTTGTGCCTTTATATCCATTCGTTCCTCAAAAACCTCATTCCATCTTCAGCTTTTTGCTCCACTTCTACTTATGTTCCCCCACGTTATATCCATTGGAATGACCCATCCTAGCAAATCTTATCTCTGGAATTACTATCTTATTTCTCATATCAATATATTATTCCTATCAATTGTTCTGTGACATGCAATAGTTGCCATAATTTATTAGTACATTCATTTAAATTCTAAATTTTAATTCCATTCAGGGTTTAAACTGGTCAGTGAACATTTTCCCAAGCCCAACTAGACATGTTATCAAAGCCCAATACCTGAGAGAATATTAGAAATTAAGTCTATTTTAGAAATTCTGCATCTTTTAAAAAAAATTATGAATCTTCATCTTGCTCTATGGTCTCCCAAAATGGCAATCTTCTCTCATCTGCTCATTTCTCCACCTGGACCAATGCAAAGCATGGGTACAAGAGAGTTGACACGTGTTTATTGGTCATTTACTATGTGTTAGGCACAATACTTTTCTACCCACTATTTCAGTTATGCTGCATAATACACCTAAAAGATAGATTCTCTTATCTTCAAGTCACACTCAAGGAAACTAGAGTTGAGAAAAGTTGTATAATTTGACAAATGTTGTACCTCTTATATGTTACAGTAATGGGATTTGAATCCAGTTCTATTTGATGCCAAAATCTTTGTTCTTAACAAATACTGCCTCTCCATGATCATATTCTTAATTTTAATAGTAACCTTAAATAAAAAGGTATCTTGGATGACCATACCTTAAAATATAATTTTTTAATCATTTTAATGAGACTGAATCCTAGCAACAATTCAGACTTGATTTCAGAGACACATTACTTTGGTTTGAGTTATTCTCACAATATAAGCCTTAAACATGCATGGATCAGTGAACCAAAAAAAGCAGAAGACAAATATGGAATCTTTAAAGTTTAAATTGTACCATTTGTTTGATGTATAATCTTCACTGAACAAAAGTAAACAAAACATTTAGTCAAAATATCACTGAGAAACCCCAGAAAAAAAAAGCAAGTCAGAGTAAATACATAAATGAGTTGTGGTTCTATCCTCAACATACGGAATGGATCTCCAATAATGAGGTTCATGTAATGAAAGTTTCTCCTTAAAATCATGCTCTCAGCAATTGATATCATTAAAAAATTCACTCATTAATTCTCTCCCCTCTCTCAAAAACATTATTAGGTAATTCATCTTCACACACAAAAAACCTGGATGGACTCCATTTGTAGACTTGTAAAGCTCAGAGTTGCCTATGAGATTACCTAGACCCTACATTCCACTACAAGGATAATATTGATAACTGCTGCCATTTATTGGACACATATTACATACCAGTCACTGCTGAGTGTTCTACAAATCCTATTATATAGAATTCTCCTGAGGAAAACCTGGGATGGGAATTAGTATCCCTCTTTTAGAGAGTCCAGGACTGCTTTCCTCCCTAGCTCATGCATTTATCTACTAACACCTCCCTTGACTGGGGCCATCTAATATGATTTGCTTTGATTCCCTTTCTCTGCTCCTCACAGCCATTCTGCATTTTTATCCTCATTCTTTTCTTCTGCTCCTGTTGTATTAACAATTTTCTTTTCCAATAATGAGCTTCAAGTATACTGATTCTAACTTTCTTAAATTTGTGGGAATTCTGTACTTATCTTTCTCAATTGTTCTGCAAATATAGAATATTGCTGCTGTTTTGAATGTACACATTGTTTCAGTATAGAAGTTCATGGACATCAATTTTTTGACCTTGAGTTAGTGAGTTATTTGTTATAAATAGAATTGTAGGCTTCTGGAATCTGAAAGGACCTTCAAGGTTAAGCTAGTCACTCTCCCAACCACTGCAGAATTTCTCTTGCTTTTCCTGTCAGAGGGGGCTTACTCACAAGTGCCCCTGAGGTATATGAAGTGAATATGCCATTCCCTTGATCTCCATCCCCAAGAACTTCTTATAACATGAGAATTGCATCTTGTTGAATGCTATTTATATTTAAAGATAGAGGCTTTTCTTATACTAACTTCTTTATCTTGTATATAATCAAAGAAACGACATGGTTCCAACAATGGAGGGAAAAATGGCTGTGTTGGGCTTACCATTTGATTTCCAATGCAGCAACTACCAATGCATATTGAAAGAGTAAATTTTTGTTTTAGGTCAATTTTTGCTTTAAACTCTACATTTAAATATAACACGGCTTAATTTCATGGGCCAATATGACAAAGGTTGTACCTGATGTTAGGAGAACAATATTGCTTAAACACAGGCATTGCCTCCAAGGAACTCAAGTTTAAAAGGAAAAAAAATAATAATGTACTTTTAAAGGTAATTTCAAAACAATTTAATAAGTGGATTCATAAAATGAATAAAAGGGACAAAGGAAGCTCAGAAGGGAGAGAAAGGAAAAGTCATAGAGGAAATTACTGTTTCAGCAAGGGTTAGCCAGTGAATAGAAATTTGCCAGGGCAGAATTGTTTACTAGAAAGATAAAGTGGAGAGGGGCACCTGGGTGACTCAGTCGGTCGTGTGTCTGACTTTGCCTCAGGTCATGATCTCAGGATTCATGAGTTCAAGCCCTGAGTAGGGCTCTGTGCTGACAGCTCAGAGCCTGGAGCCTGTTTCCGATTCTGTGTCTCCCTCTCTCTCTTCCCCTCCTCCGCTTGTGCTCTGTGTCTCTCTCTCAAAAATAAATAAACATTAAAAAAAAGATAAATGGAGAAAGCCAAGTAAAAGGAAAGTGGAAAAATAACACAGAAGCGTGAAATACCATAATATTTAGAAACTGGTACTGATCCTGGTGTGAGTGAGGATAAAACTACAAGGGGGAGTGACAAGAGATTAAAGTTGGAAAATTAAACAGAGGCCAAATCATTTGTGCCATATTGGGAGCTTAGATTACATCCAATAGGCAACGAGTAGTTACTGATTGGCTATAGCCAGAGAAATGGCACCTTCAGTTTTGCAGTTTTAGATCTCATTGAGCAAACTGTGGAAAATATTTTTTAAAAGAATAAATCTGAATGCAGGGATATCAGTAAATAATCTCTTAGATTCTTGGTGAGAGATGATAGTGGTTTAAAGTAAGACAAAGGCATTAATTGGAAAAGAGAGAGTCTATTTACAATATTACAGGATAAAAAGCATAGGGCTTAGTGAATAATTGGGTATACTGAATGAGGAAAAAAAGAATGCTAAGGCAGTACTTTCATTTCTAGTTTGTTATTTGGGGGGATGGTGTAGGAAGACTCAGATCATAAAAAGAATAATGATGAAATGCAAAGAAAGAAGTATGATCAAAGCTTATTGGTGAGGCACAATGAGTTTGCAATACCAAGGGATGGCCCAAGTGAAGATATTTCATAAGCAATTAGATATTTAAATTATGGGAGAGAAGAAAGGAGTCAGTTATAGACATAAATGTGTATGGGTGGGAGGTGGAGGTATTGCTACACAAATATAAAACTATCAGTGTGGCATGTATTGCTCAGAGAGAACATGTACGTTAGAGGAGTAAAGGCCCAAGAATAAAAACCCTGACAATTGAAGATATGGACAGGGAAGAGTATCCAGGTGATGATGTCAGAAAGACTGGAAAAGTCAGGAGGGAAAGTTTTTCCTACAACAGAAGAAAAGGGTTACTGGTACCAAAGGTACACAGCAATTAAAAAGAGAAAGTACAGAAATATTTCCATCACAGTTGGCAACATGGAAGCCACCAGAGGCTTTAATGAAAGCAATATCTGTGCTGAAACAATCATATGTTCAGTAAGACAAAAGTTCTGAAATCAAGAAAATCATAAAACTTGGGGGATTTTTCTAACTAGATATCTCAAACTCACTTCATTTAATGCTGCCTATGGAAAGAAGATATGGGCTAACTTTACAAATATTTGGTGTCACAAAAAAAGAAATATGACCATCTGTTTATATGACAATAGTTTGCTTCAAGAAAGTGTTTTCAGGTTTCTTTTTTTCTACTTTAATTCCTTGATTTAAAATTTACAAGCAATGTTTTCTTTTGAGAGGACATGTGTAGTAACTCAACAAGAGATATGAATCCAATAAAAGATCAGAACAAAGTTGTCCTATGGCTTTTTAAGCTTGGCGTTCCCTTGGACAACCTTTTTGAGTGTGTGTGGTTTTTTTATAGAAAGAAAAGATTGACACTGCTGGACCTTCGTATATTATTTAAGCAGCCACAGTATGTCTCCTACGTCCCTTCACCCTTCAGCATTCACTTCCAGGATCCCAATGCTCCTATTCTGATTTCTGGATATTCAAGTCTTGAACTACAGCAACCATCTAGAATCAATGTCTGTGTATTTGCTTCTCATCTTGATTTCTATAAAAACTTAACTGTGTTCTGTGTTTCACTCCTTCAAACATGAGCCAGAAATCCTGACAAAGAAACCATACTGCCAGTGGATTAGCAGATGATAAAAACCTGCTTTTACCTTCCAGAACATGATTATCAAGAACTCTAACGTTAAGTAATTATGATAGATTGATTGGATGCTATTCATTTATAGACGCCTTTTAAATCATACCACATAGTCAGCTATCTATTCTTCCTAATTTTTTGCAGGCATATATTCCCATTCAATCCTAGTAAATGCCTATTTGTGTCTTCATTCATGCAAAAAAAAAAAAGATAAATCCTTACATATTTTCTGTATCATTTTATTTTTTTAATGTTTATTTTTCAGAGAGAGAGAGTGCAAGTGGGAGAGGGGCAGAGAGAGAGAGGGAGACAGAATCCAAAGCAGTCTCCAGGCTTTGGGTTATCAGCACAGAGCCTGACACAGGGCTCGAATTCATGGACCACGAGATCATGACCTGAGCCAGTCAACACTTAACTGACTGAGCCACCCAGGTACCCCTTTCTGTATCATTTTTAAAAAGATAGCTCAAACAAAAATAGTGCTCTTTGGGGAAATGAATTAACAGTATCTAAAATTTAAGGCTTACTTTCAATATGATGTAATTTGATTTTTCCAAATTACTCAAATTACCTATTACCCCAACACTATTTCTTAAAAATATCCTTTATTTTCTTCTTTAGTTTAAAATGCCATTTTTACCATACATACATTTAATTTCCATTTTTACTTGGCTTAGTCTCTCTTCTATTCTGTTGATTTTTCTGCACAAATACCACTCTGGTTTAATTATTGTAGCTTTTAGTATGCTAAAACATTGAGTGTTTAGACAGCCTTCACTCAATTTTTTCTCCTCCCAATAATTTTTTTTCAACACTAATGTATGTTTGTTCTTTTGCAAAAAATTCATTCTTCTACACAATCATTTTGTCAAATGTAGAAAATTCCTAGTCTTGAGTGAAGGATTATTAGGGATAGCAAGAACCAGATTTCTCATGATTGGAGAAGGGAAGTCCAAATATGGAAAAGGGTAAGACTAGATTATATCCTGAGGTGTTGCATAGGAGTTTGAAGTACTAATATAAACTATAGATTATGTATATACTATATATATTTCTAACTATGTCCATTGAGAAGGCTGAGAAAGAATGAACACCAATAGCAATTACAGCAAACACTCAAAGTTTGGTTTCTATATACCACTCAGTAGTAAAAGAAACCAGGATTCCTTATAAAATAGGCTGAATCTAGAATTGAGGAGGGAAAGTATAAGATCAACTTATACTCTTGTACTAGAAAGTAAGGAAACATTCAAACAATGATGGGGATGTACCAAAAAACCCAGCCTTAAGAGTCTCCATTGGTCAAATATGGGACAATTTGAACATCAAACAAAATAATGATGTTTACATATTGCTACCCATTGAATAAAATAAGAATTCCTGAATCATTATTGATATAAATAATTGATTAAATAAGTTGGGAAGAAAGCTCCTCCTTAAAGTAAAATAACATCTAATAAATACCAAAGGAATGATGGAGCTATAAAATCAATGAATATTAAAACAGTGGGTGAAAGTATAATGAAAAAGAAACAGGATATTGATAGGGATCGCACTGAATATAGATGACTTTAGATAGTATGGACATTTAAAAAAAATTAAATCTTCCAATCTTTAAACATAGGATATTTTTCTATTTATTTGTATCATATTTAATTTCTTTCATCAGTGGTTTTTAGTTTTAAGAAGCCCTGTGACACTTTTCAAAGAAATAGAAAAAACAATCCTAACATTCATGCTGAGCTACAAAAGACCTCCAATAGCCAAAGCAATCTTGAGAAAGAAGAACAAAGCTGGAGATATCACACTTCCTGATTACAAAATATCATCAAAGTTACAGTAGTTAAAACAGTATTGTACTGGCATAAAGACAGACATGAAGATCAATGGAACAAAATAGAAAGTCCAAAAATAAGTCCACACATATTCAGTCAATTGTTCTTTGACAGGGGTGCCAAGGATACACAATGGGAAAAGGATAGTCTTCAACAAATGGTTTTGGGAAAACTGAATATCTATATACAAAAAATCAGATTGGATCCTTATCTTACACTATATAGAAAAATCAATTCAAAATGGATTAAAGACTTAACTGGCTGTAAAAGATTTAAAACTGTAAAACTGCTAGAAGAAAATATAGGGAAAAAAACTCTTTGACGCTGTTCTTGACAATGATTGATTAGATATGACACCAAAAGTAGTGGCAGCAAAAGAAAAACAACTGGTACTGCATCAAACTAAAAAGCTTCTTCACCACAAAGGAAACAGCCAACAAAATGAAAAGGTAATGAGACAAAATATTTGCAAACTTTATATCTGATAAGGGGTAAATCTCCAAAATATGTAAAGAATTCTTGGGGCAACTGGGTGGCTCAGTCGGTTGAGCATCCAGTTCTTAACTTTGGCTCAGGTCATGATCCCAGGATCCTATGACTGAGCCTCATGTCAGGCTCCACACTGAGCATGGAGCCTGCTTAAGATTTTCTTTCTCTCTATTCTGCCTCTCTCCCCCTGTCATGATCTCTCTCTCTCTCTAAAATAAATTTTTTTGAAAAATTAAAAAAAAAAAACAACTAAAAAGAAGTTAAAAAGTTAAGAAAATTCTTCCATATATAACAACATGGATGAACCTAGAGGACGTTATGCTAAATGAAATAAGTCAGTCACAGGACAAATTACATGAGATAATTACATGAGGTATCTAAAATAGTCAAGTTCATAGAATCAGAGAATATAATGGTGGTTGTCAGGGACTGGAGGGAAAGAGTAATGGGGCGTTGTTTTCAGTGAGTATAAAGTTTCAGTTATGCAAGATGAATAAGTTTTAGTTTTCAAAACGAATGCTGCACAATATCATACCTATAGTTAATAATACTGTATTATATACTTAAAAATGTTCAGAGAATTGATCTTACGTTAATATTTTTATCACATACACACACACAAAAAGGGGCTTGAGGAAATTTGTGAAGGTAATAGACATGCTTATTACCTTGATTGTGATGATGGTTTCATGGGTGCATACATCCAAATTCATTAAAATTTTATACATTAAATATGTGCAGTTTTTTGCATATAAAACACACTTCCATAAAGTATTTTTTAAAAAGAAAGGATATTTATATAATCTCAAAGAATCTTTCGACAAATTGCTTATTAATTTAAAAATAAAAGCTAAGACAGCATCATCTTTTCTTGATAAAAAACAACAACAACTGAAGAAAGTAGGTATAGAAAGAACATACCCTGGGGCACCTGGGTGGCTCAGTCAGTTAAGTGACCGGCTTCAGCTCAGGTCATGATAAAAGCTAAGAACTCTACTGTTACTTCATCCATATTAGGACAAACCAGGAGCATATTTCTCCTGATACAACACCACTCATGTCATATTTATGTATGAATCTACCCATGAGGAAATATCAAATATAACCAAACTGAAGGAAGGTCTACAAAATAATTGGCCTGTGCTCTAAACCTCACAAGGTCAAAAAACACAAGGAAAGACTGAAGAACTGTTTCAGATTAAAAGACTAAGGAGAGGGGTGCCTGGGTGGCTCAGGCAGTTAAGTCCCTAACTTGATTTTGGCTCAGGTTATGATCTCATGGTTGTGAGATCAAGCTCCACATCAGACTCTGCCCTGGGCTCTGTGCTAGATGTGGAACCACTGCTTAAGATTTTCTCTCTCCCTCCCCCGCCTGCACACTCCCTCTCTCTCTCTCAAAAAAAAAAAAAGGACAAAGGAGACATGACAGCTACAGATAATATGTCATTTTAGATTTGACCCTGGACTAGGCATAACATAGCTATAAAAGATATTATTAGAACAAGGACAAACTTTGAATATGAACTGAGGATTAGATAGTATTTTATCACTTAAATTTCTCAATTTTAATAATAGTACTGTAGATGTGCAAATGATTGATTAAAAAGTGTGTGTATTATACAATACACATTTAACTTTATTGTACTTACATAATAAAAATTAACATTTATATGCATATTAAATGGAGCAAAATATAAATAATTGTTCCTTTAGTTCCTTGCACTATTACTACCACTTTAAAATTATATAAAATATATTTTTAAAAAAGCTTTTTACTACTTTAACTTTTAAATTGTATTGAAATCTTAGACATTGAAAAGTCAATGCATAATTGACTTTTAACTGCACTATATAATTCATCAGTACCTTCAAATTTTATATCTTACAATAAATTTTACAATAAAATTTGCTACACTAAAACTTCATGGTGGGGTGCCTGAGTGGCTCAGTCTGTTAAGCATCTGACTTCAGCTCAGGTCATGATCTCACGGTTCATGAGTTCGAGCCCCGCTTCTGGCTCTGAGCTGAGAGCTCAGAGCCTGGAGCCTGCTTGAGATTCTGTGTCTCCCTCTGTCTGCCCTTCTGCTTGCACTCTGTCTCTTGTATGGTCTCAAAAATAAATAAACACTGGGGGCGCCTGGGTGGCGCAGTCGGCTAAGCGTCCGACTTCAGCCAGGTCACGATCTCGCGGTCTGTGAGTTCGAGCCCCTCGTCAGGCTCTGGGCTGATGGCTCAGAGCCTGGAGCCTGTTTCCGATTCTGTGTCTCCCTCTCTCTCTGCCCCTCCCCCGTTCATGCTCTGTCTCTCTCTGTCCCAAAAATAAATAAAAAACGTTGAAAAAAAAATTAAAAAAAAATAAACATTAAAAAAAATTTTAATAAAAACAAATTTCATGCTACCATTTTTCAGAATCAAGGTTAAAAACTTTAGGAGAAAAATATCTGTGTGTTGTTTATGTTCACAGTGACTAAAGACAAAATAATCAGTAATAAATAAAGTAATCTATAACCCTGAATGAGTTTTAAGCCCAACCAAAATGTTTTTTTTTTTCTCTTCAGAGAGGCTTCTCTCAGATATTCAAATAGAAAAAAATCTTCCAACTCTTAACTCACATACCACTGTTTCTCTAACTTTCCTGGGACAAATAAAACATATTTTGGATAAAAATTATTTATATACACATTATCTCTGACAACAGTTTAAATAAAACTAATTAGGGGCACCTGGGTGGCTCAGTCAATTAAGCCTCCAACTTTGGCTCAGGTCATGATATTGTTTGTGAGTTCGAGCCCCGCGTCAGGATCTGTGCCTGACAACTCAGAGCCTGGAGTCTGCTTCAGATTGTGTCTTCCTCTCTCCCTGCCCCCCCCCCCCCACAATCTCTTTCTCTCTCTCTCTCCCTCAAGAATAAATAAAAACATTAAAAAATATTTTTAAAAACTCATTAAAAGTAGAATCCTCATTTGCTTAAAATCTTTCAGTGGTTCCCAGATGCCCTCAAGATGGTTAAACTCTTCAATATTATATTATAAAAATCGTATATAATATTATATTAAGTTTCATAAATCATATATATTATGTATTCTAGCTATATCTGTCAAAATTCCCCCACTCACTCTGATGAAATGGATATACATTCCAGGCTTCAGCTATACTGGATTATTTTCAGTTCACTTAGATCATTATGTTCTTTCTCCAGAAATTTACAGTTTCTAAGTTCCTCTGCCTAGAATATACTTCCTTCAAATTCTTCCCTTAGCTATGTCCTGCTTACTGTTCAGTCCTCCGTATAGACATGTCTTGCTTCTGGAAGCCTTCTCTGGAAACCAAGTCTGAGATAGATGTCTCTTACCTAGCTGTTGAACACCCTTATTTCCACTGCTAAGGCATCTATAGCATAATTGCAATAATTCTTTTACTTCTTTTGGTCTACCATTAACTGTAACTTTTTGTGTTATTTTGTGTTGACAAAATAACTCATTTTTGTATTCCACATTACCACGTGTTAAGTAAGTTGGTAATGATTAAACGCATATCTATATTGGACTTTTGCAAAATGCTACCTATGAATTTTGAGTTTGGGGAGAAAGCTATCTCCTCCTGTACACTGAGAGCCTACAATCACTGATAATTCAATTGAAATAAGCATACCTATCACCAGGATATTGGCTTCTATCTAGCATTCTCTACTAAAAGAAATTTATCTAACCTATCATCTATCCATGCATGTATATGTAATTAAACAAACAATATTTTCTTCAGAATGTCTTCAGTACTTATTTAACACTACTAGTCTCCTTTTCGAATAAAACAAGGACAAAAAGAGTGGAAAAGATAACTAACCCTTTGGGGTTTCATAAGCTAAAACAGTCCTGAGATAACAAGTTAAAGTTGGCATACTTTGGATCTGGGTCAAAAAATTGTTTTTATTGGCTGTGGAAAATGGAATTTTAGACTATGTTGGGCCATACTATAATTGAGTTTGGAAATGCATAATGTGATGGTTAAGCATTCAGTGAGATTAAATGACTATGGAAAGTGATTGTTTTTTTTCAGCACTTAGGTCTAATGCAGACAAATAACAATGGAGTTTAAGACCATTTACTAAAGATCTAGAAGATCTAGAAGATCTAGATATTTGCAAAGGACAATGAGGAAATATAAAAAAACTTATTTCTAAATATAAATATTAAGATCTCAACAGGGTTCATAGAATGGGCTAAAGTCAGCTTTTTATTGGTATAAGAACAACAGTAAAACAAATCACTTAGAGTAAATAGTTTATGCCTTGAGCTATCTCCTCAAAACAAACATTCCATTTCCCATCTGACATAGAATCAAATGACATTGTTTTCCTTCTAAACAGGATTATTTTTTCTAGGATCGTGAATGTTGGTGATTCCCTTCAGGAGAGTTGAAACCTATAAATATTGTTTTAGGAAGCTGATCAGGGAGTTTAAAGGAAAATATTTATGCCAATAAGACTCAATTAGCTTCACTGTGAAAGCTATACAAAAGATGAAAATATATTGTGCAAGAATATATTTCAACCATCTAGGCAATATTAAGAGCCTAAATATTGCATAGCTTTTAATACCATTACTTAGATCAGTTTCTGCCTACAGCAATAACAATTTAAACATTTCCTGTTTCATTCCTGCCCAGTATTGTTGTTTTTTCCATTATTGCAACTAAAAAATACTTGGGCTGTTTTAAAGATTAGTCTGTTGGCATAAAACTTCACATTCCTTTTAAGAGTATTTTCTTTAACCCTCAGTCATAACTTAGTATTTTAAAATTCAATATGGTCAAGGGCCTTTAGCATCAAAACAAAATTTCATGGAACCTTATTAGGCAATTAGTCATGACAGAAATGATAGCATGCTGGGATATGCCTATTCAATATTTATCACTACTTAAAATGCTAATATGCAAGATAAAAGTAGAAGTATGTTTTTCAATTCATTTCAACATAAATGGCAGTTTTGTCATCATGTTTACATCATCTCAGCTTTTATTATTACATAAGTATTTAAAATATGATAGCTAAAATAAATTCATTAAAAAGTAAAATAGTTAGCAATGGTTTCTCAGAGATATTTTATCTTAACATGGTACGAAGTAAAAGGCATGTACAGTTACCAACCCTGCTTGGAAGGGGAACTGGACCATCCAAGCCCGGCTAAACAGCATACCAGTGGAGTGAAAACTCACAAGATTCAGTTCACAGGGGACAAAGATAAATTTATCTTAGCCGTCGATCACACAAAGGCATGCTGTTTAGCACAAATAAAATCAGGTCAGAGGGTGGAGGGAAATGTTATTGCCACTAAACATTTATTAAATTAAGTACAGTCTCCTGTTTGGGTCAGGTGACAACATACCTCAACTGTGACTAATAATTCTCTGTCTGAAATGTCAGATTTAAGAACTGACAACAGACGCCTATTTGCTGCAATGTAGGGAGTAAGTATTCAGATTGACTATTCCTTTTGCAAATGGAAAAGTAAGGAGAACAAGAGAATTTTTAAATATACTAATTTTACTGTTTGGTTATTAAATGACCTACATACGACATGAAAATGTTTAGTTCAAATAGTTAAATAATATTTCCATGGGTCCTTCATCATACCTTCTTTGATACAAAGAGCATGAAATCTCTGAAATGGCCTAATCTGGTTAGAATCCCAGCTCCTCTTCTAACAAAGTGCAAGATCTTTGGAAAGTTTAAAATACTTAAGCTTCAATTTCCTCATCTACAAAAAAGGGCTAATAGTTACGAGCAATTCATGAGATCTTGTTTTTTAAAAGAGGTTATATATGTGTGTATATATATATATATATATATATATATATATATATGAGGTTACATATATATATATACACATATATATATATATATATTACTGCCTGATACATGGAAAGTTTGCATAAAATGTTTTTAATTTTAAACTGTACATTAAACTTTAGAATTATAACTGATTAGGTTCAGAAGGACAACCTTTGGAAAAATGCTTACCTTGAGGATTTTCACTGTATCACAATTCCTAAATGCTGAACTGAATGAATCACGATTTTTGCATGTGTGATGCCCCGCCTGTCTCAAGATGATATAAAGTTCTCAAATCTACTGTTCTTTTGGGTATTCACTTTTTCCCCCACACAAGGAATAAAAATTAATAAATTTTATATACCTTTTCTCCTCTTAATCTGCTTGTTGTGAGTTTATTTCAGAGACTCAGCTCTGCAATCTAGTAGGGTAGACGTGTCTTTCTGCCACTACAGCACATGTACACACACGTTTTGTTCCTATTTTACATCTCACATTTTATTACAAGGTACCTCTTCTTATATATTTAGTATTCCTAATTACCAAATACTCCTAAATAATGTTGTGCTTATTTTGATTTCTTAATATCTCATGTCATCTATGAGTAATAATTTCCAAATAGGTCAAAGAGAGACATAGCCATCTAAGGAGACTATATCAGAACCAGCTGGGACCTTTTACACACTGCAGACATACACCTGCATCTCCCCACACACTTCTTCCCATTCCCATCAAATTCCAACCATTTTCAAAAACCCTCCCTAGCTCCAGTTCAGTTCACAAAAAGCCCTCTTTGCTGATGAAATTGTATACCACAAATGGAGAGGAAGAGAAGATACATACTGAAGACCATCACCAAATAAAGGTCCTCATACTTCCCAAAGGGTAATAATTTGGGCAGACTTGAAAACTAAAGGATCAGTGCTATGAGGTGCCCAAACCTACCTTGTAAGGTTCAGCTCAAAAGCCATCTGTTCAATGATGTTTTTCCTGGTGCCCCATACTCTCTCTGAAAAACCACAGACCTTACCTATACTTTCTTACAGCATGACTCACTTTCTATATGTATTGTTGTTGTTGTTGTTGTTGTTGTTTAAGTTTATTTTATTTAGAGCTCACATGGCAGAGGCAGAGAGAGAGGAAGGAAAAGAGAATCCCAAGCAGGGTCTGCACTGAAAGTGGAGCCTGATGTGGGGCTGGAACCCACAAACTGTGATATTATGACCTGGGCCGAAATCAAGAGTCACACGTTTAACCGACTGAGCCACCCAGGCACCCCGTATGTATTGTAATTGTTATGGTCATGGTATCTTCCCTACAAGGCTTTTATGGATTGTAGATAATAAGTGGTTGATGAATGGATGGATGAATAAATGAATGAATATCAACTATCAACCTTCGAATTATGTCTAAACTGCTTAGACAACCTTGTGCTTCAAATCTTTGCCAATATTCTGTTGTAAAGATGTTTGCTAATGTGCAATGACTTTGGACAATTTTGACATTATGTTGCTAGAACCCAAGCTTGTCTTGGAGCTCTCACTTTGTTTCCTTGACTATGAAGCTCTTGTTCCACGGCTCTGGGTATTATGGCTGTTTTCCAAGATCCCAGGCATACCATATGACCTGAAGTTGCATTTTAGCATTTTAGCACTACAGTGTGAGCTCAGTAAATCTTCCCATTATGCAAATCTTTGGCTTTCCTAACATTTCAAGCTCCTAACTCTCATGCTTGGCACATTGGGTGTGCCCAAACTTTTGATTTTCTTCCTTTCTTTCTTATTTTAAACCATTTGAACCATGTTGGAACATATGTTTCAAATAAAAATTTAAAAACTTACATTACTTCCTTAATTCTATCATTTAGATTGTTTTTATTTCTCATACTGGAAGCAGTTAAAAACAGAGAATTTAGAGTTAACTTCAAATTACTTTTCAACTTCGGAGTTTCCCTTCTTGAAGTATGATTTACAGGTACCCTAAACTCCATAATTGTTAAGCACATGTGACTTTTTAAGATCCAGCAACAATTATGGACCACTCTGCTGTGAAAATTGTAAGGAATCTCAGATATTTAGAACGGAGAGAAAAAACTTCAAAGGCATTCCAAAACAGCTCTCTGTTCTTTTCACATAACATCCAAAAAAGCTATCACCCACTGCTAATGACTGTGCATGCCAGCCAATTTTCATCTACCAGCAAATGTATTCACTTACAGTCCCTTTCAGCATAGTCCTAGTTAGTCTAATTTAGTGTGGTTTAATGGCTAAAGTTGAAATGACTTTTTTACTTAGCGGCTGTTTGCACTACAGAATTGTCATCATCTACTGATTCCATTCCATGGCAGGTACAAACATGAATTATGGTGGTAGTGTGGAAAGTTACTTTAGAGATCATCTAGGTCAGATGCTGTATTTTCCTCTGGGGAAACAGAGGCCACAAAATGGAATAAAGCAGTGTCCTTTTCCTCTAATCCACGAATCTGAAGTTAATGTATTTTTAAATATACTTTAAAATTTAAAATAAATAACCATCAGAAATTGATAGATTGTACTATCTACAAGAACATACAACACACACACACACACACACACACACACACACACACACACACACACACACACCAGAAATTCTTCAAGATCTTCTTAGGATACTAGCATTGTCAGACCTTATAATAAGCCTGTGAATAAAAGGTATCACTGAGTGACCATATACTCAAATGTGGAAGTGTCCCTGCCAAATATGTAGACTGATCCAGGAAAAATATACCACCCCCACAAAAAAAGCATATGAAAAGATCATCAACTTAGCATTCACACACACACACACACACACACACACACACACAGTGAATGAAAACTTCATTCAATGAAAAATGCATTCAAAACCATTAATAATGAAGAGAATGGAAAGAAAAAACACCTCTTTCCCCAGGTACCTGGGTAGCTCAGTAGGTTGAGTGCTGGACTCTTAATTTCGTCTCAGGTTAGGATCTCACTGTTTGCTTCATGAGTTTGAGTCCCACGTTGGGCTTGTTGCTGCCATCCCAAACCTGCTTGGGATTCTCTCTCTTTCCCTCTGTCTCTGCCCCTCCTCTGCTTACATGCTCACTTTCTCTCTCTCTCAAAATAAATAAATAAACTTAAAAAAAAACACCTCCTTTCCTTTATTACCTCTACTCCTTCAGCAGAAGGGGGTCTCTAAGTTTTAAATATTGCCAACAGCAATTCAAGTTGGAAAAAAAAAGTGTACCTGTCCCATTTTTATCCCATTCAGGTTTGTTTTCCACATTCACTTAGGGGCACTCAACACTCACTCTTTGAAATTTTCATCTTGAGAATAATAACTCCTTTATAGGATTGCCCTAATAAATGGAATCACAGTAGATATCGACAACTCTATAGTATATGTAGCATTTACATTTTTAAAAAATGTTTACACTTAAAGCCATTAAATCACACTAAAGTAAACCAATATAGACAATCCATGTCAGCCATTTATAATACTAACTCCCAAATGAAACATGTTAACTAAAGTTATTTTTACCTCATAGGGTTGTTATCAAGATTGACTAAGATAAAATAAATATGTAAATTTTTGAGCACAGTACCTGGCATATAGTAGGACCTCAATAAATACTGGCTTTTCACTATCATCCTTGTTACTATCATTGGCATTTCCTTTAATTACTCCTATTGCCAATTGCCTGCTCTTTTTCTCTCCTGCATCAAAAGAAATAAAAGCATCCTCAAGCAAACATCATACCTTCAAAAGACCACAGAAATTTAGTAACCAGAGAAAATGATGAAATGGACAAAGGAAAAAACATGGAAAAAATGGGGACATAAAGTGCCATATCGAGGCAGAAAGTTTTCAGTTGGAGAAACAAACTAGGAAATCTAGTTTGTGGAAATCTAGTGGATTTCGGGACTGGCCAGTTTATGACTTCACCTCAGTTTGTGTGCCTCTGTTAACCTAGGGGCCAAAGATAGAGCATTTACCCACACAAGTGAATTTATTGGGTCATGGCAGGAAACAATATACCAATGACATCAAGCTAGCTCTCAAAAAATTATTTTAATAAAATAAACGTTACTAGGGAAATGAAAATCCCCAGCAGTTTAATTAAATCAATAACTGGTTAGATCAATTCAGGCTCATTCCTTTTAATGCTATTGTTTTGTTCTTCACATTTCCAAGGAGCCATGCTCTGGAAATTATAATTTATTCATCAGAGAGATTTACATTAATATTACATATGTGAACTGATAGCTTTTCATTATGTATAAAAAATACAAAACATACAAAAAATTGCTTACATTTGTAAAAAGTTATGTATCTTAACTATAAAAGAGGGAAACGTATCTGCAGCTGGCACTGTTTCATGTACCAGTTTCTGGAAATAATAGAGAATGTAAAAAATATACGAATTACCATATGCGAGTGCTCTTTCTCTGACAAATTTAATTTACAGATAACTTATGCCTGTATTCTGTAAATCCCATTGAAGCTAATAAAAGTTGGGTCCCTAATCACATTTAAGTGACCTTATATGTTATAAAATGTTATGAAAATATGTACTTGAAAGATGTTTTTCTCTCTATAAAAAATATTTTAAGCATATAGAAATACATTAGCATATATACAGAAATATATATACATGCAAGGGCATAAATACACACTCACCCCGAATATATTTTGGTTATTAACTGGCACGATCAGAGAATAATGTACCTTACTCAATTGTTTAAGTAACTGAGGCTTTATTCTTTAAACCTTTTAAAAATGTTTAACCATTTTTTATTAAAATCATTCTGAATTGTATTGTGTACTCCTGACCTTACAAAAGGAATTGCCAATCAGAGGGGATTTTGCTCCTCTTTCAAGCAATGAGCAGGGACCGAGGCCATGTGTCAGTGTGAACTCAGCATACAGTCTATCCTCTAGTTGCTTAAACTCTTGATGGTACGAAGAACATGGAAAGAGATCAAGGATAACCTAAGAATGCTCAGAGTTGTGCAGTGCTGCTGTCACCACTGAAGCTCAAAGCTGCCTTTCTTTTTTTACCACATGCAGAATATTTACTCTTTCCTGACCTCTCATTGCTTTATCTTCCTTACTACTTCTCTGTACTGCTTTCCTTCCATTATTTCTCCTTTCTCTCATTCACCACTCAGTGCCAACTGTGGGCTAGAACCTCTGCTGGGCACTAATTACATAGCAGTAAATAAGATAGACACATTCAGCTCTTACAAAGATTAAATTCCTGCCTCTTTTGCATATGTTCTTGGGGCTTTTTTTTAATGATTCTCCAGTTTGACTTCTAGCAACTGTGATTCTAACAATGTAATCACTTCTGTCTGAGAATGTATTTATGATTTGTGTTGGGCAAAATAAAATTTAGTCTCCATTAGGCTCAAGCCAAAATTCTCACACATTTCTCTACTGATAAAGGAAAAACTCAACTATAAAGCACCAATATTATCAAACAAACACAACCTAGGAATACATGATTTTGAGATACTTATTTTTTAAAAAACAGTATTTATAGCAAATAGCTAGCATGAAATCTTTAGGAGGATGCTGTCGATCATCTTGAGATAATGTGGAATAATACTGACACAATGGGAAAAAAGCCAGACAAGATCATAAATCAAGTGTGAAAGTCCTCCTTATACCAAAGACTTTGGAGCTAATCCCCAGTCAGAGACAAGCTTCCTAAGAAAGGCTTTCAACAGTTAAAAATAAGAGTATTTTTATTCACTTGTGTAGTCAACAAAATTTTACTCAGTGCCTACCTTGAATATTATACAATAGGTGTAAGATAAGAACTGGTAAGAGTAAAGAAGCAGTATAAAAGAATAGAGTGATGGGGTGGTATTTTATATCTGGTACTGATTTAATCTTCACAATGGCACTTTGAAGCAAATAAAGAGAGTTCATTTGAGTCTTATACTAAAATGAGAAAACTAAGGCTCAGAGAGAATAACAGGAAGTAGCAGATCCAGGACTAAGTCTTAGAATTCCCAACTCAGTTTTGTACTCATTTTATTACCCCATCCAACTCTGATCTGGAGAAATTATGCCTGTTTGAAGAGCTTTTCCTAACAAAGTAAAATGTGGAGGAAGTCAGAACTGAAGTATAGGCAACCACTTTTTAAAAACACTAGAAAGAAAAAACAGTATCATAAATTTACACAAATTAAAATGATGCTAAGTGTTCTCACTGCACAAACAACTGTGCCAGCCCATTTTTCTATTTATTAATAATGTTAATGGTGGTCTCAGACAGTATTTTCACTGTCCTAAAATCCTCTATTCTCTGCCTATTCATCCCTCCTTCCCTCTCTCTCAACCCCTAGCAACCACTGATCTTTTTACTATTTCCATAGTTTTGCCTTTTCTAGAATGTCATATAGTTGGAATCATACAGTATATAGCCTTTCAGATGGCTTTCTTTCATTTAGTAAAATGCCTATAAGATTTCTCCATGTCTCTTCATGACTTGATAGTTCATATCTCTTTAGGGATGAATAATATTCCACTGTCTAGATGTACCACAGTTTATCCACACAAGGATTGTTCCACAATATAATATTTATGAGCTTTAAATCAGTAATTAAATACATTTTTCCTGTAACTGATTTTCTGCATCTTATTAATATTATGACCCAAAGTCTAAGAATCTCAGTATCTAAAAATATTCATTAAAAAACAAATAATTATGAAACTAACCTATATCTCATCCCCATGAATCCTATAGCACTCACAGCATACACACACACACACACACACACACACACACACACACACACACTACTATGCACATTTTATCCCATGTCCATTAACCTCTAGATATAAGAAGCAAATCCGCTCTAATTTAATTGTGTTATATGAAAGAAGAGAATATTTATGCTGCATTGTATTCAACAAGAAAAAAAGCCACCTGCTGGCATTTTGATAGCCTCAAATAACACTGGTTACCATAAGAAAAGGGTTGTAGAAGACATACTTTTATTTTCTTCTGGCAAGGAAAAGCAGGAACAATTCGAGAATCTTCCCACTCACATACTGCTCTATATAAGGAAGAAAAAGTACACTACACAAAGCAAAAATTTTGCTTTGTTACTATTAAAGACTATGTAAGAGATAATGGCCTAGTCCCTACAGAGTTCAAATAATATGTAAAATACGAACAATCTATTAACAATTCATAGTTAATTTTCAAAATCACAGACAAGTACAAGCTGAAGAAAAGCATAAGCATGAAATCATACTCGAGATTCACTCAGGACTGCCAAGGAGCACTTCAGAGAGCCCATGGTAACTGAGCTATCTCCTGGCAAGGAAACCTCTGGCAAGGACACCAAGCCAGTGATGATGGGGAAAGAACGGCTTGTATGCCAACCCAACCTCTCACTATATCTGTTTGATACATGAGTAGGAGTTCAGAGTCATGGTGATGGCTTGGCTGGCTCCACCAAAGCTCTCTTCTCCATCCTGATCTGTCCACCTGCACCACACCACACAAATAATCCAGAACTTCCAAGATTTTTTATGTTTTCCCTAGGCTGCTGGGATCACAGAAACTGGAAGAATTTCCCACTTCTGTGAACTTTGAGTAGTCATTCCAAAACTAAAGTTATGAAACTAAATTTTATATTTGATTTTACAGACAAAGGCTCTCGTGTTAGAAAGGCACTGTCAGAGGAGAACTTAAAAAAAAAACTTAAAAAAAACTTTTTAAAGAGACTTAAAAGAAAAAAATAGAAGATGAACCTCTATCTGGAGCAACTTATGAACAGTTCTACCTATGACTGAAGATTGTATTTATTAGAAAACTTACAGGGGTTTCTTTGAACAGAGAAAATCTAAGAAATTCTGGAGAGAGACAGTGTTGAGAGTGGGGAGAGAGTTGTAACAAGTCATTTAGTTATTGTGAAGCCACTTGAGTTTGTAAATCCATTAAATACTTCTGGATGCTTTGCGAGGGTACTCAAATTCCTTTTTAATCAAATAGTAAAGATACTTATAAAAGTGAGCACTCTTATTTTCCACTGCTATGAGTTCCTTCTAGTCATAGTCAGTTATTAAAGAAACAACAAATTTCCACTCAGTTCAAATGATGCACTATGTTCAGAACAACAAGGTAGGATATGGAGCAAAAGCAGCCAATTATTTTTAAAGCCAAATGTCAGAAAAGTTTAGTGATAAAGAAACACCATATTCAGAATCATTCTTCACATTCAGAGTATAACAAGTTTTCACTTGTAAAAATACTTAAAAGGAAAATGATGTAAAGACCAAACCTTATTATTACCTCCAAAAATATCAAGGCCTTCTCCACTTCTCTACTTTGTTATTGTCTTTTGAGTCTGTCATACAAGTAGAGGAAGTGTCAAGAACTGAAATGGCATCCTGGATATGAAGGAAAAGCTATTTCCTTTCATATCCTAGCCTTTTATAAAAGGTTAATTTATTTTGTGGGAGCTATAAAAAGCTAAGTCCATTCTCCTGTACCCAAATTGTGAACCATTTAAATGCTAGCTCTTCAACACCCCGAGCAATATCTCTCAGTAGGGCCTTTTTTTGGCCACCCTATGTAAAGCAGACCCACCAGCTTATTTCCTGTTCCACAGGAATTCCCTATTCCATTCTTTATTTCCTTCAAGTCACTTACCATTTTATGGAATTATTCTGGTTACTTATTTGCTATATTTTTAATACCTGTCTTCACCAGCCAGAAAGCAAGCACCATTTTACATGGACCCTTATTCCTTCTTCACCTGTGTATTCCTCCTGCTAAGCACAACCACCGATACATGGCGAGCACTCAGAAAATGTGTTGACTGAATGTTTAATGAAAGAGTGAGACTGTAAGACTACTAAACAAAAGTAGTAGGTGTGTGTACTTTTTCTACCTCTTATTTTTATTTCATTTTTCTTAGAGAATTATCTTGGGTTGCTTAATTTGGCGTAACCTAATTTTCTTTGTTTATTTGGATAAATTTAAGAAAATGATAAAGAATAAATGGTGATAGCAAGAGGATGGGATAATGCCTTTGGTCCATAAAGATTTCACTAATAATAATTTAACAGGAATTTGGCTTCATCAAATATTTCAAATTTAGCCTAAAGTTTATTCATAAATCATAGTAGAGTGACTAGTTTTTCATTTAGCTAAAAATACTGCAAAATGCATGTATCTAAGAATGCTTACACCTTTCCTTTCCAAATATACATGATACAGAATTGGAATTTGAGTAACCAAAGTATATTTTGATTAAAAAATTTAAAGCAGTGTCTCAAAAACTTTCAATTGCTTATATGATACATCAAGAAGCTGTGTTAATATGTAACAAATCACAGGAATTACAAGTTTTTTTAGGTTGAAAAATAGATCCTTTTCAGTTTAGAAAACATTTCCTTCATCCTTTTGTCAGTATAATGTTTTGAAACAGCATCACTGAATTACTTAGTGAACATTAACCTTAAAACCTGTTTTAAGTAATTAAAAAAATAATTTTTATCCTCATTAAACACAAATACATATATTCTGGCTTCATGTTTACTGAATGGTGTTATCCAACAGACAAACACAAAAGCTATTCCTAACTATTTCCCAAATAAAGATTATTACATCCTTTCTAAAAAATAAATTTGTAGAATCAAAATTTTTTTCAATGACCCTAATAAAATTTTGGCATATGCATTTTTGGTAGTGAGATCACATTTATTCACTAAATGAACGGTTCACTTTTGTGTCTCCAGTGTCTAGAACAATGCCTAGAAAAAGTAGATGGTAAAAATAATATGCATAAATAAATTAAAGTAACATAAATATCTAATGTACTAAACATAATATGATAAGGTTTATGGTTATCTAGAGTAAAAATTTTAAGGTGTTGCACAAACCTAATTTCTTTTGTATCCTGCCAATTCTTTCTTCCCATGGTCTTAAAATGTGTTGTCACTGTTTAATTCATAGTATCTTTAAATCAGTATCTTTCTGTTTGTCCCACAACCTCTGACTTGACTTATCTCCTCAGGGATACCTCAACCTCTTAGTTTTTATACCTGTCACAATTTCATCTTCCTCCCTTCTATTTAAAGAAATCAGTTTTATCTTCTTTAGACCGCATTTTCTTCTCAACAGTTATCTTCCTAGGAACGTAAAAGGCTCCCCATTTCTTTGCAGATAAAATGCAAATCCTTCAGATTAAGATAGAAAAATTCTAGGTTAGAGTTCTTATTCCCATTCTCTCCTAAGTAAAGTGTTTGGCATTGATGAATTCATGCCATTTCTGTGGACCTCAGTTCTCATAGAGTACTGAGACAAATTAAGGAGCAGGTCAGTCCTACAACAATGAAACCACAGAAGTGGAAATCTACCAGGTGTGTTGGCAAAATAATCAGTGAACCATCTTGATTGATGTGAGAAGTGAGGATGAAAATATAACAAAATGGGAAGTTGGAAACTTGGAAAAATGACAAAGAAAAAGACTTAAAATACTAGACAGAGAGTTATATACTTTGTTTTATCAAATAGTAGGAAGTCACTGAATATTTTTGATGAAGAGTTAAGTGTTATTCATATTTATCACTCAAGTCTCAGGAAGGGACTCTTGAATAAAGCATGTAAAAAGTACACACAATTAGATCATGGCGCAGGAGGCAAAATGATTGGTTAGAGTTGTAAATCAAGTCAATTTATGAGTTGTAAATCAATCAATTAATTTTTAAATTTAGTTTTGGTACATAAATAAATTTATGTACTGTGATTTATTTATTATTTATTTACAGTTGTAAGTCTAACTTCTTTTTTTTTTGGCATACATGTGATCGAGTTTATTGTAGAGAAAGGTAAAAGAAAATGGAGTTGGAGAGGAAAAAAAAAGGTGGAGAGTCAGCTGGATAAAGGCACTGGGCTTTCTATGCACAGGTCTCAGTAGCCCTGCCATGGATCCACCAAATTCTTTAGAATCAAGAAACTGATCTTGCCATTCATTTCCATGTTGTATGTCCTCCAGAAGGTTTTATAGCTTCTCCTCTGTCATAAATCCCAGTACTATTATTCCTCCTAACTAGTTCTTTCTTTCTGCTCACGGGAATCCTTACTCTTGAATTATAATGAACAGAAAGAAATACCCATACCACCAGTAGGGCATAGATACGGTTTTGGTGAATAGAACCTCAAAAAAAACTGACTCGGTGCTGGCCAAAAAGGAACAAAGAAGAAGAGTTCTCAGGGTTTGTCTACTGAGCTATTAGGCTTACCAAGGTAAAAGGGCTGCTAAAGATTAAACTGTGTACATACCTCACATCTTGGGAGGGAGAGGTGAAGAAAAAGAAAGGGAGAAAAGAAAAGTGGGGGATG
This sequence comes from Panthera tigris, assembly GCF_018350195.1. Taxonomy (NCBI): domain Eukaryota; kingdom Metazoa; phylum Chordata; class Mammalia; order Carnivora; family Felidae; genus Panthera; species Panthera tigris. The sequence goes on from NC_056667.1 coordinate 168,727,572, forward strand.
GAGGGAGGATAGAAAGAAAATTACCAGTATCAAGAAAGAAACAGAGGATGTCACTACAGATTCTACAAACTTTAAAAGGTTAATTGGGGGATGGCAGAATAATAGCGGTGATATTATGAACAACTTTGTGCCTGTAAATTTGGCAACCTAAGTGAAAAAGGGAAAAAGCTAAAAAAAATTAATTGCATAGCCTATATTAATCAAATAAATTGAATTTGTAAATCAAAACCACCCCCAAAAGATAACCCTGGATCCAGATGACTTTAATGGTGAATTCTATCAAACATTAAAGGACAAAATAGTAGCTACCATCCAAAAACTATTTCAGAGAAAAAAACTTATCAATTTATTAAGCCAAAATTACCTTGATTCCAAAACCCGGCAAAGATAATACAAGAAAAGAGAACAGTAAGCTGATATCTCTCATGAATATAGATAAAAAATTCTTTTTAAATATTATCAAATCAAATTGAGCATTATGTAAAAAAGATAATATACAGTAACCAAGAGGTGTTTATACCAGGAATGAAAGGTTGATTTAATATCTGAAAATCAATCAACATAATTCCTCACATTAATTTAATAAAGGGAGAAAAGCATATAATTATTTTAGTAGGTACAGTGAAAGCATTTGACAAAATTGACCACCATTTCATGATTAAAAACTCCCAGAAAACTGGAAATAAAAAGGAATGTTGTTAACCCAATTAAGAGCTTCTATGAGAAACTCCAGCTAACATCAAACTCAGTAATAAGAGGCTCAATGCATCCTAGATAAGATCAGGAAAAAGGATCTGTGCTCTCACTATTTTACTTAACATTGTACTTTAAGCCCAAAGCAATGCAATAAGGTAAGAAAAACAATAAAAAGTATACAGAACAGACAAGAAGTAAAAATATTTTTCTTATAGATAACATGATAGTGTATGTAGAAAATCCCAAGGAATTCATAAGAAGGCTATGAAAACTAACAAGTGAATTCAGTAGGGTTGCAATAACTGAGGTCATTATTAAAAAATCAAGTGTTTTCAATCTTTTAGGAACAAAAAATGTGAAATGAAATTTAGAAAAAACTGCATTCACAAAAGCACAAAAAATATATGGGAAAAATTTTTAATGAAAAGAGTTGTAAGATTTTACACTGAAAATTACAAAACACTGCTGAAAGAAATTAAACTAGACCTAAATAAATGGAGAGATACACCATTCCTCTCAAGACTGTTAAGATGCCAGTTCTCTCCAAATTGATCTCTAGACTCAATGCTGTCCTAATCATAAACGTAACTGGGACTTTTAAAGCAAATTAACAATATATATTTAACACTTATATCAAAATTTGAAGAGCTAGAAAAGCTAAGGCAATCTTGAAAAAAAGAAAATAAAATTATAGTACTTATACGACTTCCATTCAAATTTTAATATAAAGCTACAGTAATCAAGACTGTGAGGTACTGGCATAAGGACAGACGTATAGATCAGTGGAACAGAATAGAACCTCTAGAAACAAACCCATAATTCAATTGACTTTGGCAAAGTTGCCAAGATAATTTAATAGGAAAATGATAGTCTTTTCAGGAAAAGGTGATGGAAAAAACTGACTGACTACATGAGGGTTAAATGAATATTAACCATTACTTCACATCACACACAAAAAAATCAGCTTGGGATTATTGTTCCTAAATATAGGAGCTAAAACTATTAAACTTCTATTTAAAAAAATAAGAGAAAATTTTTGATATTGGGTAAGCCTCAAAGCATAAACTGTAAAAGAAAATAATTGGTAAAATAGATTTCATTAAGATCAAAAGTTTCTGCTCTTTAAAAGTCAGTTCTGAATTTAAAAATTCAGGAAAAATAAGAAAACCAAAATTAGACAAAATATTTAAACAGGCACTACACAAAATAAAACATATGAATGGCTAACATAAAAAGATTCTGAATGATCACTAGTCATTAGGAAAGTGCAAATTAAAGCCACAATGATTCTACTACATACCCACCAGAATGATTAAAATTAAAAAGATAGAAAATGACAAGTGTAGCAAAAATATGAAGCAAGTGGAACTCTCATACCTTGATGCTGGAAATAAAAAATAATACAGTCACTTTGGAAAGCTGTACGTCAGTAGCTTATAAAGTTGAACAAATAATTAACCAAGTGACCTAGTAATTTCACTACTAAGAAGTAATGAATGAAGACATGTGTCCACACAAAACCTATATGTAAATGTCATAGTAGCATATTCATAATAGCTAAAATGTGGAAACAATCTAAATGATAAGAAAAGTTTATTATATCCATTTCATGATATACTACACACCAATGAAAAAGAATCAAATATGAATACACATAACAACATGTATGAATTTAAAAAACATTTGCTAAGTAAAAGAAGTCAAACCAGGAGACTATGTACTGCATAATTCCACTTATATAAGGTTCTAGAAAATACAAAACTCTAAAGACAGAAAGCAGATCTGATTTTGCCTGGGCCAGAGGTGAGGAAAGAACAGGTCTGCTGGCCCTGTTCAAGTATAACAAGACACAAGAAAAACAAGGAAATTTTTTAAGGTGAGAGAATTATCATACATCTTGATGTCATTTCATAATTGAAGACAGTTACAAAAATTTAACAAACTACACACTTAAAATTGATGAATTTTATCATCAGGAAAAAAAAGATAGAGAAGGAGAGAAAAAATCTATACTAAGGCTAACATCACAATACTGTGTCATAGGTCCTAATCATGGCCTCTCTTCTCCATAAGGAAGTGCCATTTATACATATTCCAAATAAAAATGCAGGTACCTCCCTCTGTTCTCTACACAAGTTAAACAGGTCATCCAAGACCCTTCCCTGACCTCACCCACTTACACCTTTTTTTTCCAAAGATTCTGAATCTGTGGAGTGTGTCGTGGTAATCAATTTCTCAATATGAAATTTTCAATGTTCAGTTTAACTCAACTCTCCAAAATATTAATTGAACAGTTACTCTCTATCGGGGGTTATTATAGGAATAGCTATTTAACAATTAACAAGAAGATAGTCCTTCCTCCTAGGAACTTAAGAGTTTAGCAAGAGAGAAAAATTAGAAATTTCAATAGAGACATGGTAAGTGTGGCGATCTTGGTAAATACATGGTGCTGTAAAAGTCACAATGGAGGTGCTCTAACCCAGTCTTGCAGTCCAGAAAGCCTTCAGACAGTGGAGTCATGTTAAGTGAGACCTTAAGGATGAGTAGTTGACTTGGTGAAGGGAGCATGGCTGCAAGAGACAGTACACACTGTCCACAGAGCTGCAAGTAGGAAATATAAATGGATATATTCACAGCCTGAAGAGAGTCTCTATTGTCTTATAAAGCACTTAAAATAAAAAGTTTTGCACATGGAACATTAAGCTCAATCCAGGGGGAGATGACATTTGACTTCACATTTTTACAGAGATACTATGACTATTTTGATATAGCGATTTGTTTTTCATGAATTACTTTGTCTGATTTCTAAGTGATTTTTGTTCTTGAGTGCTGCATGTAGGTGGAATAACATTTCAGTTAAAATTATATACACTTATCTAAAAAACAGAAGGTAGGCAAATGACAATCTTCACAATTTAGTGAACTAAATTTTCTAAGTGGTTCCATGGAAATCAACTTGCTTTACAGACCAGTACATTTAGATTCAGAGCAAAAATATTCTCTTAAATCACCAGCTATAATACATAGTCACATGGTTTAGAAAAATTTATAAAAATTATAATGGAGAAATACGTGTCAATAATTATTCATTGAGTAAAGGAGATGACATGCCACAAGACAGGAAGATGAAAAAAACATGAGCAAGAAACTTATGCGTAAAGAAATGACCTCATCTAGTACCACCACCATTAGAAGTCCCCAGAACTCTTATAATACACAGTACAATTGTTGGCTGTTATCACAGGAAGCCCAATTGAAATAAAACCAAACAAAGCATTCCCTTTAATCTGAATCGTGACTTTTCAAATCTGAGCTAAAATGAGACTAGCCTTCGAGTGTAGGATGGAAAGTTAAGGTGAAAGTCTCCAAAGTGTTTTTTCTCCAAGATATGCCAACCCAATTCTTCATACATACTAAGATGTTATGTACTGCTCACTACTAGGTTGAACTGTACTCTGAGAAAAGAATTTTTTAGGTTGGCATTTGGTTCTTTTTTAAGAACACTTTTTTTGTTGAAATTTTTTTTTCAACAGGAAAGAAATTATCACACTTCAGTGTTCCAGCTCTTTAGTGAATATCAATAAGAAAGTCAATGGCTCAGCAATGTGATTGCAAAAGGAGTTTCATGAGACACTCTTCTTCTCAAACTTTCTTATCTTGAAATCTATTTAGGAACTAAGAAAGACTTCTTTAATATAAAAACCTACCATTAGTGTTCCGATGTATAAGCTTCCTCAATACAAGCAATAATAAAGTGAATAATAAGCATATAGATGTATATTTACTTGGGTCTAGGTACTTACTATCACGAAAATTTCATTCTTTCACTTTGGTTAGGATAGGCTCTTTTCTGAATGGGTGGAAATCTCTTTGTAAACATTTTTATCAAAGAAAAGGACCAATAGGAATGCTCCACATAATGTACACAGTAAGGCAACCTATTCAGTTCTCTAAACAACGAGGGAGTAAATTTGCTGAAGGAGCCAAATATTACCCTAGATGTGGTTGAGCACAAACCCTAGGTTCTAAGAAAATGCACTAGAATTGAATTTTAATTCCACTCATAAATAGCCATGTGATCTTAAGCAAGTTACTTAACTCTCTGAATCTTGGCCTTTTTATCTGTAAAATGTACATCCCTCTTTTTCAAGGATCTTGTGAAAATTCCATGAGATTATTTTGAAGCACAAAGTAGTTTCTTAATTAGGTTAATTCTCTTGGTGACATAGAAAGGACATATAAAGTTACTGTTTTTCCTCAGTAAGATAGAAAAAGGAAATTATAGAAGATGAGAAAAATTATATATATATATATATATATATATATATATATATATATATATGGCATAATAAGATTCCTTGGTTTGTTCTTTATTTTAAAAAATGAAAGAGGAGGACCAGGAACTCTCAATTACCTAAAGTGATGCTATCACATCTTATTTACATGAAGACAACATGAAATACCAAGAGAAAAATGAAAGACAGTGATGTAGACAACTGGGTTCAGGCATATAGAAATAAAGACTCTCTCATAAACTGGAACATAAATACCTGCATAATTTCTCCCATGTCCAACTGGAAATGGACAATCTCTGAGAGAGGAGTCAGTAAATGTCAAGATGAGACCCCAGAAAAAATACCAAGATTGGTGTTGTTTGGGAGAGCAGCAACAAATGCAAATGGAGGCCTTCAGGTGACAGAACATTAATTAGCACCACTGATCAAAGACAGGGAAGGAGAAGTGAACTAACACTAAATGAGTCTCCATCCTTCTTCGGCCCCACCCCACTCTCAAATAGATCTGATGTTTTATAAAGAGTATTTCACTGAGGACAAATATATAAAGTGAGATGGGATTTGTAATCCAAGCAACTCCAAAGGGTTGGAAATTGGGGTCAGACTACATTGTTTTATCATTTCCATTATTACTTTGATATTTTGTACAACTAACACTTCCTAGGAAAGCTACAGTTACATTTCTTGTCACTAAACTTATTTTACAACCTTTAGAAAAAAAATACTGGCTATTCACTCTTACTTCCATCCTTATACAAGTACCATAAAATGCTTTTCAAACACACTAGGTCTTTTCCTCAACTCTCTTGCCTTTAATGAAGTTGAGGTACAATTCCATTTTATTTAACTTACTAAAAGTGTTTTATGAGCTTCCTCAGGCTATATATCTAGAAAAGAGTATTATGAATGGAGGCAGGGCTTTTTTTTTTAAATCCTTAAATGTTTGCTTCCTAAAATGCTATATAATAATATTTCTGTTAATTCAATTTTACCCTTCAGATAATACAGTAAAAATATTAAAGAGGTAGGATGCTCTGCCTCCTGGTGCATTTAAGGTTGCAGGAGAAAAGAACAATTTCTTATTTTGTCATCCAAATAACACAGTAAAAGTTAAATTTCATCCATGAGATCAAAAGAAACATCATACTAATACTGAAAGGGCTACTCTAATATTGTGGAAAATTTTCTTTTAAGGGAATAATATTGGACAATAAATATGTATGCTCTATAGCCACAGATTGATCAACTATTAATTAGCATGAATTATAATTTTTACAATTAGCGTTACCCATTTAAGGCTGAATTCATAAAGCACACATTATTTTGATTAATATGCAGCACACTGATATGCCAACTGGGGCATTTTACTTAATTGGGTTTCAAAATTAACCCTGATTTAATAAAATTAATTCAGAATACTGCAAAATAGCAAAGGTGAAACTAAACATGAGAATTGAGTGGCTTATATTTTTCTAATTTTCACTCATCTATTTACTCCCCCTCCTCCAAAAAAAAAAGAAGATATAAAACCAGGATATTTTAACATGAAAATGAAAATGTTAATAATAAAAGTGATCAAGAAACAATAATTACATAGAGAAGTTTCAATTCTTAATATGGCTAAAGCTTTGTGAACAAAACAAACTCTCAGCTCCTAGCTGAAGTAAAGAGGGAAATATTATGCATTATACACAACTCATTTCATCTCATGAAAGGAGATATATATATTTAAATTCTGTTAGGAATTTGTCACATGGGTTATTATATAAGGACAGCAAACAACAAAATAAACAGCATAATAATTCAAAAGCATTCATCTATTTCCATCACTTTAAAAGAACACCAATAAAAAGCCAACCATAGGATGTGGAGGCTCTGTAGTAATAATTCCACTGTAACATAATTCAAAATAATCCATATGTGTAGCTTTCTGATGATCTAACACATGCTGAGGATTGAGGATAAAAAAATGTAGGGTGGTTAGAATTTCTCTGATTATAATTTTTATTATGTCAAATAGTATTTATTGATTATAATAGCTGTCATTAATTGACTACTGGGCACCAGTGACTGTGCCAGCTGTTTTAAATATGTGACAATTTAATTCTCCTAAAATCCATTTTCCTCCAGACAGTTAAAGAAAATGAGACTCAGAGGGGCCAATGTACTTTGAGTCACAGTAAATAGTGAAATTGAGACAAGAAACCCCAATGTTCTTCACTTCGAAGACAATGCTTTCAACCCCTGTATCAACCTGCCTCCCCATTTGGTAATTGCTATGTTCTAGAAGATAGTGTACAGGACTGAAAATTAACTAACACATGTTAAAACTGTACAAGAATTTTCACATGTATAGTTTCATTTCACAAAACTACTCCTAGAAGTAAAGAGCACTATTATAGTAATTTCCATTTTACAGATAAGATTGTAAAGCCCAAGATTGCATATTTAGTACAAATTGAGTAAAGACTTATTAAAGATTTGGAAATCTAAAGCCTTTCCATGCTTTTGACAGAAGCTATATGGCATAGTTCAAAAATCCAGTCACAAAAAGATCATTCAAGCGATGTATGTGTCCTCTGTGGACAACTGGAGGGTCGCCCTTCTCTAGGTACCAGGTGCACAGGAGGAAAAGGCGAGGTTTTGTTACAGAAAATATAAAGCATGACTCATATTTTTGCCATGACAACGGACAGCTTCTCTTCAATATGGAGGACAACTAAAGAGTGTCTGCAGGCAGGGTTGAAATTAATCTCAAAAAGAATCTATTCAAACCAATGTAAGTTGAAGCACAAAAATAACCCATTACTAAACTTTTTTTTTGACTAGAAGTCTGAAAATAAACAAACAACTTTAAAGAGAAATCTCTTTGTTGGTCTGTGCTTGCTACAATTCACAAAATAACAAGGGAATTTTATAAATTCTGGACAATTTTACTCAATTTATTTATGTAACATATCCATTGGTTACTACTATGAATCAAGCACTGGGTTGGTTACTCCTGTTATACACACACACAAAAAAAAACCAAGTTCTTTCTAATTATGACAGACTGGCAGTGGATGCCAGAGCACTGTGCGGTTGTTGTGCAGCCTCAATGGGAAAGGTTGATATGACAGAGTAACAATGTCTGATATGGGACAAGAAGAAGAAAGTTTATGTGCATGCCAGATGTATGCAACTCCCATTGAAGGGGCATTCCTATGTGTTTTGCTATTTCCCCAAGTCATTTATCTCTGCAAATTGTTTTTGGTCCAAACCAAGTTACAATGGGAAAATCACAACACAGGTCCAAATATGATACCTGGATTATGTCTGGATATTATTGCTAGTCCATTTGTTCCATTGCTTGGGAAATTTTGTACAACTGCTTAGCCTTTTCTTAGTTTGGCAAAGTCAGCTGTTCTCTATATAGCTACTCATGTCTTGGTTCCCATTTGGAAGCTAATATAATGAACACCTCACATCTCTCCTCACACAAGAAACAAAAGGGTCATGAATTTACCTTACCACTTTTCAAAAGCTACTGGCTCCTGGTCTGGCTTTTGCTAACTTGACTACCACAATATTTTCTTGTTCAAACTAAAATTACAATGTCACAGTGTCTGATAAATGACTCCTTTCCTATTGTATTGTTTTATAACAGAGACTATCTACTATCTTACTCTAAAACACAGTGGATTTTATTGATGATGCTCACTTTAGCTTGAAGTTACTGAATCCACACATGTATATTACTTCCTACGGATCCCAGTTAGTTAGAAATGAGGATAAAGAATGGAGGCCTTAAATATTTCAAACTCAAAAAGATGTCAATGTTAATAGAAGTGTTAGAATTTTCTTAGACAAACTCAAAGCATGAAGAGAGAACTTCACTTTTATAAAAATCAGCCATTGTAGGCAATCTTAAGGATTCATGAAAGCAATATTCCTGTCTTTACATTTACTCCCACTTGAATGTTCACGCAAAAGATAGTTATGTTGACAGCTTACCACGCTAGCAATCATAACAATTCTTAGATAAATTTGGGCTTTACAAGTTATATTGAAATGTGAAAGCTCTAATTCAACCCCTAATTGACAGAATCATTAGTGTCAAGTTCCCAGATGTAATTTTACCCTTTTCTTCATAAAAAGGAACAACAGGGAAAGAATAAAGGAAGGAAGGAAGACAGACAGACTTAGGACATATGACTTATTTAGATTTAGCTTCAAAGCATGAAAATGTGTTAATGCGCAGACTGACAGAACACTAAAAGACTGAAAAGAGTACAAACAAAACATAAATATACATTGCATTTCAGTTTTTATTATACACTCCATTTATGTAATAAATATTCATTAAATACCTAATAATGTATAAATCATATATGTGAGAAATATTAATTATAATATTTATCATATCTTGTATCACTATTTCTTGTCTGTATTTATTTCACTATCAGAGGTCCTTGTAATAGGCTTTTATCACAGAAGTCATTTGATTCCTTTATGTACCTAGAGAAGAAATGCAATGTAACCTTCTACAGAAAATTAACAGTGTTGACTAAATACAAATTCCACTATTCTGTTTCATACAGAGAACAGAACTTCAAAAATCATAGTATAAATTATTGTTCCCTTTCAGTTACAAGGAACTGTTGCATTTAAACATTCAGCACCATTGTGTTCAAGAACAACTAACTACAAAACAATAAAAGACCTTTACCAGGTTGATCATCAATAGCATTTCCATGTATGACAGCTAAGGCAAAAAAAAAAGTCTACGAAAAAAAACTAATAATTTTCCAACAAAGAGAACCCAATATCATTTTCTGCCCCAGCGACAAAAATCTACTACCATGAATGTGGTCAAGCAGTACTCATTCTATTTAACACATAGGACAGAATGGTGCTAGGTGCTGGAAGCTGCACATGGTGATTAAAGTCCACAGCCAAGAGCAAAAGCAAAAGACCTGTCAGAGAGAGCCACCTCCTTGTAGGACTTCCTGGAAAAGACCCTGTTAGCAGAACCAGAAATACACACACACACACACACACACACACACACACACACACACACACACGTCTCCTAATACAAAAAGATGGTTGATGGAAAGAAGGAGGTTACTTTTCAGTGAAGGCTGTATTCATGAAGGGGGCATTCCTTCCTTTCCTTCTCTGCTACAGCCACCACCTGTACTTTGTAGTGACCTGGGGACACTGCCTGTCCTGCCCTTTCCCCAGGTTCAGCACCAGAGCATCTGAGGCCAGGAAGGAAGGTGGGGTGAGCAGTTGCCTAAATACAGAAAGTAACTCCTTCTAACTTTTGCACTTGGGATTGAGGGAGGAATGAAAAGAGTTTTAAAATGGATATAAGGCTGATAATTTTAAATACACAGGACCACATCTTTAAAATATATATATATTAATTGAATCACGAAAGTGATTGAGAAGTTTTGAAATGAGGCTGATATATTGTGAAGGGGGCCAAGACCCTGTGTGAAAAAGAGATGTATAATAATATAATCAGAGACAATCATAGAAAAAAAATTTGTTTAGACATCAAGAAACACATGACCCTTTATTATTAAAATTATAATAATAAATAAATATTAAAATTGTGGCCTCTCGTATATTTATACATACATATACATCTATCTATGTAGACTTCTTCCACTAGACTATAAGCTCCATGACAACCAAAATTTGTGTATTTACTGCTTTACATGGCTTTCTGTGTGTTACTGTATATATTCCCAACATATAGTGCAGTATCTGGCATGTAGTAGGCACTCAGGAAATATCTATTGAATTAAATTGATAAATAAATATAACCACTATTTATCAAATGTTCAACAATTGTCAAAGCAGTGTTTTAAGGCTTGGCATTTGCTGCTTTATTTATCACTTATAAAAAACCCTGTAATCATTAGGCCCACTTAATAGATAAGGAAACTAAGCCCAGGGATAAACTATCTTTTCTTGGTCACCCAGCCCCACGAAGAGGTAGCATGATTCACACCCAGGTTCACCTGATTTTAAAGTCAATGTTCTGACTCACCAAATGTATGCCTCCTATCAGTGGTATGAGACTTTTTCATTCTGATTCACCCCCAATGAATAGAGCACACACTGGGGCCATGGTGCTACCTGTTCTGCAGGGGCAAGATCTAAAAGAATAGAGAAGGGCTGGAACTAATAGGTAATGGGAGTGCTTTTCTGTGTCTTCTCCCACATACTCACATCTCCTGCATTACAGGAGTCCCCTCAGTCATTAGCTATTCCCACAATATGTGGTGCTTGCTTTGAGTCAGGCCCCTCCTTCACGAGGATGAAAAGTTTCATACCATAATTTCTCTGGGTTTGTCCATGATGATCAAATCAGCTCTTACCATTTTGAGTTAGTGGAAATTCTTTCCCTTTTTTTATAGTTAGAATGAAATATTTTCAGCACTTAGGAGGTGTCTTCATTTCCTGTTTGCCTATTCAGCATTTAGGAGATTTCTTTTTTTATCTGGTTCATTTAAGATTTGAAAGTCAAATATTAGGGCTATCAAAACAAAATGGACTCGATCAGGATGCTAGTGAGTTCTTCACAAATGGAGGTATGCAAGCAGAAGTGGGATGACAGAGATGCTCAACTAGCCATTTCTATCTCAGCTACAGAACTGGACATGTAGGACATCTTTCTCTCCTAAGGCTCCCTAAAATCTAGGAAATAACCTGTCTTGCTTACCTTCCTTACCTATTCACCAGAAAGTGGAATTTATACACAGTCACAACATTTTCTTACTAACACTCGACACATTTAACTTCAACTTCTAATCTGACAAAACTGACAAACTAAGCACAGCAATAAAATAAAGTCAAAGAAATTAAAAGTATAGATTTAAAAGACAAATCTTAGACTTTATAAAATTTATGTAACTTTGAGGTCATCATCTAGTCTTTAGACTATTGTCAGACCAAACAATATACTGAAGAGAGCTTTTAGTTCCAAAGAGCTTTATCTCAATGTTACCAATCTAATCTAAATGTTAGAAAACTAAAGAGTATAAATAGAGGGTTTTTTTTAATGTTTATTTACTTATTTTTGAGAGAGTGGAGAGGGGCAGAGAGACAGGGACAGAGAATCCCAAGCAGGTTCCTTGCTGTCAGCACAGAGGCTGATGTGGGGCTCAATGTGGGGCTTGAATTCATGAACTGTGAGATCATGACCTGAGCTAAAATCAAGAGTCAGATGCTTAACTGACTGAGCCCCTAAATAGAGGCTACCCTAAAATAGAGGTTTTTTAAGTTACCATTTTCATTTGTTGGAAAAAATAAAGCCAATATGTTTCATCAAAATATTTCATCAAGTCCAAAATGTCAGAAACTCTGGCTATGGAGAAGTAAAAAAATGAAAAATATTCTTTGCATGGTGTAGCTACTATGGAAAAGAGTATGGAAGTTCCTCAAAAAGTTAAAAATAAAACCAAACTATGATCCAGCAATCACACCACTGGGTATTTACCTCAAAATTAAAAAAAAATCCTAATTCAAACATATTCTGAACATATTGTGAACATGCATTCCTATGTTTATAGCAGCATTTTTACAATAGTCAAGATATGGAAGCAGCCCAGTGTCCATCAATTGATGAATATATACACACACATGCACACACACACACACACACACACACACACAATGGAATATTACTCAGCCATAAAAAGAAATGAAATCTTGCCATTTGTAACAAGAGGGATGGAGCTAGAGAGTATAATGCTAAGTGAAATAAGTCAGTCAGGGGAAGACAAATACCATATGATTTCACTCATATGTGGAATTTATTAAACAAAACCAATGAGCAAAAAGGGGGGAAAAAGAGAGAGAGAGAGAATCATAACAAGAAATAGACTTCTAACTATAGAGAACAAATTGATAGTTACAAGAGGGGAGGTAGATGTGGGGACGGGTTAAATAGGTATGGGGATTAAAGAATGCACTTGTGATGAGGACGGGGTGATGCATGGAATTGTTAAATCACCATATTGCACACCTGAACCGAATATAACACCGTATATTATCTACCTGGAATTAAAATAAAAACTTAAAAAAATATTCTTCATTAAGAAACAGTGATACAACCAGACAAAAATTGTCAAAAACACCCATTCAGGGCTCCAGACATCAACCAAAGGCAAATTACAAATTGAAAAGCATGTATTAACTAAAAACTACTGAACATCTGACTTGGAGCTACCTCCAACCACCACCAGCTAAGTCAATATGGTAATTTTACCATAGTGAGATTGGTCTTAAAAACCAGAAACTTCATTGCTAGAGGTGGCTGACTTGATTTGGAGCAGAATATGGAGGGAAGAAGGCCTACGACACAGAGAAAACAAGAAAGAAAATGACAGATGTAAATCCAGTTATATCAATAGTTCTATTAAATGTATTTGATTAAACATTCCAATCAAAAGCTAGAGATTGTCAGACTGAACAAAAAGGCAAAATCCAACCATAAGTTGTCTATAAGAGACATACGTTATATACAGAGATAAAAGTAATTTGAAAATAAAAGGATGGGAACATATAAGCCATGCAATCATAAGACAGCCGAAGTGGCCATATTAATATCATACAAAATGAACTTTGAGACAATAAATGTAACTAGACAAAGAGGAAAAATCACAATGATAAAAGGGTCAATAGATCTGGAAGATAATAACTACTATAAATGTATACCGAACAAAGGCCCCACATATCTGAAGCAAAAAATGACCAAATTGAAAGGTGAAATTAAAAACTGAAAATTAAATAATCGTAGTTGTAGATCGCAATATTGCATTTCAATGATTGATAAACTGGACAGAAAATATACAGATATATAGAAGAATTGAAAAATAATCAGTTAGACCTGACATTTAGGGAACACTGCACCCAACAACAACAGAATACACAGTCCTTTCAAGTGCACAGATAATATTCCCCAGAACTGACCACTTGCTAGCCCGTAATTCTTAATAAATTTAAAATGATTGGAATCATGCAAGTATGGTCTCCCACCAACCACAACTATATTAAATTAGAAATCAGCAACAAAAAGAAATTTGAGAGATCCACAAATACAGAAAACAAATACTCTAAATAAGTCATGGATAGATGTAAATACACTAGAAATTAGGACATATTTTGAACTTAATAAAAATGAAAACGCAACACATCATAGTGTATGAGATGCACCTGAAGCATTGTTTAAAAGTAAATGTATCGTTTTCAATTTGCATATTGGAAAAAAAGAAAGATTTTAAATAAATGCTCCAAACTTCTACTTTAACAGCCTAGGAAAGAAAAAGGAAACTAAATCCTAAGCAAGCAAAGGAAAGATTCAGAAATCAGTGATCTAGATAACATTAAACAATAGAGAACATCAATGAAACCAAAAGTCCACTCTTTAAAAATATTAACAAAATCATTATTCCTATAGCTAGATGAACCAGGAAGAGAGAAGACACAAAGTCTTCTCTCAGGAATAAAAGTATGAACATCACTGTCAAGACTTCAGAATTTAAAGGACTATAGAAGAATATTTTGAACAACTCTATGCCAAAAAATTAGACAACATAGATGAAGTGGACAAATTCACAGAAAGATATTAGTAACAATAACTGACTAATCAAGAAATAGAAAATCTAAATAGATCTATAACAAGTAAAGAAATTACATGAGTAATTAAAAATTTTCCATTACAAAGCAACAGGCCCAGATGGCTTCCCTGGTAAATTCTATAATTTTTTGGTAAAAAAATAAAATAATGCTAATACTAAATCTACATAAACTCTTTCACCAAATACAGGCCAGAGGAATACTTCCCAACTCACTTAATAAAGTCAAACTCAGGCAAAGCATCAAAAGAAAAGAAAATTACAAAACAACATCCTTCATGAACATTTATTTTAAAAAAAACCTTAACAAAATAGCAGCAAACCAAACCTAACAATATATAAAGGATTATACCTAATATCTAAATTAGACTTATTCTAGGAATGCAAGATTGGTTCAAAATATGGAAATTAATTAATACAATACACCATATTAATAGAATAAAAGACAAAAGCATATCCTTGTCCCAGAACAAAATTTCAGAAAATCTAATACATATTCATGATTCAAAAAAAAATTCAACAAATAAGGAATAAAAAGGAACTTAATTAACTTTAAGGACGTCTAAGAGAAACCGTGAATGCTCTCTACCTAAGATAGAACTAAGCAAGGACCTCTGCACATCATTCCTATTCATCATCATACTGATATCTAAGTATAAGCATACAAATCAGAAAGAAAGAAGTAAAACTGCCTTATTGACAGGCTACATGATCTTGTATGTATGAAATTCTAAAGAATCTATAAGAAAAAACCTGCCAGAGGTCAATAAATAAGTTTAGCAAGTTTGGGAGATATATGATCAATTGTATTTCCTTTTTTAAGTTTTATTTATTTTTTATTATAGTTTTCCATTTCTAATTGCTCTACCTTTTATATTATAAATTCTCTTTCCTAATTTCATTGATATGTAATCAACATACAGTACTGTATAAGATTAACGTGTACAGCATGACTTACATGTATTGTGAAATGATTACACCATAATTTTACTTAATGTCCAACTGTATTTCTTTATAATAGCAACGAACTACTATATAAAACGAATTCCATTCAGGGGTGCCTGGGTGGCTCAGTCGGTTAAGTGTCTGACTTTGGCTCAGGTCATGTTCTCACAGTTCGTGAGTTAGAGCCTGCATAGGACTCTGTGCTGACTGCTCAGAGCCTGGAACCTGCTTCAGATTCTGTGTCTCTCTCTGTCCCTCCCTCGCTCATGCTCTGGCTCACTCTCTCAAAAATAAATAAGCATTAAAAAATATTTAAAAAAAAACAAAAACAAATTCCATTCAAAATATCACAAAGAACAAAACAGTCAGGAATAAATGTAATTTTAAAAATGTAAGACTTATACAATGATAATTATAAAAACTACTGAGAAAAATTAAAGAAGATAAAAATTAATGGACTTTTGGGGTGCCTGGGTGGCTCAGTTGGTTAAGCGTCCAACTTCGGCTCAGGTCATGATCTCAGAACGTGAGTTCAAGCCCCATGTCATCGGGCTCTGTGCTGGCAGCTCAGAGCCCGGAGCCTGCTTCAGATTCTGTGTCTCCCTCCCTCTCTGCTCCTCCCATGCTTGCACTCTGTCTCTCTCTCAAAAATAAATAAAGATTAAAGAAAAAATTAATGGACTTACCGTGTTCATGGCCTGATGACTTGGTATTGTTAACATGGCAATTCCTTAGGATAGATCTATAGATTCAATAATATCCCTATCAAAATCCCACCAGGGTTTTTTTGGCCACAAGTGTAAACTTGGTTCTAAAACTGATATAGAACTACAAAGAATATTAGAATAGTCAAAATAATACTTTAAAAAAGATCACCGTTGGAAGATTTACACTACATGATTTCAAACTTACTCTAATGTCACAGTAATGAAGATAACTGAAATTGGTATAAACTGGCATATAGATAAAGAGAACAAAATTGAAAGGCCAGAAATAAATCTTTACATTTTTATCAATTTATTTTTAATAAAGGTATCAGTGGGAAATAGATGGGCTTTTCAAATGTTACCAGGTAGGTTATTTGGTTATCTATATGCCAAAACATGAACTTAAACCCTCACACAGAAACTTCTTTAAATAGGATGATAGACCTAAATATAGAGATTTAAACTATTAAAGCTTCTCTAAATGTAAAGATTAAAACTATAAAAGCTTCTAGTAGAATATGAGAAAATCCTGTGACCTTAGATTAGTCAAAGACTTCTTACATATGACACTAAAAGCACAATCCATAAGAAAAAAAAATGATAAATTGGACTTCCATAAAATAAGAAACTTTTGCTCTTCAGAAGACACTATTACTATTAAGAAAATGAAAGACAGCAATAGAAGAGAAAAAATATATTTGTAGGTCATATATCAGATAAAGGACTTGTAACCAGAGTACATAAAGAACTCTTAAAATTTAAAATAAGAAGTTAAACAAACCATTTTAAAAATAGACACAGGACTTGAATAGAAATTCTATCAAAGAAGCTATTCAAATGACTAATAAGCACATGAAAAGATGTTCACCATCATCAGTCATTAGAGAAATGCAAATTAAAACCACAATGAGATACAATTACACTCCCACCAGACTGATTCTAATCAAAAAGACTGCCTTATCAGGTACTAGTAAAAATGTGGAGAAGCTGTAACTCTTATTCACTGCTAGTGGGAATGCAAAATCATACAGCCACTTTGGAAGTTTAGCAGTTTATTAAAGGATTAAACATGAACTTACCATTGGATCTAACAGTTGCATCTAACATGTGCTTTCAATTATTTTCCAGTATTATTTGTGATAGCCAAACCTGTCTATCAGCTGGTGAATGAATAAACAAAATGTGGCATATCCATAAAATCAAATGATATTCAGCAATAAAAAGGAATGACCTTTGATATCCACTACAAAAATATTAAAGACTACATATTGCATGATTCTATTTCTATGACATCTCAGAAAACAAACCAACCTTTCTCTGGGACTGGGAGTGGGTGGGAATGGGGAATGACTCCAATTGAACCATGGAAAATTTTTGAAGCAATGGAAATGTTTTGGAACTGGATCATGGTGAGGGCTGCATAACCCTATAAATTTGCTAAAAAAATCATTGAACTGTATACTTAAAATGGATGAGTTTTATGATATGTAAATTATACCTAAATAAGGCTTCAAAGATGTCAATAGTAAACTAAAAACTTTAATTTGAAGCTGGCTTCCTAAGAAACTTTATAATGAAAAGGTTCTGTATCAGAAAGGCTCATGAATAATATGTTCAAAGGGGTTCCCCTATATTAATGTCAGAAAAAATATCAAACAATTATTTAATTCATATGTCAAGATCTGAATGCACTATTTGTATCTGTCATTTGTAATAAGTAAATCTTATCAGAGCAGCTTACAAAATTGAACCAAAAAAAATAGTATAAGTTAAATAGAACACACATAATTTGGGGTTTAAGTAATGCATATAGTTTCACAGTTATTACCAACCTTTATTGTTTTCCTGCAAATTACTAAAAACTAGTTCCATCACATTTATTAGCTTTAATAAATCAGAAAGTTACAACTAAGATGCAATTCACCATTCACAATCTGTCAGCATCAAAATATGATGAGCCGTATAGTTCAGTTATAATGACTACAGCATTGGAGTACATCTCAATCTTTTCCTATGTCAAAATTTAATTTACCAAAATTTAACCCACCACAGTGGATTCTTCACAACTGCGTCACTTTGAATATCCAAACACAAGGGAAAAGCAAGTAACTGATCACAAATAAACCACAGAATGATATCTAAGAGGCAATGCATGAAAAGGAAATAATATAATAGAACTCCAAATATCCACCTTATTTGGGAGATCAGGTATTCCAAAAAGTATTGTTTTTTGTTTGTTTTGTTTCCATTTAAATACTCTGCTGTGCTAACTCATATGATTTATATATTAACTTTACACCATTAATAAAATATCAATAAATCCATGTCTACTATATTATGCCAAATCAAGTCTTTGAAAATTATCAACACATAAGATGTAAAAATGAAAGGTACAAAATATGTCATCAAAAACATGTTTTTCTCGCTAACTTAGTGAAAATTTAAAATAATATGCAATGCTTGTAAGTATGCAATGAAAGCGATCCCAGAAATTATGTAATACACAGTTTGATATGACTCAACAACTTGAATGCATAAATGCTATTCATTCATCCATTCAACAAAAAAATGGTGGATGTCAACTAGGTTGTAGGTATGATCCAGGCCCTGAAGAAAGAGCGTGATCAAACTAAAAATAAAAGTGCCTGCTTTCATGAATTTTGTATTCTAATAGGGGTAGACAATCAAGCAGATAAAAAATATGCTTAATGATAAGTGTTGTAAGTAAAACTAAAACACAGTAAAAGGTTACAGAGTGATAATAAGGGTACTGTTGTAAGAAAGCCTGTCTGAGAAGGTGACATCTGAGTAGGGCCCTAAGGGAAGTGACAGAGTATACCATGTGTGTCTGGGGCAAGAGTGTACCAGTTAGAACAAAGAGCAGATACAAAGGACCTACGTCTGAACGTACTTCAAGTTTAGGAAAAGCAAGAAAACCAGCGTAGATAGAGCTGGATGAGAAAAGAGAAGAGCAGGACACGAAGTTAAAGGTAGAGGAGGAGGCTAATCATAAAGGATAAAGATTTTTTATTTCACTCTGAGATAAAGAACCAGTGAAAGTTCTTAAAACAGAGAAGTGACATGACCTGGCTTCCCTTTCTTTTCTTTTTTTTTTTTCCAGATTTTATTTTTTTAAGTAATTTCTTTACCCTGTGTGGGCACGAACCCACAACCCAGAGATCAAGAGTCGCATATTCTACTGACTGAGCCCATCAGGTGCTCCCTGTCTTCCCTATCTAAAGGAAGACTCCAACACTGTGCGAAGAATGGCAGAAGTGCCTAAGTGGAAGCAAGGAGAGAGCAGGCATGGCTGGTGGGAATATTCCTGGGGTGAGATGACAGTGGCTTGGACTAGGGAGGTTGCATTAGAGGTGGTGAGCGGTGGTTGCACTTCAGATATATTTTGAGGTAGATTCTACGGCACTGCCTCATGAATCAGATGTGGCCGTGAGCAAAAAAAAAAGGTCACAGATGACTCTAAAGCTTCCAGTCTGAGAAAATGACGGAACAGACTTACCAGTGACTTAGATCAGAAAGTCTATAAGAAGAGACAGTTTTATAGAGAGATAAAAGTGGGGAACCAAATTTAGTTTGGGGAATGTTATGTTTCAACAACAAGAGATGTAAGATAGAATGTGGATTTTGAAGTCTGGTGAAGTAAAGTGTGGGGACATAAATTGGCACCAATCTGTAATAGAATATTACACCATGACATTGGATGCTATCAATGGAATGAGAACACAGAGAAGACAACTAATCTGAGAACTGAGTCCCAGGGTACTCCAAAATTCAAATGTTGGAAAATAAGAAGAAATCAGCAAAGAAAACTGAGAAGCAGTCAACAGTAGACAAAGCATCAAGAGAGTATTCTTCTGGGAGCAGTGAAGAAAGTGTTTCAAAGAGTAACGTTAAACCAAGTGGTAATGTATGCTAATGGACCAAAAGATCTGAAGGCTGAGAAGTGAACAGTTGATCAGGTGAGATGGAGGCCATTGATGATTTTTAACAAGAGCGGTTTTGGCAAAAAGAGATATAAAAAATTATTGGATCCAAGAACAAATAGAAAGAGAGCAAGTAGAAACAATATGTATAGACAACTCTTTTGAGGACTTTTACTGCAAGGGAAAATTTGACTTAAATGGAGGATGACATAAGTTAAAAGGTTTTTATTTGGGGGGTGTCTGGGTGGCTCAGTCGGTTAAGCGTCTGACTTCAGCTCAGGTCATGATTTCGTGGTCCATGAGTTCGAGCCCCGTGTCGGGCTCTCTGCTGACAGCTCAGAGCCTGGCACCTGCTTCAGATTCTGTGTCTCCCTTTCTCTCTGGCCCTCTCCTGCTCACGCTTGCTCTCTCTCTCTCTCTCTCTCTCTCTCTCTCAAAAATAAATAAACATTAAAAAATTTTTTTAAGTTTTTGTTTTTTTAACTTGGAAATATGATACACTTATACGCTGGTCAGAATTATATAGTAGAAAGGAAGAAAATGCAAGCTACAGCAGGCATAACTGTAGGAGTGATGTCCTTGAGTGGCACACTTTAGTAGCCTTAGGAGCACTGACCATTCATTCATTGTAACAGAAGGGAAGGCAGAGTATAGGTGTGGAGAAATCTGTGGATTTCATGTAGACATGGATGGGAAGGGCCTTTGTTAGTGCTCCCTTTACTCAATAAAGGGGAAAGGAAGCATCTGAGGCTTGAGGAGATAGGAGAAGGCCTAGAATAGTCATTCATGGTTATAGGGAATGTGGTAGGTTTGTGGACAACAGTTAGGGTACACCTGGGGTTCCTAGTCATGCGTTTAAAGTAACGGCAATCAGCATAGCAGTGCGGTTTTCTCCAGACACATTCAGCTGCATGAGTGCAGGCATGAAATGATCTGAGAGTACGCTTTAACCAGGAGTAGGATTTTTCTGAAAGTGTGTACATGAGAGGAACAAGGGAGTTAATAAGCATACAAACAAGGGGTATAATAACAGACCATTGTATCTAAAGCTTGTTGGGGGCAGAAGAAGCTTGTTGTTCCCTGAGGGGAACAAAGAGAAATGAGAGACAGTGAAAAGGGATAATAAATTGGAGGTCACAGTAGGGTGGAAAATGTCCTAGAGGTGAGGTGCTAAAAGGAGTGGGCTTGAAAATTTTTAAAGAAAGGTGACTGGAGAGTTGGTCACTTGAAATTTAGATTTTACCCAGCAAACCTACTTCTGGAAATCTATCTGGAGGAAAAATATAGAATATGGGAAAGATGTTTCTTAGTGTTATCCACATAACAAGGATACATTAGAAACAACATAATTGTCCAGCAATAGAAACAGTAAGCTAAGCTCCATGTTACCATGTAAAACGTAATATATAAAGAAAATATAACAGCATTAAATAAAATGTAATAAAACAAGCAAGGCAGTCAGACATCAAGTTGTATGCACACAATGATTATGGGTGTGGGCATATATACGCATATACATATTTATATGTTTATGCATATAAATATGTAACATACATTCAAATATATAAATATATGTAATTATTTACGTGATTATTTGTGCCATTGTCTAACTCTCTTGTTAGCTTTTAACTGTTCCACTTCCTACGGTTTACAGCTATTCTTTTTATCCATCTAAAAAGCAAACCTCAAGCTCTACACATGGTAGAAATTCAGTACATTTTATTGAATGAATTTGTGAGTGACTTTGTGAGTGAAGAATGGATAGACAATGAATGGATAAACGAAGATCTGTATGTACTTTTTACTCTCATATCTAAACCTCTCATACATTTCTAATTGCACGATTCTATCAAACTTCCTGGAATTCTGAGTTTAAACTGTCTGACCTACTAATGTAAATGGTTTAAGGTTACAAAATCATCACATAAATGAGAAACTTTGTATGTATGATCTTAAAATTGACCATAGATCAAGAGAAAAATATTCACCATGTGAATTAGTTTCACTTAGGGAGAATTAATTTTCCTATCCTTTTGTGAGCTACAAACTTATTTATTGTTATACTTCCAAACAATGCTAAATGAATTTTATTTTTGATCTGGTGCAACATGTTTTTAAATAAAGTCTGATTCTCAAAGAGATTCTGTGACAAGAGATATCCACATGCCAAAAAGTCATTAGTGCTGCCTTTGTTACTCACAAACTTAACTGTGTGGGGAATTACACAAACAATTTCCAGGCTCAGAATGAGTGTCACACAGTGCAATGCCCGTGTGTTCTATTACAGTGACAGAAACTGGGCAGGGGACCAGCAGCCTTTTCAACCACACTTATTTTATTGTGTAAAACATCTACTCTGTGCTAACCTCATTCTAATCACTGCAGCAGCTACAAGATCCCCAAACAACAGAACACTCCGGGAACTCAGAGAACAAAACCCTTAACAATTAGCCAAAGCATTCTTTGCCATATATTACAAAAATTCTCCCTTAACTTACACAAACTTTCAATCAGCAAGAGGACTTTCTGGACTGTCTTTTGCAATGCATTTTATACCAGTATTTGAACAAATTCCAAACACCAGATGATGGCACTTCAGTAGTTACGTAATCAGAGAATGATAATGTTCCTTAATTTGGTGATTTTGCTGAATCCTTGAGAAATGTACATTTTAAAAAATCAATTGCAGTGGGCTTCAGAGGAACATACAAAATCATTTACTGAGTCATCAACACATCATGTATTATCATTTGAATAAAGTTTAATGGTCTTTACGGGACTGTCTCCTAAGCTAAGGTAACTTTTACCACCTACATGTCTAAAAGCATTAGCACCATCGATTTTGTTAACTCATCTATATGTGTAGTAAGGACCTTACAAGGTCACTTGGATTCTACAATGAAAAGAAATAAAAAGACAAAACAGAATGCAGACTATTTATAGAGAAAGTTTTATATCTCTTTTTACTTAGTATTTACTAATCATGCTTTCTCTACCCCGTGCTCAGCCATACTTCCCCACCCCCAAAGAACGTTCCCTATCCCAGGGACTGCAAATGGAGAACACACAGTTCTGGCACACAGACATGTGTCTTGCAAACACGTGTTTAAGAAGTATACTACAATCAGGAAAGAGTCTTTTTTCCCCCTCATTGTTCTTCCACACCCACCCTCTGGATTTCTTTGTTTCTACTATGGGATGAAATCCAGGTCCCACAGATTTTCTGGTCTCTTTCAGTCACAAGTTGATTTTCATTTGAGAAGTCAAAATGCCAACATCCAGTGTAACAATTAGTACTCCATATTCTTTCAAAGTGAAGCATTTTCCAGCCACACCCTCCTAACCCGAAGCTCAGAATTGCTTTAGGTTAGAGTTTCCTTTTTTCCCAACTCTGTAACTTATGAAGACAGAGAGGAAAGGGAATTAGGGGGAAGGGCACAGTTTTACCCAGCAGATAGAACTGCTTTCCTGTGTTGGTTCCTTCTAGATGCTGACTTTTTCACTAGTGAGATCCACCTACACACAGGATTTTTAGAGATCTTCTCTCTCTGGTCCTCTGACTACAATTCTTAAGGCAGATCATGCTGGTCTTCTACCTTACCACTAAGGACTTCCTCCCTCATCCCTAGTGGGATTGGTCCACTCTGCACAAGCTCTCTCTGTTAGGGTTGCTCTACACTTCCAGGCAATCATCTTAGGCAGCATCTCCTTTGAACTGACCCAGGCTGCCTTCTTTCCAAAGGTCTACTTGGCCTACAGGAGAACAGATTCCTCCTTGCCTTGATGTTGGTGGCAAAGCCCAGTGGACACTCCTCCTCGCTGACAAACAAAGATAGCATCAGCCACAGTCTCTCACCTTTACACTTTTCCTTGGACGTGATGAGAATACCAGCACACAGACACCTCTCCCTCCAAATAAGTCCTGAAGTCCTCCCTTTAACTATCTCATTCAATATAGATGATGGTTTTTTCTAATGCTAGAGATTTCATTTTTGCACTGTTTTCCTGTATGGGTAGTCCAGCATGTAGTACATGACTTTGGCTAGCACCTTTTGCATTGTCCTTGGCCTTCACAGGTGGAACAGGGTGTACCTTGGTCTCAACAGTGGTTTTAAAGCTTGGTTTATTTGCTAACATTTAAAAATACAATGTTATTTTATTTTAAATAAATAAAATCAGCACATGACCACTATTTGCTGATACTCCAACAAAGAAAAAGAAGATGAGCTAAGAGGCTGCTGTCTCAAGGGGAAACAAGTATACCCTGAGCTGCCTCAGTCCCCACCCAATCCACCTCCCTCATTTATGGCCTCTGTTGGAATTTGAGTTTGAGACACCTTTCCTACCCCTCTCCCCATCCAAATCTTACTCTTCATCAAGGTTCGTCCCAAACCTCAAGAAGCATCTTAGTATAAAAGGAAAACCACAATATTTAAATCCCACTCAACAGTCCAATGTCAGCATAATCTGTGGAGTTATCTAGCTGCCTTGAGTGTCTATTACTATTCTCTAAAATGAATATGGCAATATTAACTCATAAGATTTGTATGGAGATTTAATGAGATAACAAATACAGAGTTCTTGACAAACAACAGATGTTAGTATTTTTCTCACTCATAAAGAAAAATACATATACTCCATATTTTATTGTGTACCATCAATTAATAGGAGTTAGCTTTATCTACCCAGTTAAAGGAAAGACTGTCTTTTATTTCTGTATCCCACAAGTAGTCTAGTATAATGTTAAGTATGTAATATAGTTTCATATGCTCTGTGCAATAAGAATCAAAATATTATCCTATATATTTAGATGCCATCAAATACTATTGAGAACAAAAGCCTTGAAAGAACATGTCAACTATACCATTAGTGTATTTTATTTTATTTTTTTAATTTTTTTTAACGTTTATTTATTTTTGAGACAGAGAGAGACAGAGCATGAATGGGGGAGGGGCAGAGAGAGAGGGAGACACAGAATCGGAAGCAGGCTCCAGGCTCTGAGCCATCAGCCCAGAGCCCAACGCAAGGCTCTAACTCACGGACCACAAGATCGTGACCTGAGCTGAAGTCGGACGCCCAAATGACCAAGCCACCCAGGCGCCCCCATTAGTGTATTTTAGATAATCATTCTATTTAGAAAAAAAATTTTTATGGGATTTTTATATTTTTTAAGATTTAAATATTAGTATTTTATTATATTCTTTTGTGCTATTTTTTAAATTTTAGAATGAGGGTGAGCAAGCAGGGGAGAGGGGCAGAGAGAGAGGAAGAGAGAGAGAATCCCAAGCAGGGTCCATGCTCAGTGCACAGCCCAACACAGGGCTCAGTCCCACAACCTGAGCCAAAATCAAGAGTTGGACACTCAACCAACTGAGCCACCCAGGCGCTCCAATTATTTTATATTTTTAAAATGAAAGGAAACAGTAGAAAGAAAAATGCTGAAAGTCACAAAAACTGAGATCCAGGTGTAACTGTCACAAACCAGCTGTATTACCACAATAGATGCTTCAGATTGAGCCATTCTATTGGGAGATATTTGAAAGCTAAAATCTATACCCAGGCCATTTTAGCTAAGGTTCTAGATATGAATTAGGTAATGCCTATGAGAAGCAGTCTCAAAGCATTTGGAATATTTGGAAGGCAAAGTTAGGAGGAACCATGTTCCTACTACTGTTTTTGGCTCACAAACAAGGCCACGAGATAATTGTATTGGCTGGATTCACCTTTGCATATCCAGCCACTGGCTCTATGGATGTCTAGTGGCAGCAGGGTAGTACTGTCTACTGGCAGTAGGGTAGTCACTAATGATGGCAGCCCAGATTGTTTCTGCCTTTGAATCACAGCTGTGGCATTGAGCCTTTAACTTGCCAGTTTCATGGTGGCCCCTAACTTCCAGCTCCTACAAACATTCCTGATTTTATACACATCTATTGAATCCATATTGAATCCTTTTCTGTTTCTTCTTTTTAAGTTTATTTATTTTCAGAGAGAGAGAGAGAGAGAGAGAGAGAGAGAGAGCGCGCACAAGCAGGGGAGGGGCAGAAATGGAGGGAAGGAAAGAGAGAATCTCAAGCAGGCTCTGCACTGCCAGTGTGGAGCCCAATGCAGGGCCCAAAATCATGAACTATGAGATCATGACCTGAGCGGAATTGGATACTTAACAGACTGATCTGCCCAGGAGCCCCCTTTTTCTATTTTAAATAGAAGCCTGGTTCCTGTCTTCTTCATTGAACTCTGTAATATAATCACTTCAAGAAGATCATCTCTTTTTGTTTCCTTATATGATAGATGGAGTTAGCACATGGTATTACCTCTCAGGGTTTTCAAGAAAATTAAAGTACAAAATAAAATTTGAATTAATTTTTTAAGTATTGGAAAACTCAAGTGCATCATTTTTTAACTATGGCTAACTGAACATGTATTTATCATTGTTGTCTCCTAAAACTCTTCTAACATGACAGTAAGGACATAAAAATGTTGTAAATCCCCCAGAAGGACAAACAGCATTGGAAAAAAGATAACAAGACACAAGAGAATAAACTCATAGTTTAGAAGTTTGAAATGGAGGAGTGGAAATCTTAGAGTACCAGCTAGAAACAAATTTCAACTTTTAACCATGAAAAGACACAAGAATTGGAGGCATTCGGCATTGCATAACTCAGAGAATCAAAGTGGGACTCAAAGTAGGGTTTTATTTGAAAGCCAAAGGAAACAGAAGGTAGATCTTCATTTTCTCCCTCAGTACCTAGCAACTACTGCTCCCACATCATTATGGAAGACTAGATATTTATTTTCTGGTGAAATTAAGCCACAGAGGTAAGAAATGTGAGTTGCTATATTTAAAAAAAGTAAACTAAGTAAAAAAGAAAAAAAACTAAATGCAAACTATATAATAAATGGTATGACCCCATCTCCTTTCTTCCCTCAGTTCTAAAATGAAGGCAACCAGATTTTAATATCCTAGACCAGAGATTAAATTATTTTCCAATAGAAAATAAATGGTTCCAGGGAAAAGACCTGTAGATACTGGCATTTTGTACCTAATTAAATGTCTAAGTACCTCCCACTCTATTATGAAGCCCACAAGTCAACAAACACTAGCTATTAACACCAAGCATCAATCAGCTTTTAGTGTCTGTCTTTTAAAATTGAGCAGACATCCTCTTTGAGGAAAGTCTTTAACAGGAAAGACAAACTGAAACAAACACACAGAAAACCGTAACTCAGTAGAAACAGCCTATTCAAGGAGATGAAAAATTGTTAATCAACAAAAATGAACTTCAGAGCTATAAAAAGTGTTGCATGCATATGAAAAGAACAGAGTGCTACAAATAAGAATCAAAATAAGGAGGCACCTGGGTGGCTCAGTTGATTAAGTGTCTGACTCTTGATTCTTGCTCAGGTCATGATCTCAGAATAGTGAGATCAAGCCCCACATTAGGCCCCATCCTGAGTGTGGATCCTGCTTAAGATTCTCTCTCTCTCTCTCTCTCTCTCTCTCTCTCTCTCTCTCTCCCTCCCTCCCTCCCTCTCTGCTCCTCCCCTGTGTGTATACACACTCTCTCTTAAAAAAAAAAAAAAAAAAAAAGAATCAAAATAAGAATGAGGTCAGATGGAGGGATTGGTAGATATTCAAGTTTTTTTAAATTATTTTTAAAGCAAAAGTGGATGAGAGGAGAGGAAATATAAGAAAATTTGAGGCTTAATCCAGAAGGAGCAACATAAAAATCCCAGAAACAATAAATGAAAAAAATGAAAGGAAGAAAATTATCAAATTAAAAATGGAGAAACTTTCCAAAAACTGAAGGGCATGGCTGCATTTCTAGATTGAAAGGAAAAACCAACGCCCCAGTACAAAATTTTCACACCAATGTTATTATCATGAAATTTCAGAAGAAAAAGGAATAAACAGAAATTCCTGATTCATGAGGTTTGGAGAGAACATCACATGAAAAGATCAGAGCTAAATGGCACCAACCCTCTTGATAGCAGTACTAAAGCTAAAAGACAATGAAGCAATATTTTTAAAATTATGAGAAAAAGTAATTGTTAACATATGATTTCAGAGTCAATCAAGTCAATTCTATATCAAAACAGAATAAATACATTAATGAATATATTTCTCAAGTGCTCTATTTCAGAAAGTTATTAGAGAAGATCATTCCTTAAATGAGTGTAAACCAAAAAAGCACGGGATCCAGGAAACAAGAGACCCATTCATTAGGGTATTGAAGGAATTTCCCAGAATGAAGACAAAGGGCAATCCCAGGGTCATCTGTGCCTTAGGCTTGGAGAACCCCAGATGGAGCTGAGGACAAAGGCTGGAAGGACAGTGTCTCCAAGGAAAAGAGCAGGACAGAAAAAGCACATGATGTGCTTGGAAATGTGGGAAATATATTGAAGGGTATTTTACAATTCTTTTTCTGAATTTGGAAAGAATTAGTGATAGGTATGCAGTAATTAAGGCCAACAAAGAATTAAAATGAGATATTTACTAACTCCAGGAAAAACAAGGGGGCTGTACTCTACAGTAAATATATTGATATTCCATTTCTTGGCTCAGAAGTGAAGGCAATTCAGTCATAAGATGATAAATACCAAATATTGATTCACTGGAAAGGTAACAAAACTACTTTGGGAGAATGGGGGAGGGTAACTCAAGAGGGCCATCGTTAGAGCTTGGTCTAAGTGCTAAATTTTCAGCCACTGTTATATGAAGGCAGTAGATATGCTTAAAATCAATAAATCAAGAACCAACTACACTGAGTTATCATCTTGAAATATAGATAATTTATAGGAAGAAAGAATTAAAAGATAAAGTTGATGTCTCAGGAAGCAGACCTAGATAGTGCCAAGAATTAGGGGAAAATAAACTATTGTCATTGTCACATGGTACTATTTTATTAGTGTAATAAAAATGAGAATTAACTTTTGAAATTAAAATTGTTATAGAATGTATAGGATTAGTACCAAGGAAGCCAAATTTATATTTCTTTAAAGACCCAGTCAAAGCATATGACTGTCAATTTCAGACATTCAGGTACATCTTTGATGCCCTATTAATAGGAATCATGTAGTCTCAGATCATATTCAAGCCAATTTTCAAAGAGAGGGAAATCAAGAGAAATCTCTAGGAGCTAAGAAAGAAATTCAATTTACCAACAATAAAATGCATAGTATTACCTAGGGAATATCCCACCAAGGATCCAAGGATGCAAAGATTATTTGGGCATAAGCATAGGCCTAGTAGCAAACTTCAAATAAGATCAACCCTGCAATGCTAAATAGGAAATTCAACAAACATTTCAGAAGAGTAATTGTTAAATATCCACATAATCCATGTATAATTATCCCAAATTAGTTTGTTGCACAAAAACAGAAGGTTCAATTTCCTGGAAAAAAAACTAGATGTAAAATATATCTACAAGTGACCTTTACATTAAAGTTTTATAATCCATTAATACTAAGACCCACAAATTCTGTGTATAGTGACACTGTGACAAAAATCAAAGGAAACCATGACTTTCACTTCTCTTTCTGCCCAATCAGCACTTGTATGTGGTACTGAATGGCAGTTGCACTTACACCAAAGTGCGTGTCTAAGTATCATCATTTTGTGTGACTGTTTTATAAAATTTCAACCAAGACAAGCTTCACTCTTGGTATTACAGTCATCAAAGAAAGGGATAATTGCTTGCTTAGTGTGTGCAGATTGCAAAATGGTTTGGATCTCAAGAAGGAACTTAAAGTCTGAATTATTTAGGTCAACTAAAGCTACTATTAATGCAAACAGAGCAAAAACCCTTATGTAGTAAAACAATCTCCATATCCTTGTGATTAAAACCATATTTCACAATAGTCCTTCATTGCATACATGGCCTATTGCTACTGCTGCACACATTGAAATGTGTCGTAAATACTACAAATGGTAAAATTTCAGTCACTGAAGAAAAGTGAAGGAAAAGCCGTTATGTGTTCTCATGACACTTGTAAGGTTCAAGTGTAAAAGAGGATTGAATTTCCTTAACCAAACACAGTCTCATTATTTTGCAAAGCCAATTTTTACTGTTGTATGGCAATATTTAAAAGGCTGTTGTCAAGGAAAAGCATCCTAAAATTAGAACTGCGAGCTTTGTTTTCTTTGCAGGAATGGCCACACTCCTAATGGCCTCTTCTGTTTTGAAGAGAAAGCCTAATAACGAAAGGTAAAAGATTTCACAGGGGGCTTCTATAAACAGGAGAAGAATAAAACTTACCAGATATCATTTTCACAAACTGTATTTCTTGTATAAGCTTGTCTATACATAATATGTGTCTATTTTATCATTCTGGGTCTTTGAAAAGAACAAAAGTTCACTGACCCTGGTATGTCATTCTAGAAGTTCATTATCTATCTCCTTCTCTACCTCCAATCTGTTGACCTTATCCACTTTTTCACTGTCCATCATTCCCCCATATTCTCATCCCTCCCCTCACCTTAAACCTTAAAGAGGCCCTCAGCCCTGCTATCCCCTTCTTTATCCATGGCACTGGTATTTCCTGGCAAAATATGAACTCTGTAAACCCAGTTCTGCATCTGCTCTGCGCCTACATGGAAGCGGCTGAACTGAATGTAGCAGGAAAAAAGCACCCAGGGATGCAAACCGATCTCACTTTAAATATGTGATCGAGATGGATACTCAGCACTGCCCACCAGTTCCACTGCATTTCCTTAGTCACACTCCTTGCTGAGCTGACTGTTTCACACCTTCTCCTCAAATCTCCACTCCCTCTCTCCCCTCCTCCTCTCTACAAATAGTCTCTTATTTCACTGAGAAAATAAAAGTAACCAGAGGGATCATCACCAAGTTTTCACCTGCCTACTTGCAAATGTTCCCAAACATTCTGCTTCCCTCCTGTTACCATGGATGAGCCATCCATGCTCCTAGATCTGGTCTCTGCACTCAAGCAGTCCTTACCTCTCACCTATTCAAGGGGATGGAGATCCTCCTCTCTCTCTCTCTTTCTCTGTGTTGATTTTTTCATTCCCTACAGTATCACTCCTGTCATCATTTCTCATCAGGATTCTCCAATAATATCCCCCACAGTAATAAACTCCTTTAGTCTCAAAGGGTAAAGGAGCCATTGCTTTATCTCTAGGGTCTCCTTTATAGAAAATTAAAGAGTTAGCTGTATATACTGCTCCTACTTCTTCACCTTCAGTCCTCTCTCTACCCACTTCTATAAGGATTTTTGTTCTTTCATTGGAACAATGATTGGAATGTTTTTGCTTCATTGGGAGTATTTTTCCAAGATTGCCAAAGACCCCCACAATGCAAAAACCAATGGTCAATGCACAATCCAATGCACATGATGGCTCAGCAACATTGGACACTTGACATTTGCCATTCTTGTAAAGTAGTCATCTTAGGCTTCCAGGATGCCACAGCACACTCGCCACTCCTCCTTCTCTTTCCCTGACTTATCTTCCCAAGCTCTAAATGTTGGGGTACTTGAGGGTTCAGCCCTGAGTCTCATCTCATTTATACCCTTTTTAACTCCCTACATATCATCTAGTTCCATGATTTTAAATATATTTGTATATTGATGACTCACAAATTTATATCTTCTGCCTTGAACTCTCATCTGTCCAGCTGTCTATATGTTTGTAAGGCCACTTGAATGTCTAATAGGCTTCTCAAAATTCATGGATCCAAAAGAGCTTTTTATTTTCACCACCATCTTCCCCATTTCAGGAAATGATAAAGGTTAATATTCCCTTACCCACAGCTGTGAAACTCTGAAAGTTCTCAACACCAAACATTTTCATTTGGCAGTAAAACCTGACCTGACTTGAACTCATTTGGAAGCAAAACCTGACTTGAACTAGTGGAGGCCATTTATTGTCTTTGTTTAAGTGAATACTTGTATGTTTTGTTACAGAAATATCCATTGGGAGCTACCCTAGACCCCTCTGGGAATAATTAGTAAATTTTGGGATAGGTACCTTGTTACCTTCCTGAAATCTGAGTTAAGAATTTGGTAACATTTAAACCCAAGGGTTTCAAATAAGGGACTGTAAACCCATTTGTTCAGGATCTGTCTCTCTCTCTCTCTCACTCTCTTACACACACATGCACACACACACTAAAACAAGGCATTAAGCCTCATTTTTTTCATTCCGCACACTCCCACATCCAATTCATGAGTTCTATCAGCTTTAATTTTAAGTATGTCCTAAATCTGAACACTTATCTCCATAAGTACGAATGTTGCCATGGACAACTGCCTTAGCCTCCTAATACATCCTCCTAATTCTAATCTTATCTTCCCTGTTCCCCATCTTGTCAGTGTTAGCTTCCACAAAATGACCAGAGAAGCCTTCTCTTTTTTTTTTTTAAATTTAAGGTATATAACCTGTTGATTTGATACATTTATAAAATACAGTTATAATTATAAACTTAAATTTATGTATAAATAATTACCACTATAGCATTAGCTACCACCTCCATCTCTCCACATAGTTACCATTTCATTTTTGTAGTGAGAACACTTAAGATCTGCTCTGTTAGCAAAATTCAAGAAATGATACAGTATTATTAGCTGTACATTAGATTCCCCAAACTTGTTAACCTTATAACTGGAAGCTTGTATCCTTGGACCAAAATCTCCACATTTCCCCCACCCTGCAACCCCTGGTAACCACCATTCTACTCTCTGTTTAGAGAAGTCTTGTACAAACATAGGTCAGATCCTCCACCGTGCTGCTCCAAAGCTCCAAAGACTTCCTACCAGGCTGAAAATAAAATCCTAATGTCTTATCATGACCTGTTAGGTCTTAGATGATCTGCCTTTTGCCTTTATCTCCTTTCTCAAGTCTTTCACTCTCTCCTTCACTCACTGTGCTCCAGCCCTCCTGGTCTTGTTTTCCTCAAACATATCACATGCACCCTGCCTGACGGGCTGTGTGCTCTTGCTTCCCTGTGTCTGGGATGCTATTGCTTTGGGCCTTGGTGCAGCTCAGTCCTCACTTCATTAAATCCCTCTCTACCAGCTGCTATTGCGGAAAGCCCTTCCTCGACAGCTCTTCTAAAACAGCAACTTCTGAACCTCCCAGACACTTTGTCACCTTACCCTGTTTGCTTTTATTAAAATTACATTGCATGTTTATTTGTTTGCTTGTTTATTATCCACCCTACCATCCAAAGGTAACTCCATGAAGGGAGAGATCAAGGGAGGGATCTTGACTCTATTATTTATCATTGTATCCATGGTGCCTAGAATAATGCTGGAGCTCCCTATGTACCCAGTGATGAACGTTCATTGAATGAACAAATAAAGTAAGTTGTATTAGTAAGTCCACTGAGTTGGGTTAATCAAATGATGTTAGTACTACTTTCCAAAGTATCTCAATATTTTTACAAGTGTCAGTATAGTCCTGATTAGCTTAAGCTGCAACTTTATTTCTGATGACTCCCATTCTTAAGATAGTTCTCATCAGTGGCTAAGACTTGATTTACACTGTGTAAATTAGTGTTTACTTTTTTACTCACAAGACATATACTTAACAAAATGATCTGAATTTATTGAGGACATTTTTTTATTTCCTTATTTCTGAACTAAACACTTCCTCTTTCTAGGGAATCTAAGTTTGCCTGGAAATAGGTTCCCACTTCCAAAGTGCTCTCAAGTGATTCCATCATATTTCTTGTTTTCCAAGTGCTATAGCTATCAGTAAATTAACCAAGTTGTCTAAAATAAGAAGTAAACATTAACTATTTTAGCATAGAATAAGAAATCAAAGAAATACAATAAAGGTAGACATGAAATACTTTTTAGCATTGCATATGGTCATTTTTTATCTAGAAAAGTAAAACAGTTTCTGGTAAGAAATAAGAAAATTTGGGGACACCTGGGTGGCTCAGTGGGTTGAGTGTCCAACTTCAGCTCAGGTCATGATCTCATGGTTTGCCAGTTCAAGCCCCACATCAGGCTGGCTGCTGTCAGCGCAGAGCCCGCTTGGGATCCTCTGTCCCCTTCTGTCTCTTCCCCTCTCCCCATTCACATGTTCTCTGTGTCTCAAAAAAAAAATTTTTTTTTAAAGAAAATTTGTTATAATGCCTCCTGTAAAATTGAGGGAAAGTATATACAATAAAGTCATTTGGGGAATAATGCCAAGAAATCTTTTAAACTGGATATTAATATTTTGGTTGTGAATTTCATTTTGGAACATTCAGTCAGTAAGCATTATGTTATCTCTCCTTAGCCCACGACTCCACTGTGGATAGATGGGTAGTCTTTACAGAGGCATCTTTTGATACATATTTTATAAATATTTATCCCTTATTGAAATATGATTCACATGACATGATGAAGTCAAAGAACAAAAATATTAAACAACAGTTTGAAAATGATGACTTTAGTTCAAACTTCATCACACACCTTGACTTTGTGTCTGGTAAAAATAAAACTCAAGATCTGTTAAAATTGCACAATCACATCATGAAATGTCAAAACTACTTTTCTTTGCAAGTTTCTCTGTGAGGCTCTGTACAAACAGAGGATTAGTTAGTCTTCAACTCAGTAGTGGACAAATAGCTGGAAGCTAATATGAAGTATTTAGCCTGATGGCCTCTAAGTTCAGTCAGCTTATATCCTTCTGTCTGACTCACTACGGTTTGGAAACTTCAGCAGGCAATTAATTCTCCCAGGATAAATGGGTCTTCACTCACCCAGAATTCCCTGGGCTTCAAGGTCACATGAGGCCAGAACATTCACTCATGACTACAAGATATTCTCAACATAATCCTAGTTATTCAACCACATAATGAAAGAGAAATTTGAGTTTTACTAGTATGAGTGGTATAGAACTTAGGAAATTAAATTCTTGCAGCAGTCATTCAATTATTCAGTCAATGTTTGAATCTCTTCTGCCTCCTACCCATCATATAGTTACCCAGAGTCAAATTTAATCTCATATTTGGGAGAGAAATGGGCAAAAACAAGCATACTGTCTTACACATAGTTGAGCCACAGAAGAAATTTACAATAACAGCTACCATTTTTAGATGTTTATTATACACCAGACACAGGGTCTGTATACTTTGCATTATTTTTACCCCTCACAACAATCCTCTGAGATAATAAGTTCCTTTTTATAAGGTTTCTCTTTGCTGTTTTTGTTTTTATCTGTGATGTAGTCACATCCCCAGTATTTTCTACTGGTCAGGTTCTGATACCTCATTCTCTTCCTTTCTCCAGAAACAGTTTAAATACCCTCCAAAAAAGTTTCTTGATCTTCCAGACTGAATTAATGTTGCTGCTGAACTACAGCTTTACTAGCTACATCATTCAAATGTCAAGTTGTTGCATATTGCCTATTGTTATTTTTTTTATATTGAAACATTTTTCAGTTCTTACTTCTTGCAATATACTATGCTGGGCACTGAGGATACAATATTAAGCAGATGCATTCCACCTTTTTCCTCTTGTTACCTCGAGAAGAGGAAGAGAAGGATTACCTAAAATGCAGAACAATTAATGGACAGTAACAATAATACATGAAATGCAAATAGAGTATCTAGAAGGGTCACCTAATCTAGTCTCAGATAATCATGAATATTGTTTCTCTGACTTTAATGATATTCTGATCGGGCTCCAACTTTCCCACCTGGTCTTGGAGAAATTCAGCTTCAATATGCTTACAGTCTCATAGATACTTCTTTTCACCAGCCTATAATTCCTTTTTCATTCAATTTAAATTCAAAATCTTCTCTCCACAAACCCCTTTGTCATGTTTTTTAAGAGAAGATTTTGCCAGGCACTGTTCTCTTCACCAATAAGACTTTTGGCTTACGAAAGTTAAAGACTTCTGTTTTACAGAATTTAAAGCTGTTACTCCATCTTTAAACCAAAGGAGTCAACTAAATTTTTATTTTAATTCACAGAAAAATTGATAAACATTGGTAATAGATGAACCAATGGTATATGTCAGTTTTGAATAGACAACTATTTTATATAAACCATTAATTGTGAAGACAAAGCAATATAGAGCTCCAAAAACAAATGTCAAGGTTATTTCTTTAGTATTTTCAAGACGATTGCTTAAGGAAGAACAAGGGAAGGAAAACAAAAATTTTATCAGATTGTTTTCTTATCAATTCTGTATGGTAAGAAAGGATATGTCATGAAAGAAAAGTTGAATAAAAAATGAAAAAAAATGAAAATTTATACAGAATTTCAAATTAAGTTCTTAAAAAATTTATAACATATCATGTTATTATATTTGGTTATGCATTGTCTGCCCACAAAATAGAGGTAACAAAATAAACAACCATTTTACATATGTGACTTTCTCAGATGAACACCCTAAAAATTAGCTATGCTTATCCAATGTAGCTAAGTGATACATATCCCAAATTAGCTCTTGGCTGCCACATTATTCATATACTACTTACCTGGTTTCCACAATTTATACCCCCTACTGCTTTGGTTCCATCCCTCTCTCTCTCTCTCTCTCTCTCTCTTTTTTTTCTATCACTTACTCCTTTGACCCAATCAAAAATTAGCAAATGTTTCAGAGCTTATGAATGTAAAAACTGAGGTCACGTTTTTCTTACCCTCCCCTATGTAGGTAAAGATAACTTATACTGGAGTGATTCACATAGTAGAAGAAATATGTAGGTAAGGAGGAACAAGATGGAAAATCACTTTCTCCTTTTTCATTGTGGTTGCAAAGAAGAGGCCTAGAAGAGTAGAAACTGGGCCTTCCCATGCCCTGCATGACCTGTTGTCAGGGCAACAGGATGTGTGGGGAGCCCTGGCCTTCCCAGTGCCTGTTGCCAGGGTAACAGGATATGAACCATCTTTCCTTATGCAACCAGGCAGTTTCCTTGCCTTATTCTACGATTCTACGTTTCTCTTCTATTTGATGGGAAATTACATTTGTTCACAGAAACCTAAGAGGAACACAACTTCAGCACAGAGGTCATTGACAAATCATGTATTGGAAGAAATATTGTAAGTAGGGACATGCAATTGATATTGTTGTTGGTGGAAATAAGTGGAAGAGAGTTTTATGGAACTGATTTTCTGAAAATAGAGACTTAAATTTTTATTTTCATAATCTTTTCATTGGATCAGAGAAGTAAATGATAGGAGATGATGAGATGGAAAAAAGTAGAGTAGTAGTGGGAAAAAAAACTGTGAAAACCAGAGAAGAATTATCTGAAACATTTAGAAGCCAATAGCTTAATTTTGAGTGTATATCAGTTGGCAGTTTTTGTGCAACAAACCATCTTGCAGCTAGTGGCCAAAAACAATAAACATTTATTATTTCCTTATGACTTTGAGTAAGTTAGACAGTCCCAGGTGACTTCACTCACATGTCTGGTAGTTAATGGTTTGGTTGCTTTAAGAGGGGACTCAACTGTAATGGTTTATATCTGCTTCACATGCTTATCCTTCAGTAAGCTTGACCAGGCTGGTATAAGAGTTCCAAAGAATGGCAAACGAGAGTATACTCCAATGCATAAGCCCTTTCCAAATCTTTACTTGTGTCACATTTGCTAAGATCCCACTGGCCAAAGCAAGTTGTATGGCCAAGCTCAGAGTCAGTATGGGAGGGATGATCCAAGAGTGGTTATTGGAAGTCACAAATTGGGCCATATTGCAACTGTGAACAAAAGCATGGAAGAATTTCTGGGAAATAGCTCTTTGGAAAATTTGAGATATTAAGGCAGCGATTTGCTAGAGGATGAAATATTAAGAGAGTCACATTTATAAAGACACTTTTTTAGTTAGTACCAGTTGGGTGTACTAGAGATTTTGAGAGCTCTAAAGGTTAGAAAGGAGGTCCTTAACTCCTCTAATAACCGTCTCCAAATGCAGTCTAAAAAGAATGAGAAAAATGTTGTGTGCCTTTACATAGTTTATGTTCTCTGTGGGGAATGAAACAGAATAAACTCCATTTAGATGATTTTTCTAAAATAAACAAAAAGAGAAAAGATTCAGCTCACTTTACTTCAGGAAAGAACTTTATTATATGCATGAAATCCTTTATAACAAGAAGAAGCAGCATAGCAAGAATTAAATACCTAGGTTTATTTTTTGAGAGAGACAGAACACACAAGCACGCATGCATAAGCAGGGGAGGGTTGGAGGTGGAGAGAGAAAGAGAAAGAGAGAGAGAGAGAGAGAGAGAGAGAGAGAGAGAGAGAGAGAGAGAATGAATGAATCTCAAGTAGACTCTACACCCAACACAGAACCCAACACCAGGCTTGATCTCATGACACTGAGATCATGACCTGAGCTGAAATCAAGAGTCGGATGCTTAACTGACTGAACCACCCAGGAACTCTATAAAATACTTATAACCTATTTTAATCAACAAAACCCCTGGCTTTATTCTTATTTATAAATGAAAATCTTCAGAGACAGACACCCAGGTATCTCTACTACGTAGACATAGAGTCGTTTGTTTTTCTCTGTTGTTTGGGATATCAAAGGCCAAATAAATTAAAATAATTTTATAAGTGTCCAAGCTCTGAAGGGACAAGATGATTTAGGACAAGTCAAATTCCTTTGAAGATCCTAGCTAGGATCATTGTTAAAATAAGCTGATTGAAGAGGTAATGGTTGTACATGCCTAAGAGAAGGAGAGAAATAGAACCAGGGAGTTTCTGACATCTAAAGCATTTGCCAAGTGATAACTCCCCTTGGAGTATGCAAAACTAGGCAAACAGATGGCAGGATTGTGGAAAAATCAAAACAAGAGAATAGTTTTTAATTCCTGAAATGTCAGGTTTTATAGTGAGTCTGAGTGTTAATGGAATTATCTAAGTCAGTGTTGTTTGGAAGAAGTATGGGCTTAGGAATCTGGCCTTCCCCTTACTACCCAGGACACATTGATCAAGTCATTTAATGTCTTTTGAGGCTCAGTTTTCTCATCAGAAAAACTGGGAATAATTGTGCTGAACCACACAGATCAAAAGAAAAATCTTTTAGAAATTATAAAGCAAAAAAATTATAAAATATGATTAATACTATGATTCAATTATGAGTTTGAGCTAACTAAGGAATATGATTAATGCCCAAGTTGTTCAGTATTTTCTTATCCTGCCCCAAAGGCAGTTTATTTTGAACCAAGTCTTAGAAAGTTCACCTTTTTTAATGAATATAGTATTTTTGTCAAATTGGCTTACATACAACACCCAGTGCTCATCCCAACAAGTGCCCTCCTCAATGTCCATCACCCATTTTCCCTCTCGCCCACCCCGCCCCACCCACCCTCATTTTGTTCTCTGTATTTAAGAGTCTCTTGTGGTTTGCCTCCCTCCCTCTCTGTATGTATCTGTTTTTTTCCACCTTCCCTTCCCCCATGGTTTTCTGTTCAGTTTCTCAAGATCCACATATGCGTGAAAACATATGATATCTGTCCTTCTCTGACTGACTTATTTCCCTCAGCATGATACCTTCCAGTTCCATCCACATTGCTGCAAATGGCAGGATTTCATTCTTTCTCATTGCCAAGTAGTATTCCATTGAATATATAAACCACATCTTCTTTATTCATTCATTAGTTGATGGACATTTAGGCTCTTTCCATAATTTGGCAATTGTTGAAAGTGCTTATAAACATCGGGGTACATGTGCCACTATGAATCTAATAT
Source organism: Panthera tigris (assembly GCF_018350195.1). Lineage (NCBI taxonomy): Eukaryota > Metazoa > Chordata > Mammalia > Carnivora > Felidae > Panthera > Panthera tigris. The sequence continues at coordinate 168,767,440 of NC_056667.1, forward strand.
AAAATCTATTTTGATTTTCTTCTAAATCATCAAGCACCTGACTCATACAAAACTGCAAGAATCCTTTGATCTTCCACTCTTATGCAGAGTTTAATTATGGCTGACCTCTGTTTTCTTGAACACTATGAACACTGTATGAACACTTTCTTGAACACTATGAACACTTGAAGCCTATGAACACTGTACTTAGGACTTTACTATTTTTTCAAGCCTTAATATAAGGATATCTGAGTAGCTATAAATAAAAAAAAATTTACCTAGAAGAAATGATCTGCGTTGAGCATTTTCTAGGCCTATTTGGTAAAAATTTATGTTTTTAATTATTTTATAAAATGTAAAATAAAATACAATATCTTTAAACAACTCAGGAAACTGTAGTTTAAAGAAGAAACCAAAAAAGTCATAATGTTTCATTTATATGCCTCTCATGACCTATTATCACTTTTATGTGCTTCTTTGACAATAAATAATCATGCCTAATACTTGCTCAGACCAGATATTTGCAATACTGTGATTCTCATGAGCCTTTAACATTATCATCTGTTTAATGATGTTAGTGAACAGTCCCTTTCCTATCCAAAAGGCTTATAGCACAGACCTTTTGGATGGGAATCAGACTTGCTCAAATATTTACATTTGATTAGCTGATTGAAATATATTAGAATAAGGGACAAAATCTAATACTATAATGGTAATTTTGTATTTTCTAAAATGAATCAGCAAAAGGAAGGACTATGGGACATGACAGTAATTACTTGGAAGTCAAATCCATTGAGAACCAGACTGGGATAACAAAAGACCTAAAGAATGATTTTCAAGCCAGAGTGACTCAGGAAATCAGATTGGTCCTGGTTTATACATGATTATAGAGCCCTAAAATCAATTCTAAGTCCACCACATGACACTGAATAAAGGGTGCTGAATCCATCAAGGCAATTCTATAGGTGAAACTCCAAGGCTAGCCCACTTCTCTTCATCAGCTCTCTCTCCTTACACACCCATCACTCCTTCCCCAAGGAAATGTAAATCCTTGAGTATAAAAGCCTGGGAATCTTGGCAAGAGCACCTCCACTGAACTAATAGAAGGTCTTCTTTTCTCATCTAACAACCTCACTCTCTCCACAGATTCTGACGAGAAAATTACTTTAAAAAAAAATAGAATTCTGCTTTTCCATATAATATTAGTAATAATAATGATAACAGCTAGAATTCTTGAATTCTGGACACTGTTCTAAGATGTTCATAAGATTCATTCACTTAATCTTTTTAATATCTAGGAGATACATAATGATATCATTCCCACTTTACAGATACGAAACCTAAGGCATCAAAAAATCAATCAACTTAGAGAAGATCATATAGCTGTTAAATAGCAGAGTTTATATACACATAAGAATGGTTAAGATTATGGAAATATTAATAACTACAGTGTTTTGAGAAGGTTACTGTGTGCCAGGTATTGTGCTATTTCTTTTTTAAAAAAATTTTTTAACGTTTATTCATTTTTGAGAGAGAGAACTGAGCGTGAGCTGGGGAGGAGCGAAGAGGTGGGGAGACAGAATCCAAAGCAGACTCCAGGCTCTGAGCTGTCAGCACAGAGCCTGACGTGGGGCTTGAATTCATTGACCATGAGATCATGACCTGAGCCTAGCCGAAGTCGGATTCTTAACCAACTGAGCCACCCAGGTGCCCCTATATTTCTGCTTTTTAATATTTATTTTGAGAGAGAGAGCCCATGCATGCATGTGTGCAAGCAGGAGGAAGGGCAGAGAGAGAAGGAGAGAGAGAATTCCAAGCGGACTCCTTGCTGTCAGCTGAGATCTCCATACAGAGCTCAATCTCACGAATGGTGAGACCACGACCTGAGCCAAAATCAAAAGTCAGGTGTGGGGCGCCTGGGTGGCTCAGTTGGTCAAGCGTCCAATTTCACCTCAGGTCATGATATCATGGTTTGTGAGTTGGAGCCCTGCGTCAGGCTCTGTGCTGACAGGTCAGAACCTGGAGCCTGCTTCAGATTCTGTGTCTATCTCTCGGCCCCTCCCCTGCTCATGCTCTATGTCTGTCTCTCAATAATAAATAAATGTTAAAAAAAAATTTTTTAAGTCAGATGCTCAACCCCTGTGCTATATTTCTTATACACATTATTTTATTTAATTTGCACTACCTTGATTTGGGCAATATGCAGATACCCAGATCCAAATGCTTCCCTTTCAAGTGGAAAAACCTTCACCTGAAAAAGCCTTTCAGGCCTCCCTTTGCCACTTTTCACATTCTTTCACAAAGGAGGAAGAGCACTTGGTTGGTGAATTGTGAATAAAGAATTAGACCTGGGGGTGAAAGCTATCCTTTTCAGAGAGTGAGGAAGGGATATTCTGCTTATACAAATCACAGTCTCATCTGTGAAAGCACATTTAGGAGGGCAGACTTTGCCCCTGCTGAGGAGAGGTGTCATTCATAAACCCCACCCCCACCCCAAGATCTCATGAGGTTTTGTCTATGTCTCAGCTGAAAAGGCACCTTCTAAAATAGATCATTCCTAACCAAAATACTTTCCCAAGTAACTCTTGTGCATTTTCTTAAGGTCACTTCTTACTCTATATTAACTTATTTTTTTTTTATAATTCACCTTTTTGATGTTTGTTTCCTCTACTAAACTGTAGGCTCATCTACCTAAACTAGTGCCTGACACAGTACACAACCAGTGGGTATTTACTGAATGAGTGAACGAATCAAATAATTGGATTTTACAAATAAAGAAAGTAAAGTTTAGAAAAGTTAATACATTTTCCATGACCACACAGCTAAAGGACAGATGGTATTAGAAAATACCTGACTGATTCCACAGTTCAGTTTTTAATCTCTAAGGTATTTTACCTCAATGATATCTATTCTATAAATATAACATAATATAATATAAGGACTGAGCCTTACAATAAGATTATATTTACACACCAGAATAGGTTTTTTTTGAGGTGGTTTTCTTTATTTTTATAACTAAAGGACACACTTTTAAGCTGACTTTTCTGATAAAACCATCAAAACTATCATATACTCAACAATGTGAGAAAAGAAATTAAGATTTATCAACAATTTCCAAAAAAGAGCATAAACATTCTTCTTTGACATTTGAAACGAATCTACTATAAGCTCTCAATATCAGAGCTTTGTCAGAAAATTGGTGGTCTAGGCATATAAACCAGGTTTAGATGGAAGACAGGGAGTTATTTAATGGCTAAAGATAAAGAGCATCTACTCCAGTTCTCCATAGACTGGCCAAGACTGGCTTCACCCTAAGCATCCTGTCTGTGTGAGAAAGTGTGTGTTGGGGGGTAGTGGTAGGGGAGAGGGTAAGAATATAAAAATGGTCATGTTGATTCAGCACTCTGTTACTCTATTACAGAAGGAATGTATTAGTTTCTTACTGCTGCTGCATCATATTTAGCACAAACTTAGTAGCTTGAAACAACACAAACATATTATCTCCAGTTCTGTAGGTCAGAAATTTGAGGCAAGTTTCACTGGGCTAAAATCACAGTTTTGGCAAAGCTGCATTCTTTTTGGAGGCTTAGAGAAGAATCCGTTTCTTACTTTTGCAAGCCTCTAGAGGTTGCCCACATACCTTGCCTCCTAGTCTGCTTCCTCCATCTTCATCATTGACCAAGACAAGTTGAGTCTTCCTCACATCAGAGCATTCTGACCTCTTCTTCTCCCTCCCTCTTCCACTTTTAAGAACCGTTGTGATTACATTTGGCCCAGCTGGATAATGCAGTCTCATCTCCATATTTTAAGGTCAGCTGACTAGCAACCTTAATTCCATCTGCTACCTTACTTCCCCTTTGACAGATTCACAGATTCTAGGGATTAGGACATGGACATGTCTAGGGGGCAGTTCTTCTGTCTACCACAAAGTTCATGGACTAAGTTTTCAGAAGCACGACTGCATCCTTTTCTGTGATCTTTCTTGGTAACTATTCTGAGGATGTCTTCTTTTGTGCTTTGAAAGTAAAATGAATAAAAGCTTTACAGGTAGATGAATCTGTATTTAAATGCAAGCTTCACCAGACACTAGCTATTTAACCAACTTAGGATAATTACTTTTTGAAATCATTGGAAAAGTAAGTAAGCATACAGATGTTATATTTGGAAAGTTCTGACAACTAGTAGATGATAAGCAAATATTACTTTCTCCCGTCTTCTCCATCCCTATTCTATCTGTGAATCTATCTCTACTCCTCCAACCTGACCTTAGGCCCTATTTTGGCAACCTGACTGATCCTCCAACTTTGAAGTCAGAACCACTGTAAGATTCCAAATTTTATTCATTCATTGATTCATTGAAAAGGATTTATTGCATGATCTACCACATTCCAAGTATTGTGCTAGGTGCTGGTGATCCAAAAGCAAACACAATGAACATAATTCGTGCCCTCAGGAACTTGTGGTCCAGTAGTGAAGGTAGATTTTGTTATGAAAAGGGAAGTCCAGGTTCTTTTACGAGCCAAATATAGGAAACTGACCTAGTGTGAAGGATCAAGAAGGATTTCCTTTGCAAGTGAAATTTAAGACAAGATCTTTGAGCATTTCTTAATAGTGTTCCTTAGTAGCATTGTGAGTAGGATAATTCTTCCTGAAAAAGGAATTTCCCAAGCTCTGGAGGACATTTATCATGCCTGAACCCTGCTGCCCACTGAATACAGAAACATCCTCAGGCACTGCAATAACCAGAAGCATCCCCACACATCTCTAAAAACATCACAGGGAACAAAAGCAGCTCTAGCTGAGAGAGGAGAAAGGAGTGGCTCCCTTGGGAAGAGAGAACAAAATGAGTAAATGCAGATGGGTGGTACGCAATGTTTCTTTGGGACAACCTTGAAGCTGATTGGGAGGTGGCCACAGAAGGAGAGGTATGAAAAGAGGTTCCAAATGTGGAGCAGGTACAGGGTGAAGGATGCTGAACTTTTAAGGGAAGGTACTAGAAGGCAGGATAGTAAAAGGATCAGATCTGCTAATCTATAATGCTGCTTTATCCTAAAGTATAATTCCAGTTTGGGAATATGGTGCTAATAGCTCCTGTCATTTTACCTGTTTTGCCAATTTTCATTCTAAATATGTATTTCTGCTACATCTTCTTGGTGATAAGGGTTTGGGCAAGTGCATCTGAGAGCTGTTCAACACACTGCCCTCTTTAATTACAGTTACTTTAAATTAGCTATAGGGTTATTACACATTTCCTCCTTTCTCCTGCACTCTCTTCTTCTCTATATTTTATGCTTCCATTACTGATGATTGTGTTTACCACCCATCAGAGGAAAAAAGAAAAAAAAGCAGCTTAGGTCTTTCAACTGTTGCATTCACAATTCCACATCTTAATATCTGGACACTTGTCAAGATACAGAGGTAAGCATCTATATGTGCAAAATTAATTCTCAAATATTAAGTTAGTTTAGTGGCACCTGGGTGGCTCATTAGGTTCAGCCTCTACCCTCAGCCCAGGCCATGATCTCTGGTTCACAAATTAGAGCCCTGCATTGGGCTCTGTGCTGACAGCTCAGAGCCTGGAGCCTGCTTCAGTTCTGTGTCTCCCTCTCTCTCTGCCCCTCCCCTGCTCATGCTTTGTCTCTCTCTGTCCTCAAAAATAAATGAAAACATTTTTAAAAAATATATATAAGTAAAAAAAATGTTAAGTCCGTTTCTAACTGTAAAATTCTCACAGGTTCTAGTCCTACATTTATAAAAGCGTAAAGGATTGGCAATAATTACTATGAAGTAATGAGTCTTAGATTTTTGTCAATAGTTTGTAGTTTTAAGTAGTTTAAACTTTCCTCCCTTCTGTTGAACAACTGGAAAAGGTAACACTCTGAATAAGTTTTTGTTATGTCATGTTCACTGGAATTTCTAGTTGATCACAGTTTTCTGGAAAGGCTGTCGCCCCTTGCATTAAACTCTTAGAACAGTGGCATTGACTGGAAAGAGGAGTACCAATGTCTTAAAATGTTTTTTCTAGGGCGTCTGAGTGGCTCAGTTTGTTAGGTGTCTGACTTTGTTTCAGCTCAGGTTATGATGTTGAAGTTTGTGGGTTTGAGCCCCGCATCAGGTTCCATGCTCGCATGGAAAATTTTTTAAATATGTTTTTTTCTTTTAAATCCACAGCTGTGGAGCAATTTTACATTAAAAATAACAATGAAAAAGTACCATGACACAGAGAACAGAATTCCTTCTAAAATTGGAGGGGAAACTGCATAAATGAAAACATAATCAAAATCTTCAAATCAGTGTTCCTCATGAGAATCAATAAACTTAAAAGTCTTTGCAAAGACTAGTGTTAGAAAAATGTCCTTAGTTTGCAGGAATTAGTACAGGTCCCAGAGTCACAGAAAACTTCTGAACCAGAAATTTCATTAGGTATTGAGATGGCAGAAGAAATAGGAAATGTTTTCCAGGTCCTAAATAACCGATAACGTATGGACAGGTATATGACTCTTTGTAAGTGTTGTTTATGAAGGGCATAATGCCATAGCCATTCGCTAATATTTCCAACATCATGGATGGTGAGTCATAGTGTAGAATCTGAACTGTCATATTGAGAGACAAGTTGGTGGATTGAAGATGGATTGAAGAAAGCTAAAGAAAAAAGCCATAACTATAAAATAAAATTAATAAAATAAAGCATGCAAGTCTACATCAGAAATGGGAAGAGGAAAGGGTTTCACCTTTGTTTCCACAAAGGAACAAGAGACTTCTTGGCATATCACCGAATATGGTGTCTCAATTAAATATTATATGAAGGAGATTAAAAAGGGACTCAATGAAAAAAATCAACAAAGAGGTAGAGAATAATTGATATTTTAATTTAGTTTACTGATGTTTCACATGTGCTACAAAATTTAAAAATTATTTCTATCAACTCAAAAAAAGTGTTACAAAATCTTATGTTATATGATATTGCTTATAAAATATTTTTTTATAAATATCTACCTACAGTAGTTCATGTTTCCATATTTAAAGTATACTTGAATAAACTTTATTTTACTAACCTTTGTCTCTATTTTTATTTAACCTCAAAAATGTACATATTATAAACCTACTTAAAAACAGAATGTCCTGTTGAAATAAATCAATGTATCTTTGAAGTTAGATACAGTAAAAGTAGAAAAATCATTTTCCAAATATCTAAAAGTCCTCATTGAGCTTTTGAACAAACTAAAAAATTATTGCAAAATTGTTTGATAGCTTTCATGAATAACATAATTTTAATTGCCAACACTTAAAAAGTGAAATTCTAGAAGTAGAGATTATAAGAAGCTAAAAATCCTGTTTGAATCAATATTACATTTTAAATAGGCAAGACAATTCCAGCAATGGAATGAGGAGACCCTCATATCACTGCTATGAATGCAGACTACACAAGAGACCATAATTAAACAATTTGGTTGCCATTAGTCATGCAGATTTTAGATTTAGAGCTTCTTGTTTTGAAAATTCTAAACCTAGAATACTGAAAATGTCTTAAGTCAAAGTACAAGTTAAAGTAATAGTACCAAAATGCAAATTCCTTCTTTCTTTGATGCAAAGGCAATCAGTCATTTCAATCAGTTTGGTAATAATAATAATTTTTTAAAAAACTAGTTTCAGTAATTTTTCCCCTAAATGATCCTTCAGTGACTCTATGGAGGCAAAATACCAAATTTACTTAGTACATGCATGTATTATTATATCTTACATCAATGTTGGATATCAAATCATGAAGCTCTACTGCTGAATGACTCTACTCTACTGAAATAAAATGAGATTGATCTTTGAGATCACTTGATAAAGTGAAAGTCAGATAACTGCTCTAAAATGTCACGTAAACACAAAGTCACTTTTCAATTTTTTTAAGACATATGCACAGATTCACTACCATACATCTTCATACATTTAAGTAACTACAGAAAAATAAAACAAATACAAACAAAACAAACAAACAAGCAAAAACATCCTGTCCTGCTAAAGGGAAGAAAATCTAAACTAGGTTGTAATATGATCTATAATTTTTCCGGTACAGATGTTCATCTACTAATTAGGTTAGGACAAATCATCTGATGACTACCAATGTTTAATTTTCATCTATGCTAATTAATTTTGTAAGCTGTTACTTGCTTTTATAGGATTATTTGTTTCCTTAGAGAACCACCTCCCCAAAAAACTGTAATTCTGGTCTTCAATGGATCTTGAAAACATATTTCTCTAATTCATTCAAATGATGTAAGATGGCTTCCTTTTTAAAAGTTCTCTGTTAAATGTTGTTTGCATTATTAGTGAGCTCTATACTAGTGCACTGTAATGTCATATGTTACTTCAACGGTAAGAAAATATACAGAAAATACTACTTAAATATACAAACATCATTAAATACATTCAAGCGGAGGAAAGTAGAAGGAATTTTTCCTCTAAACAAAGTTTAACATAATTTTTCTTTCAAAAAAATCATAGATATAAAAACAACCACATTAAATTTACTCAGATGTTGCAATTTATACAACAGTATGTAAATGCAGCATTAGAAATATGAATCCTAGAAAATCTCTATTTTGCATGGTATAGGATTCCTTCAGCTATGATTATAAACAAGAAAATATATTTTCATTTCAGAACTACAAATATGCTGAGCAATTACACTGGCCTGTATATATTCATAATGCAAATTTTTATCCAAATGTTAAACCTGATTTTTAAATTATAATTAAAATAAAGCATGTATACATAGGGTGCTGGAACAGATGAACAGAAATTAGTAGCATAGACAGAAAAAAACTTAAATCTTGTTTAAATAGCAAGGTGAATAGCAATGCAATTAAAGTTTGACACAGGTACTTACATTTCATGTTTGACATAAGCACATCTCTTAGCCGAAGTTAGTAAGGTCTATTTTATACCATGAGCTACTGTGTATTCTCAGAAGAAGTGAATTGGTTAATTTAAAGCCAAAACTCTCCAATAAGTTTGGTATGCTACTAGTGTTTTTACCACATTTTTTCTTAAGCAAACATTATTAATTAAGACAAAGAAGAAGCACAGTGGAATATAAGTATTTATTATCACATTATTCCTGCCCTTGTGTTTTCAAAATCTAATCACATAGAAATAAGTATCAGTAGTACTCTTTTTTATTTTACTGAAGGAAATTTTATTTCTACAAGTATCCTGGCAAGCAGCTTTTCTAGTTACTTTTCTGCATATCTAAACCACATATCTAAAGAATATATACAGAATGTATAAAGGAAACCATGTGTTGTAACAGTCAAGTGAATTCTCAGGGAGTTACCTTACTTTACATTACACATACAGGTGCAAAAAAGACTATCCATCCTTCAGGCAAGTTGTTAGCTGACACTCACACATTTTATTTTTTAAGAGAAAATCTTTCTAAAGGAAACACTAGTCCACAAAGTCAGATATTACGAACAATTAGTCATATTAATAGTCAAGTTTTGGGTGGGGTGGTGGGAATAAAAACACAGAACCAAGCAAAGAGCTTACTCACATTCCTTTCAGGCGTTGCCACATTTTTTCAGTGTGTTCTCCTATCAGATACTTAAGAGGGGTGTTTTCCAATTCTTCAATTTCTGTAGCAGTAGACCCCATGATGATATTCCTAGGGCAATATAGTTACAGTCAGTTTCAGCAGCTAGAACAAGCATTCCTCAGACCACTACGAATCTCAGTTATACAGTAGCATCTCTCATCTATCAAAATACTGCAGATTTACAAAGCTGAGGGCAGCCTCTGCCAGAATTGCTACTGACTTTGACAGGCATATCCACTGCTCACATCACCCAACCTCCCAAGCAGACAGCAGTATAAACAGATCCTCTGACCTCACAGGAGCAATCCGCACATGTGAGCCTGCTACTGTACTACTGACCGACTGAGTGCTCCAGCTCTCCCCAAAAGCAGCTCATCTGTTACCGTTCGGTGCACTGAAGCACATCAGAATTCCTACAGTTTACGAGATCTATTATGCACAAGAGAAACGTGAATGACTTTAGCGCACCAGAAGAAGCTGAATTCCCTTCTACCAATAGAAAGAGGGCAGGATGTAATAAGAAAGCAGATGGTAGGAACCAGTGGCAGCAGCACCACCCTGAGAAAAAAGTGCCCGTTTTAAATGCCAAGGTTTTTGTCTCTTCATTGATCTGGAACCAACAGTTAAAGATATATCATGCCCTAACAACAAACGCAATAAAAATTAATGGCAACAATGAGAAAGTAACACATAGAGCCATGCAGAAGACAGACCACAGAGCTCCACAGGTTGTTATTGAAAGACTATGTACATCAATGATGCTGTAATCATGCTTATTCACCTTCTCCTAGCAACTCCACACAGTAGGTAACTGCCAATTTAACCAGTAGAAAACACGGCAGCTGCACACAGCCTGCTCCGTGAATCCTTTGGGGGTTACAAAATAAATAAAACGAAACTAGTGTGGAAGAGTGTGTGTGTGTGTGTGTGTGTGTGTGTGTGTGTGTGCGCGTGTGTGCATGTGTGTGCTGAAGTAAAGGGAATGTGTGAAGGTGGGGGGAAGAAGAAAGGGAGAGAGGGAGAGAAATGGATGCTGTGCCGCTTGTGCATTTTAGAAGAAAAATGAGAGAAAGTGAACATAAAAGGAATCAGAACTGAGTCATCTGCCAAGCTCCCAACACATGGTGAGCTTTCTTTGAAACCAGCACAGACCCTGAGTATGAGCTCCACAACAGCTATTGCTATCCGCAAGCTGCTAAGAAAAATACACTTAAAAGCAGTATCTCTTCTTGCTTGTTTAGAAAGCCAGATGTAGTTTTATTCTTCCCTACAAGATACCTTGCTGTTACCGATATTCATATGTAGTAGACACGTGATAACATCTCGTATTTATTGAGTACTTACTGTATGTCCGACCCTGTTCCTAGTACCTAACAGTTTACCATTTTAAAATTTTTACAAAAACCCCATGAATGGTAGGTAATATTCCCATTTAACAGTTTAGGAAATGGAGAAACAGAGATATTTCCCAGATTTAAAGCCAGCCCTTTAAAGTGGGCACTATCTATGATTTTACTAACAAGGCCTTCCAAGATAAAGTTACTATGTGTGTCTAAACACTGAGCGCATCTGGTGGTCAAAATCATAATATCTGTAAAAAGCATCTTTGTAAATTGTTATAGAAAGTGTCTTCTGGGGCGCCCAGGTGGCTCAGTCGTTAAGCATCTGACTTCGGTTCAGATCATGATCTCACTGTTCCTGAGTTTGAGGCCCCCCCTCAGGCCAACATGAGCCCAGCTGCAGGTGAGCTCGTGCCCCACTTTGGTGAGTCCTGCTTTCCTGCTTCTCTCTCTCTTTCTCACTCTCTTCCCCTCCTTGGATTCTCTCTGTCTCTGCCCCTAGCTCCCCCTCTGCCACTCTCTCTCTGTCTCTCAAAAAAAAAAAAAAAAAAGTGTCTTCTGATTTACAAATTAGAAGAGGTGAGAGTTCTGCGCTATTTGGGCAGAGTCGTATAGGCCTCCTTTCTGGGTTCCCATAATAACTTCACAGAAAACTTTCACAGCGTCCAGAGCCCTTGATGTCCTGCAAATAACGGAGCAGGATGCCCTCAAATTCCTTTCATCAGGAACCCATTTGGGTGGCACAAACCTTGACTTCCAAACGAAACCATCGTCTACAAAAGGAAAAGTAACGGCATTACCTCATAAATCTCAAGAGGACCTGGGAGAAGCTTCTGCTGGCGGCTCGCGTTGAAAACCTGGCTGCCCTCAGTATCATACCCTCCGGGAGCACTGGCCAGCCAGCTCTGGTGAAGTCTGCGGCTGTCACTGGAGCCACTCCTGTCGGTGGCCACCTCGCCTCGGAACCTTCTCTAACCAGACGGAGGCAGCCTCCTGGGCGCGGGAAGCCACACTTCCGCCGTTATTGATCCCAGGGCTGACCCCCAGCCTCTGGAGAGGTGTCTTATCTCAACCCACCTCTGCCAGCTCTGCGCCGTGTGGCCACTACCACCCCAGAGCAGCCACGAGGGAGCTGGCTCCGCGGGTGCGACGCGGGGGCCGCCGGGAGGAAGTTCTGTGCGCCCACGGCCCCATCTCCCTGAGCCGCCCCGCCACGGAGGGTCACGCCTGGTCTCCACCGGCACTGAGATCCCACAGAGACTGAAAGGGAAGAGCGGGACGCTGCTGTGAACCAGGAGGAACCTCAGGTGGACCGGCCGCTCCAGCCCCCAACCGGCGGCCTCTCGGCACGTGCTGGCGGACCGGCGCGAGGTGCGGGCGCCCTCCGAGCCTGCTGGGGGCTCCCTCCTGAAGCCGGAGCGGAAGCCCGCCCCCAGGACCCGCTGCAGCCCTGGGGACGCCGCGCCGGGTGGGCAGGGACCACCACGGGGTCGCAGGCGCTTCTACACACTCGTGGACAGAACGTGGCAACAAGGTCAGCAGAAAATGAAGTTTTCAAAAAAGAAAAGGTTAAATCAACCGAGGCTTCAGTTATCCTTTTTCCAACGAGTTGTTTCCTGAACTCCAGCTGAATGTAATGTCTTTAGCTAGCTTTACATTGTTGCAACCTCACCCCTGTGAGCATTTTCTAGAATTGTCAGAAATGAGCTAGTTATTGCTCTGAAAGTACTGATTTTGCCTTCCCTGTGCCTTCATTTATAACCCTAGATACATTCACTTAATAAATTCTTAGCTGATTTGTTCTTTAATGAGATAGTCAACATCTGAACTGTGCTCTCAGAGATGAATCACAGTGAAAAAAAATCTCTATAAAATGCAAGCACTCCACCACTACTATTTTATGAGCCAAACACCCTAGTCCTTAAGGTTATAACCCCTTTCAGGGCACAAATGTTTTTCTAATTATGGGAAGAAATTTCAAGCCCTCACATTGGCTAGTTTACCAATAGTATTGCAATGTAAAAATTGAGGACTATTCTGCTTAAGTGTTGGTGAATTTTGTCATTGAAACTTACTTGCCCTTTCTTTCACTATCTCACTTCTGTCACATATTGATACGTATGAACTCTTAGTGTACTGATGACACCCTTAGTACACAAAAATGCTTAATTGTTGCATTAAGCATTTCATAAAATAAAACTAAAATTTGAACAATGAGCTATTCCGAAAAGCTTATTATTTAAATCCTTGACCAATATAATTTTCAGCCTTACGCAGCATCAAAAAATTATTTCTGTTGATGTAGAGAATTCAAAGCATTTTCCTTTTCTAGTTTATAACTAATGTCTACATAATATATTAATAGAATAAAAATAGGGGCGCCTGGGTGGCTCAGTCTATTGAGCATCCGACTTTGGCTCAGGTCATGACCTTATATCAGGGTTCATGGGTTCTAGCCCTGCATCAGGCTTTGTGCTGAAGGTTCGGAGTCTGAAGCCTGCTTCATATTCTGTGTCTCCCTCTCTCTCTGCCTCTCCCCCCGCTTGTACTCAATCTGTCTCTCAAATATAAATAAACTTTAAAAAAATATTTTAAATAGAATAAAAATAAAATAAATCACATTGAAGAAAATAGAACTGAGGGAATAGCATTCAACTTTTCTCTTTCCTAATTAATCTGTTTAGAAAAATTTGAGATGTTGCATTCATAAAATTAAACCAAAAAAATTCTGACATAAGACAGAGAAATAAGATAACAAGAAAGTACACTGGGAAATTAAAATATGCTTGCCAAAACAAAACGTTCAATATGAGCTCTGGGGAGAAGTTGAGAAAATAATACTAAATTAGGGTAAAAATTGATCCAATTTGTTTCTTCTCTCTCATATGTTCCATCTCTTTTGCTTTAACTCTATATTCAGGTAAAGTATCTTTATTATAATAAGTAGTTCCTTCATTCTTATTACCTAATATTTTATTGGAATGTTGATAAACATTTATAAAATGATTTTTCAGTATCTACGGATGCCAAGATATATTGCAGCATAGAACAGGATCCAGACTACCTGAATTTGAATCCCTGTTCTTTCACTTAAAGAATTATGTGATCTTTTGCAAGTTACTATTATGTGTCTGTTCCCTCATGTATAAAGGAACATAATAAGATTATCTTTCTCATAATGCTGATGTAAGGATTAAATGAGTTAATATACACAAAGAACTTAAAACAGTATCAGAAGCATAGTAACTGCTCTATTAAATTGTTAGAATTAAAAAATAATGTTTTAATTGTTAGCATTTATTATTATTGATACTATCACATGGCTTTCCTCCTTCAGATTGAAGTGTAATTATTTCAGTAGGTTTACTGACCATGAGCTATTTTCCAAATAATTTGTCATAGAGCATTATTGTTTTTATGCATTGCTAGTCTTCATTTTATTTAGAAACTTTACATCCTAATTCATGAGTGAAATGTTTGAAATATTTGTAGCACTAACTCTATTGATTTTCATATTAAGGTTATACTAGCACCATGTAATAAATTGGAGGGAAACAGTTTTAAACTTACAAGTTCGCACCCAGCAAATGACAAAGATAAATGATGACATATTCAAGAGCACCAAATTGGAAAGCATACCACTCAAATAATCTTCTAAAATAATTGCCTGAGTCAGTATACTTGAGAAACAAAAAGTAATTAGTGACTAAAATCAGAGACTTGTACCTAACTAGCCATAGAGATTGAAAACAAAGTCCCAGGTTTACTTCTGTGAAGAAGGGCTAGGAAGAAATTAATTCAAATTAGAACAAGAAACAGGGGATCCAAAAAAGATGGCTTCAAGGAAAAAAAAAAGGATTAAATTTTAAAAGAACCTTAACAAACTAAAAAGATTATGTCATTGATTAAATGAAAGCACACTACTTCTAAATTGATAACTAAAGGGGCACCTGGGTGGCTCAGTCTGTTGAGCGTCTGACTTTGACTCAGACCATGATCTCACAGTTTGTGAGCTGGAGCCCCACATCAGGCTCTGTGCTGACAGCTCAGAGCCTGGAGTCTGCTTTGGATTCTGTGTCTCCCTCTTTTCTGCCCCTCCCCCCTTCTCAAAAATAAACATTTAAAAGAAATTTTTAAATAAATAAATTGATAAGTAAAACCCCAGAAAATATGCAAAGTTTTAACAATATGGCACACTAGATATTCCAAAAATTTCCAGGTCAAAAAGCTTTTCAAATATTGGAAAAATTGTAGTAAATATGTTTTTTTTTTTTTTTAATTTTTTTTTTTTTAACATTTATTTATTTTTGAGACAGAGACAGAGCATGAACGGGGGAGGGGCAGAGAGAGAGGGAGACACAGAATCGGAAGCAGGCTCCAGGCTCTGAGCCATCAGCCCAGAGCCTGACGCGGGGCTCGAACTCACGGACCGCGAGATCGTGACCTGAGCCGAAGTCGGACGCTCAACCGACTGAGCCACCCAGGCGCCCCGTAAATATGCTTTTTAATGCACAGATAGGCCTCTAAAAAATGAAGGTGTCAAAATGAAGATGCACATAATGGAGCTTCAAAATACCTGAAAGCAAAAATAAAACAAATCTCAGGAGAAATAAATACATTTGTAATTACAGTCATATAGTCATATATTTTATACATCTCATTCTAAAAATTGACAAAACAAGTAGAGAAACCCAGTAAGTATATAAGAGAACTGAACCTCACTGTCAGTAGACTTGACTGATTGACATTTATAGTACACTCCACTGAACAACAGCAAAATACACATTATTTTAAAGCACACACATTGAATATTTACCAAAAGAAATCACATGCTGGGTGATAAAAAAAATCTCAATAAATTTACAAAGATCAAATAATACAATGTATATTCTCTGACCCCAGTGGAATTAAATGAGAAATCAGTAACAGAAATATCTTTGAAAAATCCCTAATACTTGAAAACTAAATGATACACTTTTAATTAACCCATGGGCCAAATAAGAAATTGAAAAGGAAATTAGAATGTATTTTCAACTGAATAAAGATGAAAATACAACATATCAAAATCTGTGAGAAATAGCTAAAGCAGTACCTGGGATGGGGGGATTTATAGCACTATATAGCTGTATTAAAAATGAACAGGGGTGCCTGGGTGGCTCAGTTGGTTGGGTGTCTGACTTCAGCTCAGGTCTTGACCTCAGAGTCTGTAGGTTCAAGCCCCACATCAGGCTCTGTGCTGACAGCTCAGAGCCTGGAGCCTTCTTCAAATTCTGTTTCCTTCTCTCTCTGCCCCTCCCCCATTCATGCTCTGTCTCTCTCTCTCAAAAATTAATAAACATTTTTAATAATTTAAAAAAGAAATGAACAAAGATCTTGTATCAATGACATCAGGATCCACATTAAGAATCTTAAGAGGATAAGCAAAATAAGTAAAAATAAATAAATATCAGAGCAGAAATCAATGAAATAAAACTCAGAAAGACAAAAGAGATAATCAACAAACTAAAAAGTTGGCTCTTTGAAAAGATCAATAAAATTGATATGTCTTATTTTATTAACAGATACAAAAAGATGTCAAGAACTGTAAAGATTCTGAGATTTTGCCATTCATACAGACTATCAGATCAGCCTACCAGCCTATCCTTGGGTCAGGAACAAAAAGTTGTATTTGTTCCTCACACCAAAAGCAGTAGCCACGCTACTGGCATTTTTGTACAGGTTCTCTGAGCTCTGATTCCCACAACACCAGATGCTTTTGATAATTGTGACACTTTTCTTTGAGTAGATTGGTTTAGAAAGTACAGAATTTAATTTCCTAGGTATCTACCCAAGAGAAATAAAAAGCATGAGTCCACAGAAAGATCTGTACACAAATGTCTGTAGCCGAATTATTTATTATGGCCAAAAAGTGGAGACAACTCAAATGTCCATCAACTTATAAATGACTAACAAAATGTGGTAAATCAAAACAATGGAGCCCTAGCTAGAGTAAAGAGGAATGAAACACTGATACCTGCTACAACATACATAAATCTTAAATCTGTTTTCCTAGGTGAACGAAACCAGAAAAGGCAAATCTGTAGAGTCAGAAAGTAGATTAGTGGTTACTTGGGGCTGGGGGTAGGAAAGGGATTGACTGTAAATGGACAAGAGGTATTTTATCAGAGTGATGAAAATGTTCTAGAACTGGATTATGATGAAAACTGCACCACTCAGTAAGTTTTCTAAAACTCTTGAAATTGTATACTTAAAAGGGATGGATTATATGGTGTACGAATTATACCTCAATAAAGTTGTTTAAAAAGCAAAGAAATAAAGAATTATATTTCTTTCATAGTGGGTCCTCAAACATGTAGTATTGTTCTACGTCAAAAATATTTACATAGTCATTATATTATCAAATATTTATCAGTTTTTAGAATTTAACCACTAGGGAAAATATGAGTCTTTTTTATTTTAGTTACAAATAAAATATAAATGTTCTGAACTTTAATAAGTAATCACATACCTGCCAGATATTGGGAGAAAAACAGGGGGATGAGAAGTGTAAGGAAGTTTATGATCACTGACATTCTCAGTTTATATTGTCGAGAATTCAGTGATAATGTTTGAAGTTGGCTGATCAAGATATAAAAGTTTAAGTATTAAACATCTTACAGAAGTGTAACATGTTACAATCGTTACCAAAAGAATCCCAAAATAATTTAACTTAAAAAAATTAGGAAGAGAGAGAAAGTTCTTGGTCTTTCCAACTGTGGAGACATCAGGTAATGTTTGATGTTGATAGGTCAAGATATCGAGGTTTGAGCTCCACAGCTATAAATTGATCACCAGAGGAAATAAAACTGAAAATAATTCTAAGTGGCTAGTAATGAAGAGAAGGACTTCCAGTAATAATAGGAAATTCAATAGGAGATTTGATAGTAATGTGTACCTTTCTCTCCTATTTGATTTTTTCTACTGTTTACATATTATGTAATAAAAACTAAGGGAGATGTTAAAATATATTTTTAATATCCTCTTGTAGCCACAAACTTAAGTTTAAAAATTAACTTACTCTTTCACACCAGCTTTTCCTCCAAATTTTCATGTTTCTGTAGGTTGGCACTTTTATTTTTATTTCACTTTTTTAATTTGCATTTTTCTTTATTGTTTCAAATTTTCTACAATAATTGTATGTATTTTTTAAATTCAGGAGTTTTTTTTAAGCTCTTGGCTCCTACTTGTCCTCCATGTCCCACTCCCAGTCTCCAAGTATTTTCAGTTCTGTTCCTTGTAGTAACTCAATATCAACCCCTTCTTGTCCCCTCTACCACAGCCTGGTCCGGATCACCTTTCCCCACCAGTTATTAGCACCCTGCGAAGCAATTCATCCATCTTAACTGCCACTCTAATCACATGGTCCCATGAACTTTCTCAGGTTGTCCACTGCCTGCCAAATAGACATAAAGCTTTCTTTTCAGGCTTTTTGTTTTATTTTAAAATGATTTAAAAATAAATACTTTTATTTATATAGTTGAGACCTTCTGAATATGCATTTTATAGTTTTGCTTACTTAATACAATATGAGGAGCAGCATTTTGCCCATTTCCTGAGTACTAAAATACATATAATTATTATGGAGCACTTGACAAAATACTGGAAAATGCAAAGTAAAAAGTGAAAGTTCCGTGATAGGAAACAACCACTAAAAATCAGAGTATGATATAGAGGTTTATAAAATTGCATACTCCTTTATCCTTTTAAATTTTACTATGGACATTTTCCCATTCTCCTAACTTTTCTTTAAAATTGCTTAACTAACTACTGCATAGTATACTATCATTTGATTGTACCATTATTTATCCATCCCTAATTTTTTCCCAATTTTCCTTTATTACAAATAATCCTCTAATAAATATATTTTTGCACATTAGTAATAGTCTGCATCTCTATTTCTTAAGAGCAAATCTGTATAGGAAAAACATTGGGTCAAGGATTATAAATCTAGTATAATTTTCTTAATGTTTACTCCTATTTGTTCTCTTTCTGCAATACATGAATTTCCAATCTCAGGGCACACTAGCGAATCATGTATATTATATATTTTTCTTTAAAATTATTTACCAATATAATAAACAAAAAGTTAATTTAAATTTGTTATTGAGATTTCTTGTATTAATTTGGCAGGGGAGGCTTTGTACTACTTAATAAATTACTTGTTCCACCTTTTGTTCATTTTTCTGTATTAGGGTTTATAATTTTTATTATTGGTTTATAAATGTTCTTTAAATATTTATATTAACCTTTGGCCTATCATGAATAATGCAAATATTTCATTACCTTTTTGCTGTCATTTAGACCTAACTTTTTAAAAATGTTTCTTAATGTTTATTTATTTTTGAGAGAAACAGACAGAATGTGAGGGAGAAAGGGGCAGAGAGAGGGTGAAACACAGAATCCAAAGCAGTCTCCAGAGCCTGATGCGGGCCCTGAATTCACAAACCATGAGATCATGACCTGAGCCGAGTCAGATGCTTATCTGACTGAGCCACTCAGGTGCCCCAGACCTAATTTTTTTTTCAAGATTTTTTTTTCAAGTAATGTCTACACCCAATGCAGGGTTCAATTCACAACCCCGAGATCTAGCATCACGAGCTCCACCAAGCCAGCCAGGTGCCCCTCGACCTAACTTCATATGTGGTCAATCTGTCCATCTCTTCTCTGTGGTTCTGCTATTGCTCTTTTGTCTTGGAGGTTTTTTCCCCATGTCAATATCCAAATACTTACTGAGTCTGATTTTATTCTAATTGATATAGTTTCATTTTGTTTATTTAGTGCTCTAAATTATATGGAATTTATTTATGTTTAGGTGAAAAGTACACATGTACTATATTTTTCAAAGCTTTCACCCACAGCTCAGAATCATTTATTGACATGTTTCTTCTGCCCTCATTGATTTGTATTGTGGCCTTTATCAAATAGTATATTTTTATATATCCTAGTATTTGTCCCTGAAGCATCTGTGCTATCTTATTGCTCCATCTGTCCATTATGTAAGTCCCACAGTTTTACTAATAATATTTTGATGCATTTTAAATTATATTTAATAGCTATTATTTTTTTTCCATGCATACATTGTCTGTCAATCTTACACTAATATTTCAATTATTGCAACCATTAATAGACAGAGAAAGTGAGCTCAAAGAGATTAAGCCCACCAGCTAGTACATGACAGAGTTAGGATTTAAACCTAGATTTGTATAATTCCAAAGCCTTAAACTCTTAAATAATTATCCTCCTTCTCCTCCTCCACCTTCCCCTCCTCCTCCCCCCACCTTTCCCTCCTTCTCCTCCTCATTCTCCTCCTCCTCCCTTCCTCCTCCATTGACTAGAGGGAAACTAGTCTTCTTTTTAAAGCAATCCAGTTTAAAAACAAGTTATAGAGTCAAGAAAGAACATGAGATCTTTCAATAGAGAGTCAGACATAATGGAGACAGACCTTGGTCAGGAACTTGTACCTCGGATCTTTTCTATTTTAGAAATGAGGTTGTCAGAGATTCTGATGAGTTCATTTTCTTTAGTCTTCCACTCAGTGGTCTTCTCTAGCAACTGGATTCACATCTGCTCCTTCCTCAAGCTCACATGGAAGGCCAAGGCCAAGGCTTGGGCTTTGCTCCAGACCTGCATGATCTCCTCGTTTGGCAGCTGGAGTTTCTCTTCTATGTGGGCCTTCAGTGCTTGGTATCTCTGGTCTTTCCTTTCAATCCTCATACACTTCTCGGATTCTTCATTCATGTGGTAGCCTTCAATGACCTCCTTGTGTTTTTCTTTTTTTTTTTTTTTTTTTTTAAATTTTTTTTTTAACATTTATTTATTTTTGAGACAGAGAGAGACAGAGCATGATCGGGGGAGGGTCAGAGAGAGAGGGAGACACAGAATCCTAAACGGGCTCCAGGCTCTGAGCAGTCAGCACAGAGCCCGATGCGGGGCTCGAACTCACATACCGCGAGATCGTGACCTGAGCCGAAGTCGGACGCTTAACCAACTGAGCCACCCAGGCGCCCCAACCTCCTTGTGTTTTTCAAACCACCTGAAGAGGACAGGGAAAGATTTTTCCATGTAGTCCAAGTCTACAGTAAGTTGGTCTTTTTCTTTCAGAACCCTCTGAATTTGGGCTCTGGCAAGTTACTTCTATTTCTAAGCCTCCTCCAGCACCTGGTCCAGGATCCCCTCAAACCCGTTGGAGATCTTCCTCATTTCCAGGTTCTTTGCGTACAGCTCTTCATACCTGTTCTTCACCAATAGCTTCAGCTTTTGTATCCTTACACTGCCAGGTCCAGGTCTTTCTGGTTGTGCTGCAGTACGTCCACGACGGGCACCACGGTTACCACGAACCTCCTGGCCTGAGGACACAGGGACTTACTGGAGCTCCGAAGGAATCAAGTTCTACCAGCTTGGCCTTGGGTGGGCTTCAGGAGGAAGGTATGTGTGCATCCTGCGCACTCCTGCTTTCAGGGGCCACAGGCAAGGGCCTCCTCCTGCGTAAAACTCGAGTACAAGGACTATTTCCTCAAGGCCGACTCTTTAAACGAGGAAGTCCCAAACTGCTTCAGATAATCAACCTCTGCTCAGGTGCTTAGAGCATCAACAGGGTCTCTGAAGCACTCCTCATTCATGTCCAAGGCAGGCTCTGGCCCCTGCCGTGGAGCGAGGACACTGGGTCACCAGAGGAGGCAGTGGGCTCACCACCCAACTGTTAGTGGGAACCCACGCACCTGAGGAGTTCACAGTTCCCTCCGCATTCCCACCAGTGTCACCATAAATTGTCAATTGCTGAGTCTGAAAGCAGGGTTGCTGGGAGGGGACTTCCTCACCACAGAGCTAGGGCGCAGTGACTTGCTCCAGGGTCACTCTGGGCTCTGAGCCTCTCCACCACCCACAAATGGGTTACACTTTGGGTTGCCTAGGTTGTAGGACCCTCGGGGAGGGGGGGACAGGACTGTCGTGTGCCTCCCTGGGGGCATTTTCCTGCCTCGCCTCTGGACTCCTTAAGGAAAAGTTGAGGCCAGGTCTCTCTCTCTCCCAGCTTTCTTGGTCGGGGTGCCCTTTTCCTGACAACATCGTCAGAGAAGTTAAATTCCGGGGTTATTTGGCCATTGGCCTCTACTTCTGAGGACCTAAGGACGTGGCGCCTCAGAAAGGTGCAACTTGGGGAAGGGAGCAGGTGGCAGGTCAGGGCCAGCCAGAGGTCTGTGAGGGGCCATTCTCCTACTGTGGCCTCTGAGGATGCTCCCTGTCTTGGGACACCATCCCAGGAGGCCTTCTAGGATTTCAGAAGCGAATGTAATGCTTTTATCTAAGGAATAAGAACCAGACATTCTTCCTGGAGGTGCCCTTTTGGTTTTCAAGCCTTCCTGGGATCTGTGGGGAGAGCTTGAGGAATCCAGGCAAGCCAAGGAAGCCAAGCCGGCCCACTGAAACACGTCTCTACAAAGCTGGTTTCAGCCACTGTTTCTGGAGAATTCCGTTGGTCAGTTTGGTGTCCACTTCTTTAGTGAGCTATTGGTTCTCTTTCTGGATCCAGATTTGGGGGAGTTTTCTAACCCATTGGTGTCCTCCAGAGTAAAACGAGTCTCAAGTTTGCTGTTCATGCTGGGACTTAAAATACTGTGCCTTGGTGGATCCCACAAAGGTGACAGAAAAGCCACCTTCACAGCTTTAGCCCCGTTCTTGGGTGACATATTTTCTTTCTGTGACAGCCGAAGAACAGATGAACTTCTGGTAAGTTCTAGTGGTGAAAACAGAAGTCACAATTTTCTGTACTTTTGTCACCAGTGACAACTTTGTCACTTAGAATTTGCAGACCCATTCTGCTGGCTTGCCAAGATGTCACAAGAGCCAGTTTGGGCCATGCTCCTTAAATTCTTCACCGCATTGTCTCTCAATTTAGTCCCTCTTTCATATCTTATCACTGATCCTAAGTGTTTTATATTTTGCTGGTAGGTATTATGCTTCCTTATTTTACCATTGGGTCTTCTAAATATTGCTATTTATACAAAATTGATTGATATTTTTATAATCTATCCAAATAATTTGTTGACATTTATATTAGTTCTAATTTTTTAGTTAATTATCTTGGAGTTTTAGTTAAGTATTCCTGTCAGCTATGAAAAAATTATTTTTTGCCCTGAATTTTGCAGCATCTTTTTAAATGCTTGTACATTAACTGCTGATATATAATTAATTTCTCAACTCTTCTTTGTGAGCATTTAGGTTGTTTTCAAATCACATGAAAAATCACCTATTTTTCCCGCTGGTGAAATGATTCTTATGTCCTTGAGGCTTGTTATTAAAAGGACAATTTCTAGGCCAATTCCCATGTTTCTGTCACAAACCACTACATTTAGTGTTACAGAGAATGAGTTTCAAATTAATGTTTCTTGGATGCAGTAAAGATCCAAGCAATAATTTCCTTCTGTATGTCAACAATCCACCTTAAAAGAAGCAGAAATTTAGGTCCATTGAAAAAGGTAAAGTGAGAAGTCAAAAACAGAGAGTAAGTCCCTGTACCATACAGTTCATCTTCATTGATATCATTATGAGCTAAATGACTGCATTTGTGTTGTTGTGACTAGAAGATTAACATGCTATTTGCAAAGTTATAATCTGTGCACAAGTGGCCTAAACTTGCCACTCCTCATCTGTTGCAATTTATACCACTGAGAACTTAGTAAATATAATGTCATGAAAAGAGTCATAATTTTTCCAACATATTATAGAATTTTTTTTCTTTTTCTATTTAGGCACACACTGTGAAAACCAAATCCCTTTTAAGATAATTGTAGTATGCTGGGTGTTGTATGGAAACCAATTTGACAATAAACTTCATATATTGAAAAAAATAAAATAAATTCACTAATTGCCATAAAAAATATAATTGTAGTATGTTCTATTGTCTTATTACATTTCTGGGAAAATTTATAGAATATTATAAAATTTTCTTCCATCTCTAAAACGCTGGTTTTTATAATACTTGTGTTGCTTCATAGATAATTGATTTGGGAGATGTTTATTCATTCAACAATGGAAAATGTTGAGTGCCTACTCTATGCTAATCATTGATTCAGATAGTAAAGATTGATCAGCAGCAAAGACAGACCAGAGTCCTGCCTTTATAGGATTTATATTCTAGTGAGGGAGACAGGCAATAATCAGACTGGAAACTGCTTTGGAGGAAGAATAAAGCAATGTGACAAATTTGATTTTCCAAACATTGGAGAATGTGTATACTTATATACATATATAGTCTACATATGTTTATATATATACCATCCCACATGTTCTTATAATGTTATATCAACACTTCTCTTCAAGAGGCAAAGCCTATACCCCCACCTTCTCCCTTGAAGCTGGGTAAACCCTTGTAACTGCCCCAACCCCAGTAGAAAGCAGCAGAAATAACATCCCCTGCCTTTCCAAGACAATCAAAATAGTGATATGGCTTCTGTCTGGCTCTTTCTCTCTTAAGACATTTGCCTTTGGATCCTTGAACCACATGGAAGAATTCTTACTACCCTGAAGCCAGCATGCTGAGAGACCCTATAGAGAAAGAGAAAGGTGATTGAGGAGCCCCAGCTGTTCTAGTCCCCAGCTCTTGGAGTCTTCTCAGACCAGGTACCAGACATATGAATGAAGGCTGAAATGACTCCTATCCCAGCCAAATGTCTGACAGCAGCTTCATAAAGGACCCTAAGCCAGAAATGCCCAGCTGAACCACTCTTTTTTTTTTTTTAATATATGAAATTTACTGTCAAATTGGTTTCCATACAACACCCAGTGCTCATCCCAAAAGGTGCCCTCCTCAATACCCATCACCCACCCTACCCTCCCTCCCACCCTCCATCAACCCTCAGTTTGTTCTCAGTTTTTAAGAGTCTCTTATGCTTTGGCTCTCTCCCACTCTAACCTCTTTTTTTTTTTTTTCCTTCCCCTCCCCCATGGGTTTCTGTTACGTTTCTCAGGATCCACATAAGAGTGAAACCATATGGTATCTGTCTTTCTCTGAATGGCTTATTTCACTTAGCATCACACTCTCCAGTTCCATCCACGTTGCTACAAAGGGCCATATTTCATTTTTTCTCATTGCCACGTAGTATTCCATTGTGTATATAAACCACAATTTCTTTATCCATTCATCAGTTGATGGACATTTAGGCTCTTTCCATAATTTGGCTATTGTTGAGAGTGCTGCTATAAACATTGGGGTACAAGTGCCCCTATGCATCAGTACTCAGCTGAACCACTCTTTAATTCCTAACCCACAGAAACAATAAGAGATAATAAATTATTCTTGTTATTTTAAGCAACTAAGTTTGGTTTAAAACAAACAAACAAATGAACAAACAAAAAAAGACAAGTGAGTAGGGGAAGGGCAGAGAGAGAAGGAGAGAGAGAATCCCAAGCAGGCCACATGCTGCCAGTGCAGAGCCCGACACGGGGCACAATCTCATGAACCATGAGATCATGACCTGAGCCAAAATCAAGAGTCAGACACTTAACCAACTGAGCCACTAAGGCACCCCATTAGGTAACTAAGTTTTGGTGTACTTTTTTATGCAGCCATAGCAACTGGGAAAAACAAAGTAAAGGAAAAGAAGGGAATAGGAGGAGATGAGATGTTACAATGATATTCAGGGAAGGATTCTCTAAGATTGGAACATTTGAGCAGAGAATGAATATGAAATGAATGAAAAAAATTGGAGAAGCTATGCACATATCTACAAAGAGAGAATTTGGAACAACAAATAACTGCACCCTGAGGCTGGAGATGCTTGGCATCATACTGGCCAGTCAGCAAGGATGTGAGTTGCTGGTGGGAAGAAAACTAAAAGACATATGGATGGATAGATGCCAGGAGTCATATCTGTGCAGAATCTACCTCAGCCCCCGAAAAGTTTGGGGATTTTATTCTACATGTATTGAGAAATTCTTAGATGATTTTGAATGAGAGTCATGGGCTCTGATTTACGTATTCAAAGCACCTTTCTGGATTACTTTTTCCCCTGATGTTCTCTCTCACTGATTTTGCTCCTGCCACACTGCCATTTTTTTCTATTCCTTAAGCTTACAGAGGTCTTTCCTGGTCAGGACCTTTGAGATTCTTATTCCCTCCTCCATCACCTTCTCTTCATATCTTCAATGTGTGCAGCTGCCAGGATCCTTGATATGCCCACCCAACCCAAAATACCAGTCTAATTCAAGTGACACTTCCAATCATGTCATCCTGTTCTTATCTGTATATGGTGTGTTGCTCCTTCTCAAATGTAAGCCCCATGAAAACAGGGGACCATGTCTCTCTTGCTTATCGATACATCCACAGTATCTAGAATAGTGCTTGGAATAAAATAAACGCTCCTCCAATGTTTGTTAAATAAATGCATGAACAACCATATCTTCCATAGATATTGTGAAGAATAAGAGATACAACGTGTGAAAAGATATTGGCATGCAGTTTGTTCTTCACGAATGGTTAATTTGGGGAATTTTCAATTTTATTTTTTTCTTCCCCAATATTGTTTTACTTCTTTTCCAACTAAACTCCATCTATATTCCTATTTGCTTCATGCAATATGAGCAAATAGCTTCAGATATTTGGCTCCTTCCAGGTGTTTTGCTTTTAATTCAAAATTAATATAATAGTTATCCAGAAAAGAGAAAAATTTCAATAAATGTGAATCGAGATTTTGCAATCTAAATATTCTCTGGCAGTATTTTAGGTCTAATAGTCCTCTACTATGGTGTATAATGTTTGTTAAAGTTGGTTGAATCAAATTTATGTGGGATTGGATTTTATAAAACTACTTTTAAGTGGTAAAAAGTAATTCAGTAAAATCAAACATTATATAAGCTAAGATTTAAGACTGTAATAGCAATAAGTTATGGCTAGACCTAACATTCATGTTTCCACTCATCTCTGCTTCAGTCCTATACATAAGATAATGTTGAAATCAATCTACAGTATTAGGAATGGCCAGAGTATCCACACCATTTTTATAGGATCTCATTATCAAGATCACTGAACAAAGGTAAGTCCCACCAAAGTGGTCTGTTTTACTCCTGGTAAATTACTGAGTTGTCTGGATCAAAAATAGATCTCACAACAGATTAGAAGCATAAGAGCCTCCAGAACTATCACAAATATTTGAGAGTTTTCAAGATTTTCTCTGTCCTCCCACAAACTGCTAAGCCAAACAGTAGGCTTGCATTACTTTTAAGTCCCCAGAACAAACAGCGACCTTAGGAAGGCACTCTAAGAATTTCATACCAAAGTTCTGAGAGTTTCTATCCCAAAAGGAACATTTTTTGAGCATAATTTTGATAGCTTTCAAAGCAATAAAATAAAAACAAATAATTTTTCCATCTTAACTTAAAAAGCTATCTATGAGAATATGTGATTCATTATTTGTTACCTAGAAAAAGCCCTAATTCTTTTTTCATACATCATTGCTCATGCTAATAGTCTTCATTTTGCTACTAAAAGTAACCCACTATTGAACACATTATAGACTAAGTAGTACCACGTTCATCATATAGTGTAGCATCGATAGCCTAACTATAGTTTCAATACAATGGACATTTAGTGACAATGAAATGTAATTTTAATAAACACATGTGAAAACACCTATCAAATGATTTGCTGTTTTCATCATCAGTTTTATGTAGATGTAGAAAACAAGGTCCCTCAGCTATGTTCAAGAAGTCATTTCCCTGCCTCCAAATATGTCACCTCACATTCTAGAGAATCTCTAAAATTATATTGAGAAGAAAACTTTTTAGTGTAGCATTACTTTAAAATACTAACATGCAAATAACTCTTGGAGAAGTAAGACATTGACCTAAAGTTCCACAAAAATATAAATTACTGACATCAAATCATTTCTTAAAAAGCCGGCGAGTCACAAGAGGGCACAAGGGCTTTAGTACATGAAGGAGATGAGGAATTCAGAAGAGGAAGGTTATTTTGCAAAGGAATAATTTCTCTTACTTCAAAACCTTGCCAAATTACCAGATTGGCCACACTGATGGATAATAAATAATTATTTTTAAAAAGAGTCTCTATATTTTTAAAATTTAAAAAAGTATATTTAGGGGGAGGGGCCAAGATGGCTGAACAGTATGGAAGGTTTTTTTTGTGTCTCTCATCCCTGAAATGCAGCCAGATCAACACTAAACCCTCTTGCACACGTAGAAAGCTGATTTGAGGATTAACACAACAATCTGCACAACCTGAACCAGAGAACTCAGCAGGTACGTGGCGCAGAGAAGTGAACTGGGGGAGAGAGAAGCCACAGAAGCCAGGAAGCTGTTACTGCTTGCAGAGGACAGAAATGGGGGGGGGGGGGGGAGAGTGTGGGAAAAAGCACCCCCACCAAAGGCAGCTGGAAAGAAAGTGGAAAAGTGGAAACAGCAGCAGAGACTGAACAAAAAAGGGAGAAAGGGGAAAGGAGAGGTTTTAAATTCCACCAAGACTCTATAAACAGCGGGAGGGCAGAGTCTGAAACTCCGCAGCTCGATACCTGGCGATGTTCTGGTGGGAAGGGCGAATCCCCAGGAGCACAGAGCAAGGTCTGAGAGATCCGCATGCCACACAGGGGGTGGCAGTTCCCCTCCTGGAAGGACATCTGGTAGAGGCTGTGTGGCCTCCCAACGGGCAAAGGTGCCAGCAGACCTCGGAGAACAGCCACGTTCGCTGGTGTTGTAACAGGAAGTTAAGGGTGAAGCCTGGTGCCAGATGTGTATTGTGATTTACCATAATCCCTGAAACACTGCTGCTACAAGATAGTGTGAACATTTTCTGGGGCGGGCTGGCACCCAGCTGCAGTCTCTGAGCATCGGCAGCAGCACAGTCTCGCGAACATTCCTGGGGGCGGGCTGGCACCCAGTCATTGCTCAGCGAGACACTTCCCCAGAAGGTCTGATGGGTCAAAGCCTCAGTCCCTCATAAATGAGGGGTTGGGAAACAGCCGCATCTGAGATGTAACTCAGGAGGGAAGTGGCGCCTGGCAGCCTGTCGGCTTGGTCACGGACAGTGTAGAACTGGGGAGTGGATGGAAGCCAGAGACAGAGGAGGGGTACTTGATTGCCAGTCACAGAGAACGCAGAGTTCTGAAACTAGACTGGGTAGCTGGGTAATGCCATTTTCATCCCTCCTGCTTATGCACATACACGCTTACATGTGCCACAGCAATCCACCCGAGTAAGCTCAGCAGCGCCATCAAATGGAGAACGGAGCCTTTACACTAAGCCCCATCCAACTGGGCCAACAGCGCTCTTGCAAACAGAAGTCTCTCTGCCTGCTGAGGTTTACGGACTATTAAGTGCTTCATAGCTTGACTTCTATGGAAACCAGATGTAATTTCAATCATACTTCATTCTGTTCACTGGTCCTTTTATTCAATTTTTTTCTTTTCTTATTCTTGAATACAGAAAGAAAAAAATTATTTTATTTTCCATTTTTATTAACGATTTTTCTTTAATTTTTTCTACTTTATTTTTAACTTATTTGTAAAGTTTTTATATTCTACTTTCATCATCATTTCATTTTATTCTATTTTATTATATTCATTTTTCCAAATTTTCAAACACTTTCTTTTTTCCTTTTTTCCCTTCTTTTCTTTTCCTTTTTTCTCTTTTCTTATCTTTCTCTTTTTTCTCTAATCTTTAAGATTCTTTCAACAACCAGACCAAAACACACCTAGGATCTAGCATCCTTTATTTGATTTTGTTGTGTTATTTTTAATTTTTTAACTTTAAGGGTTTTTCCTTTATTAATTCCTTTCCTTCCTTCAAAATGACAAAATGAAGGAATTCACCCCAAAAGAAAGAACAGAAAGAAATGACAGCCAGGGATTTAATCAACACAGATACAAGCAAGATGTCTGAACCAGAATTTAGAATCACAATAATAAGAATACTAGCTGGGGTTGAAAATAGATTAGATTCCCTTTCTGTGGAGATAAAAGAAGTAAAAGCTAGTCAGAGTGAAATAAAAAAAATGCTATAAATGAGCTGCAATCTCAAATGGATGCCTCAGCAGAAAGGCAGAGCAGCAAATAATAAAGAGGACAGTAATAAAGAGGACAAACTTATGGAGAATAATGAAGCAGAAAAAAAGAGGGAGACTAAGGCAAAAAAGCATGATTTAAGAATTAGAGAAATCAGTGACTCATTAAAAAGGAATAACATCAGAATCATAGGGGTCCCAGAAAATGAGGAGAGAGAAAAGGGGGAGCAAATCTATGTGAGCAAATCATAGGGGGAAACTTTCCTAACCTGGGGAAAGACGCAGACATCAAAATCCAAGAAGCACAGAGGACTCCCATTAGATTCAACAAAAATCAACCATCAACAAGGCATATCATAGTCAAATTTGCAAAATACTCAGGCAAGGAAAGAATCATGAAAGCAGGAAGGGGAAAAAAAGTTCTTAACCTATAAGGGAAGATAGATCAGGTTCACAGCAGACCTATCCACAGATATTTGGCAGGCCAGATATAGTCAACGTGCTGAATGGGAAAAATATGCAGCCAAGAATTCTTTATCCAGCAAGGCTGTCATTGAAAATAGAAGGAGAGATAAAAAGTTTCCCAGACAAACAAAAATTAAAGGTGTTTGTGACCACTAAACCAGCCCTGTAAGAAATTTTAAGGGGGTCTCTCTGAGGGGAGAAAAGATGAAAAAAAATACTCAAAAATACCAAGAGCAACAAAGACTAGAAAGGACTAGAGAACACTACCAGAATCTCCAACTCTATAGGTGACATAATGGCAATAAATTCATATCTTTAAGTACTCACTCTAAACATCAATGGTCTAAAGACTGCAGTCGAAAGACATAGGGTAACAAAATGGATAAGGAAACAAGATCTATCTATATGCTGTTTACAAGAGACCCATTTTAGACCTAGAGACACCTTCAGATTGAAAATGGGGGAATGGAGAATCATCTATCATGCTAATGGTCACCAAAAGAAAGCTAGAATAGCCATACTTATATCAGATGATCTAGATTTTAAGATAAAGACTGTAACAATGAAGAAAGACATTATATCATAATTAAGGGGTCTATCCACCAAGAAGACATAACAATTTTTTTTATTTTTTTTAACGTTTATTTACTTTTGAGACAGAGAGAGACAGAGCATGAATGGGGGAGGGTCAGAGAGAGGGAGACACAGAATCTGAAACAGGCTCCAGGCTCTGAACTGTCAGCACAGAGCCCGACACAGGTCTTGAACTCACGGGCCGTGAGATCATGACTTGAGCCAAAGTCGGCCGCTTAACCGACTGAGCCACCCAGGCGCCCCAGAAGACATAACAATTGCAAACACTTATGCTCCAAATATGGAGCACCCAAATATATAAATCAATTAATCACAAACATAAAGAAACTCATTGATAATAACACCATAATAGGAGGGGACTTCAACACCCCACTTACGACAGTGGACAGATCATCTAAACAGAAAATCTACAAGGAAACAATGGTGAATGACACAATGGACCAGATAGTCATAACAGATATATTGAAAACATTTCATCCTAAAGCAGCAGAATACACATTCTTCTCAAGTGCACGTGGAACATTTTCCAGAATGTTCGAGGGACACAAATCAGCCCTCAACAAGGACAAAAAGATCGAGATCATACCACACATATTTTCAGACCACAATGCTATAAAACTCAAATTCAACCATAAGAAAAAATTTGGAAAGATAACAAATACTTGGAAACTAAAGAACATCCTACCAAAGAATGAATGGGTTAACCAAGAAAGTAAAGAGGAAATTAAAAAGTACATGGAAACCAATGAAAACGATAACACCACAGCCCAAAACCTCTGGAATGCAGCAAAGGCGATCATAAGAGGGGAGTATATAGCAATCCAAGCTTTCCTAAAGAAGGAAGAAAGGTCTCAGATACACAACCTAGCTTTACACCTCAAAGAGCTGGAAAAAGAACAGCAAATAAAACCCCAAACCAACAGAAGACAGGAAATAATAAAGATTAGAGCAAAAATCAATGCTATCGAAACTGAAAAAAACAAAAAACAAAAACAAAAAATAAAATAAAAAACAATAGAACAGATAATGAACCAGGAGCTGGTTCTCTGAAAGAATTAACAAAATTGATAACCCCTAGTCAGTTTGATCAAAAAGAAAAAAGAAAGGACCCAAATAAATGAAATCAAGAATGAAAGAGGAGAGATCACAACCAACACGGCAGAAATACAAACAATAATAAAAGAATATTATGAGCAATTATATGCCAGGAAAGTGGGCAATCTGGAAGAAATGGAAAAATTCCTAGAAACATATAAACTTCCAAAACTGAAACAGGAAGAAATAGAAAATTTGAACAGACCCATAACCACTAAAGAAATCAAATTAGTAATAAAAAATCTCCCAAGAAACAAGAGTCCAGGGCCAGATAGCTGTCCAGGGGAATTCTACCAAACATTTAAAGAAGAGTTAACACCTATTCTCCTGAAGCTGTTCCAAAAAATAGAAATGGAAGGAAAACTTCCAAACTCTTTCTATGAAGCCATCATTACCTTGATTCCAAAACCAAAGACCCCACTAAAAAGGAGAATTATAGACCAATTTCTCTGATGAACATGGATGTAAAAATCCTGAACAAGACAGTAGCCAACCAGATCCAACAATACATTAAAAGAATTATTCACCATGACTAAGTGGGATTTACACCTGAGATGCAGGGCTGGTTCAATATCCACAAAACTATAAGTGTGATACATGACATCAATAAAAGAAAGGACAAGAACCACATGATCCTCTCAATAGATGCAGAGAAAGCATTTGACAAAATACATCATCCTTTCTTGATAAAAACCCTCAAGAAAGTAAGTATAGAAGGATCATACTTCAGGATCATAAAAGCCATATATGAAAGACCCACTTAGAAAATTTAGAGCCTTCCCCCTAAGGTCAGGAACACAACAGGGATGTCCATTCTTGCCACTGTTATTCAATATAGTGTTGTAAGTCTTAGTCTCAGCAATAAGACAACACAAAGGAATAAAATCGGCCAGGAGGGAGTCAAACTTTCACTCTTTGCAGATGACATGATACTCTATATCGAAAACCCAGAAGATTCCACAAAAAAAAAACTGCTATAACTGATCCATGAATTCAGCAAAGTCGCAGGATATAAAATCAATACACAGAAATTGGTTGCATTCCATACACCAATAATGAAGCAACACAAAGAGAAATCAAGCAATCAATCCCATTTACAATTGCACCAAAAGCCATAAAATACCTAGGAATAAACATAACCAGAGGTGAGAAATCTATGCACTAAAAACTATAGAAAGCTTATGAAAGAAATTGAAGATGACACAAAAGAAGGAAAAATATTCCATGCTCCTGAATTGGAAGAAAAAACATTGTTAAAATGTCAATACTACCCAAAGCAATCTACGTTTTCAATGCAATACCTATCAAAATAACACCAGCGTTCTTCACAGAGCTAGAACTAACAATCCTAAAATTTGTGTGGAACCAGGAAAGACCCCAAATAGCCAAAGCAATCTTGAAAAAGAAAACCAAAGCTGGAGGCCTCACAATCCCAGACTTCAAGACATATTACAAAGCTGTAATCATCGAGACAGTATCAACAGACACTCAGATCAATGGAACAGAATAGAGAACCCAGAAATGGACCCACAAACATATGGCCAACTAATTTTTGACAAAGCAGGAAAGAATATCCAGTGGAATAAAAACAATCTCTTCAGCAAGTGGTGCTGGGAAAACTGGACAGTGACATGCAGAAGAATGAACCTGGACCACTTTCTTACACCATACACATAAATAAACTCAAAATGGATGAAAGACCTAAATGTAAGACAGGAAGCCATCAAAATCCTTGAGGAGAAAGCAGGCAAAAACCTCTTTGACCTTGACCACAGCAACTTCTTACTTGACATGTCTCCAGAGGCAAGGGAAACAAAAGCAAAAATGAGCTATTGGGACATCATCCTGCAGCGCAAAGGAAACAATCAGCAAAAGTAAAAGGCAACTGACGGAATGGGAGAAGATATTTGCAAATGACATATCAGATAAAGGGTTAGAATCCAAAATCTATAAAGAACTTATCAAACTCAACATCCAAAAAAGAAATAATCCAGTGAAGAAATGGGCAAAAGACATGAATAGACACTTTTCCAAAGATATCCAGATGGCTAACAGACACCTGAAAAAATGCTCAACATGACTCATCATCAGGGAAACACAGATCAAAACCACAATGAGATACTACCTCACACCTGTCAGAATGGCTAACATTAACAACTCAGGCAACAATGGATGTTGATGAGGATGTGGAGAAAGAGGATCTCTTTTGCACTGTTGGTAGGAATGCAAACTGGTGCAGCCACTCTGAAAAACAGTATGGAGGTTCCTCAAAAAATTAAAAATAGAGGGGCGCCTGGGTGGCTTAGTTGGTTGAGCATCTGGCTTCGGCTCAGGTCATGATCTCACAGTTTGTGAGTTCAAGCCCTGCATCGGGCTCTGTGCTGACCACTCAGAGCCTGGAGCCTGTTTAGGATTCTGTGTCTCCCTCTCTCTCTCTCTGTTCTTCCCCAGCTCATGCTCTGTCTCTCTCTCTCTCTGTCTCTCTCAAAATAAATAAACATAAAAAAATATTAAAAATAGAACTACCTTACGATCCAGCAATTGCACTACTAGGTATTTATCTAAGGGATATAGGTGTGCTGTTTCAAAGGGGCACATGTACCCCAATGTTTATAGCAGCACTATCGACAATAGCCAAAGTATGGAAAGAGCCCAATGTCCTTCGACAGATGAGTGGATAAGGAAGATGTGGCATATGTATACAATGGAGTACTACTTGGCAATCAAAAAGAGTGAAATCTTGCCATTTGTAACTACATAGATGGAACTGGAGGGTATCATGCTAAGTGAAATTAGTCAGTCAGAGAAAGACAAATATCATATGACTTACTCATATGAGGAATTTAAGATACAGAAAAGATGAACACAAGGGAAGGGAAACAAAAATAATATAAAAACAGGGAGGGGGACAAAACATAAAAGACTCTTAAATATAGAGAGCAAACAGAGTGTTGCTGGAGGAGTTATGAGGGGAGGGATGGGCTAAATGGGTAAGGGGAATTAAAGAATCTACTCCTGAAATCATTGTTGCACCATATGCTAACTAACTTGGATGTAAATTAAACAATAAATAATTTCTTAAGTATATTTAAAAATTAAAGGTAATATTCTTCATATTCAAAAATAATGAAATGTGATCTTGCACAGTTTTACATTTTTTCACAAGTACACAGATTTTGTCAAAGTATAAGATTCTTCATCCACTTAAGCAATTTCGATACATACAATGAATGTGCATATATATTTATGTTGGTCTTAATTCACATTAACAAAAAATATGAGTACATACTTGCAGTACTATGAATATGTGAATGTATATGCACAGGACATGTTTCCTCCCATAATCTCCATAAAATACTGAATATTCATCATCTAATTACATATTTATGCTTAGTCCCTGCAAAAAAACTCAACTGTTTTCCTTATTACCATTACCCAAAACCCCTGATATAATATTAGCAATCATCTACTTGATAAAAAGAAGGAAGGGAGACAGGAAACAAAGAAAGAAAGCCAATTGACTATAATCCTGGAAATCACAGAAAGAAGATGTATTTCTAAGAAGATAAATACAGTTCAAAATATATATAACTTCTAATCTAGACCTACCAAAAGCCATTGCTAACCTCACATGATTTAAATGGACAAATTAGTTTCATAGAGACTATAAGAATTTGGCAGACCATGGTGGTAGAGTAGAACGAGTGCTAGATTTGTTTTCACAGTGACTGGATTTAGCTGGCCCTGCTCCTTGCTAGTGATCTAAACACTAACTCTGTATTTCAGTTTCTTCATCTGAACATAAGAAGACAAAAGAGGTAAACATAAGCCTGGATCTATTTTCAGCCTCATGACTTGCCACTTCAGTGAGCTTGGGGAAACTACTTAATATTTCTAGATTTCTCAGCTATAAATTATCACTAATCATAGAAATTACTTCATTCACTAGGTTGTCATGAAGTTTCAGAGAGATAATACATGTAACTTAGTCAGCAGGGTCCTTGGAAGATAAATGGGAACTATCACTGTACTATGGAAGGAGGATAAGAAAAGCTATCCTACCAACCTAGACTGCTCTTGTGCGGTTTAACATCTAGTTGAATGTTGAATGTTTATAAAAAGCTATTACACATCTAAGTTCTTTTTAAAACCGTTCCAGGCTCACCATTAGATCTACATTTGTACATATTTAATTAATTTAACTGATAATGGAGTATTAATGCAATGAACATAGAAGAAAATTTCAGTATTTTGTTAATTAGTCATGAATATTTATAGGCAAATCTTCTTCTGATTTAATTACCTTCACATGTTAGAAAAGAAAATATTAATTGAGTTTTAGAATCCCAAATTAACAATTGGAAATGAAGCTCGACATGACTAGAGCAGGAAATGATTGGCTTAAGGCTATGCCTGGATATCAAAATTCCTTTTCCAACTAATAAACCTATCAATTACAAGTCCAAAACACAAAAAATTAAAGTCAATTTGAGAGTTTTATGTCAGGAATTTAGAAACATTTGCTAAAAATATCTTAACTCAGTTTAATAATTTTATGCAATTATAAAACATATTGTTTTTATTAGATTATTTTAAAATCAGACATGCCTTTTAAAATTAGTTTACCATTTTATAACATCTAAACCTATGTAATTTCAGCAAAAGTGTGTAGCTTAAAAACCCAACCTTAAATATTTCAAAATATGTTAACATATATTCTGTAATTTTTTTTAACTATGCTTGATTTAATCAAAAAATAGATTCTTTTTTCTTTTATTTGACAGATGTATGTATGTGTGTAAACACTAAACAAAATGCCAAAGTTTCTGAACCAAGTAGATTTACCAAGTAAATTAGGGGTAAAAAAAAATGATTGGAAATGTATGAAAATATCTAATATTTTGTATGAATTAAACTTTTTGTGAGGTCAGTGTAAATGCTACGTATATTATGTAATGTTTGCCATGTACTCTCAAGTGGAATCATAGTAGCCTGTGCTTCCACATATTTCTTTACTAAATATTTGCTGAGGGCCATGCTAGTTAGTTGCTGGATGGAATGAATTTATAGTCCAAGTAATAACCCTGACAAAACTTTGGTGTCAGAAAAGAAAGACTAAATATAGTTGATTTATTGTTTGCCAGTTTTTTCAAATTTTGCAACTTGTTTGCTTATAGTGATGACCTCATTAAAAGACTAAGATAATATATACATTGTTACTATCTGTTAACTGCAATATTTGATTTGTCAGAGTTTTATTCTATCATATTGCTCAAACAGAATGAACTAAGTTACATATAATTCTATCATATTCTAAGTATTGTCTTGATTATTTTGTTATGTGACTTTTTAGTATATAAGATTTTTATGAATCTCATTTTTATCCTATATAGCATATTCTGTCATTCTATTGGGCAATAAAACACTAATACCTATTTTGGGAATAGAAATCTCTTGGTTCCATGGCATATCTTTAGAATTTCCACACCATGGATTTACGTCAATGGATGATAAATCTTTGGTTCTTGAAGATGTCTAACTAGTGTATAAAAGCCAATTGTCAAGATAATAGTTTGGATGTTTTTCAATTTTCACATTTGTTTTGAATTCTCTGCCAAAGTCATATATTTATCTTTTAGGGGAAATCATGTTAATGAAAATAAGCATATGTCTCCAGATTTAAAAGCCAGAACTTACAGGGCAATGATAAAGGACATCAGAGGGTGAGTAGATTTGTGAGAATTATCACCGATGTGCATTGCTTCCATATCTCTTTTTTCCTTTAGCCTTTGTGGGAATCTGGTTTTGTGAGTGTGCTCTGAGGGAGTCTGTTCAAGGCAGCCACTCTATTTCCCTTAAGTTAAAAATTGCAGGAGGCAGTGGGCATTAGGGAGGATAGCCATCAGAAGACAGGGTAGCCCTCTTACCTTGACAAGAATATTGTGACCACTCAATCACAATTATGAATATTGAAGACCACTCAATCATATTAAACTGCATACAAAATATTGAGAGTATAAGTAGTGCAGATATTAAAATATTGGTAAGATTATAGAAAATAAAGTCTAGTTTCCTTTAATTTATTTACATTTTCCAAAAATTGTCCAGAAAATTAAATAGAACTTACAGATTGGTATGACTAATTCCAGTGACACACTAATCTAACTGCAAGATTAGTTTCTAATATATCACTAAACATTGTAGTGAGCCACTGCAACTTGTTCTTATAGCTGAATCTCACCATATAAATCAGATTACAAGATTCCAAAGGTCAGGGACTTTCTTTTGGGTATTCATCCTCAGGATTTAAAATTAAGACTTACACTTTTATACATCAAGAGACAAAAAGAAGAGGGAATGCCTTCATTGTGGATGATGGAGTGGCTGGGGTGGGGGGTGGGAGGGTGGGGGATATTTGTTATATTTTGTTTTGTTTTCTTTTGTACACAACATGAAAATTTTACTTGAATCAAAGACACGTAGGAGTGCCTGGGTGGCTCAGTCAGTTAAGCGTCAGACTTTGGCTCAGGTCATGATCTTGCGGTTCCTGGATTCCAACCCCACATCGGGCTCTGTGCTGTTAGCACAGAGCCTGCTTTCGATCCTCTATCCCCTGCTCTGTCTGCCCCTTCCCCATGCGTTTTCTCTCTCTCTCTCTCTCTCTCTCTCTCTCTCTCTCTCTCTCTCTCTCTCTCTCTCACACACACATAAAAAATAAACACTAAAAAAGCAAAGACATGTAATTTGTAATTTTTAATTAGTAATTTTTAAAAAGAGTAAGCATCTTTCAGTGATAGTTTATGTTTTCATTAAAAAAGTAGATGCCTCACTTTATCTTTCAGGGTCAGTCTATATTAAAGTCAAAACACTCCTAAAAAATTCAATGAATTACAGTATGGGATTTATGACTTTTCTGAAATCTTCTTAATAGAGTTTATTTTTAATAGGATGTAGACTAAAATGATATAGCAATTTAGCAGAGCATTATGAAGCACCATATGTGCTTCTAAACTGAGAAGATGATACACACGGGTCCTGCCAACTACTCCTCTCTGTCTTTCCTTTCCCACCTGCCAGTCTCCCGGCACATCCTGGATTCTGTCATGATATTGAATGCCTTTGATATAAATTACTTAGGTGGGGGTCTCTGTGACTCTCAATGAACATCTTTTAATCATGAAAAGCAGAAAATGAAAAGATCCCTAACTTTATTAAAAATCAGTGACCTGTTTCAACTTACAAGACTATCAGTGTATAAACTTTTCCAGATGGGGATAAGAGGTGATAAACAGTTATCTGACCACAATTAGAGACTGGAGCTAGGTGTTGAACAGAGCAAAATGCTCAGAGCAGCAGCTAGACTAACCCTGACATGTACAAGAGAGAGGTAGGGGGTGGGGGGGGTGTGTGAATTGAAGCACAACACCGTTGTCTCCTCTGTTTATGGGCAAGTTTTAAGCATATTCTCTTCTATAAGAAAATAAATGCTTCCTTTTTCTGTTTATGCTTCCTTCTGCTGTCTCCATTCATCCTTCAGTCTAGATGCACTTAAGTCATAAGAAAAAAGTTAAAAAATAATCACAAAAATATGAGATTGGGGACATACCACCGACTCAAAGGTTTAAACATCTGTGACACTTGTTCTGGTGGCAAGAAATCAAAATCAACCTAAGGGAAAATAATGCAGTGGGGGAAGGAATTGTTTCATATGATCTTCCTATTCACCTTCCCACCCTCCTCCTTCCTCTTACATAAAGGGGAAAAATATCCATTAAAATTCTGAATACATAGTATCTCAGCATTTTAATTCATAATTGCAGTTACTAGCCTTGCTTTTCTGCCTGTACTATCTGAGCCCTCTTGATTCTCTCCACATTTTGCCTCTCTGATGACCCCCACCCCCTCTTCTCTTCTTTCTGGTTCTTCTTTGTTTCTCTTCTTTTCCTGTGATGAGGAAAGACAAAGAGGTATAAAAGGTATGATAAAGATAGAGAGGAATAAGTGATGCAGTGGCCATGTTTAATTTTATTATTTACTATTTGTGTAATATTTGTTTTTTTTCCCAGAACTTACATAGCTTACAATTAGATGTTTGCATCCTTTGGCAAACATCTCATTTCCCTCACCCCACAGCCCCTGTCAACCACTGCTCTAGGCTCTGTTTCTGGGAGTTTATACCATATTTGCCTTTCTCTATCTGACTTATCTCAGTTAGCATAATTCCTTCAAGGTCCATTTGTGTAGTTGCAAATGGTAGGATTTTCTTCCTTTTATGGCTGAATAATATTCCATTGAGTGTGTGTGTGTGTGTGTGTGTGTGTGTGTGTGTGTGTGTACAATTCTTACTTTGGGAGAATAGATACATAGTAATTCTAATAGTATTACCTGGGGAAATACATAGCTATGGAGTATGAAAAAACATGGCATGTCTAATAATTTAGCTCAAAAGGGGCATGTTTGAAGGGTAAAAAAAAGCAATCTCCAGTAAGATGGGTACTTAATTATTACAAAAATAATAAACATTATATTATTCACAATAGTCAAGGCACAAATGTGGCTATTATGAATAATATAATATAATTCACAATATAATATTGAAATATCTAGAACAGTTTCTACTTTCCTGACTGAACCCTGAGGGATACAAACAGTATAGTAGGAAGAGCCCTACAAATGAAATCAGAAGATCTGATTTCATATCCTAAGTATGACTAATTAGCTGGAAATTTGGGTCAAGTTATTCAACCTCAGGTTCATAAAATTGCTTTGTGGCTCAAATATCATAGCTTACAGTGAAAACTCTCTAACTCTCCTCCAGTAATAGACTTGCCAGGTTCATAAGAGCCCTCCATTCCTTCAGAAAACATACTAACACCCATGGCACGGTGAAAGCTCACAGCTGGGACTCCTTCTCTACACTCTGATGTACGTTCTTGCCCTACACTCTGATGTACGTTCTTGCCAGGAGACAGATGTACTTCTCTCCCCACACTCTGATGTACGTTCTTGCCAGGAGGCAGTTGTATTTATTCCAAGACCTGTTTATGCCAGTTCTTTGTGTAATTACATAATGTAATTAGTTAGCAAAGGCCAAACTGGTTTGGTGACTTTTACCATAGAAAGATACGAGAGAAGACCTAGAAGCAAATAAGGAGTGATATTTTGCAGCACTGCAGAATTGATGGAGAACAACCATTCCTCCTTCCGTCTTCCTGTGCCAAAGAAAATCAACGGTGGTGGGTCCCCTGGCTCCCTCCTTCCAACAAGAAGGGAGAATCCAAACTGTTTCCTCTTGCTACTAAAGCAAGAACTAGTAATCATCTCTTATCTGAAAGTGAAGGAGCACCTGATAAGCAAAATACCTGATACAGGTAGGGTATAGAGAAGGGGCAGGAAAAATCTTTTTCATTTCCCTCCTTGTGTAACCAATACCACAGGGATGAGTGTGGAGAAGAAAGAAGCATTAATAACCAAAATGAAATGGTTTTTAACTATGAATGACAACTACCATGTATTTTAACTGATATGTTATTAAAGAAGCCCACTACCCTGCAGGAAAGATGGGTAGCTTCAAAGAACTGCTCCTGAAGGAGTAGTAGAAGTTATTGAAAATTGTATTCATTTCATGTTTTTACCCTCAAACTGAAATTTCGCCAATATGACTACTTTCAAATCATTTTTATGATTCCATCTTTACCAGATAACTAACTTCAACTAACTATAGCCTCCTCTGTAGATGAACTCACATTGTAAAACAAAAACAAAACAAAAACAAAAAGCAAATTGAAAGTACACTGTCAGGGATTATTAGGAGTAAATACATGTAAAATAGGATGTAACAACAACAACAACAAAAGGCCTCATAGACAGCCCTGGTCAATAACTGCATTTGCAACATACAGAGGCCTTTGTACTTTCTGAGTGCTGGGTTTCCAACCATAGAAAGAGCTCCCATTCTACATCTCTAGCCTATCCTTTCTAATCTATCACCTACTTGCTGTTCATATCTGCCTAGTAGGATTTCATCTCCTAAAATGAATCTCTCTTCCTGAAAAAAGGAGAAGAGCAAAGTCACAGGAAACCAACTGAGGTTGATATGATTTAACCCTAGATCTTATGCCTTCCTGCCTTTGATGATGAGCATAGAACGTCTGCTTAATGAAAGGACTCCAGGCAAGAACTAATTAAGAACTAATTTATTGCACATAAATTGTTTTTTTTTTATTTATTTTTTTATTTTTTTTTTCATCGTTTTTTATTTATTTTTGGGACAGAGAGAGACAGAGCATGAACGGGGGAGGGGCAGAGAGAGAGGGAGACACAGAATCGGAAACAGGCTCCAGGCTCCGAGCCATCAGCCCAGAGCCCGACGCGGGGCTCGAACTCACGGACCGCGAGATCGTGACCTGGCTGAAGTCGGACGCTTAACCGACTGCGCCACCCAGGCGCCCCCATAAATTGTTTTTTTATCAATCGGGCCTACTTAACCAACAGTACCCAATAAGTGCTAATTAAAATGCATAATCCAGGGGCACGTGGGTGGCTCAGTTAAGCCTCCAGTTTAGGCTTAGGTCATGATCTCTCGGTTCCTGGGTTTGAGCCTCTGCACTCAGCTCTGTGCTGACAGCTCAGAGCCTGGAGCCTGCTTCACTGTGTCTCCCTCTCTCTCTGCTCCTCCCCACTCGTGCGCTCTCTCTGTCTCTCAAAAATAAATAAGCATTAAAAAAATTTAAATGCATAATCCATACAGACATTTGGCATACTCTTCAGATTACATGGAAAGTGTACATAGAGAAACATCCTAGGGGGAAAAAAAAAGCCTACGTTCATCTGAATGTAAGCAGATTAAGCTATTGCCTGTGTTACATGCTTTGGCAGCTACTGGAAGGCCCACTCTGACCCAAAAATCCCTCAGAAGTGTCCTGTCACAGAACCAGAAATTTCTAGGATTAAAAAAAAAAAGGCATTTAAATGATGCTTACTTAAATTAAAAAGCTAAAGCATTCATTAGTTATTCTTCAACACCTTCACACAACATAGTTGATCAACTAATGAGTTCTAGTTCTCTGAAAGGATAAGTAAATAGGACAAGTAAGTTTTGAAGAAGAGGAATCTTCAAGAAAACTAAATAACAAGGCTTATGGCAGCAATGGCTGAGAGTCAGGGACGTAGGAACTGAGAGAGAAGTGTAGCAGTGGGAATGTCTTGTCCCGAAACAGTCACCACAATTCCTCCTAGGATCAGGCTTCTGTACCAATTCATTCCTATGGCAAGTTTACATAAAATAAACATCCCCTTACCTAACTTTGTGTTTTTCCCAATTAATTTCCCTGAAATCTGGAAGGAGAATTTGCTTTTATTCTCAACTTAAGTTCATTGATGTGATACTTGCTCAGACACCAGAAGAGAAGTAGTGGACAGAAGATAAGAGCAGAGCCCCAAGAAACCCATGTCCAGATTTAACTCTTAGTAACAGGAAACAGCTGGCATTGCCTTCTTTCCCAAGACCTCCTGAATAGTTCTTTGCTTTTTAACTTTTGTTTTTAAACTACCTGAGCCAAAACAACGGCAAGCTTGATTTTTAAAATAGGATCAGTGACAAACGCTGAAATGCCAAGTGGAAACACACAGGATACAGCTAAGCAAAATGCAAGAAGGAATTTGGAAGGCAGATTAATGGAATGTGGGCCCAAATCTGTGCCTGCCAACTGCTCTCAATAAACTGCTCGGGTCAAAGATACACTTGGGAGTTTATTCAAACGCACATACAGACCAAGGAGGCAGATGCTGCTTCTCTTTGGATTTTTAGGGAGTTTTTTTCTTTTAATAAGGGTGCTAGAATATTTTCCCCAAAGTAAGGATTTCTACCTTCCTGTGTGGAGGATGTTCTTTCTCCCAGTGAGTAAACTTCCATCTGGGTTAGGTTAGACCTCTTTGGTACTTTTCTTGATCGTGCAACACTAGTATATATTTCCCCACTTGGAACCAGATTCCATTTGTGGTTCTGGGTTCCCTCAGGTCACGCTAAGGTCAAACAGCAACTCTACAGTGGAAAAACTGACCAGTTCATATTCTCTAACTGTTTGCAGACCACTCCTGGAAGAATGTTCCATGTGGATAACCAACTAAACATTTCCTAAATCACAATTTACAAGACTAACAGGAAGCAGAGATGTGTGTAAGATTTTAAACCCAGCTTATACAGTTCATAATACAGAGTGAAGATACCTGTAGACTGGAATACATTATAAAAGAAATTAGTAGGGGTGCCTGGGTGGCTCAGTCTGCTGAGTGTCTGACTTCAGCTTAGGTCATGATCTGACGGTCCATGAGTTCGAGCCCCGCGTCAGGCTCTGTGCTGACAGCTCAGAGCCTGGAGCCTGCTTCCGATTCTGTGTCTCCCTCTCTCGTTCATGCTCTGTCTCTCTCTGTCTCAAAAATAAATAAACGTTAAAAAATTACTGTTTAAAAAAAGAAATTAATATTCATAAACTACTTTGAAGTTCTCAAATATAGTACACTTTGGATTATAGAAAGGTTGAATCTTTAAATCATCAAGATTTCAGAATACTTTGAAAAAGCTATTCTTGTGGGAAAAGTACTTCAAAAAGTGTTAGAAGTATATTTGAGTAGTCTTTTCAAGAACAATCTTGAAAAAAACATAACAAACACAAACACAGTCAATTCCTATTGAAGTTTTTCATAGGATAATCTTCTACTTCAGCTTGCAAGCCAGAACTGTTTTGTTGTTGTTGTTGTTGTTGTTGTTGTTGTTGTTGTTGTTTTTTAATGCTTGTTTATGTTTGAGAGAGAGAGACAGAGTGTGAACGGGAGAG
This sequence comes from Panthera tigris, assembly GCF_018350195.1. Taxonomy (NCBI): domain Eukaryota; kingdom Metazoa; phylum Chordata; class Mammalia; order Carnivora; family Felidae; genus Panthera; species Panthera tigris. Next base: position 168,812,380 of record NC_056667.1, read on the forward strand.
AAGCAGAGAAAGAGGGAAACACAGAATCCAAAGCAAGCTCCAGGTTCTGAGCTGTCAGCAAAGAGCCCAATGTGGGACTCAAACTCACAGACTGTGAGATCATGACCTAAGCTGAAGTGGGATGTTTAACCAACTAAGCCACCCAGGTGCCCCCAGAACTTTTCTATTCATTCAGATAGTGCCTCTTTAAATTACAAATAATACTAATAATCCAAAAAGACACAAAACTAATTAATTCTGAGAGAACACAGGACATTGAAAAGTCATGTGTTACACATAAATCAGGAATTAATGGTAATATAATTACAATACCATGTTACAGTGGTAATATAATCACAGCATGGTATTGTATTATACACAGAATGTATAGCATATGGCAGAAGAAAAGAGTGAATTAGAAAATCAAAATATGATTTGCAGATCTCTGGTATATGTCTCTAAATGTGATCAAATTGTTTACTTGAAAAGAAAAACAAATGCCCTTTTTATCCTCGATTATATTATTGCTACAAATTACTCACTGTAGGTAAGGGCAAAACTGAAGAATTCTGTTCCACTTTAAAAAGGCATATAGTACAGAAAGAAAGGCAGCAGTAGTGTTCCTAACATATAGCATTTTCCTTCCTTCACCAAGTTATTAGGGTTCTTTAAATGAGATAATGTTTCTTGATGTATTCATATGTATGTTCTTGTTACTTATGTACAGGATCATTAAGTAATTTGTTTTGTCTGTGTTACACAATTTCATTTGTGCCAATAGTAACATTTGGTTAAGGAAAATTGATATACACATGAAATCAAGCAGTAAGTCTGATAATTATGAATTTAGGCATTACCTTTATACCTTAGCTTTTCTAGGGAAATTTTTTATTTGTACATTCATAATCATTCAGAGTCATCAGATATTTTTATCCATTTCTGAAGAAAAGTAAACATTTTAATAAATGTTAGGTAAATCTTGAGGATTCCTAGGAAAAAAAAGCAATGTATTTCTGACCTCAAATATCCAAGATAATCGTAAGTATCAAAATAAAGGCTTTAACTCTGTCTAGCCTACTATAGATCTCTTACTATAAAGAAATGTGAGGGGTGCCTGGGTGGCTCTGTCAGTTGGGCGTCCCACTTCCACTCAGGTCATGATCTCACAGTTCGTGGGTTTGTGCCCCGCGTCTGGCTCTGTGCTGAAAGCTCAGAGCCTGGAGCCTGCTTTGGATTCTGTGTCTCCCTCTCTCTCTTCCCCTGCCCCTCTCAAGCTCTGTCTCTGTCTCTCTCAAAAATAAATAAACATTAAAAAAATTTTTTTAAGAAAGAAAGAAATGTGAGAATGGTAAATAACCAGTTCAGTTTGTTCCCAGTCCAGCAAAAATTTCCTGAATTCTAAACAAAGGTTTCAAACATCATGAAATAAACTAATGTTTGATCTTATTCTGGAATAGATCAATTCACAGAGTATTCATTAGCCTTTCTAATCTGTTGTTATAGCTAGAAGAGGACCCTATCTCCAGAGAAATCATGCTCTTAGCAGCTACTTATTTGGCATAGATCATAAGAATTCAGGGAAATTCAAGCCAAGCCATATTCTCTATTAGCCTTTAATCTACTACTAGTTCTGAAATACTAGTTAAGCAGGTACTAGTGATTTTGACATTTTTATTTCCATCATATTGAAGGAAAAAAAAGGAAAAATGCATGCGTTAACGAGCAATTACCATGCTCCAGACATAATTCAAGGTGCTTGGGATACACCTTTTTATGATTTAGGATAGGCTAACTGCTATAACAATTTCCAAGATTTAACACAGTATAATTCTACTTCTGTGTCAGGTAAGAGATCAATGAGTATGTTTGGTAGGCAACCATCAGAAGGTGATTCAGGAACCCAGGTTGTCTCTGTCTTGTGGCTCCATTATCCTATAGAGAGCATCAGTCAATGGTTGGAACTTCTGTGTCCATACAGCAGAGGGGGGAATAAAGAGAACACGGAGGCCAGGCCTCAATGGTACATGTCACTTCATGCACATGCCGCTGGCCAGAAAGAAGTCACAAGGATATACCACACAGCAAGGGTAGCAAGGAAATATAGTATACCTGTGTGCCCAGGGAAGATTGAAACAGATTTAAAAAATAACTAGCCAATATCTCCTATAATCAGTAAATTAAAAAAAAACAAAACAAAACAAAACTCTGATCCTTAGACATTTGCATTCAATCTAAGGGAAACAAATATTTAAAAACAAGCATAATAAACTATAAAATATATAGTCTGTTATAAGATGATAAATAACACACTTGCAGCTGGAGATGGTGGGAAAGGAGAAAGAAATTGCAGAGCAGGGTAAGAGGAAGAAGAGTCTTTTAACAATGACTGTAGGTAGCTGAGGTAGGGAGGATGATAGATCATTGTAGACAAGAAGATCTAAGAAATTGGAGGCCAATTATTGAAGGCTTCATCTTTACCAAGAATAGCACAATGTTAGAGATAGTGATAGTGACCCAGGAACTAAAATCATAGAGAAATGGGAGTTGAGGGTGTCCCCTGTTAGTTGATAACAGCAATAGGAGAAGCAGTGGGAAACTGGGCATGGAATTCAGAGTTTTAGAGAGGATAGACAATGAATTATCTGAAAGCAGCAGTGAGGGACAAAGAGAATGTCTGCCCCCATCTTCGGGTCTAGTTGTGTAAAAGCTATAGAATAAAAAGTAGCCACCACCTGAGAAGTCTGCAGGGAAGGAATGACCTCATGGGAGAGGCCAGTTTCCTCTAAAGCAAGAGCATAAAGGAACTATTCAAGAGGTCAAGGATGTCAGGATTTTGTTGAAGATGGAGTGGCCAGGAAAACTGGAGCTTTCTGTGATGACTGATATGAATAGGAAATGGCATATCAAGATGAGTCTCAGGGAGACCAGTGAAGAAGGGATATTGATATTTAGATGAGATACAGGGGCCTGAAGTAAGGCATCTCTCAAAGAAGTTGCACCAAATTCTTTGACTAAATTTAACCCACAATTTGAAGAGAACATTTGTTTTGGAACCAAATTTTCTAAACTATTTCATATTCCTTTTTAGTGTTTTAAATTAAAACTGATTTTAAATCCATCTTTGATGAAACTCTAGTCACGATTCTCCTTCTAAAGTCTAAAGGTACATAAAAATACATTTCTTACTGATATAAACATAGAATCACAGATTCTCGGGGTTTGAAAGTTTTAATTCACTTGGTTCAACCATCCAGCTGATTTTGGAAGCCTTTCTTGCATATTCTTGCCAAGCCATCTTCTGAACTAGGCTTGAACATCTCCATGGATGATGTATCTAGTGAGGTAGTTAAAAGCGTGGGCTCGAGAATTAAGCAGACCTAGATTTGAATTCCTATTCCATCACTTCCACTCATGTGAACTTTGGCAAGTTAACTTTTTTCTCAGAGCTTCAGAATCTTCATCTGTAAAATGGAGATAATTACTACTTCTCTCAGAGTTATACAAATGAAAAAACACATGGACAGCACTCAACACAATGCCCAACCCATAGTAAGCACTTAAAAAATGTTAATAATACTATCATTATGTTTATTTGTGCCATTATTATTATTATTATTATTTTCCAAGGCATCATCTTTTAATGTTGGATAGCTGCCTTAGAATTTTCTTCTTTCTTCCACTTTGTAGAAAAATCTGGTTTCAGAATATAATTTGGCAAAATAAAGTCAGTGTTCCATTAGACATAATTCATCATAAAATTTGAAAGAAATTCCTTGCGAAAAGTGTACATAATCTCATAGATAATCCTGTTAGGATTTCAAGATATCTTTTCAAAAACATAAACAGAGAAGCACTTGGAGTATTATATCTTTAAAGCCTTGTCAGTGCTATCTGGTTCATAATACTCATGTAAAGCGAGGAGAGAGGAGCAAACATAATCTGTTACCTGACATCACAACTGGGCAGTGACTCATATGGCAAATTTAATTTCAGTAGCACTCACGGTAATCACTTCCCTGACTTCAGAGCCTTCAGTTGACGTAAGGTACTCCAGACAATAAACAGAACCTTACCAAAAGAAGGTTTCTGTGAAGCTTCTCTTAAATTCACAGAAAACAAATTTCCATGCTACCTGAATTCATGACATCATTCAAACATATTGTCAGTGAATGTTTTTGTCAAGATGTTTGGAGTGTTTGATAATAGAAGTAAGATAATAGAATCAAAATCTCAAGAACTACAATAAAATAAATTATTTCTAATTCATGACACTTGCCATAACAAGTAAATTCTGATATATGTAAATGAACTTTTTTCATGCAAATTATCCAATTCTTTAAAATCGTGTCTTCTACATTACAGTGTGGTAGCAAAAAAAAATCTTAAAAACCACTTAACCCTTTCTTCACCATTTAAGAACACGTATTGAGAATGCATATACTTTGCACTGAGAAAAACTTTGAAAGATATATTCTCAGAAAATGTTTGATATGTCATTATTAGTTAGCAGGAATCTTTTTAAGTTAATATTCTTTGAGTATAGCCTTGTTTTGACTTAAAAATAAGGCAATCTACAACTGGAAGACAAAAGCATTGATAAGCTGAAGAGGGGAAAAAATAAAAAGAAAACTTATTGGAAAGAAATTAACAATAAAAATAAGAGGATTGATATACATTAGCTCTAAAATCCTTTCCAACTATAAAGTTGTTATTCCTTTAAATGAAAGAAATCAGAACTAACTGCATGAAAGTATTTGAGATGGTAGCTGCAAGTATGAAGTGAGAGGAACCTTTGGAAATAAATATCTATTTAAACCATTTAAAGTTTCCCACCAAAGACCACAGCCAAAAGAAAGCATGGCAATGTTCTAGGCTGAGGTCTGAAAGATAATTTGGCTGTTGGGTGCTGAGAGTAAAAGAGCCTCAAGCCGCCAGGATATTGTGAGTTGCAAGAAGTTCAATTGATTTGTAGATTTTTCTATATGGTGTTAACTAAATTTATTCTCAGACAATGCACAAGTTGCTTTAAAATGATCCTGTAAATTGGGGCGCCTGGGTGCTTCAGTCGGTTAAGCATCTGACTCTTGGTTTCGGCTCCGGTCATGATCTCATGGTTTGTGAGTTCTAGCCCTGCGTTGGGCTCTGTGCTAACAGTGTGGAGCCTGCTCGGGATTCTCTCTCTCTCTCTCTCTCTCTCTCTCTGCCCTTCCCCCACTCACTCTGTCTCTCTCGCTCTCAAAAATAAATAAACTTTAAAGTAGTCCCATAAATAAATTAAAGATTAAAGACAGTATAATAATAATGTAAGCACAAACAAATAACAAGAAATAGAGGAAGCTGACACTTCTCCCACCAGGAAGTGCTCTTCAGTCATCACAGCTAGGAAGACAATGACAATCTAATTAGGCCTTTGAAATTTTAAGATTATAAAGACTATTTATAAAATGGATTTACATTAATTTTCATTTATAATGAATGCATTGCCCTAATTTTATTTCTTAAAATATTATCTAATGATTTTAGGAAGTCATGATAATTAGCAAGCTGACATTTAAAATTTTTGCTTATATCATCTTTATCTCAGCCTTTTTCAATTTCTATTTCTCTATTCATCTTGTAATATACATAACTGACTAGGTACTTAACATAGTAGGCCTTGTATTTAAAATGCTAAGACTATTAGTAGCATGCGTATGTTAATGAATAGTGGTGCAGGAAATATACATTTTCACTGAGCTGCGCATTAGAATTAGTATTCACTCAAAGCCACATATCACCATCATTGAAAGAATATCTGGTACATAAGAATAAACAAAATTTTGTGGTGCCTGTGTGGTTCAGTCAGTTAAGTGTCTGACTTCGACTCAGGTGATGATTTCACGTCTCCTGAGTTTGAGCCCCCTGTGGGCTGACAGCCCAGAGACTGGAGGCTGCTTCAGATTCTGCCTCTGTCTCTCTCTGCCCCTCCACTGTTATCACTCTCTCTCTCTCTTTCAAAAATAAATAAACATTTATAAAAATTTTAAATAAAAACAAATAAACAAAATTCTGTAAAAATATTACCTGATTATTAAAAATTCTAGTCATTGCCTAAGTTTTTGTATTAGTGCCTGAGAATAATAATTTCTCAGCACTGTTGTCTCTACATTGTTGTGCAGTCACAGACATAAATTCTTACGTTAACTGGCCCACTGAATAAAGTGTCTAAATTCTTCTATGCATTGAAGAATATAATTCTAGAAACAGTTTTCTGGCAGCATATTTCCTAGTGAGAATGTTATACTAACATCCATAGCTTAAGCTAATCTTAAAAAACCCTCATTATCAAGTACTGAAAATGACTGGCAGTTTGTAGAAATCACTTCAACAAGATTCCTATTGAAATGCTTAACTGCCATGGCCACAAAACGTTAGGAGCTTTTCTTTTTAAGTTGGTGTTATAAAATCTGTTGCTTTGAAGTTTGATTAGTGAGTACAAAATGTGCTTTGGATACCTTATTTTTCTGTAACACTCTTCTCTTCATTATATCTTTATGTTCTTTTTTATGTTTGAGTTGAAAATCATTGATCATAGATGTTTATATCATTTTGTAGGAATTTTCTTCCTTGTAAATTTCAAAGCGACAAGGTGGGCATTTTCTGTTACCCCATTCTCACCAGATGTGAAGGATTTTCAAAGAAATATGAAACAATTTGACAACTATTTTTTTACAAAACAAGTACACATAATGAATCTACAAATAGTAGAATTATGATATAATCTAATATCTATTATTATTTTATGATTTTGATTTTATTAATATTTTTTGCCTCAAAAAGAATATATTGGTCTTTTCAAACTTGTCTACCTAATATGCTTATTTGATGTTTATATGGACTGCTACTCTATTTTTCTTTTTTTTCCTGTTTGTTTTGTTTTGTTTTGTTTTAGTTAGCATATAGTGTAATCATGATTTCAAGAATAGAATTTAGTGTTTACAAATTCTTAATAATATAAAATAACAGAAAGCTTTTATAATCATCATTAATTATTATGCTTCTAGCATAAGAAATAATACTGCAGTCATAATTATCCTGAATCCATGTAAAACCAGGACTGTTATAAGTGAAAAGTACAAGATTATGTCCATCTTTTCCTGTCAATAAATATATAATCAATTAAAATGTTATAACACTGACAAAAAGAAAAAGAGTAAAAGTGAAACAGTCGATTGTTCCTTCATGTGTATGACAAGAATGATTTATAAAAGCCATGCTAAAAACAAAGGATTTCCAAAAATGATAAATGTGCTTTTCATTTCTTAATAAATCACAATGTACAGTATTTAAACTGTTAGTGCTCAAACTATGTATCTTCCACAAAGGAAAAAGTACTCTTCCTTCTAAATCTGTTTGGAAAAGAAATTTCTGCAGATCAGAAATTGAGCTTGAGTCAAGGTCAACATTTCTTCAACCTCAGTGACTCTAAAAGGCTCCTGAAGAGAGTTTTCTCTCCTCCTTGTTTGAGCACCACATTCTGAATGATTTTTGCTGACAGCAAAGTCTAAGCCTAAATCCAGAGGGAAAACAAAATAGTGATTTTAAAAGTCTCACTGTTCCCAAACTTTGATATTTACCCCAGTCAAGGTAAGCTTTCAAATCATGTCTGGTCTCTTTATTTCTACCTAAATGATCAGCTTTTTACCAAAACATTATAATATTAGCATTAAAATCTCAATAAGCTGAATAAGTGAAGATCTGAGATAAAGAACCTAGTATAAAATTTCTAAAGTAAGAAAAAGTTTTTAATTTTCAAAAGACAGAAATAAAGTCTGTGGATCTAGAATCTAGAGAATAGGGGAGATTGTGATATAAAATGAAATCAAAGATAGGCCAGGCTAGACCTTTCAGAAGTCTGTAAACCATATGAGGAGTTTGGATTTTATTCTAGGTGAAATTAGAAGCTATTGGAGGGCTATTGGAAGAGATGTAATCTTATTTATAGTTTTAAAAATGTCACTCTGACTACAAAACATCCATCAGCTCAGTTAAAATTACAAAACTGACAGTAAATGTTGGCAAAGATATGAAGCAACTAGATTTCTTAGACGTTGCTGGTGAGAATGTAAAGTGAATATGAGCACTTTAGAAAAATATTTTGTAATGTCTTCTAAGTTGAACATATATATACTCCATGGCCCAGCAAGCCACTCCTAGGTGTATTTCCAATAGAAACGCATACATATGTTCAACAGCAACAACAACAAAAACATGTTATAGAATGATCATTATAGCATTATTCAAATAGCCCCAAACTGGAAACTACCTAAATTCCCATCAACAGTATAATGGATAAAGTGTAGAATATTCATACAACAAAACCCTATACAGCAATTATGATGAGTATTCTACAACTACGCAAAACAATACGAATCAGTCTCACAGATACCATTTAACAACAGCCAGACATAGTAGAATACATACTGAGTAATTCCATTTAAATGTTGTAAGAACAGGTAAATCTAATCTATATTAAAAAAAATTTAATGTTTATTTATTTTTGAGAGAGAGAGAGATAGAGACAGAGCGTGAGCAGGCGAGGGGCAGAGAGAGAGAGAGAGAGAGAGAGACAGAATCGGAAGCGGGCTCTAGTCTCTGAGCTGTCAGCACAGAGCCCAACGTGGGGTTCGAACTCACGAACAGTGAGATCATGACCTGAGCTGAAGCCGGACACTTAACCCACTGAGCCACCCAGGCACCTCTCTAATCTCTATTTTTAAAGGACAGAATAGTGTTTACTCTTGTTGCTGGTAGGGAGTGGCCAGTGACTGGAAGGTAGCATGTTGGGAGAGAGAAGTAGTAAACACATTAGCATTAAGATGACAGTGTGGTGGGAAAGAAGAATGATGAAGAAATGATAAGACATTCTTGTATTGTCTAGTGATAGATACATAAAAGGCACAGATTCAAAGACTCCTTCTTCATAGCCATCTGCCTTAGCAGAATCTGCCTTCTATATGTCTGGTTTAACCACTCCTGGGGATGAGAAACTCACATCCCCATAAAGAAGACTGTTCTCTTGTTGAAAAAATCTAATGGTTCAAATGTTATTTATAATAGCCAAAATATGATTTGTTATTCTAATTATTCTCTCTGAAACATGGGACAATCCATTTGAATTTAGTGAACACTCTTTAATGGATTGAATATGTTAGCTGAAGACAGCTAACATATTTTCCCCTTAGTCTTCCTTTCTCCTGGAAGGAAGAACTCCATCCCAGCAATTCCAACCACTGAACAAATTTGCAGAAGGTCCTAGATGCTGTCCTATCCCAACTACCACTCTCAGAAAAGCTCTCATTGGCAAATGTTACCAAAAGAGGAAGAAAGAAGGAGGAAGTTGGGTCAGCCCTGCAGATGCAGGGTACATAAAAAAGTAGAATTCTGAGTTCAGGTTGCTTCTGAGCTCAATGATTTGAGTGACCTGCAACAGAATTATAAGGATGGTTCGAGGTAGCTTCCAGATCTTCCGTTGACATTCTTACCTCAAACTTTAAAAACAACTGCTTGTTTACAGACAAGCCATTTATTCTTACCCAGCCACAAACTTTCCTTCATATTCCACTCCTACATTTTCCCTTCATTGAGCCATAAAAAATCTTCGTCAGAATCTCTTGTTAAAATTTCTCCTGTTTTAAATTTTTTTAGTGTTTATTTATTTTTGAGAAAGAGAGAGAAAGAGGCAGAGCACACGCAGGGCAGGAGCAAAGAGAGAGGAGACACAGAATCTGAAGCAGGCTCCAGGCTCTGAGCAGTCAGCACAGAGCCCGACGGGGGGCTCGAACTCACGAACCGCGAGATCGTGACCTGAGCTGAAGTCAGACGCCCAACAAACTGAACCACCCAGGTGCCCCAAATTTCTCCTGTTTTAAATCAATTCATTTCCCATGGTGATCTGTCTGCCTCAACTTTGTCCCTACATCTTCTAATAAGGGAATTTTTGAAGCTATATTTCATGTTAAACTGAGAAACTTCTTATCCATCATATTTTTAAACACAAGTTTAAAAAGAAAAGAAGGAAAGGGCGTCTGAGTGGCTCATTTAGTTAAGTATCCAACTCTTGATTTCAGCTCAGGTAATGATCTCATGGTCGTGAGATGGAGCCTTACACTGGGCTCTGCACTGGGTGTGGAGCCTGCTTAAGATTCTCCCTCTCCCTCTTCCTCTCCCTCTGCCCCTACCCTGCTCGCGCTCTCTCTTTCTCTCTCAAAAAATAAATAATATCTTAAAAATAAAAGAAGGATGCATGATAGGAAATAATGGAGGGAAAAAGGACAAGAAAGATTTTAGTTTATTTTGCATTCTAAATATATATTGTTTTGTATAATAATATATGCTATGTATTGTATATATATTATATGCTATGTGTAAATGCTATGATTAGGAGATAAGAGGTGAATTGTGGGCATTAAATTTTAAATATTTCTTTCCAATTACCCAAGGTATGATTTCTAGCATGGAACTGGATAAAGCATCAGTGTTAGGTCTTTCCCTTGATAATATGTCTCGAAAGTTCTATTGTCAAAAACCGACCTAGCCGTTTTGGAGCCAAAATATAACACAAAGACAGAATTTGGGATAAAGAGGAACAATAGCTTTATTGCTTTACCCGGCAAAGGAGGCTGCAGCAAGGTATGTCCTTCAGAAACTGTAAGCCCCCCCAGAGGAAGAGGCTGGGAGGTGGGGTGGGAGGGATTATAGGGAAATAGGGGATCTAGCCAGTTTTGACAGAAATTGAGTACAGTGCTGTCAGCCATCTTAATCATGTCTTTAGGGTTTTACCGGGTTCCTGAAACAAAAGGCTAAAAAGGGCAGAGGGGAGGTTTGTGGAAGAAAGGAAAATGGTTACTTTAAAATCAAGCTTCCCTGAAGCATTAGTGCAGCCATTTTGATTTTTGTTCAACTTTATGATTTTAAGCAGTTTCAGTTCTGAAGTTTTTGTCTGAGCAGAAATTTCTTTAGATCTGGGAAGCTGGTATTAGTGATTTATAGTAAATGTGCCAGATCTTTACTGCCTTTCCTAACAGTCTAAGACCATCTATCAGTTATGACTTTGCTTTTCATCTTCTCTAAATAGCTACACTGCTATGCAAATATATGTTATAAACTTGACCTTTGCATAAAAAATTCAAGCAATCAAATTTTTAATTTATTTCTGTGAGCACCTAGATTTGGCTCAGCATTTATGCTTGCTTTGCAATGTACAAGCAATCCATAGTAACCTTATAAATTTTGTTTCTTACCTAGTCATAATTTGGAATGAATAATCTGAAGTGTTAAAAGCGCTAGAAGAATCTAGCCTTGTTAATTAATTAATAATTAGTTATTCTCTTTTAAATGCAGAAATACTCTTTTCTGCCATAACCAAATTTAGCTACATGATATTCTGAATCATTCCCACTGATGCCATTTCATAACAATTTGCTACAACATTACCATGAGAAGTCAAGAATTAGGAAATTAGTAAGAAAATTACCTGGTTACCACAAAAGGTTTTGATTCAATTGGAATCATCCAATCAGATGACTAAGAAATTTCATTTTCTTGGCAGCCAATACATATTTGTGCTTGATATCTCTGACAGCTGGTGACCTTATACTCTAAGGTAATTTTCCAGAAGGGGAAGGAATTTTACAGCAGGAGTACTATCCATTTACTTCTGTGGTGTCTACATAAAAAAATCTGGAATGTAATACACTTGCCCCTCAAACCAAGGGTCAAATAGTTGTAAAAAATAAAATCTTTATTCATTTAAATGTGAAACACCACCAAACTGGGAGATTACAAAAGCATGTATCTTCTCATCTTCCCCACATTTCACAGTAAATAAAATGGTTTTAGTAGGATTTCTAAAGCAAATACAGTGATTCTTTCTTTAATTTGCACAGGTTTGAAGCATGCAGAGACCAGAAAAAGTGTTTTAAGAGACTAATTGTAAATCTCAGCTTGCAAAAGTAGAAAAGGAAAACATAATAGTTAACTAGATGTAGTTTACATTCTTGGTTTAAAAGAAAATCTAACTTTTCTTATAATGAGTTTTCAGTACCTTATATATAACAAATTATTGTAATGCTTATGTTTTATAAACAACTTTTATACAGCAGTATGGTATAATTACCTTGAGTTAGATTTTCAATTTAAGATTTAATACTGTTGGTCTATTTTTATTCTATTTTTATTCTGTCATTAAACAATGAGTTATTAAACTTAAGTTATATTTATAAACTCAAGAAATAAAATGTTTTGGGGGGTGCTTGGGTGCCCCAGTCAGTTAAACATCAGACTCTTGATTTCACCTCCGGCCATGATCTCACAGTTCATGAGTTGGAGCCCCATGTCGGACTCCACACTGACACTACAAAGCTTGCTTGGGATTCTCTCCCTCTCTCTCTCTGCCCCTCACCCACTCACATGCATGCACATGCACACACTCTCCCTCTTCTTTAAATAAATAAATAAACTTTAAAAATAAAGAAGGAAAATGTTTTTTATTGAACTAATATTTCTGATTTCTTTAACTGATACTGAAACTGAACATATTTAGAACTATTTAGAATAAGTTCTAGATGTGTCTTCTGTGCGCTCATAAAGTGTTTTTATAGTAACAGTAAACACAGATTAGGCATATATTTCTATATTTGTCACTGGTATAAAACATAATTTCACTCAGAAAATTATGAAAACTCAGAAAATTATTTCACTTCATAAAAGTTTAACTAATAAAACAGCTTAGAAAATTTTGCTTGAAAGTTTACAATCAAATTTATTTCATTCAGTAATAAAATGAAACCTGCATTTGGTTGCTGGACATTAGCTCTGACCCTCAGTTTTTCATTATGCTCTATATTGGGCCTCTCTACTTGGGCCAAATGGTTTTATCCGAGCAGAACTTCTTTTAGATATGAGTCAGGGCAACCTGGAAAATAGCCCTTTAAACTCACCAGGCTTTAGTCTCTCACCTAAAAGAATCTAGAGATTGTCAGTCTAAGGCTATCTGGCAGCTGCAGGAAAGCATCAGGAACCCAGGCTATTTTCGGCTCCCTGTTCCACTATTCCTGTGTGTGGTCTTTATCCTCAGGGTCTATGATCCTCACCTGAGTCAGGGTCCTTTGGCCTTCCAGGTGGTAGGAAAGGCATACTCCCTCTCTTTGAGACTTTCCAAAACTCCTACACAGTGACACAGCACTTCTTGCATTTCACTGCCAACAACTTATTACTTAAATGAACCTGGTTTCAGAGTGGAGAAGAGAAGATAGTTTGTGTCTGCTTGTATGGTTGCTCTGGTATAAAATTAAGGTTCAACAATTGAGATGGAGTAGGAGAATGGATGATGGAGCAGGCAGCTAACAATCTCCTCCCATGTTTATATGCCCATTGTCATTTGAATAAATTGGATTTTCATTTCTATATCTTGTTTCAGGAAACTGGCTTTTCCTAAAAATTCTAATTCCCTTTGCATACTACTCTTTTTGAAGTTTTAGCCTTTCTTCAATGGCCAACTTAGTTTCTATTGATTCTTGTTTTCTCCAACTGCCCCAGACCTCATTCAAAAGTCAGATAATATTTTATTTTAAATCTATACCACCTATTTGGAACTCACAGTGTGTTCAGTCTCATTATTAATTAATCCTTAATTATTAATTAATGAGAAATACTCATTTCTGTGTATGTGCTTATATGTGCTGTATTCCCAACCATGTCTAAGCCTCATGAGATCAGAGACTATGCCCATTATTTCTTGGCATCTCTGGATCTTAGAAGATACAAGATTATATATGTGTTATTCCATGAGAGATTTGAGGTAGCACAAAACATTCAAAAGGGTTATAAAATGTCAATAAAACTCTGGAGCACAGAAAGTATAAACTGAAATGGGAAGCCACACATAAAGAGGAAAGAAGTACAAAGTATAAAATAGGAAAATACAGATTGTAAGAATATATTTTTAAATTTCTAAATATTGAGCTACATGTTTGACTCTAAGATAACGGATTTGAGATACATATGCTATTCCTGGTAACCTAAGTGAAAAGGGAGATATGGCCAATTGTAAATTACTGTTGAAAGAGGGAAGAATTTTCAGCAGAAGCAAATCCATTTCCTACCACTAAATGCTTTACAGTGCAGGAATAAGAAATATATTAGAGAATGTCCCTAGTAGCATTTGCATGTCAAATACGGTGATGGACTTATGAGGCTGTTTCTTATAGCACCCATCAATAAAGGGCATGATATCAAACACAATAGTGAATGTCATTTTATAGAGGGTCAAGATTCAGTAGTCATTTTCTTATTGTTTTCAAATAGGGTAAGAAAAAAATAATAATCAGAGCAATAACATAATTGGAGCAATGCATATACTTTGAACAGTCATTAATACCTAATACTCTTTTAACCTGACTTCTGAGTTAGGCTAGACGGTGGAGAGTTTAAGGGTGTAGATAGCTATGTATTTGACACGTGACATCATGTAGGGAGATGGCACAAGATAAAGCACACAGGCTCTGCCACTTATTTACTGTAGAATACTGGGTAAGTTACTTAAGTTATCTTTGCTTTGATTCATCTATAAAATGAGAATAATAATAGTACCTATTTCGTTGACTTTATGTGACCATTATAGCAGTAATACTAATAAGGTTTTTAGAACCTTACTTACTTAGAAACTTACTGCTATAAAAGTGGTTGCTCATTCATTTTACATAGATGGTAATGTTGAAATACATAAAAATTGAGATTGTGGACTGGGGTTTTTATTTCAATAGAGGCCCACAGATTATTCATTCAATTCTTCCTGATTACGAAGAGAATGGCAAGAGCTATTAACATTGAAGAAACTTTTACTTTGTAATTCACAATTTTAGAATTATGTTTTTCATATGTTTTCTTTTAAAATTTGGGTCACTGAGGTCCTACCAAGTGGGAGAGAATGGAAAATGCAAATGCAAATATTTTTAATATAATTCAACAGATCAAATCAAAGAAGAGATAGTGTGACAAGACAAAAGCTTAAGAAAATGGCATATAGTCATCTACGAACTTTGAGCTCTTGGAGACTCATTTAACCTTTTATTATTTCTATTTCTTTATCTAAAGTGAATGTGGAATTGTGAAGGCAAATGTCATGAGTTATAAGAAGGATAATCTCTAATTCATTGTTAAAATGAAGATTCTGGTAAAATACAAGAAGTGCTTGTTAGTGAATCAAAGGTAATATACAGTGATACTTTCCTGTTATGTTACAGTGAAAGAATGTGCTAAACGCTGAGTTATACAACAAATTTATATTTAAAAACAATAATATTTAAAATGTATATAAAATAATCATACGACTTCAGTCATGTGAGGACTTTAAGACACAGAACAGATGAACATAAGGGAAGGGAAGCAAAAATAATATAAAAACAGGGAGGAGGACAAAACATAAGAGACTCTTATATGTGAAGAACAGACAAAGGGTTACTGGAGGGGCTGTGAGAGGGGGGATGGGCTAAATGGGTAAAGAGCATTAAGGAATCTACTCCTGAAATCATTGTTGCACTACGTGCTAACTAACTTGGATGTAAATTTAAAAATTAATTAATTAAAAAAGTAAATTATATAAGGTTAGTTCATTTAAAAAAATGAATAAAATATATATAATATACGTTTAAATATATAATATATTTTTAAATACTATCAGCATAAAAATTACTTTAAATTTCAGTAAAATTGATGTCTGAGAGTAACAACAAAACCTGAACAATTTTCAGGTCTCTAATGCAGTAGCGACTTATTGGGAAGGGAATCAGGATCCATTATGCCAGCAGAATTCTAAATATACCACCTAGCAACAACTCAACCCTATCTCATTATCCAGAAAAGGTCCTTTTTAAAATTGACCTTTTTCTGTGTTCACTTCCTAAGAAAAGCTAATTGTCATCTTTGTAAGACCTCATGATAGTCCACAGATCATCATTTGTCTTATATGTAAGGTATCATCTGGCTCCTATTGGAAAGATAATTTCAGAATGTTTCATAAGCTTCTAAAAAGCAGAGGCTGTGGTTTTTATCTTTCTATAGATTTAGGAACTGATGCTGTGCCTGACATTCGACAACTATTCAGTAATTCTTTATTATTGAGACAGTGGAAGTCAGCAAGATGTCTTTCCAGGAGTATATTTTATGAGATGGAGGAAATGGGAAGAGTGAGTGTTCCCTAAAGAGGAGTGGTGGAGAAATTCATACAATAATGTCTCCTTTTCTCTCAGCCAAGGAGAATGCTTCAGTAAGGTAACTGAAAGTATCTGGTAAGGGAGAAAGGCAAGAGTAGAAAGTTGTTTAAACCTCTATTTGTTTAAACAGCCAGCCTTCTCTTCAGAATTGAGAGTTTGTTACCTTAAGGCGTAAGGCAAGATATCAGTCCTGCACCTACTAAGAAATTGTTTGTTTCATTATAAAACCTATTGCTAAACATTTATATAGTCTATATGGTGTTTTAGAAGTGAATAACAAACAAATCTCATATGCCACCACTGGAGGAGATAACTACATCCAATCTTCACTCTGAAAAGTGATAATTAAAAAAAAAGAATTAAGTATCTAACTTGCCTTTTTGGAGGAAGCCTAATTCATCACCATTTTTAAATTCCCAATGAAATACTAATTTATTCAAATATCAAATAATGTTAAAGCCACTTGGGGCAAGAATGGTAGGGAGCAGGCTTTGCCCCACATGTTATTCCATAGTTTGCTTGGGAATTATGTAATATCTTTTACAGCACAGACATTTGACTGTGCTTTCTGAGCAAACTCTTGGAAGGACAACCTGCCTTATGTGCCTTTTGGGAACTAATATAAAGTCAACACTGATGAAATATTCCTGCCAAAAACATTTCATCTTATATACTTAAAATTTACTAACAGGATAGATTTTTTTTAATTTATATTCAAATTAGTTAGCATATACTGCAACAATGATTTCAGGAATAGATTCCTTAATGCCCCTTACCCATTTAGCCCGTCCCTCCTCCCACAGTAATCCTCTGTTTGTTCTCCATATTTAAGAGTCTCTTATGTTTTGTCCCCCTCTCTGTTTTTATATTATTTTTGCTTCCCTTCCCTTATGTTCATCCAGTCTGTGTCTTAAAGTCCTCATATGAGTGAAGTCATATGACATTTGTCTTTCTCTGACTAATTTCACTTAGCATAATACCCTCTAGTTCCATCCACATGGTTGCAAATGGCAAGCTTTCATTTCTTTTTGATTGCCGAGTAATACTCCATTGTATATATATACCACATCTTCTTTATCCATTCATCCATTGATGGACATTTGGGCTCTTTCCAAACTTCAGCTATTGTTGATAGTGGTGCCATAAACATTGGGGTGCATGTGCCCCTTCAAAACAGCATACCTGTATCCCTTGGATAAATAGTAGTGCAATTGCTCGGTCATAGGTAATTCTATTTTTAGTTTTTTGAGGAACCTCCATATTCGTTTCCAGAGTGGCTGCACCAGCTTGCATTCCCTACGACAATGCAAAAGAGATCCTCCTTCTCCACATCCTCACCAACATCTGTTGTTGCCTGAGTTGTTAAGGTTAGCCATTTTGACAGGTATAAGGTGGTATCTCATTGTGGTTTTGATTTGTATTTCCCTGATGATAAGTGATGTTGAGCATTTTTTCCTGTGTCGGTTGGCCATCTGGATGTCTTCCTTGGAGAAGTATCTATTCATGTCTTTTGCCCATTTCTTCACTGGATTATTTGTTTTTTTGGGTGTTGAGTTTGATCAGTTCTTTATAGATTTTAGATACTAACCCTTTATCTGATACGTCATTTGCAAATATCTTCTCCCATTCCATCGATTGCCTTTTACTTTTGCTGATTGTTTCCTTCACTGTGCAGAAGCTTTTTATTTTGATGAGGTCCCAGTAGTTCATTTTTGCTTTTGTTTCCCTTGCCTCCAGAGACGTGTTGAGTAAGAAGTTGATGTGGGCAAGATCAAAGAGGTTTTTGCCTGATTTCTCCTCAAGGATTTTGATGGCTTCCTGTCTTACATTGAGTTTTGTAAGAGTTTTACATCCATTTTGAGTTTATTTATGTGTATGGTGTAAGAAAGTGGTTCAGGTTCATTCTTCTGCATGTCACTGTCCAGTTTTCCCAGCACCACTTGCTGAAGAGACTGTCTTTATTCCATTGGATATTCTTTCCTGCTTTGTCAAAGATTAGTTGGCCATATATTTGTGGGTCCATTTCTGGGTTCTCTATTCTGTTCCATTGATCTGAGTGTCTGTTTTTGTGCCAACTAACAAGATAGATCTTAAATTAAACTTTTTCATCTCTCTCTCTCTCTCTCTCTCTCTCTCTCTCTCTCTCACACACACACACACACACACACACACATGCAATGGTAACTATGTAGAAGTGATTCATGGTATTTAGCTTGGTTATTATAATGATCTTTCCACAGTCTATACATGTATCAAAACATGAAATCCTACACCTTAAATATCATTTTATATGTCAAAGATATCTCGATAAAGTTATTTTTAAAAATCTCATCTGAATTGCATCAAGGCTTTAAACCTAACTTCTATCTTTACAGAAATAGAGGACATAGCAGAACAAACTGAATTGTACCATAAGGAAATCTTTTTTCTTTCAAATCCAGAATGTATGCTATTCCTCAAAACAGTGTTTTCTCTTAAAAAGCCAGTGTCATGGGGTAAAACAAACATGGGAGATTGTGAGTAAACTAGAATAGATTCTAAGGAGACATAACAACCAAATGTAATTCAAGAACATTAAATAGATCCTGCTTTGAAAAAAATCACCTATTAAAGACATTTTGGAGACAGCTTGAGATATTTGTCTATGAATAAATAATATATGACAGTAGGGAATAGTTATTCATTTTCTTAGTTATTATAATGGTATTGTAATTATGTAGAAGTTTGTTCTGATTTTTAATCCATGCTAGAATACTTAGTAAGTGTGATAATTTCTGCAATTTATTTTAAATGCTTTTTATTTTTTATTTTACTTTTTTGGAGAGAGAGAAAGACAGAGAGAAAGAGAGAGGCAGGCGGGGGAGGGGCAGAGGGAGAGGGAGAGAGAATCCTAAGCAGGCTCCACGCTCAGTGTGGATCCCAATGTGGGGCTCGATTTCATGATCATGAGATGACGACCTCAGCCAAAATCAAGAGTCAGATGCTTAACTGACTGAGCCACCCAGGCACCCCCGCAATTTATTTTAAATGGTTCAGTAAAAATATATTTTATATAATATATAAATTCTAACAATACATAAATCAAATAGATTAAAAAACATGTATGCAAATATACATGCACAGTGCTATTATAGTGAGTGAAAGATATATATACATCTATAATATATGTACTGAAGTGCTTGAGAACACTTCTTACAAGATGATTCAAAAGGCTTCTTGTAAGAAAGGTTTATCACAGTATTATTTAAGTGAGTGGAACACATTCCCATTTTGTAATGTTTATGCGATGTGTTTACACACACACAGACACACACATATTACATGTATCAAATATGGCAAAATGTTAACTTTGTTGAATCTTGGCTAAACGCATACAGGTGTCTAGTGAGCAATTTTACCTTTTCTGTATATTTGAAAGCTTATGTACTTAAAAGGATTTTCATAAATTAACGATAAAACAAGCCAGAGAAAAGTAGTAACCCAGTGAAATTAAACACCATCACTGTTGTTATTCATAACTCTTTGTTGATCACCTACTAGAACTAGAAACCACACTAGTTGCTATTCATACATTATTCATTTTTTAAAAATTGTGGTAAAATACTTTTTAAGAAGTATTTTCTTAATTATGGTAAAATACACATGACATAAAATTTACTATCTTAACCATTTTTATGCATACAATTCAACGGCATTTAGAACATTCACATTTTTGTGCAGCCATTACCACCATCCATCTATAGAATTCTTTTCATTTTGCACAACTGAAACTCTATACCCATTAAACAATAACTTCTCATTTTCCCCTTCTCCCAGCCCCTGACAACCACCATTCTAATTTTGGTCTCTATGAATTTGACTACTCTAGGTACCTCATACAGTGTTTGCTTTTTTGTGACCAACTTATTTCACTTAGCAAAATATCTTCAAAATTCATCCATGTCAAAATTTCCTTCCTTTTTAAGGCTGAATAACATTCCATTGCGTGTGTGTGTGTGTGTGTGTGTGTGTGTGTGTGTTTGGTATATATAGTGTATAACGTATCGAATTTTATTTATCCATTCATGCATTGATGGATACTTATATTATTTTCACCTTTTGGCTATTATGAATAATACTACTATGAACATGGGTATACAAATTATCTCTTCAAGATCCTGCTTTCACCTCTTTTGGATATAAACCCAGAGTGTAATTGCTGAATTACACGGTACTTCTAGTTTACATTTTTTAAGGAACTACCATACTTTTTTCATAGCAGATGCACCATTTTACATTTCCACAAACAGTACAGAGGGTTCTAATTTTTCCATATTCTTACCAACATCTCTTATTTTCTGAGGTTTTTTTCATACTATCCATCTTAATGAGTATGAGATGGTATCAGTAGTTTTGTGGTTTTGATTCACATTTCTGTAGTGATTTGTGATGCTGAGCACCTTTCATGTGTCTCTTGGCAATTTGTACGTCTTCTTTGAAGAAATGCCTATTCAGGTACTTTGCTCATTTTTAATTGAGTTATTTGTTTTATTGTCATTGAGTTGTCAGAGTTCTTTATATATTCTAGATATTAACCCTGTATTGGGTGTATGATTTGCAAACATTTTATCCAATCCATGGGTTGCTTTTTCACATTATTGACTGTGCCATTAAATGCACAGAAGTTTTTAATTTTGGTAAAGTGTAATTTATCTATTTTCTCCACTTTTGCAACCTTATTTGTTTTTCATATCACTCTGAGAGATTGATATTATAGCCACATTTTATACATGAATAAATTAAAGCTTGGGAGAAACAGTTAACGTGGACAGTTCCACCAACTACTACAAGGTGAGGCTGAGTTTCAAATTCAGTTCTGTGTGGCATCTTTCTACTAAACTATTCTGTAGTACTGGCTTCAATATTTATACTGTTACAAAATTAAGAATTAATTAGAATAAACTTTCTGCGCCATCCTGAATGTGCAGATTTGTCAGTTCTACAAACATGGAGTTTGATTGAATTAAGAGAAATTCTTCCCCAGATGGCAGAGCTTGGACAGCCAAATGTCTCATATATTATCTTCTTTGACATATGAAGTACTTAGAAAAGGATAGTCACACAAGACTTATGACAGATTGTCATTTTTTGGAATGAAAAAGACAAGAGTTGAAGGGGTCAGATATTATTAAAGGAATTGTCTGAATGTGATAGCAGGTCCATTGTGTGAGATACTCTCAAAAATTACACTCAACAATCTAGAATTGTTAAAGAGAGTTGGATGTATACCTTCAAAGTAGATAAGAGTGAGGAATAATTTAGTTAAAATAAAAAGTATCTTTGCATAGAGACCATAAAGGAAAAATTTTCCCTGTTTTCTGAACCATGAGCCTTAGTCTAGAAGGAGCCCAAGGCCATAAACTAACCCAAATCGTGTGTCCCTCACAACAAAGCATAACCTGGATCTATTTTCTTTTAAACTCCTTTCTATTTTTTGGAAGGGAAGAGGAAGCAAGTTTAAGGATTCTCCTTAATACCCTACATATCTGTCAGGTTTACCATCTGAGTTTCTTAAGAATTTTGTTCTGATTATAGGAGATAATGAAAACATTGCAATGAAGACTTAAAAGCTTCCAATATATCAGAAAGGCAATATTGTCTAATTTCAAAAAGGAACATCTACATTTAAAGGTTTAAATGACTAAGGTTTGGGCAATGGAATCTGGCAACATCAATTTTAAAATATACAGGTACTTTGACCAGAAGGCTCACTTTTCATAAGCTTATTGTTTAACAGCCAAGAGGCCAGGGTGATTGGCAACAACCCTAATGCTCATCAATAGGGGAATGCTCGAATCAGTGCATTTAGACAATGGGAAATTATACTGCTAGTTTAAAAATAAATTAGATCTTTATGTATGAAATTGAAGAAATGAAATTTCTGTTCAATGAAAATAGCAAGTTATAGAAATGTATATATTTTGACCCTACTGTGAGCTCAGAAAGGAAGGGTAAACAGTGGAATGTTAACATGGATTACTTTAGGACTGGAGGAAGAGTTGAAGGAGATATGATCCATGTTTTTAGATCTCATATTGCCATCTTGTTGCAGCAACTAAGTACTACTTTGTAATTTTGCATATAGTAAAGAAAAGAATGTAAAATTCTGCTCTGGCCTCAAAAATACAATTCCTAAAATCAAATTCTAAGCAATGGAGTTATTCCACTTTCTTTTTCCTAAAAGGCACTTTGTTTTCTAATCACATATAAGGGAAAAAAATGTTTTTACTTTGAGTGATATAAAAACCCAAAAACAGTTTTGCAAGATCATGAACATTTAATTCTAACTTGGTTGAGTATGAGAGGGAAACAGTGAGCAGAACATATCAAAAAATAAATATCCTACTATGGATTTAAGAAATGCTTTTTGTTGGCCATTTGTGTTGGAAGGCAGAGATGCTTAATGGAGCATCAACCCTGCAGTCAGACTGCCTATATTCAAATCCTATCTGCCACTCACTTGCTGTGGAGTATTTGACTCATTACTTAAACTCTATAGGCCTTCAACTGCTCATCTGTAAAATGAGAGATAATTCCCTTAGAATAGTGCCAGGCACATAATGAATCTTCAGTAAATGAGTTAGGCACTCTGCTGTAGGATTCAGTCCCTGCCCTCCAATAGCCCATAGTGAAGCAGGGAGACAAACTTCTAAAAATTAACAAGTGAATAACCTACTGAAGATTCCTTCTGTAAAGGATCACAAATATTTTTAATTGTCCCTCAAATGACATGGTCTGTGGGAGCTTGGAGATCAGCCAAGGACTATCAGTGTATATAGTCACTTACAATGTCATTGTTGGCATAAGTCTGAAAGGAGAGCAAATCTGAGAAGAGAAAGATGACTTTTTTCTTTCATACCTGGAAATAAGCATATGGTATATTCAGAAAGTTGAAATGAGAGACTTCCTGGGAAGATAACAGAGTAGGAGGATCCTAAGCTCACCTCGTCTCACAGATACAACAACTAGATAACACCCGTAGCAGTGTAAATAAACCAGAACATGACCCATAGACAGGCAGAACAGACTCTCCACAGCTAAATGTAGAGAAGAGCCACATCAAAGAGGGTAGGAAGGGTAAAGACATGGTGTAGAACAAAACTGACCCACAGAATTGTCCATAGTTAGGAAGAACGTGGTTGGTGCAGAGAGGGGAGAGGAGTAGGCCCCCAAACCAAGCATGAGGAAGATGAATCCACATAACATTTGGCTTTTAAAACCAGAAAGGCTTAACTCCACTAGTTCTTATAATCAGTGGGACTTAACACTTGAAACTTTAAAAATCAGCAGACTCAGCTCTGGGAGAGCCAGAAGGGTGAGAGAAAATTAAGTCCCTGCCCTTAAAGAGACAGCACAAAAAAGAGCCCCACTGAGATACAGTATAGAGTCAGCAGTATGAAAAATACCTAGGGTACATGGGAAGGGGACTTATTTACTAATCTCAGTGCATGTGCTGGAGGGGCAAGTTTCTTTGGGAAATTTCTCCAAGAACAAAAGAGCTGGTGAGTGTCATTTCCCATCCCCGCTCCCCAACCTAGATATGTGTACCCCTGCAGAAACCAATACAGTACCAGCACTCTCTACCTAGCTTGCTAACAGTGTGCCCACCCTCATATTTTTCTATGGTCCTGCCCCCTCGAACCCAGCAGATCTCACCCAGAGTTTTCTCAGGCAGCTGTAGGCCCCCTCCTGCAGCAGACCATGGTGGACATTGGTGGCACCACATGCCTCACCCCCATGTTCTCCTGTGGACGTGGCCCCACCTTTGATATCCCTTGGCTGAAATTCATCCAAAACAGTGCCATAAACCTGGCAGTGTGCAAGCAGCCCCAAGAGGCCAGCAGTGCTCCAAAGTGACTCCTGCCCCAGGAAAAGAGGAAGATAACCACACATACCCATCTGATTGCAGCCCTAGCAGTGGGCCAGGGCAGATATCTGCTCTGACTACAGGCCTTACCCACCAATGAAAACTTCTCAGGGGACAACACAGGGAAATTGCCTTGTAGTTAGTGCTACTATCTATGGCAATGCCTGGTCTGACTCAACTCAAGCCCAAGGCAGCACCAGACTGGCCCACTAACAGCACAAGGACCAAAACCTGCCCACAACAAACAAAAAGAGCCATTGAAGACAACCACATTGAAGGGAAAAGCATCTGAGCCACAAAAGTAGAGCACATGCAACACATATAGAAAACATTAATGAAGCATCAGGTTTGGTGAATAGGGAACATTGCACTACAGGGCACTACAGGACCTCTTCTTCATAAGGCTGGTACTTTTAAGAGCAAGAGACATACCTGACTTTCCTAACACATAGAAACAGACACAGAGAGTTAGAGAAAATGAGGAGACAGAGGAATATGTCCCAAATGAAATAACAAGACAAAAATCACAGCAAAAAAGCTAAATGAAATAGATGAGCTATAGGCCTGGGACAGAATTTAAAGTAATGGTCATAAAGATACTCACTGGACTTGAGAAAAAAAGTGGAAGATCTCAGTGAGACCCTCAACAAAGAATTAACATAAAAAAAATTAAACAGAGATGAAGAACTCAATAACTGAGATTAATAATATACCAGAGGAAATAAATAGTAGACTAGAGGAAGTAGAATAATGGATTAGCAAACTGGGAGACAAAATAATGGAAAGTAATCAAGCTGAATAGGAAAGAGAAAAAAATAATAATAAATGAAAATAGATTAAAAGAATTCAGCAACACCATCAAACATAATAACATTTGCATTATAGGGATCCCAGAAGCACAAGAAAGAAAAATGGGCAGAACATTTATTTAAAAAAATAATAGCTGAAAATTTCCTGAATCTGGGGAAGGAAATAGAAATTCAGATCCAGAAGGCACAGAGAGCACCCAACAAAATCAACACAAGGAGGTCCACACCAAGACTCATAGAATTAAAATGGCAAAAAGTAATGATAAAGATAGAACTTAGAAAGCAGCAAGAGAAAATAGCTCCATACAAGAGAAACCCAGTAAAGCTATTAGATGATTATTTTAGCAGAAACCAGAAGGGACTGGTATGATATATTCAAAGTGCTGAAAGAAAAAAAAATCTGCAACCAAGAATCTTCTTTCCAGCAATGCTATCATTCAGAGTAAATGGGGAGATAAAAAGTTTCCCAGACAAACAAAAGTTACCAAAATTCATGACCATTAAACCAGCCCTACAAGAAATGTTAAAAGGGACTCTTTGAACTATCAACAATAGCCAAATTATGGAAAGTGCATAAATGTCCATCAACTGATGAATGTACCACATCTTCTTTATCCATTGTGTGTGTATATATATATATATATATATATATATATAATATTCCATTGTGTGTGTGTGTGTGTGTGTATATATATATATATATATATATATATATATATAATGGAATATTACTTGGCAATCAAAAATAATGAAAGCTTGCCATTTGCAAAAACATGGATGGAACTAGAGTGTATTCTGCTAAGCAAAATAAGTCAGTCAGAGAAAGACAAATATATGATTTCACTTAAATGTGGAATTTAAGAAACAAAACACATGAACATAGGGGAAGAGAAGGAAAAAGAAGGTAAAAAGAGAGAGGGAAGCAAACCCTAAGAGACTCTTAAATACAGAGAACAAACTGAGAGTTGTTGGAGGGGTATTAGGTAGGGAGATAGGCTAAATGGATGATGGCATTAGGAGGACACTTGGGATGAGCACTGGGCATTATATGTAAGTGATGAATCACTAAATCCTATTTCTGAAATCATTATCACACTATATGCTAACTAACTTGGATTTAAATAAAGTTTTTAAAAAATAAATATAAGACAAGTAGCAAAAAAAAAGGGGGTGTGGGAGTGGGGCGGGAATCTGAATGGAAAGGACAGACCATAAGTGGGAGTAAGAAAAGTAAGAAGCACAAAAGCAGTAAAATTAAGTATATCTATAAAAAATCAGTCAAGGGATTCACAAAATAAAAAGATGTAAAGTATTGGGAAGAGAGGAGTAAAGAATGGATACAAACTTTAGCTGTCACAAACTTAATATAGACTGTTACATGCACAAGATGTTATATATAAACCAATGATGACCACAAATCAAAAAACCAGTAGTAGAGATGCAAAAAATAAACAAAAGGAATCCAAGTATATTGCTAATGAAAGCCAGCAAACTGCAAGAGAGCAAGAGAAGCAAGAAACAGAGAAGAACTCAAATTCAACAAGACAAGTAACAAAATGGCAATAAGTATGTGCCTATCAATAATTACTTTGAATGTAAATGGACTAAATGCTTCAATAAAAAACATAGGATGACAGAATGGATTAAAAAGCAAGATCCATTTATATACTGCCTACAAAAGATTCATTTCAGACCTAAAGACACATGCAGATTCAAAGTGAAGGGATGGAAAAACATGTATCATGCAAATAGAAGTGAAAGAAAGCCGGGATAAATCAATACTTATATTGGATAAAATAGACTTTAAAACAAGAGACAAAGGATGACACTATATAATCATAAAGGGAACAATCCAACAAGAAGATATAGCAACTGTAAATATTTATGCACTTAATCCGGAAACACCCAAATACATAAAGCATGTATGAAGACATAACAGAAGTAATCAATAGTAATACAATAATAGTAGGAGACTTGAACACTTTGTTTACATCAATGGAAACATCATCCAAAAAGAATGGAAAGATCATCCAAAAAGAATGACACACTGGGTCACATGTATGTAACACATATACTCAGAACATTCCATCTTAAAACAGCAGAATACACATTCTTTCCCAGGGCATATGGAACATTCTCCAGAATAGATTGTATGTTAGCCACAAAACAAGTTTAAACAAATTAAAAAAGATTGAACTCATACCATACATCTTTTCTGACCACAATGTTATGAAACTAGAAATCAAACACAAGAAAAAATATGGAAAGAGCATAAATACTTTGGAGGTTAAATAACATGCTACTAAGCAGTGAATAGGTCAGCCAAGAAATCAAAGAGGAAATAAAAAATACATGGAGACAAATGAAAATGAAAACATAATAGTCCAAAATCTTTGGGATCTTCTTCTAAGAGGGAAGCTTATAGCAATACAGGTCTATTTCAAGAACCAAGAAAAAAATCTCAAATAAACAACCTAACCTTATACATAAAGGAGCTAGAGAGGAAAAAATAAAACCCAAAACCAGTAGAAGGAAGGAAATAAGAATGACTAGAACAGAAACAAGTCTGAGAGGGAGGGAAGATGGCGGCGTAGGAGGACGCCGGGCTCACCGCGCGTCCTGCCGATCACTTAGATTCCACCTACACCTGCCTAAATAACCCAGGAAACCGCCAGAGGATTAGCAGAACGGAGTCTCCGGAGCCAAGCGCAGATGAGAGGCCCACGGAAGAGGGTAGGAAGGGAGGCGGGGCGGTGTGCTCTCCACGGACTGTCGGGAGGGAGCCAGGGTGGAGGGGCGGCTCGCCGGCCAAGCAGAGTCCCCAAGTCTGGCTGGCAAAAGCGGAGGGGCCTGACGGACTGTGTTCCGACAGCAAGCGCAACTTAGCTTCTGGGAGGTCATAAGTTAACAGCTCTGCTCAGAAAGCGGGAAGGCTGGAGGACAAAGGGAGGGAGAGCTGCTGAGCCCCCGGACGACAGAGCTCAGTTTGGTGAGGAACAAAGGCGCTTGCCAGCGCCATCTCCCCCGCCCATCCCCCAGCCAAATCCCAAAGGGAACCAGTTCCTGCCAGGGAACTTGCTCGCGCAGCGCAAACACCCAACTCTGTGCTTCTGCGGAGCCAAACCTCCAGCAGCGGATCTGACTCCCTCCCGCTGCCACAGGGCCCCTCCTGAAGTGGATCACCTAAGGAGAAGCGAGCTAAGCCTGCCCCTCCTGCCCCCGTGCACCTTGCCTACCCACCCCAGCTAATACGCCAGATCCCCAGCAACACAAGCCTGGCAGTGTGCAAGTAGCCCAGACAGGCCACGCCACCCCACAGTGAATCCCGCCCCTAGGAGAGGGTAAGAGAAGGCACACGCCAGTCTGACTGTGGCCCCAGCGGTGGGCCGGGGGCAGACATCAGGTCAGACTGCGGCCCCGTCCACCAACTCCAGTTATACACCACAGCACAGGGGAAGTGCCCTGCAGGTCCTCACCACTCCAGGGACTATCCAAAATGATCAAACAGAAGAATTCCCCTCAGAAGAATCTCCAGGAAATAACAACAGCTAATGAACTGATCAAAAAGGATTTAAATAATATAACAGAAAGTGAATTTAGAATAATAGTCATAAAATTAATCGCTGGGCTTGAAAACAGTATAGAGGACAACAGAGAATCTCTTGCCACAGAGATTCAAGGGACTAAGGAACAGTCACGAGGAGCTGAAAAGCGCTTTAAACGAAATGCAAAACAAAATGGAAACGACGACGGCTAGGATTGAAGAGGCAGAGGAGAGGATAGGTGAACTAGAAGATAAAGTTATGGAAAAAGAGGAAGCTGAGAGAAAGAGAGATAAAAAAAATCCGGGAGTATGAGGGAAAAATTAGAGAACTAAGTGATACACTAAAAAGAAATAATATATGCATAATTGGTATCCCAGAGGAGGAAGAGAGAGGGAAAGGTGGTGAAGGTGTACTTGAAGAAATAATAGCTGAGAACTTCCCTGAACTGGGGAAGGAAAAGGCATTGAAATCCAAGAGGCACAGAGAACTCCCTTCAGACATAACTTGAATCGATCTTCTGCACGACATGTCATAGTGAAACTGGCAAAATACAAGGATAAAGAGAAAATTCTGAAAGCAGCAAGGGATAAACGTGCCCTCACATATAAAGGGAGACCTATAAGACTCGTGACTGATCTCTCTTTTTTAAACAGAAACAAGTGAAATAGAAACTAAAAAAAACACAGGACAGATCAATGAAACCAGAAGCTAATTATTTGAAAAGATCAACAACATTAATAAACCTCTAGCCAGACTCATAAAACACACACACACACACACACACACACACACACACACACACACACACACATACACAGGAGGGGAGAGGACTCAAAATCAGAAATGAAAGAGGAGAAAGAGTAACTAACAACACAGAAATACAAAGGATTATAAGAGAATATTATAAATAATTATATGCCAACAAATTGGACAACCTAGAAGAAATGAATAAATTCCTAGAAACATAACCTCCCAAAATTGAATCAGGAAGACAGAAAATTTGAGGAGATTAATTACCAACAATAAAATTGAATCAGTAATCAAAAACTCCCAACAAGAAAAAGTCCAGGACCAGACAGCTTCACAGGCATTCAACAAACATTTACAGAGTTAATACCTATTCTTCTCAAATGATAGAAGAGGAAAAAAACTTCCAAATTCATTCTATGAGACCAGCATTACCCTGATACAAAAACCAGATAAAGACACCTCAAAAAAAGAGAACTACAGGCCAATGTCTCTGATGAAAATAGATGCAAAAAATCCTCAACAAAATATTAGCAAACCAAATCCAACAATACATTTAAAAAAATCATTCACCACAATCTAGTGGAAGATATTAATTGGATGCAAGAGTGGTTCACATCTGCAAATCAATCAACATGATACATCACATCAACAAGAGAAAGGTTAAAAATATGTGATCATTTCAATAGGTGCAGAAAAAGTTTTTGACAAAGTACAACATCCATTCATGATTTAAAAAAAAAACCCTCAATAAAATAGGTTTAGTGGGAACATACCTGAACATAATAAAGGCCATATATGAAAACCTACAGCTCACATCATACTCAATGGTGAAAAACTGAGAGCTTTTCCCCTAAGGTTAGGAACAAGACAAGGATGTCCGCTCTCACCACTTTTATTCAACATGGTACTGGAAGTTCTAGCCAGAGCAATCAGACAAGAAAATTTAATTAATTAATAAGCATCCACATTGGTAAGGTAGAAGTAAAATTTTCACTATTTTCAGATGGCATGATATTAAATATAGAAAACCTCAAGACTCCACCAAAAACTACTAAAACTTATAAATGAATTCGTAGGGTCCCAGGATACAAAATCAATATACAGAAATCTGTTGCATTTTTATGCACTAATAATGAAGTAGTAGAAAGAGAAATTAAGAAAACAATCCCACCCATAATTGCATTAAAAATAATAAAATACCTAGGGGCTCCTGGGTGCTCAGCCAGTTGAGCATCCAACTTCGGCTCAGGTCATGATCTCATAGTTTGTGAGTTCGAGCCCCGTGTCAGGCTCTGTGCTGACCACTCAGCTTGGAGCCTGCTTCAGATTCCATATCTCCCTCTCTCTCTGCCCCTCCCACACTTGCGCCCTATCTCTCTCTCTCTTTCAAAATTAAATTAAAACATTAAAAACTAAAAATAAATAGATAATTTAAAATAATAAAATACCTAGTAATAAACTTACCCGAGGAGGTGAAAGACCCATCCTCTGAAAACTATGAAAGTACGACGAAAGAAATTGAAGATGATACAAACAAATGGAAAGACACCATGCTCATGGATTGGAAGAACAAATATTGTTGAAATGCCCACACTACTCAAAGCAATCTACAGATTTAATGCAATTTTTATCAAAATACCAATAGCATTTTTCACAGAACTAGAACAAATCATCCTAAATTTTGTATGGAACCACAAAAGCTAAATAGCTAAAGCAAACATGAAAAAGAACAAAATGGAAGTATCACAATCCTGGCTTTCAAGATATACTATAAAGGGGCACCTGGGTGGCTAGTTGGTTAAGTGTCTGACTTTGGCTCAGGTTATGATCTTACAGTTCACCGGGTTCAAGCCCCACAATAGGCTCTGTGCTGACACCTCAGAGCCTGGAGCCTGATTCAGATTCTGTGTCTCCCTCTCTTGCTGCCCTTCCCACCGCTCATGCTTTGTCATAATCTCTCTCATAAAAAAATATTTTTAAAAAAATTTAAGATATACTACAAAGCTGAAATAATCAGCTGGTATGATACCAGCACAAAAATAGACATGTAGATCAAAAGAAGAGAATAGAGAGCCCAGAAATTAAACCCATGATTATATGATCAATTAATCATCAACATAGCAGGAAAGACTATGCAATGAGAAAAAAAGTCTCCTCAACAAATGGTGTTGGGGAAACTGGACAGCTACATACAAAACAATGTAACTGGAGCACTTTCTTATACCATACACAAAATAAACTCAAAATGGATTAAGGACCTAAATGTAAGGCCTGAAACCATAACAATCTGAGAAGAGAGCACAGGCAGTAATTTCTGTGACATTAGCCATAGGAATATTTTTCTAGATATGCCTCCCAAGACAAAGGAAACAAAAGCAAAATTAAACTATTGAGACTACATCAAAATAAAAAGCTTCTGCACAGCAAAGGAAACAAAAAACTAAAAGACAACCTAGTGAATGGGAAAAGATATTTTCAAATGACATGTCAGATAAAGAGTTAGTATCCAAAATATATAAAGAACTTATATAATTCAACACCCAAAAAAGAAATAATCCAATTTAAAAAATGGCAAAAAACATGAGCAGATATTTCTCCAAAGATGACTTCCAGATGGCCAACAGACACATGAAAAGATGCTCAAAATCACTCCTCATCAGGGAAATGCAAATCAAAACCACCATGAGATACCACCTCACATCTATCAGAATGGCTAACATCAAAAGCACAAGTGTTGTTGAGGATTTGGAGAAAAAGGAACCCTCATGCTCTGTTGGTAAGAAAACAAACTGGTGCAGCCACGGTGGAAAACAGTAGGGAAGTTCCCAAAAAATTAAAAATAGAATTATCATGATTCAGTTATTGCACTACTGGGTACTTACTGAAAGAATATGAAAACACTAATTTTAAAGGATATATGCACCCATATGTTTATAGCAGCATTATTTACAGTAACCAAGTATGGAAGCAATCCAAATGTCCATTGATAGATGAATGGATAAAGAAGTGGTATATATTCAAAGGAATATTACTCAGCTATAAAACAATGAAATTTTGCCATTTGCAGCAACATGAATGGATCTAGAGGGTATAAAGCTAAGTGAAATGTCAGTCGGAGAAAGACAAATATGATATGATTTCACTCATATGTGGAATTTAAAAAAAAATGAAGAAAGAAAGAGTCAAACCAAAAAAACAGACTCAGCTATAGAGAACAAACTGCTGGTAACTGGGGGGTGAGTGGAAAAGATAGAGGATTAAGAGTACACTTCTCAGGATGAGCCCTGAGTAATGTATAGAATTGTTGAATTACTATATCGTATACCTGAAACCAATATAACACTGTAATATTAACTCTACTGGAATTAAGATAAAAATTTTTTAAGTTGGAGTTTTTAATTACTTTCATATAAATTTTTATAGCAAACCAATATAAACTAGAATGATTTGAATTTTAAAAAGATGACTTTGGGCATTCATTCCATGAGAAAATCAAGTAGTAAGAAAATGTCTGTCTGGTAAAAACCTTTTTATTCCTACTGATGCCATCAGCACTTTATTTCATTAATGGCTCACCGTAAGCACTACGATTTTATTAAATGCAGATAAATATCCAGACCCTATTTGTAATCCACTTAGGCTAATGACATTTGGAAAACAAACTGTAACTACTCCCTTAATTGCTAACAATAAATAAACATATTAACCATTTGAAATTCCTAAATTTACCTCTTCCATGACAATTCACCATATTCCAAAGAATCCCTTACGGGTTGAATTGTATGACCCAAGAAGGTATGTTGACAGCCTAACCTCCGATACCTCAAAATATGGCCTTATTTAGAAATAGAGTCATAGCACATGTAATTGATTGAGTTAAAATGAGGTCATATTTGAGAATGATCAACCCTTAATCCAATATGTCTGGTGTCTTTACACCAGAGACACAGATACAGGAAGAACACCATGTGATGACGGAGGCAAAGACTGGAGTTATACAGCTGCCACAAGCCAAGGAACACCAGAGATTCCCAGCTGACCACTGGAAGCTAGGAAGAGGCAGGAAAGGACTTTAGAGGGAGAATGGCCCTGCTGATACCTTAATTTTGGACTTCCAGCCTCCAGAACTGTTGCATGATGAACTTCTGGTGTTTAACACCCCAGTTTGTTACTGGTTACAGCAAATCTAGGAAACAGATACATATTGCACCTTCATTACAGATGTAATCCTTTACCAGGCCAGCTGTGGTGAATTGCAGTGTATCTAAAATGCTTAGGATACTCTAATTTTAAACTTGATATAAATCTTTTTTTTATAAACGACATAAAAATATTAATGAACTCTTTCCTATTACCAAGTCAAAATAAGATCCGTCATTCATAGGCTATTGAATTCTAGCCTCAAGAGCCATATTAGTTTTCTAGGGCTGCCATGATAAAATATCACAGAGTGGTTGGATGGCTTAAACAGCAGAATTTATTTTCTCACAGTTCCGGGGACAAGAAATCTGAGATCAAGGTGTTGATGGGGATGGTTTCTTCTGAGGTTTGGTTGGTTCCTCCTTGGCTTGTAGATGGCCATCTTCTCCCAGTGTCTTCATAGGGTCTTCCCTGTTTTAAACCTAAAGAGAGGAACACAACAACCTTTTAACTTCAGTAGAGGGATAAGACGTGGATATGGGGGTGATAGGAATTGTATTTCAGCCCTAACTCTCATGTAAATCCCATTTAGTCCTTAATATCTGGTGAAAATCACCTTGAAAATAATGGTATCTTCCAAGAAATCTTATCAAGCTGCATATCCTGATGAAAACCAGATTCACATCAACATGGCCCATAGGACATCCCATTTTAAAATTAATGGTGTGTTATGTTTATGAAATGTATTTTAGGGGTCTCTTCCCTCTTTGGTTACTTTTCATTCTTCAATGTTCATATTCTTAGAGATTTTCCATTAAAATTTGCCTTTAAAACTTGGGCATATTCATGAGTCAAATCACAGAATTAACTTAGAAACTATGTAAGTTTGAACATTTTTTATGCCCTAATTCAAAAAGCAATTCAGAATTCCAAATTAACTGACAGTATACAACTTTCTTTAAGGCAACATCAATCCATTTTCTTTATCTTACAACTTTTGATTTCCACCCACATGACTTTGTTTTTCTCATGATTAAATAGATAATAACACAAGGTTAACAAGGAGGGCAACATCTGTGCCGATTATTCAGAGTAGCACAATATTTCTCATCTTTGTACATTTGTTGGAAGCAGAAATAATTTTCCTCTTCGTTTCCATAGATACAGTACATCTGATTATTAATCAGAATGATAGACCATAAATTATGAAGCCAGTTGAATATCATCTGTCCTTATTTAATATTCCAAACATTTTCTTATTTACTAATTGGTTCCATTTTTTATGCCATATATGATTTTAAAAGCTGGTTTGATATAAATTTAGATTCATTTCAGATGTACATATAAAAACAATGGTCTTAAGATGCTTGGCAATAGATACAATATGATCAAAGAAAGATGTAATACAGATCATATGAAATAATGTATCCCTTGTTTTAGGGAGACAGGTCAGAAAGACAATGTTTTCTCTAACCCTGTATTAGAATTACTTCAGGTTCTGTCTCCACCACATTTCTCCTATAAATTATGGGCTATTTATTTCCAGTTTTCCTCCTCAGCATATAACCTAGAATGTTCAAAGAAAATATATTTTTTAAAACTTCACAATTGAGTGATAAATATTTTATGGACAGTAGAAAGTTAAAGCAACACAAAAGAGCAGTAACTAGAAGGAATAAGAAGATAATAGTAGGGGCTCCTGGGTGGCTCAGTAGGTCAAGTATCCAACTCTTGATCTCAGCTCAGGTCATAATCTATCGGTTCATGAGGGTGAGCCCTGCGTTGGGCTCTGTGATGACAGCGAGTGGAACCTGCTTGGGATTCTTTCTCTCCCTCTTTCTCTCTCTGCCCTTCCTCTGCTCTCTTTCTATCATTATCATCATCATCATCATCATCATCATCATCATCATCATCATAGTAAATATATTGAACAGCACATCTAAGCTTGAACCTTTTAAACTCCTCTATTCAGGCACCACAGGAAGCACCATGAACACAGGAAGATTGACTCCCATTACTCTCATTGACCTTGATTGTGAGCCAATTGTACCACACTTTGAACTGCTTCCAAACATCCCAGTTGTTTACATTTGCTACCCATTTTTTTCTACTACTTTCCCCTGAGGACACTTGTGTTACAATAAGCACAGTGTTATTTATAGCAGAGTTCCTCAGTCTTGACACTATTTACACATTGGACCACATAACACTTCGCTATGGGGCACTGAACCTGTGCACTGTACGATTTTTAGCAGCATCTCTGGCCTCTACCCACTAGATGCCATAGCACTACCTCTCCCAAATCTTGTTAATCAAAATGTGTCTAGACATTACCAAATATTCACTGGTAGGCAAGGTCAATCAATCACCCACATTTGAAAAACACTGGTTTACAATGACATTTGTTAATTTATGCATTGATCCCTTCAAATAAATGTCTATTCAGATGCATACTTTGTGCCAAGTACTGGACTACAATGATAAGAAAGATGTAGTGTTTGCCATTCCTATCCTGAAGTCTAGTTATAAGTGTGAACAAGGAAATTGTCAATTACAACTTAATATATAAAATATTATCACAGAGGTAAGAACTACTACTGTACTGTACAGTAGGTAAGTACTACTGTAGCAGAATGAAAAGGTACATATAAGGTAAGTACTTCTAACCAAGTATGGGAGGGGGGAGGGAGTCCAGCTTTTCACAGAGGAGGAGACAATTAACCTGACACCAAAAAGATGAGTGGGAATTAGTTCAGTGAAAAATTTAAAAAGGACAGAGTGTTCCAGACAAAGAGAACAATTGAGTGAAAGCCTGTAGGTGAGAAAGCAGATCAACATTACTGAGGCACTAAGAACTGTAAGCAAGGACCAAGTCACATGAGGTGATATGTTTCATATTAAGGAGTTTTGACCTTTTTGTAATGATAGTAGTGAGCTATGATCTTGCTTTTCATGACACTCTGGTTGGCTAACTTTCGTAACTTCAGATAAATATCCTTCCAGTGTAAGTCAGTCTTGAGTACGTGTATGCCAGCCCAAAACATCCCCAAATTCTCTACTCTTTTAACAGCAACAAAACACAAAACATCAATCTTCCTTCCTAGTCTATCATTTAAAAATGTAAAATTATCTCTGTAAATAAAACTGAAGCTATCCTAAATTTTTCACTATTACACAAATAACTCTAAATTCTAAAAATATTCCATGTGGTTGTTACCAAAGTATGAAGTTTTCTGTGTACTAATTAAACTAGAGCTCAAAAAAAGGAAAAGTTCTTTAAGAAGATAACAAAAGTGCATAGTTAGCTTGCCATTTACATACAAAACTAAGAAAAAAGCAAATCAATGGCATGTCAAATTTGGACAAAGCCTGCTGACTTCCCCTTCTCCAAGCCTGGAGGTGTTACATCTTATTAGATTTCTCTAGAATTAGACACTTTAAAATAAAGTGTCTAATATATATATTACATAAGCAATAGATTTGGTTCTTTGTGTGAATTAAAAACATTAGGGGCATCATGGGGCTCCTGGGTGGCTCAGTCAGTTAAGCGTTCGACTGGCTCAGGTCATGATCTCTTCAGTCAGGGTTCAAGCCACACCCATGTCAGGCTCTGTGCTGACAGCTCAGAGCCTGGCACTTGTTTCAGATTCTGTGTCTCCCTCTCTCTCTGCCCCTTCCCTGTTCTCCCTCTCTATCTCTCTCAAAAATAAATAGACATTTAAAAAATAAAACATTAATAAAAACATTAGGGGCACTTGGGTGGCTTATTTGGTTGAGGATCTGACTCTTGGCTGCAGCTCAGATCATGATCTCATGGTTCATGGGACCGAGCTCCACATTGGGCTCTACACTGAGAGCACGGGGCCTGATTGGGATTCTCTCTGCCTCTCTCTCTCTGCTCCTCCCCTGCAGGTGCATGCTCTCTCCCTCTCTCAAAATAAGAAAATAAACATTTTTTAAAATAATAACTTTAAAACATTAAATAGGCAGGTGATGTTTGTTCAATATACCACAGAACTAAAGAAGACATTTAGCATGAGAAAACAACTTGATGTGACTTTGAGTAATATCTGAGTCACATACAAGAAAGTCAAATGAATGCTCAACATATTGGGAGAATTTCTTTTTTAACCAAGCAGTGACTGTATTTTAACAGAATGTGTTTTTGATAGAATCAATTTGGAGTTTGAAGGACAAAAAATGGTAGGGTTGCTTTGCTGTTTAGTATTCTTACTCAAAGCAAAGCTTTGTAGAATATGTCTGTTAGCAAGTAAATACGTTTGAATTCATTTCCTCCTCCTCATCTGTTCACTACAGCATGAAACAGAGGAAAGAAAGCTCTGGGGAAAATACAACAAGAATGAGCTTTCCCTCCAGTTCTGTAAGGAGCCATCTTTACATCTAGAAAAGTGGGTGAGTGACCTCTACCTTTGAACCTTAGCACACACTTCAAAGCAATTCTTGTCGATTGATTTTTCTCTCACAGGTTAAGAAGTTCCTGGAGTTTTAATTTCCCATAAATTCTTTCTCTTGCATTTTTAATTCTAAATGTTTACAAAGCCTTCAAGTGCTGGAAACCTGACCTTCCCTAAAACTCCTACTTCTTTCTAAGTTTTCTTTTAAAAATTAAATTTAAATTTCACAGCAGGGCCCTTAAAATCAGCATATTATCTGCCATCTAGGTTTAGAAAGGAGCTCATCCTTTGTATGTGGATATATCTAAATGTCCAGTTAAGATTGTAAAACCTACGAGGGGAAGATTGGAACTTAATTCTCTGTTCCTAATTATTTAAATTTTCAATGGTATTCAAGAAAAGTTAAGTTAAAGTTTAAAATTGTAAAGTTAAATTATCTTTTGCCACAATTAGATTGTTATCATTTCTTTAATTTAGCAACATTAGATCTGATTTTTAAAAAGAGAAAAATGAAGAAGAAAGGATATAAGAGTAAGAGAGAGAGAGAAGAAAAAAAGAAGGAAGAATGGAAGGGAGGGAGGAAGAGAAGGAAGGAGGGGGACATGAAGAAGGGAGAGAAAAGGGGGAGTAATACAGTTTATGTCGTAATTCATAGGTGCTACAGTGTGACAGTCTCCACTGAGATTTAGAGTCAGTGAATAATGCATGAATGCGGAGATTACTGGCCAAAAAGACAAAATTTAATCTGAGTGAATATAATAATATCCTTAAAGAAAGCAAGTTTCTATCATGAATTAGTGGAGGTTATGGAAAATCAGAAGTGTTCTGTAATGAAAGTCTTAAAAATGAAAATTGAAATAGCAAAAACTGGGGGTGCCCCACCAAGCTTCATCCAAGGAAGGAAACATCCTAACCAATTACACTTAGAGTACTTCAATCCCATGAAAAATGCTCTCCCTTTAAGGGAGATGGATATATCAGACTAAAGAAATTTGTATCTAAATCTCACTGCTCTGATTCTGTTTCCAAATGAATGTGCCTATAGGTCAATACTCTGATCATGCCAATACTTCTGAATATTGTTGCATTAATAATTATATGCTATATATCAACCTCATGAATCCATTTAATGGCAATTCATCACATCAGTGGTTAGCACATCCACTGTCAGAGTTAACTATTCAAGATTTAGGATTACATACTTATCAAGATAGTAAATGCCATCTGTGAGTCCCCTTGGCCAATTATCAGCCTGTCTTTCTTAAGTGGACACTTTGACTATTATATTAGCTATTTGCTCTCTCCATTTGAAATTTCTACAACTAAACACTCACCCATTTCTTCTGAATATTAAATCATCTGTTCAAACCATAAATACAAATAATATGTGTTCTTTCTGAATGTAGAAATAAGTGTATATAAGTATCAATGTATTCATTCATCCTTTATTTTTTATATGAAATTTGTTGTCAAATTGGTTTCCATACAACACCCAGTGCTCCTCCCAACAGGTACCCTCCTCAATGCCCATCACCCACTTTCCCCTCCCTCCCACCCCCTATCAACCCTTAATTTATTCTCAGTTTCCAAGATCTCCTATGGTTTGGCTCCCTCCCTCTCTTTTTTTTTTTCCTTCCCCTCCCGCATGTTCTTCTGTTAAGTTTCTCAGGATCCACATCAGAGTGAAAATACATGGCATCTGTCTTTCTCTATATGACTTATTTCACTTAGCATAACACTCTTTAGTTCCATCCATGTTGCTACAAAAGGCCATATTTCATTCTTTCTTATTGCCAAGTAGTATTCCATCATATATATAAACCACAATTTCTTTATCCGTTCATCAGTTTCATCCATCCTTTAAACATAGTTACCTTTTTGTGCTAGGTTCTTTTGGTAAGTCCTGGGAATGTGCCATTCCCACTTTGAAATAGTTCACAACCTAGCAGGAGAGACAGAAATGTGCATAAATGTGATGTGGTATGAAAACACTACAATGGTGGTTTGTAGAGGTGAAATTGAAACAAGTGGAGACCCAAGAGACTTTATCAAATATTCTGTTACATTTTCTATCTCATGTACCAATGAATTGCAGATCTTGTACTTGTAAATTCTCTGACTTATGAGTAATTAGCCCAGATATTTCATAGGCAAAGATTTTCACTAAAATTTAGGGAAATCTTTGTTCTGGGGGTAAAATTTATGTTTGAAAAATTGACAATAGCATGTGTTC
Organism: Panthera tigris; assembly: GCF_018350195.1. Lineage (NCBI taxonomy): Eukaryota > Metazoa > Chordata > Mammalia > Carnivora > Felidae > Panthera > Panthera tigris. The sequence continues at coordinate 168,852,410 of NC_056667.1, forward strand.
CCTCCCACCTCCCCCCCCCCCCGCATTCTCACATATATTTGCATCCACCAATTTGTTTTGGAAATGACTTGCCTACTAGCGAAAGAACTCATCCGTGTTCACAACAGGAACTCAGACATACTTCTAATATAATCCTCAGGAAAGCAAGCACTATGTCTGTTTTGTTTACCATTGCGTCTCTAGGAACTATAACAATGCCTGGTGCATATAAGATGCTCAGTGTAACGTACTGAATGTATGCACAAATATTTAAGCATGTAAAAAGCATCACAAGATCCTGTAGTAGCCAGTGCCACAGAAGATTGAAGCTATCCCTTGCCCTTTGGGAACTAATCTAAGTAAAATTAGTTATGCACAACAATTAGGCTATTTTCATCAATATAAATAGTAGGTAAAAACTATATAGGTCTTTGCTCTGAAGATCTCTCAATCCATCAAGTGTTTTATTACAGCGAGAGTAAGTCTCAGACTGAATTCTGCAACACATCCAAACATACATTAGCAAGTAGGCACAAAAATAGTTAAGTTCTAGTTCTCTGACCTCATAGGAACTCCAACTAGCACCTCCCATGAAAGGTTTACTGGAAGGAATTGCAGCGATATTTTAGTAGCAGATGTCAACTAAATTTCTAGTTAGAAGCAGAAGACAGACTCCTCAGTTAATGGCTACACATAGAAATAAATAGAATCCTAGACCTAGGGCACCACTCTGACGAGTGTGGGCTACAGTTTCTAACATTGACATTACCAATATTTTGGGCCAATAATTCTTTGTTGGGGAGGGGGACAGGGCTAAGGGGTGGGAGACTTCTGCACATTGTAGTGTTTTCAGCAAAATCTCTAGCATCTACCCACTAGATATCAATAGCAACCCCTTTCCCAGTTGAAAAATCATAAATGTTGACATTGTCAAATTGCAAAGTCACTCCCTAATGGAGAACCCCTGGTCTAGGCTGCTTGGTTCACTGGATACTCTGTTTCTTTTTATGCAATGTTTCTAACCAACCCATGCATCTTGAACATTCTCATTTCACCAGTGAGAACTCATTTCAACATTCCATATGTTATAATAAGGACACCTACTAGTACTGATCAAGATCTAGATAGTGAGAGTCCTGGTAGCAGGTGCCTCCGGAGAATGTTCTCCTGATTGGATTCTTTCAAATGCTAACTAACTGCTTGAGTGTGTGCCTGATTAGAGTATTTCAAATGCTAACTAACCATGCCTTTGACTTCAAATAAAATTAACACTTGGTATCTAATTTAGACCCCAGATTGGTAGTACTTACAGGCACTTTGCAGAGGCAACCACTGGAAAACATAAAGACTGAACTCTCAGGGAAAAGTAATAAAACTGAGAGCAATAGTGCAAACATATTGAACAACACAAATACACATGCTGTAATTCTGTTGGGAGAACAGCTAAGATGTGGCATGCTTTACATCTTCTAGCCCTGAGTCCTGCCCAATTAAAATGATTTTGTTGATGCACAAACATATTCATTATAGCAGGTTTTCAGTTCAAAGAATGAAGTATGGGTAAAATTTTTGCAAGAATATAGAGTAAATGGATAATGAGATTTGAATAGTGGGCGATGTCTGTATATAGGATGCCTTTCTTTACACCTGAGGGCTGATCAGTATCTTCCCATTATCAGGTTCAATGAGTCAAAATTGAGAGGCATTATAGTTTTATATTATTTCAATTTTGGTTTTTGTTATAAGTAGGGCCTGAGTAAAACGATGATTATGCTGACAAAAGTCAGCTAGTCTTTTGTGTTCAAAATACAGGCAAAAATAGAATAGGCCAAGCCAAGTGAATCCAATTAAATAATCACAGCCCAGTGGAGGTGTTTTTGATAAAGTATGCCCCTTGCCAGGGCAGCAGAGATTTTACGCCTGACCCATTGAGAAAGAGAATGAAGGAATCAGAAAATGAGTCAGAGAAGGTAAAGAGGGCAATTGATACATTTGTCAAGGCACACACACCTTTCATACACACTGTTCTCCATCTCTGGACAATGTGCCTATACCTGCTGATCCACCCAGGGAAGAACTAAAAGCATTAACAATCTAGGTAACCTAGAGGTCTTATCTCTGAGAATGCAATAGTCTCTGAACACAGAGGAAAGCACCCACCCAGTAAGAGATCTAGTTGAACATCTTAAGAGAAAGAGGAGTAAATTCTACCCAATAGTTAGACTTATCTACACAAGACATTATATCTACCATCACTGACTTACATGGCTGGAGTGGGGGAGACAGAGATGATAAACACACCCTCTATAAATTGGTTAGGAAAAGGGAAAACCTTATTCCTCTCATCTCATGTTTTTCTGAGTCCTTTAAATCCCTCATTACTCACTCCACCTCTCCATAAGAAGAAAATTGATGTACCTAATTAGTGCATCTGGGAAAATAAATGAGTTTGCTTGACTTAGTATGTTTGGGTTTTCTCTTTTGGACCTTCCTGCCAATAAAGAGAAAACACTCTAGGCTGCTCTCAACCCTATGGGAAACCCATAGTGCTAAGTTACCATTGTTTAGATGTGTCACTTCCTGAATGGCTAAGGCAGGAGTGATGTGTTAAGAAACTCATTACAGCAGTACATCTACACTACAGTCTTCAGTCCAGTTTTCACCTGTTATGAAGCTGAGATCTTGATTTCTGTCTGTTCTCTTATCTATGTCTCTGTTAGTTCTGTACTCAGCAAGATAATAAAATAATAAATATTTGCCAAATCACCAACAGAATAAAACACAAGAAACCTTGAGAAATAGGAACAGGGACTAGCGTATGAAGACCAATGTAACACTTAAATATTGGGATTTCTGGCATGATCATTGTAGGTGGCTCTAAAGTTTGACAGTTTAGAAAGACTTAAGTGGGATTCTGACGTTGTGGTTTCCCAGCAGCTTATTGTAGCTTTACCCACAGATCAAAGCCTAAACTCTTATGTTCACGAGGCTGTCAACAGGCTAGAAGTCTCCATAGACACACACACACACACACACACACACACACACACACACACATACATGTACCCACATGTACACACATGTACCCACACAGCATAATGGTTTTAAACTGGCTCTAACTTATTAATTATATAATCCATGACTATGAGACCTTATTATATAGGAAATATGCCATCTTCTTCAGTTGATATATATAAATAACTCAAGAAAATTATTGGAAATACAACAGCTATGTAGGCAACTTAAAATAACTGTTCCTGGAACAATCTGTCTCTAGAAATCATATTTGCTCAGAAAAAGAAGAGATTGAATTAGCTGTAAAAATACGCTTAGACAGAAGCATGATAATGAAAGAATAATGAAGGAACGCAAGAAGCAAGCAAAAGATTGAGCTAGAAGAAAAGGATGAGATTTTGGAAATCATATTGAATGTATATAAATGGGAAAAGTAGAGGGACCCCAGTCTAGTTCTCTTAAAGAGGGGATGTTGAAAAGAAGAAGATGCTTAGTTATTACCTTTTCAGAAAGCATGACTGGGGTTCAACCATCTGACAAAGGAAAAGACCTAATTCTTCAAAAAGCAGACTGGCCCCCAAAGGAAATCCAGATTCAAAAACACACAGTATTTTCTTTTTAAAGCTTCAGAGAAATAGAACCTATAATAAAAATAATTACCAACTTATTTCTGTGGTAGCATAATAATGTCCATCCTCCAAGATATCCACACCTTACTCCCCAGAACCTGTGAATATGTTATGCCACATGGCAAAAGGGGCTTTTTAATATTATGAACCTTAAAATAGGGAGATTATCCTGGAATATCCAGATTGGTCTAACCCTTAAAATTAGAACAGGAAGGCAAAAGAGTCTCTCAGAAGGATGTGGCAGGAAAAGACAAAATAGAGAGTCATGGCAGCATGAGAAGGGTTCAAGGCAGCACTGCTGGTTCTGAGATATAGGGGGCTTTGTGCAAGGACTGGAGGGAGTACTCCAGGAGATGAGGGCAGCTTTCAGCTGGCAACTAGAAGGAAATAGAGACCTTAGTGCTACAACCACATGGAATTGAATTCTACCAACTACGCAAATAAGCCTGGGAGCAGATTCTCCCCCCGGGAGCCTCCAGAAGGGAACGCAGGCCTGCTGACACTTTGATTTCAGCCTTGTGGACTTGAGGCAAGGGAGCTTGAAACCAAGCCCTTCTTGGACCAGACCTTTGGCCTACAGACTGCAAGAGAATAAACTTGGGTTGTTTTAAGCTATAAAGTTGCTGGCAATTTATTACAGCAACACTAGAAAAACAATATAACATTCCTTAGAGATTGAGACAGAAATAAAAAGAGATAATTTAGTGATTTGACAAATAAGATCAGTGAAAAACACTCGAAACATTAGGTAGGAACACAGGTATTTACTGTGCTTTGAGAAACATTCTGTTAAATATGGATTTAAGAGTCTTTGCAGGAGGCACAGATAATAAATTAAGGCATAACTAAAAGGCAGCCAAGCAGGATTTCCATTTCCAATCAAGATGGAATAACAGGGATATAGCTTACCCTCCTGCCTGAAACATCCAAAAAATTGGCAAAATATCTGAAATATTGGTCTTCAAGACACAGAATGTTAGACAATGAAGGGTCAGTTTAGGGATGGCAAGAGTTGAGAAACAAATAAGGTATACCCTATGTTGCACCAGCTTACTGCCTTGAGAGGGTTTCCAAGCTGCAGCATAGGAGGGAGATCTAAGAAGAACCAAGTTGACTCCCTGATTTGAGAAGACAGAACTGAGAGTCCTGGGTGAACCAGGCAGCTAGGATTTGAAGGACAGAGCTCCATAGGGGAAAGAACTGTGCAGAGAGAGAACTCCAGAAAACAGCAGAAGGTCCCAGTCAAGCATTTGCCTGAGTACCAAGCAACCAGGAATGTAAGGAGACTACCTGGGGCCAAGAAAATAACTACCAAGAAGATTAGTTGTTCCTGTGCTTAGAATTCACACAGTACCAGAGATATTGCTGGCTCCCACCAGCCAAAGTGGAAGATTCATGTTTCACAGGACATGGAGTAGAGTATACAAAAAGGTCTTCCCTCAGGGTTGGAGAATGATCAGCCCTCGATTGAGAATGGCTAACATATCTTAAAAATAAGATTTGAAAGAATCAAACTGTTTTCTAGTAACTTTACTGCATCCCAAAACAAAGCCCAAAAATGTTTGTAGGAACACAAAAATATCCAGCACCTTGCCACTCCCTCCATCAAAAGATTGACAGTCAGTTTCCATTCCCTGAGCTTGATGAACTCTTTGTGAGTCCTCTTTAAATACAATATAGTGGAAATGATGCTGCATAACACCCAAGGCTAGATCATAATAGATAGTGGGCTTCTACCTGGATCTCTCCCTTTTGGAATGCTACTCTTGAAACCCAACTACCATGTTGTAAGGAAGCCTAGGCTCACATGAAAAGATGATGTGTAGTTGTTTGGACAATCAGCCATCATCAACTGCCAGACATATGAATGAGCAAGTAGGTCTTCAATGATTCTAACTCCTTTGCCTTTGAGCTGTCGCAGATGACACTAAATAGAGTAAAGATGAGCCGACCCAACCAAGCTCCGACAAAATTGCAGATCCGTGAGCAAAATGAATGCAATTGATGTTTTTAGCCACTTAGTCTTGGTGTGGTTTTTCTATGCAACAATAGATAAATGGAGCATTCCTTTTTTGAACTCGGTTTCAGAAACAAGTTTGTTACATTCACACTTTTACATAATCAAATACAAGTTTCATCAATTAAATAGTAATTATATAATATGTAAATTTCTGATGATCAATTAGTTGGGAAATATAAGATATCCTCTTCTTTTAGTACTTTCACTAAATTAGTGTAAATTAGTAAATTAGTAATTAGTAAGTTAGTGATAGTCATTTGGGTCAATATTCCCAGGTAAGCTCTTTCAAAATATATGTTCAGATATATAGTTTGTAATTTATCTTAGAAATTTTTTTCTTAAACTTTATATGTTGATATTTATTCTTTCTTTGGTTTTTCTTCTTAAAAAAATATTCTTATCTTAGATTTTCTTTGTCTATCTTCAGTATCTATCACTTTCTCTCAAATCTTTTATTTTAAATTTCTTTTTGATTTTTGAAGTTTTTCTTTCTTTGCCTTATATTTCTTTTAAAGCATTATTTGTTGTGCTTATTCAGTCTTGTATTCCTTCAATTTAATTTTCATTTCTGAAGTGATTTTTCTTCCGCTTCCAATTCTTTCTTACATTGTCACTTTGTTAGAATTTCTCATTCTTATTTGTATTATTTTTCATAACTTGTATCATTTTCTTTAATGTTTGTTTATTTATTTATTTTGAGAGAGAGAGTGCATACACGCAAACAGGGGAGGGGCAGAGAGAGTGGAAGAGAGAGAATCCGAAGCAGGCTTTGTACTGTCAGAGCAGAGCAAGACACAGGGCTCTATCTCTGGAACCATAAGATCATGACCTGAGCCGAAATCAAGAGGCAGTTGCTTAATAGACTGAGCAACCCAGGCTCCCCTTATAATAGCTTTTTGAGATTTAATCTCAATAATTTCTGGGTATTTTATGTAAAATTGGTTCTCATGAATTTTTAGAATTCAGCTATTTTTTTCATTTTAGGGCTTCCTGATCCACTGTTGTTTGTATAGTGTTAAATAATAAGCAGCTTGCTGAGATTTCCTGCCTCTGTCTCCTCCCCCAGTCTTATCTAAACACTGTCCTTTGGTCCTATGATTGTCTCTCTATTGGCCAGTTTTTAATCCACTCTAAATAGTTTCTCCTTGGTGTGGGATCTTGTCTTGAAAGGAAATCTTAGCTGGTCAACTTTAAGAGTCCAAAGGCCCTAGACTTCTTTAGTGCTTTCAGGCCTTACTGAAAGCACTCTTGACAGTGGGCAAAACCCACTCCCAGTGTCAGCTGCTGCTCTCAGATTGCCTCCACTATATTTTCTAGTGAACATTAGTGCATTATTTTAGGATCTCCTGTCCCAGGTCCTTCAGACTCTCCATTGTTTTCCTCTGCTTTCTCCTGAACATAAGCCAGTATCTTTTGTATTTTTCCTCTTGGTAGTTTGAACCTACTTGTACTTTTGGAATTCAAGAGAATACCATGCCACCTAATTTTATTATAAATATTGCCCATGAATATTTTTGGTTTTGCTATCTAGTTGCTGTGTTAACTTCTATGTGGGGATTTGGGAGATCCAAAAATTATCTCTATCTTCCCATCAAATGATTTTTCAACAACATAATTTATGATGACATGTCATCAGAGTTCAAAAGGAAATATTATTTAAGATTTCAAGTTAACACTACATGCCTAATGCCAAATATTCCATGTATCAAATATAGTGATTGCAATAGATCAAGACAAGTTAACTTTATTTCCTAACACTAAATTTTTGAATGTGAAAATTGTATCAAAAGAAAAGTGACTTCTCATTCTAATTGCCAAATATTAATTCATATGATAATGGTTAAATATATTATCAAGAAAGACTCATTTGTCATGATTATCTTCATTGCTTTATTAAAATAGAGTTGCCCCAAAATCAAGAAAATATTTGTTGTACAAAAACAAAAAAAGGGGGGCGCCTGGGTGGCTCAGTCGGTTAAGCAGCTGACTTCGGCTCAGGTCGTGATCTCACTGTCTGTGAGTTTAAGCCCCACGTCAGGCTCTGTGCTGACAGCTCAGAGCCTGGAGCCTGTTTCAGATTCTGTGTCTTCCTCTCTCTGACCCTCCCCCGTTCATGTTCTGTCTCTCTCTGTCTCAAAAATAAATAAATGTTAAAAAAAAATTAAAAAAAACAAAAACAAAAACAAAAAAAGGAAACAAAAAGCTGGAAAAGAAACACTTTTCTTGACTAAGTAATATGCTTAAAGAAAGCAATGCATTGTCTCAAAATGCTTCCTAAAAAACAAAGAAGTTCTGAAACAAACATGCTTCGTTAAATTAATTTCCTTTTAGGATAATTCATGGAGATATTTGCCACAAAGTGTATTTTTTTAATTTAAATTTGAGTTACATAACATACAGTGTAGGCTTGGCTTTAGAGTAAAACCTAGTGATTCATCTCTTACATATGACACCCAGCTCTCATTTTGAAAAGTGCCGTCCTTAATGCCCATCACCCATTTAACCTGTCCCGCTACACACAGCCCCCTCCAGCAACCATCAGTTTGTTCTCTGTGTTTGAGTCTCTTATGGTTTGCCTCCCTCTCTGTTTTTATCTTATTTTTCCTTCCCTTCCCCTATGTTCATCTGTTGAGTTTCTCAAATTCCACATACGAGTGAAATCATAGAATATCTGTCTTTCTCTGACTTATTTCGCTTAGCAGAATACCCTCCAGTTCTATCCACATTTTTGCAAATGGCAAGATTTCATTCTTTTTCATCACCGAGTAGTATTCAAAGTATATTTAAAATGCAATCTGGGGTGCCTGGGCGGTTCATTCAGTTAAGTGTCCAACTTCGGCTCAGGTCATGATCTAGTGGTTCACCAGTTGAGCCCCATGTTGGGCTCTGTGCTGACAGCTCAAAACCTAGAGTCTGCTTCAGATTCTGTGTCTCCTTCTCTTTCTCTCTGTTCCTCCCCCACTCATGCTCTCTCTCTCTCTCTCAAAAATAAATAAAAACACTTACTTTTTTTTAAAAAATGCAATATTACAGTCCCATACATATGCAGAAAGTTTGCCAGTTAAGGAGAATTAGCTTGATGTTCTACTTTTTTAAAAATTTATTTATTTTGGAAGAGAGAGAGTGTTCAAGCACAAGCAGGGGAGAGGCAGAGAGAGAGAGGGAGAGAGAGAGAGAGAGAAAGAGAATCCCAAGCAGGCTCCATGCTGTCAGTGCAGAGCCAGAGGCAGGGCTTGAACTCACAAACCATGAGATCATGACCTGAGTCGAAATCCAGAGTCAGACACTTAACCAACTGAGTCACCCATGTGCCCCGATTGATGTTTGATTTCTAATTAACCTTTGCTTCAACCTTTGCTTTCTTTATTTTAAGCTTAGACATGCAGGGACTTGTATAAAATTATCTGAAAAAAAAGATGGAAAAAAAACCCATAGGTGTTTGATGTTTGTTCACCAGTTTCCATGTCACAGAGAATGCTAAAGCACCTTAGGAATCCTGGGGTGATGGATGCCAAAAGCAGATGAATGTCTCCAAGTACATGCAGACCATGATGGTCAGTAAATCCCTGTCCCTTTTGGTTCATTTGCAGAATAAGAAATGAAATAGAAAATGGATAAATACATTCTCTGAGTTTTTTATTCTAGAAAGCAAATCTTCCTAGATATTAATATCAGCACATACAAATTAGACTTTCAGACCTTTCAATTATAATATTCTTGGATATAAAGACTATGTTTACTTTATATAAGGCAAACCACATATGTACACACATTCGCAGACAGTAGTTTTTAACAATAATAATAATGCCAACACTTGAAATTCTGGGAAACTAAAAATGTGACTCAAAAAAAATACACAGATTTTACAAGTCAAATAAAGTGAGTGGGAACATTATCTACAGGTGTTGTTATAAACATAGGTGTTATTGACTCAGAAGTATCATAATGGTTACTGTCCTTGAGGTCTCCGCCCCCTATAAATAGGTTAACTCTGACTTCCCTACCACCTGCTGGTGGAACTTGGGATCAAACCTGGGATTTAAACTGGACAAGTATGCCCTTGAATCCAGCTATGGCTAAAGTTCATTACTAAAAGATTAGAAGGCAGATATTATGTCTCAGGAAGGTGAGCAGAAGAGCATGATAGCCAGACCAGAAAAAATGGGAGGGATTGGCAGAGATCAAATAGAATTCCCATTGTTCCACTGTTTTATCAATTATGTAGTCAAGGAATTTGGGCTCCAAGATGGCATGATGTGATTCCACTTAACACAGGACAGAATAATCCCTCCTGATGAGTCAGACTCGTGGGAGAGAATCAGTGTTGGGTTTGAAAACTCCTTTAGAGTTTCTGCCAAGCAGCATCTTATACTAAAAAGATATATAATTATATAGAATGACTAATTCATTTCTGCAGATCTCTTAGATGTTATGTTGGATGAGGTTATATATTTACCTAACTTGTCTCCACTTCATGGACTGTGTCCTTTGGGACAGGGACTGCATTGTCTTCATCCTTTCATATCTGTTGTCTAATACAATACCTGGGATATGTTAAGTATCCAATAACTGTTGTCTGAGAGCTGAATAAACACATGAGTCTTTACTCAGAAAAGCTAGTGCATCTGCAAATTTGAGCATTCCCTGTGTGCTTTCAGGTGTTTGAGAAACTTCAAAAGAAACTGCCTTAAAAGTGCCTGAGAATTGCTTTTTCTACCCAATACTATCCTTCTACCATTCCTTTTGTTGCTTATTTTTACCTGTTTATTAAAAATTAAACTTATCAAAACATCTTTGAATCTATAAATATAGTGTAACCATAGATTCTTCTCAGCTTACAAACAAAAATGTCTGTGAAAATAATGTGGGGTCACTCTTACCAAAGTTTATGCTATGATTTATTTCTAAAGTGAGCTTGTATTTCTAAAACAACTTAGCCTCAAATTCATTTTTCACTTCCATTCAATATTTGTGTACATTAAATCTGACCTAAATAACGTATTCATTCCTAGGTTACCAAATTATGCACAGAATACCAGCAGCTTATAACTCTCTAAACCTCATCTCTAGATAGAGTTTAAGTATGGCACGTTCCCCAAAGTATTTCTTGGTAAAGATTTAAGCAATTGTTGAGTATCTGTACTGTCTCCTTTCTAGCCCTCATAACAACTCCTACACAGTGACTATTGAGTAGTACTCCTTTGTGTTAGCAGCTGGCTTCCTTTCAATATATTTTAAGAACCGTCCTACTTGCAAACTAAAGCGCCATTAAGATATTCCTCAAATTCTTTTTGACTAATCTAAGATTTGGTTTCCTCATGGCATGACTTTTCTTAGTCCTACATAAACCAGATATTAAATGGACTTCAAACAGATTTCCAAAAATAATTTCTAAAAAAAAAAAAAGTTGGTTTTTTTTAAATAGGATCACTTCATGTATAAATATACCTCATTAAACATTTAGTTTCCTTAAACATTTAGTCTTCTTACCTACAATGTATAACTACAGAATTTTTAAAAGTTGTCTTTAAGTAAGGTGATGTTCAATATATTTAATAACTCATTTAGCACAGGTATTGACCAATCTGAATGGATCTGGTGGCCATAGCACTGAACCTGAGCCCTGGAGGCTTCTTTGATGTGCCAGATGTTACCTTGTTAAGGGTTGAATCATGGGAGGCAGGGATAAGTTTCAGGGGAACATCTGGGTTAGATGGAATGGTAGTAGGAGGTACTAGGGGATTTATGGCAATGTCTGTTTATCAACAGGTAGAGTGATATTTCGATAATTTAGCAACTATACATGGTTAATAGTACATATAGGTTGAAAGTAAACCTGTTTTAAGTCTTTTTTGTTATTTTTTTCTAATAGAAATGAAAATGGAAGATAAAGACAGCTGAAATAATAACTGTTTCTCTTTGACGAAGTCCCATCTTGTAGTATTCTGTGATTCCACGTAATCAGGTTAAGTGAGGTCTGAAGTTTCTGAAATTTTTTTCTTAAGAAAAAAAGAAAACGCCTGTCTTACGCAAATTTTACAAAAACATACATTTATATGAACACGTTCCTAGAGGTCCTTCTAGAGGCCTAAATCTTCAACTTCATTATCATCACTAAATCCACCTCTATGTATTATTCAGAGGAAGTTGTGTAATTGACTCTTCAAATGATTCTCCTGTGCACAATATAAATTATGAACCTGGAAAATTGAGATATCTATTAAAATCCAGAATTAATATCATATATGACATTAACTATGTTTTCATATATGTGAACAGGAAAATCAAATAGGTCAAAGATGAAAATTAAGTAATATATAGTTTTCTATCCTAATCAATTCTTTCCAAAACTGGGCCAAAGATTTTTCTCATCTTAGAATGGAGAAACCTCCAACACCAGGAAGGCTATCTTTTTCTCCCCTAGAAGTCTGTGTCTGGAATTCTTTCCTTATAAAAATTGCCATGCACTTATACTTTGAGCACCAAACTAAAATTCAGATTTGTCTGGCCATCAGGTGGGTGCTTCCACATGATTTGTTTGTTAGGATCCAAAGGAAGACCACTATTTTGAAGGCACCTTAAATAGAGACTGGGAGAATGTGGAGAGGAGTACAATGTTGGTCTCCTGTCAATGACCATACACCATAGATTCTCAACCCTCACAACACAGTGGAATCACCTAATGCTGGGCCCACCCTAGGTGGATTAAATCAGAACCTCCCGGGCTGGGGAGTCAGCATTTTTAAATGGATGATTCTAATGCACAGCCAAGGTTGAGAACCATTACTAACAAAACCTATAGCATAAGCAAATGAAATCAAAAGCTGAAAAAAGCAAACAAACAAAAAAACTGTTTCATAAAGGAGTATCTAAAATAGAACACGCATAAAGGGTGTTGCTTAAGTCTCCAAGATAAACGTCTAATTGAGTAGGCTGTGTTCTCTCCCACTTTGGGATCTGGCAGCTATGGAAGTTCAAAGAAACTGAACACTGGGCATGGTCATGGAGATACCTGCAGGTACAGCACTGACGGCCCCCTCAGGCAAAGGGAAGAGAAGCTCACTGAAGGACAGAATAAAACCACGATAGACAATATACCAGTGACTGCACATGACACACTTTTCTGAGACACATATGAGGCACCACCCCACCACATTCAACTAAGGTTGATGTATTAAACTGGTGAAAACTTGCAAGTTCTTATAGGTAAGGGGAGAGCAAGGGACAGTGAAATTGAGCTATTAGTAATAGACAGATGATCCCATCTATTACCAGAGTCTGGTGATGATTTTTAACAATTGATTTGCCTTTTAAGTATTTTTATTTTTTTAACGTAATGTTCACTATGTGCCAGGTCACTAAACTTAAAAAGAAATAAGGGGGTAATCACTAGGGTCTTTCTAAGAGAAGGAGGGAGAACAAGAGGAGAGTCAGAGAAAGAGTTATAAAGATGGAAGCAGCGTTAGATGCTCTGTTACTGGCTTTAAAGATGAAGGCAAATGAAGCATGAGCCAAAGAACACAAGAAGCTTCTAGAAGTAGGAAAAAGCAATGTAACAGATCCTCTTCTTGAGTCTACAGAAAGAAGTGCACCCCTATGGACATTTGGATTTTAGTTCCATGAAGCCCGTGTTACACTTCTGAACTACAGAACTGCTCAATGAGTAATTGAAACAGAAATCGAACCACACCCTGCCCTCAAAGATCTTCCAAAGCATACCCAGGATTTCACCAGTTGGTTCATATTGGCATTTGACCTTACTTATTGGAGAATGGAGTATCGTCGGAAGATGGCAGCATAGGAGGACGCTGGGCTCAACGCGTGTCCTGCTGATCACTTAGATTCCACCTACAGCAGCCTAAATAACTCAGAAAACTGCCAGAGGATTAGCAGAACGGAGTCTCCGGAGCCAAGCGCAGATGAGAGGCCCACGGAAGAGAGTAGGAAGGGCGGCGAGGCAGTGCGCGCTCCACGGACTGTCAGGAGGGAGCCGGGGTGGAGGGGCAGCCTGCCAGCCAAGCAGAGCCCTGAGTCTGGCTTGCAAAAGCAGAGGGGCCAGATGGAGTGTGTTCAGACAGCAAGCGGGACTTAGCATCTGGGAGGTCATAAGTTAACAGCTCTGCTCAGAAAGCGGGAAGGCTGGAGGACAAAGGGAGGGAGAGTTGCTGAGCCCCAGGACGACAGAGCTCAGTTTGGTGAGGAACAAAGGCGCTTGCCAGCGCCATCTCCCTCGCCCATCCCCCAGCCAAATCCCAAAGGGAACCAGTTCCTGCCAGGGAACTTGCTGGCTCTGCAAAAACACCCAACGCTGTGCTTCTGCGGAGCAACCCCTCCGGCAGCAGGTCTGACTCCCTCCCGCTGCCACAGGGCCCCTCCTGAAGTGGATCACCTAAGGAGAAGCGAGCTAAGCCTGCCCCTCCTGCCCCCGTGCACCTTGCCTACCCACCCCAGCTAATATGCCAGATCCCCAGCACCACAAGCCTGGCAGTGTGCAAGTAGCCCAGATGGGCCATGCCACCCCACAGTGAATCCCGCCCCTAGGAGAGGGGAAGAGAAGGCACATGCCAGTCTGACTGTGGCCCCAGCGGTGGGCTGAAGGCAGACATCAGGTCTGACTGCGGCCCCGCCCACCAACGCAAGTTATTCAAGACAGCACAGGGGAAGTGCCCCGAAGTTCTGCACCACTCCAGGGACTATCCAAAATGACCAAATGGAAGAATTCCCCTCAAAAGAATCTCCAGGAAATAACAACAGCTAATGAACTGATGATCAAAAAGGATTTAAATAATATAACAGAAAGTGAATTTAGAATAATAGTCATAAAATTAATCGCTGGGCTTGAAAACAGTATAGAGGACAGCAGAGAATCTCTTGCTACAGAGATCAAGGGACTAAGGAACAGTCAGGAGGAGCTGAAAAACGCTTTAAACGACATGCAAAATAAAATGGAAACGACCATGGCTCGGATTGAAGAGGCAGAGGAGAGAATAGGTAAACTAGAAGATAAAATTATGGAAAAAGAGGAAGCTGAGAAAAAGAGAGATAAAAAAATCCAGGAGTATGAGGGGAAAACTAGAGAACTAAGTGATACACTAAAAAGAAATAATATACGCATAATTGGTATCCCAGAGGAGGAAGAGAGGGAAAGGTGGTGAAGGTGTACTTGAAGAAATAATAGCTGAGAACTTCCCTGAACTGGGGAAGGAAAAGGGCATTGAAATCCAAGAGGCACAGAGAACTCCCTTCAGACGGAACTTGAATCGATCTTCTGCACGACATATCATAGTGAAACTGGCAAAATGCAAGGATAAAGAGAAAATTCTGAAAGCAGCTAGGGATAAACGTGCCCTAACAATAAAGGGAGACCTATAAGACTCATGACTCATCTCTCTTTTGAAACTTGGCAGGCCAGAAAGGCATGGCAGGAGATCTTCAATGTGATGAACAGGAAAAATATGCAGCCGAGAATCCTTTATCCAGCAAGTCTGTCATTTAGAATAGAAGGAGAGATAAAGGTCTTCCCAAACAAACAAAAACTGAAGGAATTTGTCTCCACTAAACCAGCCCTACAAGAGATCCTAAGGGGAATCCTGTGAGACAAAGTACCAGAGACATCACTACAAGCATGAAACCTACAAACATCACAATGACTCTAAACCCATATCTTTCTATAATAACACTGAATGTAAATGGGCTAAATGCACCAACCAAAAGACATAGGGTATCAGAATGGATAAAAAACAAGACCCATCTATTTGCTGTCTACAAGAGACTCATTTTAGACCTGAGGACACCGTTAGACTGAGAGTGAGGGGATGGAGAACTATTTATCATGCTACTGGAAGCCAAAAGAAAGCTGGAGTAGCCATACTTATATCAGACAAACTAGACTTTAAATTAAAGGCTGTAACAAGAGATGAAGAAGGGCATTATATAATAATTACAGGGTCTATCCATCAGGAAGAGCTAACAATTATAAATGTCTATGCACCGAATACGGGAGTCCCCAGATATATAAAACAATTACTCATAAACATAAGCAACCTTATTGATAAGAATGTGGTAATTGCAGGGGCCTTTAACACTCCACTTACAGAAATGGATAGATCATCTAGACACGCGGTGAATAAAGAAACAAGGGCCCTGAATGGTACATTGGATCAGATGGACTTGACAGATATATTTAGAACTCTGCATTCCAAAGTAACAGAATATACTTTCTTCTCGAGTGCACATGGAACATTCTCCAAGATAGATCACATACTGGGTCACAAAACAGCCCTTCATAAGTATACAAAAATTGAAATTATACCATGCATACTTTCAGACCACAATGCTATGAAGCTTGAAATCAACCACAGGAAAAAGTCTGGAAAACCTCCAAAAGCATGGAGGTGAAAGAACACCCTACTAAAGAATGAGTGGGTCAACCAGGCAATTAGAGAAGAAATCATAAAATATATGGAAAAAACAAAAATGAAAATACAACAATCCAAATGCTTTGGGATGCAGCGAAGGCAGTCCTGAGAGGAAAATACATCGCAATCCAGGCCTATCACAAGAAACAAGAAAAATCCCAAATACAAAATCTAACAGCACACCTAAAGGAAATAGAAGCAGAACAGCAAAGACAGCCTAAACCTAGCAGAAGAGGAGAAATAATAAAGATCAGAGCAGAAATAAACAATATAGAATCTAAAAAAACTGTAGAGCAGATCAACGAAACCAAGAGTTGGTTTTTTGAAAAAGTAAACAAAATTGACAAACCTCTAGCCAAGCTTCTCAAAAAGAAAAGGGAGATGACCCAAATAGATAAAATCATGAATGAAAATGGAATGATTACAACCAATCCCTCAGAGATACAAACAATTATCAGGCAATACTATGAAAAATTATATGCCAACAAATTGGACAACCTGGAAGAAATGGACAAATTCCTAAACTCCCACACTCTTCCAAAACTCAATCTGGAGGAAATAGAAAGCTTGAACAGACCCATAACCAGCGAAGAAATTGAATCAGTCATCAAAAATCTCCCAACAAATAAGAGTCCAGGACCAGATGGCTTCCCAGGGGAGTTCTACCAGATGTTTAAAGCAGACATAATACCTATCCTTCTCAAGCTATTCCAAAAAATAGAAAGGGAAGGAAAACTTCCAGACTCATTCTATGAAGCCAGTATTACTTTGATTCCTAAACCAGACAGAGACCCAGTAAAAAGAGAGAACTACAGGCCAATATCCCTGATGAATATGGATGCAAAAATTCTCAATAAGATACTAGCAAATCGAATTCAACAGCATATAAAAAGAATTATTCACCATGATCAAGTGGGATTCATTCCTGGGATGCAGGGCTGGTTCAACATTCACAAATCAATCAACGTGATACATCACATTCATAAAAGAAAAGATAAGAACCATATGATCCTGTCAATCGATGCAGAAAAGGCCTTTGACAAAATCCAGCACCTTTCTTAATAAAAACCCTTGAGAAAGTCGGGATAGAAGGAACATACTTAAACATCATAAAAGCCATTTATGAAAAGCCCACAGCTAACATCATCCTCAATGGGGAAAAACTGAGAGCTTTTTCCCTGAGATGAGGAACACGAGAGGGATGTCCACTCTCACCACTGTTGTTTAACATAGTGTTGGAAGTTCTAGCATCAGCAATCAGAGAACAAAAGGAAATCGAAGGCAACAAAATTGGCAAAGATGAAGTCAAGCTTTCGCTTTTTGCAGATGACATGATAATATACATGGAAAATCCGCTAGACTCCACCAAAAGTCTGCTAGAACTGATACATGAATTCAGCAAAGTTGCAGGATACAAAATCAATGTACAGAAATCAGTTGCATTCTTATACACTAACAATGAAGCAACAGAAAGACAAATAAAGAAACTGATCCCATTCACAATTGCACCAAGAAGCATAAAATACCTAGGAATAAATCTAACCAAAGATGTAAAAGATATGTATGCTGAAAACTATATAAAGCTTATGAAGGTAATTGAAGAAGATATAAAGAAATGGAAAGACATTCCCTGCTCATGGATTGGAAGAATAAATATTGTCAAAATGCCAATACTACCCAAAGCTATCTATACATTCAATGCAATCCCAATCAAAATTGCACCAGCATTCTTCTTGAAACTAGAACAAGCAATCCTAAAATTCATATGGAACCACAAAAGGCCCCGAATAGCCAAAGTAATTTTGAAGAAGACCAAAGCAGGAGGCATCACTATCCCAGACTTTAGCCTCTACTACAAAGCTGTCATCATCAAGACAGCATGGTATTGGCACAAAAACAGACACATAGACCAATGGAATAGAATAGAAACCCCAGAACTAGACCCACAAACGTATGGCCAACTCATCTTTGACAAAGCAATGGAAAAAAGACAGTCTCTTTAACAAATGGTGCTGGGAGAACTGGACAGCAACATGCAGAAGATTGAAACTAGACTACTTTCTCACACCATTCACAAAAATAAACTCAAAATGGATAAAGGACCTGAATGTGAGACAGGAAACCATCAAAACCCTAGAGGAGAAAGCAGGAAAAGACCTCTCTGACCTCAGCCGTAGCAATCTCTTACTCGACACATCCCCAAAGGCAAGGGAATTAAAAGCAAAAGTGAATTACTGGGACCTTATGAAGATAAAAAGCTTCTGCACAGCAAAGGAAACAACCAACAAAACTAAAAGGCAACCAACGGAATGGGAAAAGATATTTGCAAATGACATATCGGACAAAGGGCTAGTATCCAAAATCTATAAAGAGCTCACCAAACTCCATACCCGAAAAACAAATAACCCAGTGAAGAAATGGACAGAAAACATGAATAGACACTTCTCTAGAGAAGACATCCGGATGGCCAACAGGCACATGAAAAGTTACTCTACGTCGCTCCTTATCAGGGAAATACAAGTCAGAACCACACTCAGATATCACCTCACGCCAGTCAGAGTGGCCAAAATGAACAAATCAGGAGACTATAGATGCTGGCGAGGATGTGGAGAAACAGGAACCCTCTTGCACTGTTGGTGGGAATGCAAATTGGTGCAGCCACTCTGGAAGACAGTGTGGAGGTTCCTCAGAAAATTAAAAATAGACCTACCCTATGACCCAGCAATAGCACTGCTAGGAATTTACCCAAGGGATACAGGAGTACTGATGCATAGGGGCACTTGTACCCCAATGTTTATAGCAGCACTCTCAACAATAGCCAAATGATGGAAAGAGCCTAAAAGTCCATCAACTGATGAATGGATAAAGAAATTGTGGTTTATATACACAATGGAGTACTACAGGGCAATGAGAAAGAACGAAATATGGCCCTCTGTAGCAACGTGGATGGAACTGGAGAGTGTGATGCTAAGTGAAATAAGCCATACAGAGAAAGACATATACCATATGGTTTCACTCTTATGTGGATCCTGAGAAACTTAACAGAAACCCATGGGGGAGGGGAAGGAAAAAAAAAAAAAAAGAGGTTAGAGTGGGAGAGAGCCAAAGCCTAAGAGACTGTTAAAAACTGAGAACAAACTGAGGGTTGATGGGGGGTGGGAGGGAGGGGAGGGTGGGTGATGGGTATTGAGGAGGGCACCTTTTGGGGTGAGCACTGGGTGTTGTATGGAAACCAATTTGACAATAAATTTCATATATTGAAAAAAATAAAAAGAAAATAAAAAGCAAAAGAAATAAGTGTATCAAAGTTAAGAACTATAAGTAACTATGAGACTATTGTATAATATGAGCTGTTCACATCAATAATAAACTAGATGATGGATGGATGGATGAAAGATAAAATGCCAGAATGTATCTTGTCTGGCAAAGACAAAGAGAGTAAGGCAAATGCCAAGGTCTCAAGGAAAGCTGAAAAGTAACCAGAAAGCAGATTTTAAAAATTAATAATAATAGAGGCAAATGAGGGGTGGAGGATAAGAATTTTTCATACAAGGAATCTAAATACAGGATCTGGGATTTGGTGTCCCTCTTAGACTTAAGGAATATTCTGTAGATGTAGTTGAATATCAAAACCTTGGGATTTCTGAAAAATTTAAATACATGAAGATAATGAAATTGTATACTATCTATCTTGGAAAATCCAGTGTATGTGGTTGCCATGCCTTCCTAAGGGGAAATGCATTTGGACACACATGAAGGAGCTATCAGTAGGTTCGATGGATAGCCTGAAGGAAACTCTGAGAAACCAGTGCTGTTAGACTGTAGCAGAGGAAGAGAGGGACTAATAGGCCCACACAGAGCATGAGAACTGAAGAGTCCTGGGAAGGTCCAGAGAGGTTCAAAGGAAGGGAAGTAAGGAGAAAAAAGAATGCAGGAAGGAGAAGAGGGAACCCTTTCAGCAACCCTTCTAAAATAAGAAGTATCCTGCTGTACATGTAAATAGTACTCTAGGTTTTAGCTTTATTTTGAGTAATGTACAAATATCCTTTACAGTATAAACATCTCCTGACATTGTAAGTCCTCAAGGAAAAAGACTCAACCTTCAAAATCTTTCCCTACAATATCCACACATGATGTCTGTTAAAAAATCCTCTCACAAAATAAAGGCCAAATATTCTCTTTTGCTTTTTTCTTTTGTTGTTTGGCAGTTTGGAGACTTCTTCAAAGACATTAAAACATGAAAGTCTCTTTTCACCAAATTTCTTTGTTCTCCCATGAAACTTTCTGTTCTTTAAAAAAAAAAAAAATCCTAGATGCCCTTGTTTCAGAATTTTAAAGAAATGTTAAATTTAAGTAACTAAGTCAGCATGGTGGATCACCCATCCAAAATTATTACAATCTATTTCTCAATTTATCGGTCTCCCTAGAGACCATTAAGTCCTATGCACAACCACAATAGTTTCATTTTAAATGCTCAGAAGCATAGCCTGGAAATTAAGATGGGAGCTTAATTTATTTCTTCTCCACTCAACTCTTATTCTTTTTTCCAGTGCTTTGTAAACGGATTTATTTTTAATTACAGTTATTCTAAGAAAAGAATTTTAAAGAAAAAGAACACGGATCTTTGCCATTCACCTTGCTTTCACACTTCCGTTTCTCATTGTCCATGTCCTATATTGTCTGTCAAGTTCTGCCTTTAAAGTGTGGGGAGGGGGGAGCCAGGAGGGAAGTTCCACCCTATCCAAACTTTTGGTGACTGCTTCCTCCTCTAAACTCCTATGGCACAGATTATGTTAAACATTCACTTTGTACTTAACATGTGTATTACACTTACTATTACCGCATAACAATAACAAAAGAATTACCCCAAAATTTAGTGGGTTAAAACAACCACTTTATTATGCTCTAGGACTAAGAAAGTCAAGAATTCAGATACCACACAGTGGGAATGGCTTATCTCTGTTCCACAACGTCCACACTTAAGCAGGGAGTTACTTAATGCCTAGAGGCTACAATCATCTGGAGATGATCTCACTCACATGCCTGGTGGTTGATACTGGCTCTAGGCTGCTACCTCAGTGAGACTTAAACAGGGGTTGTCAACCAAAGGACCTACTTCAGCCTCTCCATGTGGCCTGGGCTTTCTTACAGCATGATGGCCTCAGGGTAGTGGTGGTCTTCTGTCTGGAGGCTCAGTGCTTCAACAGTGAGCAAGGCAAAAGCCGCATTGCTTTTCATGACCCAGCCACCTCTGTAGTGATGCAGCAGCATTTCCTCTGCCTTCTGTTGGCTACAAGCAAATTCCTCAATCTAACTAGATTCAAGGGAAGGGACATACACTCCACTTCTTATGGGATGTCAAACAATTTGTGGATATATGTTTTTAAACTGCTACAATGCATTTCCTTATGTCATTACTTTTTATGTATATGTCTTGGCTCTTCATTTTCATATTGTCCTAAGCTGATAGAGTTGCCAGAAATAGCAAATAAAAATATGGAATTCCCCAATAAATGTGACTTTCAGATTAATATTTTTTTAGCATAGATAGGTATCTCCAATCCAGTATGTAGGACATACTCATACTAAAAAATTATTTGTTGTTTATCTGAAATTCAAATTAAAGTGGATACTCCTTTGTTTTAGCAGATAATCCTACTCAAGCACATACCTCTGTGCCATAGGTATCAGAGAGATTCAGTTATGCCTGTTATCGATCCAAATATTGTATCTGATTATATTACTGAATAAGTACATATACCAGATCACTAAACTCTACTCCCTATACAGGAATCATAAAGTGAAATCACCTATTCTACACCCAGATCTTCAGGTTGCTACCTCAGCGTGATAAGGAAGGCCCTTAGAGCCTGATCTGGGCACAATCTTACTTTGCTTCCAGAAACAAAATAAGTCATTAGGTAAAATTTTTCAGATTTTAGAGTTGCCATTAGATTTGAAAACTCCATAGCAAACGTTTCTTAAGTTTTTAAAATAAAATTGGCCATTTTTATACAGCTTGTTTTTAAAAAATAACAATTAACACTACTTCAAAATGTTTATGCTTTCTTCCGTCGTCATTGAACAGTTGTCTTTCTTCTGTTTTGGAATTTACATTATCTGAAAGATTTTTGCCAAATGTGCTATAAAATTTTCAACAATAGAGGACACTTAGTGGGACTCCAACACTATTATAAGTTTATAAATCCTAAGCCTTATTTATACACTGATTAGATAAAAGTACTATACCTATTTTGTGAGAATTCACATTTTCATCTTTATATTTGTTTAGCTATGAGAAAAAGATTTAAGTTGTCTAGTGAAATATCACGGAGAGAGCTATTTTATTTATAAACATATGTCATCAGTAAGTTTTTTAACAAGAATTAGGTTCTTTGGAGGTCAGGATTTAGATGACACAAGAAGATCACTCTATTGTGCACCTGAAACTAATATAACACTGTATGTTAACTATACTGGAATTAAAATAAAATAAAATAAAATAATTAAAATAGATGACATAGGAAGAGTTTAAAAGAGATAAAGTGCTTTGCATAAAATAAACAGGATATGGGCAAGATTGAGTTACTGAGACAGGGTAGAAAAAGAAAAGGTCAGAGGAAAAGAAGCCCAGCAATGTAATGGGATATACATGCTCTATAAGAATAGATGACCAAAAAAAAAAAAAAGATATAGAAGTTAGACAATGTTTCATAGATTATTTAGAAATTGGCTTAATAATTCTCCTTCCTATTTCCTTGCCCTTGACTATTTCCCTTCCACACTGATTCTGGGCTTGGCCACGTGACTCGCTGTGGCAAAACTGACATAAGCAGAGATTTGGAAAGTGCCTATTTATTAAAGCGTTATCTCTTGCTACTCTTCAGATCTCTGTTGCTGCTACCATGTTAAAATCCAAGGCTAGTCTTCTGGATGATAATAGACGCATGGCCCAGTCATCCCAATTACCCTAGCCAACAGCCAACATCAAATGAGAAATGCCATTCTAGAACACCCAGCCCACAGATGGCTGTAGAACTACATGGTCAACCCACAGACTCATAAAATGAGTTGTTACCTTAAACATAAAATGGAACAACCATAAAATGATTGGTACCTTACCTTAAAGTTTTGAGGTGATTTGTCATGGAGCAAAATCTAACAGATCTAAATATTATCTGAGTTTAAATGTATGCTGTCCTGTGATGTAAATTTTCTTTTGTTCTAAATATGCAACAAAAATTTTCTAGAGAATCAGCCCATGTTGGTGACAATTCGGAAGTAGAATAAAATTGGACAATGGTGGTAATTTAGAGGCAGAATAATTGGATGACATGGTATGGGAAAAGAATTAATATAGGCAGAAGATTAATAGTACAATAGACAAAGAGGATAACATAACATCTAGAACTCAAGCCAGTAGTAACTGGCATTCATGAAACTGAAGCTTTAAAAAATGACACTGGATTAGAAGTTGGAGCCAATTTTATGAAGAGATTGATTAAAAATAATAATAAAAATACAAGATAATCCAGTAGACCTATTGAGCATCTAAGAGGCTGACATGGGTTATATGTTAAAAATAATAATAATAATAAAAAAGATATACTGGGGAGGCTAAAATATACTCACTTTGTCTACTCATCTTTGAAATTAATTTGAAAGGCAGCATAGGACATCTGGATGACTCAGTCAGTTAAATGACCCACTCTTGATTTCAGCTCAGGTCATTAACTACACCTCCGGGTGGGTTCAAACCCCACCTCTGGCTCTGTGCTGGCAGTGCGGAGCCTGCTTGGAACTCTCTCTATATCCCCTCTGTCTCTGCCCCAGCCCCTGAGTAATAAAGAATTTACTTATTAAATAAATTAACTTAAAAAAAATTTTTTTTAAGGTAACTTTGTCAGGACTAAAGATTAACCATATCCGTGGCTGTACTTGAAGTGCACAATGTTTTTTATTGCTTCTAGAAGTTCCTTTATCTTTCCTATCAGTAAGTAGTTGTTTGAGAATTTATCATTGAATTTGCTCATATTCACTCCATTAAAATGGTATTAACTATGACCACCCTGATGACCAGAAGAGGGTGGAATAGGAGGGGTGAGTTGAAGTTTGTTAATACTTGTAGAATGCAGGTGAAGTCCTCAGATAAAATGCAGACCATGAGAGTAGCAAAATAGAAAGTTTGTATTAAACGTCATTGAAGGTCTATTTTGTTCAACAAGATATGGCCTTCAGTTAATTCATTTTTAAAGACAAAACTCAGGTTAACAGGAAACATTATCCAAAAATGTAAATTCTATACCAAGAAAGAAGCACATCACTCATATGAGGACTTTAAGAGACAAAACAGATGAACATATGGGAAGGGAAACAAAAATAATACAAAAACAGGGAGGGGGACAAAACAGAAGAGGTTCATAAATATGAAGGAAAAAACAGGGTTGCTGGAGGGGTTGTGGGAAGAGGGATGGCCTAAATGGGTAAGAGGCATTAAGGAATCTCCTGAAATCATTGTTTCACTATATGCTAATTTGGATTTAAATTTTAAAAAATAAAAAAGAAAATTAAAAAAAAAGAAAAAAGAAAAAAAGATCAATAAATAAAATAAAAATAAAGCAGCAGAATATTAATAATATTTAAAATTGCAACAATTTAAGCCTCTATAATTTCATAGAGTGATATCTACATTCTCATTTCATTTTGAAATATTTCAAACCACTAATATTTCATTAAGTTAAAAGTAAACCACCTTTTTAGATGTTTATTTTTTGAGAGAGAGGAAGAGAGAGAGTAGGGAGGAGGGGCAGAGAGAGAGAGAGACAGAGAGAGCGAATCCCAAGCAGGCTCTGTGCTGTCAACACAGAGCCCAATTTGGGTCTCAGTCTCACAAACCATGAGTCATGACCTGCACCAAAATCAAGAGTCAGACATTTAACCAACTGAGCCACCCAGGCATCCCAAAAGTAAACCACTTTTATAGATATATTCTAAAATAAATTACATACTATGTCTAAGAATATAGTTTCCATAAATATATACAGTTTCCACTTTTCCTAAAGAATGGCCAGAACTATACATAAAATGCCTATAAATTGCAGAGAATTTGCAAGAATACTACATAATAAGAATTTAAAATTAATATTTGAAAATAATTCTAATGAGATATAAGCAAATTTTATCTTAATTTTTTTTGGAATACTTTTTAGTTAATTTATGGTGTCAATGCATTAAAATATATATCCCACTTACATGTAGCAGTGTTTGGATAACTAGTCCCATTATCTCAAAGTGTTATCAGCTTTTTGAGCCTTTACTAAGCTAGCAATCACAAATTTAAGATATTACACAAGAAATTTCAAGGGAAAATTTGTTAATTCTTGAAAATCTCAGAATACTAACTGAATGATCTTTATTTTAAACATGCTGTCAATCATTATAATTATCAGAGAAGATAAAATTATATTCAGGAAAAAGAAAAATAGCATTTCCTATGAAGAACCATTTAAAATGATAAAAGTAATCATTTGCTAAGCCCAAGAACATGGAGAACACAGGGGGACATTAAGGAAAAAAGAATCAATGACAGAAGTTGTAGGTTTTCAAAAACCAAGCTTTTTCTAACTTTCTGTTTTCAGAGGGTCATAGCAAAATTGAGGGGAAAATATAGAAATTTCCCATGTTCCACTTGTCTCCACATATGTATAGCCTTCCTTATTACCAATAATCCCTACCAGAATGGTATATTTGTTACATTTGGTGGATCTACACTGAATGTCGTTATCACCCAGAGCCCATAGTTTACATCAGGATTCATTCATGGTGTTGTACATTCTATAGATTTGAACATTCTATGGGTTTAGAAAAATGTATAACAACATGCATCCAACATAGTGTATCATACTGAGTATTTTCACTGCCCTAGAAATCCTCTGAGTTCCACCTGTACATCCTTCCCACTTCCTTAACACTTAGCAACCACTGACCTTTTTATTGTCTCCATAGTTTTGCATTTTCCAGAATTTCATATACCTGCAATCATATAGTGTGCAGCCTTTTCAGACTAGTTTCTTGCACTTACTAATATTCATGTAAGTGTCCTTCATGTCTTTTCATGGCTTGATGGTTCAATTGTTTGGAGCACTGAATAAAATTCCATTATCTGGATGTATCATGGTTTATTTATCCACTCACTAAAGGACATCTTGTTTGATTCCAAGTTTTAAACATTATGAATAAAGTTGCTATAAACATCCATGTACAGCTTCTGTGTGAATATAATTTTTCAACTCCCTTGGGTAAATACCAAGGAGTGTGATTGCTGGATCATATGGTAAATGTATGTTTAATTTTGTAAGATACCACCAAACTGTCTTCCAAAGTGGCTGTACCATTTCTGCATTCTCACCAGCAATATATGAGAGTTCCTGTTTTTCCACATCCTCACCAGAACTTATTGTTGTCACTGTTCTGGATTTTGGACATTCTAATAGGTGTCTAATGGCATCTCGTTGTTTTAATTTGCATTTCCTAATACTCTTGATGAGTATATTTTCATGGCTTATTTCCATCTGTATATATTCTTTAATACAGTGTCTGTTAAGTTCTTTGGCCTATCTTTAAGTATGATTGTTTTCTTATTGTTGAGTTTTAAATGTTCTTCATATATTTTGACTAATAGTCTTTTATCAGATATGTCTTTGGCAAATATTTCCATGTAGTCTGTAGCTTATCTCCTCATTCTCTTGATATTGTCTTTTGCAGAGAAGAAATTTTTAATTTTAATGAAGTCTAGCCTATTATCTCTTTCACGAATTGTGTCTTTGGTGTTGTATCTAAAATGCATGATTATTCCCACCAACCACATTACAGGGTTACTCTTTCTCCACATCCTCAACAACATCTATTGTTTCTTGTGTGTTGTTGAGTTTAGCCCTTCTGACAGGCATGAGGGATATGTCATTGTAATTTTGATTTGTATTTTCCTGGTGATCAGTGATGTTCAGCATCTTTTCATGTGTCTGTTGACCACCTGTATGTTTTATTTAGAAAAATGTGTATTCATGTCTTCTTCCTAGTTTTAATTTGATTAATCACTTTGGGGGTGTTCCAGTATATAAATTATTTATATATTTTCAATACTAACCCTTTATCAGATATGTCATTTGCAAATATATTCTCCAATTCTGTATGTTGCTTTTTAGTTTTGTTGATTATTTCCTTCACTGTGCAGAAGCTTTTTATTCTGATGAAGTCCCAATAGTTTATTTTTGCTTTTGTTTTCCTTGTCTCTGGAGACATAACTAAAAAGAAGTTGATATGGCCAATGTCAAAGAGGTTACTGCCTGTGTGCTCCTCTGGTATATTTATGGTTTCAAGTCTCATATTTAGGTCCTTAATCCATTTTGAGTTTATTTTTGTGTATAGTGTAAGAGAGTGGCCCAGTTTGATTCTTTTGTAGGTGCAGCCAATCTAGAAGTTTCCTCAAAAGTTAAAAATAGAACTACTCTACAATTCAGCAACTGCACTACTAGATATTTACCCAAAGAATACAAAAACACTAATTCAAATGGATACATGCACCCCAATGTTTATAGCAGCATTACCTACAATAGCTGAATTATGGAAACAGCCCAAGTGTCCACTGATTGATTAATGGATAAAGAAGATGTGGTGTGTGTGTGTGTGTGTGTGTGTGTGTGTGTGTATGTATGTATGTTTTATGTGTATGTATATGTATATGTATGTGTATGTACATATATATATATCATAGAATATGTGTAATGGGAAATTACTTAGCCATAAAAAATGAAACCTTGTCATTTGCAATAACATGGATGGAGCTAGAAAGTATAATACCAAGTGAAATAAGTCAGTCAGAGATAAACAAATACCATATGATTTAACTCATATTTGGAATTTAAGAAACAAAACAAAAGAGCAAAGGGAAAAGAGAAAGGGAGAGGCAAACCAAGAAACAGACTCAAAACTATAAAGAACAGACTGATAGTTACCAGAGGAAAGGTGGTTAGGGACATAGATTAAATAGGTGATGAGGATTAAGGAGGACACTTGTGATGACCACCAGGTATTGTATGGAAGTGTTGAATCACTATATTGTACATCTGAAACTAATATTACACTGTATGTTAACTAATGAATTTAAATAAAAAATAAATAAAAAACATGAATTTACCCAAGATCATCTGTTTTCTCTTATGTTATCCTATAGGAATGTTATAATTTTGCATTTTACATTAAGGCCTATGATACATTTTGAGTTAATTTTGTGATAAGTGTGAAGTCTGTGTCTAACTCATCTTTTGGCATGTGGCTGTCCAATTGTCCCAGTACCATTTGTTTAAGAGACTATTTTTGCTCCATCATATGGCTTTTGCTCCTTTGCCAAAAATCAGTTGACTATATTTATGGGAATCTATTTCTAGGCTCTGTATTCTGTTTTATTCATCTATTTGTCTATTCTTTCACCAATACCACTTTGTCTTCATTACTGTGTATTTTAGTAAGTCTTGAAGTCAGGTAGCATCAGGCTCTTACTTTTATTTCTCTTTTAATATTATGTTGGCTATTCTGAGTCTACAGCCCCTTCATATAAACTTTATAATTAGTATGTTAATATCCACAAAATAACTGATGGAATTATTAGAATTACATTGAATCTATAAACCAAGTTGGGAAGAACTGATGTCTTGACAATATGAGTCTTTCTATGTATGAACACGGAATATTTTTCCACTTATTTAGCTCTTCTTTGACGTGCATTAGCAAGGACTTCCAATACAATGCTGAAAAAGAGTCATAGGAGGGGATATCTTTGCCTTGTACTTGATCTTATTGGGAGAGCTCTGAGTTATAATGCCCATATTACATAATGATGGATTATATGTCATTATTCTTTTTTCCAAAGCCATAGAATATATAACACCAAGAGTAAACTCTAGTGTAAATTATGGACTCTGGGTGATTATGATGATTCAGTGCACATTCATCCTTCATAAAAAATGTACCAGTCTGGTGAGTGATGGTGATAATGGAGGAGACCATGCATGTGTTAGGGCAAGGAATATATGGGAAATCTCTGTATCTTCCCTTCAATTTGGCTGTGAACTTAAAACTACTCTTAAAAAACTGTCCTAATTTTATAAAAATGTAAGACAAGACCAACAGCTCAAAATGTAATATTATTAGATAAAAATAAATTATAAGAAACTCATAAGACTAAAAAAAAGCAAAAAGATAAATTGAAAAGTGAAAGTAAATGAAGTATCTTACAAACAAGAAGATAGAAGGCAAAGACACACTCTTAATTAAGAATATAAGCTATTAATGCATAAAGACTAAGTATAAAAAAAATAAAAGTTGTTCCAAAGCGCATGAGAGATAAGGAAAGCAAATGTAAGCTTAGTGCAGACGATGTCAAGAATTTCTGTTTTGATTACTTACTTGCCATCTGAAGATACAAATCTCTTTGCAAAGATTCCCAAGTGAAGTCTTTAGATGAAGAACAAAAGCTGAAGTTATGAGAGCCTTTAGGGATGACCTTTGTCATTTCTGTCCCTCCTTCCCACAATTCTCCCTCCTGGGCACTCCTCAAGCAGTAAATGTGGGCTCTACCTTTATTATGCCCAGTTTCCTTCATGTCTCCCACAACCTCCAGTTCCCTGACCTCCATAACTGAAATGCACAATTAACTGATTCAGTCCACTGCCAATTCCATATACTGCCATTTTGAGATGCTGTATAACATAGAATTACTTAGCACCTAAGCCACTCAGAATTCCAAACTATTTACCACCTACAGTGTGGGTGTGGGGAAGAGAGCTAAGAATGGGCAGAAACTAGGAAAACTAAGCCTTAAAACAGCACTAGATGAAAGTGACTTCAAAGAGAAGAAACACCTTCCCCCTCAAAAAATGTGTCTCAAATATATATGCCAAAAGGTAGATTTGACGTAAAGTAATTCCAAGGCATGATATTTCTCTTTGATTATGCTTTTCATCAGTCTAATCTTCTCAACCAGTATCAACAGTCAGCAAATTTAAATCTCAATTCATTTTCTATTTTGTTTGAAACAAAAACAAACATGGTTTGTTTTCTGGATTCCAGAACCATAAAGCTAGTAGACTCTGAAAATTACATAAGCTTATTCCTCTGCCTTAAACTATAGCCTAAAAAGCCCCAGAAAAATCTACCCTATGATTAAAGATTTCCAAATATGGTGACTCTGCAGTTTCCCTTAGTAATTACTTTTAAATTCAACAATTTACACCATCAAGAAATATATATTGGGAAAAGAATGAGGAAAAAAATCAGGTCTATTTAAAAACCGAAAGAATTGGAAAGTACAAAAATAACGTTAGGAATTATAATATTTGAAACTGATGATTGACTTCAAGTAACAAGTTAAATATAAATGAAAGATGATGTTTGTCAAACGACTACTTTACTCAAAACAAGAATAGCCGGGCCTGCTGCTCAGATATCTTCCATGCCGCTCGCAAAATATCAACCTCAACACTGAACTCTGCACCAAACCAACAGCTCCACATTCTCTAGTCGCTCTTAATGAGATGAAAAAGAGTCAACTCAAATCCACTTTGCTTCACAAAAGACTCCAACCCAAAAGAACTATGCATAGTATTTTAATATTCAGAACAAGCTGTAAATTAATGTCAAAATAATCTCATTTATAGAAATTCTGTATTCTTAATGTATGTGGTTAATATTTAATAATTTAGTCCTTGTGAATTGTGTTATCAGGTTGCTTAGACAGAAACCAATTTCATAGGTATTCGGGACGGGAAAATATCAGAAAGAAGGAACATTATAGATTGAAATAGCTTTTTATAGGCTACTGTTCAGAAATAGTGAACAAACTCTAATACTTAACTCTCATAAATCCCACGTATTTATGCTTCCATATGCAAATGCAACAATGGGAATTTATTTATATTTTGAGCACCTATAACCGGGACTGTATCTGGAACCTGCATGTCTTTAGTCAGATCATATCCAAGTATGGAAACAGGAAAAAAAAAAGCCATATAATATAAAGATTTCCAAATATTTTTGTTCAGTTTGTTTATAAATTAGTTATAAGGCAAGAGTCAAAGTGGCTCTCATTATACTCTATTTTTCTTTTCATTGATGACCCTGCAAATATTTAAAGAAACAAAAAGTAAACATGTTATATTTTCTGTCCCTACTTGTTAAGATGTCAATTAATTTGAACAAAAGGAAAGTAGGTCCAATCTAAAATATTTGCATAAAAATTAAATGAATACAAACCATATTATTTTACAAAATTTTCTTCTAGCAAAATTATGTATCCAACAGGAGAGAATGGGAAAAATCATTTGTGGGATCAGTTTTCATCCATAAACTGCCAATATTTTTCATTTCTGAAGTTTCATGATCTTTTTATGAGTTTCATGATCATGAGCTTTTACTCTCACCGCAAATCTGCAAGACAAAAACTATTTTGAAATGCAAATTTTGTGGTTACAAATTTTCACAAGAGAATTCAAGTTTACTTTTTTAATGTTTATTTATTCATTTTGAGGGAAAAAGAGAGAGAGAACAAGCAGGGGAGGGGGAGAGAGAAAGAATCATAAACAGGCTCAGCACTGTCAGCACAGAGCCAGACGCAGGGCTTGAACCCACGCTTAACCAACTGAGCCACCCAGGTGTTGCCATGAAAATTCAAGTTTAAAAATACACAGTAAATTTGGGGCGCCTGAATGGTTCGTGCTGTTGGGCATCCAACTTCAGTTCAGGTCATGATCTCACAATTCGTGAGTTCAAGCCCGACGTAGGGTTATGTGCTGACAACTCATAACCTGGAACTGCTTCAGATTCTGTGTCTCCCTCTTTCTGCCCCTCCCCAACTCGCGCTCTATCTCTCCGTCTCTTAAAATAACGTTACATAACGTTGAATAAACGTTAAAAAAATTTTTTTTAATTTCATAGTAAATTTAATATCCTGGTTTAAATAATCCTGGTTTAAATGAAATATAAGAGATTCAAACATTTCTGCCTCTGTTATTGGAGATAAATCACATTCATGAAACTATTTTTGATAGTTGTTTTAATATGTTTTTAAAATTATATTGTTGAGGAACAATTTTCAATGATTCATTCATTTCTTCTACACGTGACTTCAAATGACATTAGTAAAATTTAAATTTACTTAGTTTTTAAATAGGATTCCATTGAATGCCATCCTGATAAACCCTTAGTCAATAAGATCAAATATCTTCAGTTATTAAGGTATTTTGAATGTATAAACATACTATGGTTTCAAGTTCTAATTTCAACACTTACTAGCTATTTAATTTTGAGAAATTACTTAACCCTGAGGTTCCCAAACTGGTGTTATGATAGAATTCCCACGGCACCATAGGATAGTTTACATTTTTGAGGGATTCACGATGGCACTTGACATCTTTTCAATACAGTGCAAACTACTAACTCAAGCTAGTTTACGGTCTCAACATTGGACAATGCCACATTTCTCTGAATGATGACATCTCTTCGCAAATTTTAAGCAATTGGTGTAATAAAAAGCAAGTATCATTTGAAAGTCAATGTAGAACAGAAAATGAAAGCAGTAGTGTGTAATCTGTGCAAAATTTGCACAGTTGTGCAGATTCCAACAGGCACACACATCCTACTAGTAATTGTGGGTATTTAAAAATGAAGCATAAATATTAATTTTGGTTTTAATTTGTGTATTTTTATTTTCAAGTGGGTACTAAATTGTTAGAACCTAAGTTGGGACCAACAACTTAATAAAGCAACCTTTTAGGTGTGTCTTTTGGCAGAATGGTGCCATGAAAAATTACTAGAACACAAAGGATACTGTGAACTGAAAAAATTTAGGAACCTCTGACTTAATCCCTTGGAGGTACATTTTCTGTGTGTGCAAAATGAATATAAAACCAATTTCACAGAGCTGTTGTGAAAGAGTGCATAATGCATGTAAAAGTATTAACCATAGAAACTAAAACTTTTAATTCTTTAATTTCCTGAATGATTGATTGAACATTTCATTTTTTCAACATTATGTGAAAGCTTTATGAAAGTACCACTTTATTATATATCTAAAATAATCTAGTGTATCTATTCAGTTATACCTGGAGGGAGAGATGGTATTCTGATCCTAGACCATAGCAGCAAACTGTTTTACAAACTAGTAAGCATAAAGTACAATCTGCCCTGTAGAATTTTAGTATTGAGGGGATATTTAAAATAGATAATTCCTATATGACATGTATAGAAAATCTTGGTTAACCAGAATCTTTGATTAACTAGAATACTCTATTTTCCTGAAAGTTCATTTGCAATTGAGTTCATTTTCATGCCATGTTCACTGCTTCCTGTAAATATGTAGCTATGACAGATGATTTGAGGATATGTGAAATTATTAAATAAATTTCTTTTCCATTTCCGTGAGAGTAAGGTCCAGTGAAAGACTCCTGAATAAAAGCCAATAGATTGAGATTCTACTCCCATTTCAGTGAGTAACTTCAAATCATTTGACATCCCTAGGTGTCAATTTTGTTTCCTCTAAAATGACAAGATCAGTTCTTGTCATGCTCCAAGATTAGTAAAGGATGAAAACAAAATATAAGCTGGTTTTTATATCTTATATCTTTTGGGGAAGATATGTTATTAGGAAGATAAAACTTACAATCTAATTAGGAAGATAAAACTATAACACTTGGGAAAGTTCAAAAGCAATACAAAACCTTACATCGTCATATGGTAAGTAAGCAATTTCCCTGTTAATAGATTAAATATATTTATCCCAATATATCAGTTTTATTAATAGCATTATTAATGTTAAAGCCATGAACAAATTATTTAACTTTAATAAGTCCTAGTTTCTCAGCTATCAAATGAAAATTATAATGGCATCTATTTCGCTGTTATAATGGCTGTTATAAAAATTAAATGAACTAATTTATATGTCCTGTGTTAAACTAAATAATTTGGCACAGTGGCTATAATAAGGTTTCAACCATTTAATCCTAGGACGACTTATGGGTGGACCTACTATTATCTCCAGTTTATCAATGAGGTAGCTGGGGCTCAAAAGATTAGCTAACCTGACCCAGAAGGTGAAAGGCAGAAGCTGGAATATTAGGCAAATTCATCCAGATTGCACAGCTGAAAGACAGGTTACCTCTGATGATAGATGTCCACTCTTAGGATAAGGTACAACTTAGCAGAAGTAGAGTAAGGCCTCATGAAAACTGGCATGTCTGTCTTGATACCTCAGCAACTCCGGTAGAAAATCATTCTCTTGACTCAGCTTCTTTGTTTATGCTTCTTCTCCTGAGGCTGCATCTTTGTGCACATCCACTGCCAGAGTTAGGATAAAGAGCATCATGCTCCTGAGAGCATCTTTACTGGGCAGAATTCTCCCAGGTTTTCCATGCAGTGGTTCCCATAAATTAGAATCACCCGGGGGGGACTTTAAAAACACAAATCCTGGATCTGGTCCAGACAAATTAAATCAGGATCTCTTGGGTCAGGGGATTAGACTTAAACATGAGCAATATTAAGTGCCCCTAAGTAAGCCCAATGTGCAGCCAGGGCTGAGATCCACCAGACCTCAGTGAATTTCCGAATCAGAAGCTGACCCCTAGTCCAATGAGGAATGTCTTACATAAGACTTCCTCTAAAGGAAATATGACTGGAACTTCAGAGTTTTCTGGTGTGTAATAAAGTATTAACCTTGCCCAAAGAGAGATGGGCCTTTGCCTGAGATCACGCCCTTGGAATGCCTTACCAGATAAGAGTGTTGTTTGTTTGTTTGTTTGTTTGTTTGTTTGTTTGTTTTCTTGGGAACAATGGGCCATGTCAGATAGTCTGTGCTAACAATGTCAATTATGGTTGAGGAACCTTAAGTCACAGAGTGTCAGCTTGACCACTGGAGGGGCTAGAGACTGAGATCAGCCATATGGGTAGTCAAACATATCTACATGACCAATAAAAACTCTGGACACCAAGGCTCAAGTAAACTTCCCTGGTTGGCAGTACTCTGTGAATGCTGTTGCACATTGTTGTTGGGAAAAGTTAGTGTTGTCCTCAAAATTCTACTAGGAAGGGATATTTGGTAGCTTGTGCCTGGAACATTCCTGGATCCTGTCCTATGCACCACTTCCTTTGTTTCATTTTAATCTCTAACCTTTCTGTAATAAGCTATCACCTCAGTGAGTTATGTGAGTCCTTCTAGTGAGTTGCTGAACCTGAGGATGGTTTGGGGGACCCTCGAAGTTGCAGTTGAGATCAGAAATGAGGGTGGTCTTGGGGACTTCCTGTACTTTGTGTGTGGCCTATCCAGTTCACTGGGCTCAGATGGTCTCTGTGGAGACACCAACAATCCACACTGAGTAACTCTGCTTGAGTGCAGCCCCAGCACTCTGTCATATCTTCATGCCTTTGCATCAGCTTTTCCCTTTCTGGGGATGCCTTTACTCATTTCCGTCACCAATTCACTCTTCCTCATTTGTTATAAATTGTCTCAAGTGTCACTTGCTTCCAGAAACCTCCACAACCCACCTGGATTATATCTTAGCCCTTCCTGTTTTCATAGGACCTCATACTCACATCTAACATATACTTATGATATTGGAACACTCATGTCTGAAGGTTGGTATTTTTCTTTTCTTCCAAATTCGTATATCTTTGAGAGGACTTTGACAAAGCCCCAATTTTAGCATCAGAGGAACTTCAAGATTTCATATCCATCTTACTCTTTTTCTCATCCCTGCTTTGCTCCCTACTCAATGTCTTAAGGTCATGGGCATTGTGTTATTATGTTTGAGTTTTTCATTTGTGAGAAATTGCTGGAAAAATTTAAAAATATATGAGACTCAGAGAAGGAATTAGAAAAGAAAAAAATTAAAAAAGACTGGAAAATAATTTACTGGTTCCAAGGGAAAGTAGAGGCAGTGAAAGGGTTTGATGAATAAGGCAAACAATACAATAATAGTCAAAAAGTGGTGGAGCCAAAGAATTTACAGTAATTTACAGAATTTATCATCATAAAAATGATAATTGTTTACAAAAAATGAGAAGATACAGATGGGAATTTAATAAATATAGAAAGAATGGAAAGCTTTTCCTGCGTATTGTCAATAGGTTTACTGCTTTAAAAGATGGTATGCATTACATTTGTTTTATGTATTTTCAGTATACATGGCTATTTCCAGGAACGTGAGTCAGTAACAAGATTCAACTAAAAAATTATCTATTTACAGACTGCGAGTTTCAGGAGGCAGGGACTTTTATCTCTATGTCCCTGGCACAAAGCACAGGCCTGGATTGTGTTAGTTAAATAAATGAGTGCCCTACAAAGAGAAGATAAACCTTAGAGAAAGACAACTCCTGTTTTGACACCATGTTAGAATTATGGGTGCCATTGAAATTGGCCATAACAAGAAGGAGGAATTATCCAGTGCAATGACTCCCATATTCCAGGCCTTAGTCCAGCACCAGTCAGTTACTAAGTTGTCATTGATTTCTCTGTTAAAGAAAAAAAAAATACTACAATAAGTTTAACCTGAAGGTAAATTAATTCCACATTCTTAACTTCTGCCATTATGTTTTCTCTATTCCCCTTACAAAAACATTCATTTGCCCAATATAATAAAAATGGGTAGTAATTGGTTTGTTTTATTAACATACTCACTTGGCCAAATAGAAAAATAACACTATGATAATTCTCAAAAGTTGAGAATTTTACAAAAGTTGAGAATATTACTGATCACGATGTTCAAAAGTGTTATAAATGCCTCAGAAAATGAGAGTGAGCAAGCTCTGAGAAGACACTGTGTGGCCCAACAAGCAGAGAAATGTGCTGTCAGTTATGTTCCCCAGTGACCAGAAGAGCAGAGTCATGTGAGCAAACCACAGCAACAGAGGGAAATGCTGCAGAACTTGCCAGAGCCACACACAGAGTGGCTACATGATCCCACCATGAAAAAAAAAAATCACCAGAGAGGTTTTTGACATTGGGAAATATTCTTTGTGAAACATTGATATTCTAAGATTTTTACATCACTATAACTAACCTGTAAATGAAAAATATTTCTGTTCCTTTTATCAAATTTTCCTTCTGATACATTAGAGTCATAATACATACAAATTCAGGAGAATTTCATGCCACTGGACTTTCAGAGAAGATTTGCCAGGCTTTTTTAGTGGGAATTAAGCCAAGTGCAGGATCCCATAAAATATAATTTTTTAATGTATTTATTTTTTCAATAGTAATATTAATTAAATGAGTCTATTTGAGTAGATGGGAATGCATATTTATATTCATATGAATTTTAATTATTTTATTTTTAATGATTTTTTAAATAGTTTTTGGTCTTCATTTATTGTTTTAAACATCTAATTGAAATTCATTTTTTCCCACAATTTTTTGATTTTGATCCTAGCACCTATAAATTTATTAAGATGTATATGGGAAATTATTCTTCCAAGAATATTGTAACATTGTGGAGGTATCTTCTGTTGTTATCCCCCATCCAAACTGAGTCAGGCTGAACCAGAATAAATAGTTAGACCAAAGATTTAAAAATGATTAAATAAGGGCGCCTGGGTGGCTCAGTCGGTTAAGCAGCCGACTTCAGCTCAGGTCATGATCTCGCGGTCCGTGAGTTTGAGCCCCGCATCGGGCTCTGTGCTGACAGCTCAGAGCCTGGAGCCTGTTTTGGATTCTGTGTCTCCCTCTCTCTGACCCTCCCCCATTTATCCTCTGTCTCTCTCTGTCTCAAAAATAAATAAACGTTAAAAAAATTTAAAAAAATAAATAAATAAAAATAAAAATGATTAAATAAATTTTACAAAGCTCTTAAAAAAAAGCAATAGAGGCTATAAAACTATGTAATTAAAGCCTTTTACAGTTACAAGATTTTTTAATGCCATTAAAAGAATGTAAATGGTAATAAATACTCATCTTTTTCAGATTCCTAAAGAATATAGTTCCATAGACTTATATACAAAAGTATAATTGTCTTTATTTTCCTGAAACCCAATTTCTATTTTGAATATCTGTCTCATCAGGATGATAAACCTTAATCTTAGCTAATTTGACATCCCAATTTTTATTTTTCTAGAGCTCTAAATCCTGGGTGTTTACGTACTGCCACAGGATTGGGTAGAACACATTTGGTCCTCAATTGAGAAGATATGTAGACATTCACTAGGATGTCCAGCATCCCATCCAATCATCAGCCCACATGTGACACTTAGGACATCCTCATTCTTGCCAGGGTTCAGGTTCAGAAGTTCTCTCCACTGCCTCTATATTAATCTTAGTGTGTTTGTATTTCAGGGCTGCTGTAGCAAAAATACAATAGACTGAGGGTTGCTTATAAACCACAGAAATTTATTTCTCAAAGTTCTGGAAGCTGAAAGACTGAGATCAGAGCACCAGCATGGTCAAGTTCTGGTGAGGGCCCCCTTCCAGAAGGAAGGTAGGTTGCTGACTTTTCACTGGGTCCTGATAAGGTGGAAGGCACTTCACATGGTGAGTTACCTCTGAGGGCTCTTTTATAAAGGCACTAGCCCCATTCATGAGGGCTCTACCCTTATGATCTAATTAGTGCTCAAAGGCCCCACCTCCAAATGCCATCATATTGGGCATTAAAATCAACATATGAATTGGGGGGAGGGGAATATAAACACTCAAGTCCATAGCACTTAGGGACCCAGGAATCATCTCCACCAGGCTCTCTCTGTTCTTTCTATCCAAATACATCAAGCAGTCATTTCCTCTCTGAAGCTTTGCCAAATCCCAAGCCTTTAAGTCTGAAAATTGAAGATTTTATCTCAGAAGCAGGGGTATGCATCTCTTTCTCTGTGACCAAAAATCACCAGCTCCTTCAAGTCTGGGGTAATCTTCAGCTATCTCCACTTGAAACTTCCACCCTTAATCATGTTTTGAGAGTAGAAGAATCTTTTCTTTTTTTATCAGATGTTTTTGCTTCAAAGAGCACCTAATAAAATCTCCAGTGTGGCTGTGCCTTTGGAAACACAAAAGCCAGAGACTCTAATCTTATTTTTTAGTTTCCAACCTAACAAACACACTCTCCTAAGGGGAAATGTCAGTAAGAAACATCAATTTTTTTAAATTATATTGTTATTTTCTAAACCCATCAACTATTTTCAACCATTTAAGATGACTTTTCTTTCAATCTTTATCATTTTACAGATAATCCATTGTTTCTCCTTCCCTCTGAGTGTGTTGTGGTGTTTTAGATTTCCAACAGGCATTTTAAAAGTTTGATTTTTGTGTGAATACAGCAAAATGTTATTTTTTCCAACATTTATAAGATTCTGGAGGATTTCACAGCATTTAATTTCTACATAATTAAGCTCAGGATGGTAGACAAGAAAAGTATAACAGCACATCCTGAAGAAAAATGAGGTTTGTGATTTAGTCTGAAATTTACAGGATGTGAATTACAGTTCATGCATATTCTTTTGGTTTGCTAATTTATAATTCATTTACTTAATAATGGAAATAGCCTCAGGAGAGAAATGTACGTTTTCAAGACTTTGGAGGATAAGATTTGAAAATTTAATTAATGGTTCAATTTATTAACTATTAAATACTATAGAATGGTTAACCCATCTCCAGATACATAAATGTTCTTAAACAAGAATTGAAAGGTGAGTATCTTTTAAATACTTTTAGTTTCAAAGAGAATTGATTGGGTGCGGGGGAAGGAGAATATTTAGTATGAGATAGAACTACTATTTAAAATTAGAAAGCAAGTGATTATTTTGAAAGCTTGTTCTACTCCTGTTGGTTCTCAATTCTAGCTGTATATTGGAAACACCTTGGAGAATTTTTTTTTAAATGCCTATGTTTTAGATCCATCTATAGAGATTTTGATTCAACTGATCTGGAATGAGGCATTTTTTTTCAAAACCACTCAAGGTTATTTAAAATGTGCAGCCAGGTTTGAGCACCGCAATTCTATATCATTAGGTCAGAGAGCAGCTAAACACGAGAAGGAAAATTATACAGTGCTAGTTTCCCAAAAGAATAAAATTAAACTCTCCTGAACCTAGTTCTTACAAGACTAACAGTGTTCCACAATGTAAGGAAAAACAAATATTCTTTATATAGGGCCTACACAGCAATGACAGGAATGAATATATATTATTTTTAGAAATCAGTTCACCCATTTTCCATGCCCTGATGAGTAGGAAGCAAAGTCATTGGCCTGGGCTGGGTCTTAAAAGGCTGAGCTAGATTTGATAGAAGCCAAAGCTACCCCAGAAATTAAAAACTCTGGAAGACTAGATGTCAAAATAGGTCCAAAATGAGAAGAAAACTGGGACTAGAAACAACAGGGGACAGACAAATCCAAGGACATACTCAGAAATGGAGTCCCAAACTCCAATCGTCAGTGGAAGGAAGCATTTTAGTAACAACAGAGAGTCCACGGGTGTGGAGCACAGTTAGAACAACCACCACCAGAAAAAGGATTTGGCTTAATTTATAAGAAATGATACTCGACAAAGTCATTATTATTATAATGAGGTATTGTACTTGAATCCACAATGAACTGCGATTTGCAGATTTGCAGATAGTAGACTGCAGCTCTGGAATTATCTATGTGCATTAATTGACATCCATAGAAAGTTCTGGGGTCTGGGAAGAAGAAGAAGAAGGAAAAGATAAGAATATGTAGGCTTGTGCATGCACTGAACTAGGAATCTAGTGAGAGGAAGAAATGAAAATAGAGGTGAAAGCACAGTGAGCATCTTCCTGCCTAGCCCAGTGGACTGGCATAGACATTATATGGAGAGAAACATCTGGGAGCAGAAAGACCTAGTGTACTTCTCTAGGAAAGCCTATGTGGAAGTCAGGCACAAGAAATCTCAAGGAATCTTGTTTCAGGGCTAGGAGACAGACACAAAATAAAATTAAAGCAAGAAGCATTTTACATGCTCTTCCCCAGACTAGGGTTAAGCCCTGGGGCTCAGGGTTGTCACCAGCAACCTGACTTACAGGGCATAGAAGAGATATTAGCAAGGAACCACAGGGGCCCTTGAATGCCTATGAGATATCTTCAGAAGATAAGTAAATATACATGGAGAACTTTGGGAGTTAAGAGCGGGTCTTGCATGAGCAGGGTAACTTAAAAAGCCCTCTTTATGTGGATTTTAATACCAAATAACTTCATTTATGCCCACAGGCTTCAGCCTGGGTTATTTGAATTACATGGTTACTTAATGAAGCATTGTTTCATACACTTTCTATAAAGTCGTCTCACTTTATAGAAACTCAGTAGATGATGACACAAGTTTTACTCTCATTTCATATTGAAATTCAAAAAAGATCAATACCTGCTCAGTATCACCCATCATGAAATTTAACTTTGTTTCCTGATTTAAAATAATAATAACAATAACAATAATAATAGTAATAATAAACCCTGATACTTGCCACTGGGCATGCTCAAGGCACAAGTGGGGGCCTCTGCTCATGACTACAGCTCTTCATTGAAAAAGTCTGTGTTCCAAAGAAGAAACAGAAACGACAGACTTTGTTACACAATAATGAGATGCTCACATACTGATGCATTTGAAAACATTTGTTGATAACACTACATGCTAAGAGGAATTTGTTGGTATCATGGATGCCAGTGAACACTATTTTCAACAGTACTTTTAAAAAATGATGAAATCTTTCTTTTATAGCCAGCCCTCATACCAATTCCTAATTAAAACTGAGAGAATAATATGAAATTATGCTCCTGGCAACTATGTGTAAGATAATTTTTTATGCTGTCTTGACCCAGTTTAAAGGCCCCACCTAGAGGCTGCTGCTGATTGAGTCCATATGCCCAGCCTCTTCCCTTATCAGAGTCCCATACTCTGGGCCACACACACCAGCCCTGATTGTATCAGGGCAAACATCTAGGGGCAGCCTCCATGTTCCAGAACCTGCAAGTTATTCAAATTGCCAATCTACAGGGAGCCCACAAAACCTAGCTAAACTCACCAATCTTACCATATATAAGCTGCCTCCTATAGTTCTAGCTTGTTGTTACCCTGTCCCTGGATACAGTTCCCTATGTGTCCCTGAGTTACAACTTTCTGTTATTTAGAACAGTAAGTAACGAAGAACTATACCTTTCATCTGTCTCATCGACCCCAGTGTCAGTGTGTTGTTCTGCCATAAAAATATAAAATAAAATACCTTTAAATCTGTTAGAGACTGAATGTTTCCCAAAAATTCATATGCTGAAGCACTAACCCTCAATGTGATGGTATTAGGAAATGGGGCCTCTGGGAGGTAATTAGTTTCAAATGAGGTCATGAGGATGGATCCTCCATGATGGTATTAGTGCCTTTATGAGAAGAGGAAGAGACATCAGAGTTTCCTCTCTCCACCATGTAAGGATACAGCAAGAAGGCAGCTGTCAGCAGGCCAGGAAGAAGATCCTCACCAGAACCCAGTCTTCCTGGTACTGATCTCAGATGTCTAGCCTCCAGAACTGTGAGAAATAAACTTCTGTTGTTTAACCCATCAAGTCTATGGTATTTTGTTATAGCAACTAGAGCTAAGAAAAAAATCTTACAAATACCATGCAATGAAGGCAAGATGAGGTAGCTCTTTGGAAGTACAATATGTTCTGGTGCTCTGACTTTACACAAGTATGGAAATTGGAGAATTAGGTAGTTAGCTTGACTCTCTTTGACTATTTCTTCCAAATATCTGTTACCTCCTCTGGACTTTTAACAGATGAGATTGAGTTTGAGGCACCTGCCTAAATGCAGGAACATCACCATGAAAAGAGATCTCTCTGTTTTAGTGAGCAGAATACAGGTGGCCCCAATTTACACTAGGTTTGGAAAATAACTCTTGGCTGGCTGGCTGGTTGGATACAGGGCCATGTCACCAATTCTAGGAGAGTCTAAGTCTTCTAGCTTTCATGTGAGAACACTTAGTAACGTTAAAACATGAAAATGAGAGATCAGTTTACATTGCTTTTAACTTGTTAATATCACACAATATCAAAACCCCAAGATATAATTTTGAAGGGCCCAGGGATAGAAAGTCAAGCCATCGTGTACTTCTAGCTCAAAAGAAAAGAAACCCAAGCAGTTATGTTTACTAATAAAGACATCCTTCCTCACGCACAGCAACGTATGCCATATCGTTGGCATCCATTGTGACTTATGTTTGAAAAAAAACAAAAGAGAAGACTGGGAGTTAGGAAGACTTACAAAGATAAAAGTCAAACAATGACCAAGATCAGAGACAAAGAGAGAACGTTGTGTCCTACAATTGTAGATGATAACACTAACAAAGCATTAATGGCTGGCTGATTCAGGTCACCTGCTCCTCACCATTGCCTTTGAAATCTGTAGGGTATCCGCATGTGGAAGGTATGTAAGGTGACTGAAAATTAGACTAACTTGAAGCTATATTTGATATGCTCTCACTGATTTCTGAAGCAAAAAGCAAACTTCAAAGTCAGATAGCTTCAGGTCACTATGAAACAGGAAAGGTAAATAAATTCCTGGCATTCTACTTAAAGCTTTTTATTGATGAAAACTAGAATAGCACCATGAAATTCAATTTCAGAAGAAGGTAAGAAAAAGGCTTTGAGATCTACAACATATTGAATGGAAGCAAGGACACTTGAATTTTTTTTAAGCCTAAGAATATAAACTTTTTAAAGTTAGCAATTTAGGCTGTTTCTTTGGAAAGTTCTAATCATTTCAAAGACCTACTAAGTATATTAAACTAATTTTAGAGCTTATAATATTAATCCTTATACTGGTATGGAAAAATCCTAGTAACAGAGGTCATTCTGGAGAATGCTGTAGATATCACATACAAATTTAGCAGCAACCTATAGGTCTCATAAGAAAAATGTTTTCTAGTATATGGGAGACTTGGAACAAAGAAATGGCCAAAGAAAAGAGCAAATTGCCTTCATTTTAAAAAATATAACCTCTTTCAAACAAGTCAAGTCACTTTCAGTGCACTTGAAATGAGATAGTTCATTTAAATTGCTTTTCAAGTTTGATTAGCATTCATTTTATCTAAGGAAAAACATTGTTCATACACAATATTATAATTACATCTA
Organism: Panthera tigris; assembly: GCF_018350195.1. Taxonomy (NCBI): domain Eukaryota; kingdom Metazoa; phylum Chordata; class Mammalia; order Carnivora; family Felidae; genus Panthera; species Panthera tigris. Next base: position 168,896,628 of record NC_056667.1, read on the forward strand.
TTTGCCATACTTAGCTAAAAGAATTTCCAGACATCTACAGCTGATAATTAAAAATTAATTCAAATTTTTCCTATACTATTTTCACCTTAGCAGTGCTTCTTTCCACAAAAAAAAGAAAAGAAAAATATACCTTTAGAGAGTTGTTGGCATTAGTTGACCTAGAAATGAAATCCTAGTGCCCTAGAACTATTGAATGACTCCAGAGGAATTTGCACTTACAAAGTATCTTATTTATTCTCGCTTGGCCTCAATCTGATTATTGTTATTTTTAACTTACATTTTAAGAAAGAAGGATGTGAGGCAAGCGGTGGCTCTCAGCAAGCAGTGTCTGAGAGGAAGGAGGTAACCCATTGGGGTCTAAGGGCCTCCAGCAAGAAGCTAAAGAGAGTTTGTCCAAGAAGAAAATGCCCCCAAGTAATTTTTATGAAATCTGAGATGAATATATTTTCATATCTTTTAAGTTAGCGTATGTCTCATAATTAATGATGCTAGAAAAGCCTAGTTTAAATAGCATCCTATTTTCTTTCATTGTGTCACACAAAATAATGAGCCTTTGACAACTGAGGGCATGCTAGAATGGATGAAATATGGAGGAAAACAACAGGGCATGTTCTTCATGAAAAACCCCAAGAAGTGACATGGTACCATATAGCCTATTAATGGTCTGTGAAGAACCCAAGGGAATGAATAATACAAATGATCTGAGACATGGTAGTCATTTTCTTTTTTAAAAAAATATCTTTATTTTAAAAAATTATTTAATGCACATGTACAATTTTATATAGTATGATTATATTTCTGTTTTCATAGTATATTTCTGTAATCATAGTATGATTACATTTCTGTTATGTTTCTGTTTTCTATTCGTTTTTGGTCTTTTTGAAATATTATTTCTTTTCATTGTTTGCTTGTCTCTCTGTAATGGACACACTCTAATTTTGAACCCCTCCAGTGATCTGTATCCTTGTAGTAATCCCCTGCCCTCGGGTGTTGGCGGGACCTTTCTCCTAACCAATAGAATATGGCAAAGGTGATGGGATGGGATATCACATTTCTGATTACATCCCTTTTTATAAGACTCTATCTTAGCTGATTTAGCAACAGGAGATTCTCCTCCTGGCCTTGAAGAAGCAAACAGCCATGTTGTGAACTGACTAGAGAAAGAAACACATGACAAGGAATTGCAGGTGGGCTCTAAGACATTAGGGTGGCCTCAAGCCACCAGCCGGTAAGAAAACAAGGCCCTCAGCCATACAGTCACAAGAAAATGAATGCCACCAGGGTGCCTGGGTGACTCAGTTGGTTTGCTTCTGCCTTTGGCTCAGGTCATGATCTCACAGTTTGTGGGTTCAAGCCCCACGTCAGGCTCTGTGCTGACAGCTCAGAGTCTGGAGCCCACTTCGAATTCTGTGTCTCCCTCTCTCTCTGCCCTTCCCCCACTCACGCTCTGTCTCTCTGTCTCTCTGTCTCTCTCTCTCTCTCTCTCTGTCTCAACAATAAATGAACATTTAAAAAAATTTTTTTTTTAATTTTTTTTTTATAACATTTATTTATTGTTGAGACAGAGAGAGACAGAGCATGAACGGGGGAGGGTCAGAGAGAGGGAGACACAGAATCCGAAACAGGCTCCAGGCTCTGAGCTGTCAGCACAGAGCCCGACGCGGGGCTCGAACTCACGGACCGCAAGATCATGACCTGAGCTGAAGTCGGCCGCTTAACCGACTGAGCCACCCAGGTGGCCCTAAAAAAATTTTTTTTAAAGAAAGAAAATGAATACCACCAACTGTCATGTGAGCTTGGAAAAGCATCACAAGCTTCAGAAGAGAATTCTGTCCCAGCAACACCTTTACTGCAGCCTTGCTAGATGCTGAGCAGAGGATTCAGCTGAGCACATTTTTATCCTGACCCATAAAAAATACGAGAAAATAGGTGTATGTTCTTTTAAACTTCTACATTTGTGTTAACTTGTTATACAATGGCAGACAATTAATACATTACCCTTCTCTTTTTTCTTTCTCCTGTCTACCCACAGCATCACTATCACCGTCACCACCTGGGTAAAAGGTGACAGGGACTCTTAGATTACAAAACTATAAGTATTTACAAAACACACATGTATTTAGAGTGCGGGGAATCTCACTTATATTTCAAAACTTGGATCTTATGCAACATCATCTGCATCCTGATCCATTTGCTCAGTCACCAATACTGCATAGAAATCTTTCTGAGTTTCCAAGTATGGTTCTATAGAGTCTTTAATGGATACAAAAGAGTCCATGGTATAAATGTGCTATGATGGGCATTCATTTTGTTTCCAATTCTTTGCCACTATGAATAATGTTACAACCAATATTCTGTATACAATCTTCATGAGTGCTATTATTTCTACTGGCTAGATTCCTAGGAGAGAGACTGCTCCATCAAAGTCAACTATGCATTTGTTTCTTTTAATAGTACCACATTGCTTTCCAAAAAGGATGCAATAATTTACATTTTTGTTAGTAAAATCTGAAAATATACTCACTTCTCCATCCCTGGGCAGAAAGTGGTATTTTCCTCCTTTTTAATTTTGGGCAGTCTGAGAGATACACAGGTGTAAACTTAATTTACTTTTGCCTGCCTGTAAGGATTCTGAATCCTTTTTATTAGATCTTCTATGATTTGCCTGGTGTTAGCCTTTGCATATTCTTTTCTTGGATTATTTCCTTGTCCATTTGTAAGAACTCTTTATGCATTATAGATATTAGCCTTCTGTCTGTGTTCTGCATACAAATATATTTTCTAAATATATTGTTTTTTCTATTCACTTTAAAAATGTTTTTAACATTTATTCATTTTTAAGAGACAGAGAGACAGAGTGTGAGTGGGGGAGGAGCAGAGAGGGAGGAAGACACAGAATCTGAAGCAGGCTCCAGGATCTGAGCTGTCAGCACAGAGCTGATGTGAGGCTCGAACTCACGAACCACAAGATCGTGACTTGAGCTGAAGTTGGATGCTTAACTGACTGAGCCACCCAGGTGCCCCTCTATTCACTTTTTTTAATGTTTATTTATTTATTTTGAGAGAGAGAGAAAGAGAAAGTGTGAGCAGGGGAGGGGCAGAGAGAGAGAGGGACAGAAAAAAATCCCAAGCAGGCTCTGCTCTGTCAGTGCAGTGGGGGCTCAGATCTCACAAACCGTGAGATCACAACTCAGCCAAAATCAAGAGTCAGATGCTCAACCGACTGAGCCACCCAGGCGCCCCTCTACTTACTTTTTAAAAAATAAAATTCTTTCCCCTCAGTTTATACCCATGTTCTTCTGGATTTTTTTGTAGGTGTTCATTATTGTGTTTGTGTTAAATTTAATTTTTAATCCACCCAAAATTCATCTATATGGCGTGAGGTACTGGTGCAATCATATTTACTTCCTGATGGATAGCCAGTTGGGCTAGCACCATATGGCACAAAAACCATCATTTTCCCAATGAGCTAAAATACCACCTTGGCCATATGTTAAATTCTCATCCTCACCAGGAACTATTTTCAGACTTTTGATTCTTTTCCACTGGTCTGTTCTGATGCCAATGCCATATTGATTTAAATACAGTAAGTTACAGCATGTTCTCTTCTAGTAAGGCAAGTTCTCCTTTCTAGTCCTCTTCTCAAAAATACCTTACCTTAAGTATCTATTCCTTCAAAAAAATTTTTGAAGACTTCATCATATTGAAAAAGTTAGTTTGTTGGGAGTTCTAATTAAAACAGGAATTTCACTTTTATATTAACATTTAGAAGATTCACACTTAAATGTTATTAGTCCTTTGCACCCAAAAATGTATTCCAGCCCCTTATTCACATCTCGCGTTATATTCTTCGAAACAAATCTGTAGTGTTCTTTGTATTTTAATTTTTTTTAACGTTTACTTATTTTTGAGAGAGAAAGACAGAGCACGAGTGGGGGAGGAGCAGAGAGAGAGGGAGACCCAGAATCTGAAACAGGCTCCAGGCTCTGAGCTGTCAGCAGAGAGCCAGCCGGACGCAGGGCTCAAACCCACGAACTGAGAGATCATGACCTGAGCCAAAGTCCGAACTCAACCTACTGAGCCATCCAGGCACCACCAGATCTGTAGTTTTCCACATAAGGATGAGTCCAGCACAAGTTCTCTCCTTGAGACTCTCACTGGATCCAGGGACTCACTGTAACACAGACATCATAAGCCCAGAAAATTTTCTCCTTCTCTCCTTTCCCCCTCCATTTCCTTTTCTTTTTGATGTTTACTCATTTAATGAGAATCTGGGTCCCTACAATAACAAAACACTTAAACATGATTAGGTATTACATATTTGGGGATTTGCTTTAACAGAAGTCAACTTAGTAAAAGCAAATTTTGCATAAAGGCAACTAAAAACTTTTGCACAATCCGCTTTTCTTCCACTCTGGCAAGGTTTCCACATAGAAATATTTCTCTTCAGTTTTATCAGGTATCATGTTAGGAAATTGTCAAAATTTGTAATATTTGTTGTTCTTACAAATATAAGTTGAACTCAAGAGTGCAGAAGAAATGGCAATAATATTTGCTTTTGTAATTCCCGTAAGTAGGAAGCGTTACCAGTCAAATCAATGGAATCAGATACATTGATACTAAATTATAGTGGGTGCTTTCTTTTTCCTTTTTTTATGCTAATTGTAAACAACTTTCAGAGCGTTTTATTCATTGCCAGACTGAAGTATGTAAGATGTGAGAAAGAGTTGGTTTGGGTTGTGAGGAGATAAATGGAAAAGGAAGAAAGTTTTCAGGATAATAACATGTAAATGCATGAACGTGAATAACATGTAAATGCATGAACGTGAATACACACACACACACACACACACACACACACACACACACAAAATCAGGTATATTTTTTCCAGACAAATATTTCATCAGATTTGAAGTCAAGCAAAAACACAATAGGTTTTCTTTAACTGTACCACCACTGGAAATAAGATTTTAAATTGCCAGTATATTTTAACCAGACCACTTTTATCCTAGAAGCCAAATATACAAAATCTGAGATTTTTACTATCAACTTTGCAAGATTTCTCATTCACCTGAGCAAATGAAAGGAGAAGCGCAAGCTTAAATCTTCCATTTTAGGGGTGCCTGGGTGGCTCGGTCGGTTAAGTGACCAACTTCAGCTCAGGTCATGATGTGGTTTGTGAGTTTGAGCCCTGCATCAGGCTTTGTGCTGACAGCTCAGAGCCTAGAGCCTGCTTCAGATTCTGTCTCCCTCTCTTTCTGACCCTCCCCTGCTCACCTCTGTCTCTCTGTCTCTGTCTCTCTCTCTCATAAATAAACATTTAAAAAAAATTTAAAGCTTCCATTTTACATATTCAACAATACATAATTATATTTCCCTTTTTATTTGTAATTATGTCTCTGCTGCTCTAGTTGCCTTTTTTCTGCCTCTAGTGATAGGATAGCTCTGTTAGACCACAAGGAGTAAGTCTTTTACCTTGAAAATTATGCTTGCTTTCTTTCATAACTCCTTTGCCCAACTGGGTTCTAAACTGATGGTAAGCAATTTCCTATTTTTGCAAAGTTAAGAAATAATGTTTCAAGTATCACTATAACTGAAAACAAATGGAATACAACAAAGAATTATTTATAGCAATTCAAATTTCATTTTTAAAGATTATTACACACAGGTTTACATAGGTCCCCTCAAATTTATGTAGGAGAATCAATTTCATGATGTAGGACAGTCTCAAATTATGACGGCTATACGGTGACAATGCTGCTTTGTTTCTCTCTGAATTTACTTCATTAAATAAAAGGCATGTGTTTTTTTTTTTCCAGAAACTGAAGAAAACATAAAATGATTTTATGACATCACAGTAAAATCAAACCATGTGACTTGGTAGCGTTCAGGTTCTACTCTATCCATTTAGGTCTTACAGACTTACTTTCCAATCATGCTACATTACAAATAAAGATGAATGTCATGGTGGCTCCATTAGCTACAACGAAAACAAATTAAAATTTAAATGGCATGATGAATAGACTTACTCAAATATAGTGAAGACTGAAATGTCTTGATAACAGGTAGGCTTGAAATGGGTTGATATTACAACATGAATAAGATTTTAGTTGCTCAGGTCAACAATATGCCATAGATTGCATGGACAGTTTTTAAAATAATAGCTTTATCCAGGCTCCTGGGTGGCTCAGTCTGTTAAGCATCTGACTTTGGATCAGATCATGATCTCACAGTGTGTGAGTTCGAGTTCCACTTCAGGTGAGCTCACGCCCCACTTTGTGTGAACACGAGCCCCACTTTGGATGAGCCCCGCTTCTCTCTCTCCCATCATGGGATTCTCTCTCTCTCATCTCTCTGTCTTTGCCCCTCGCTCACTTGCAATCAATCAATCAATAAAAGCTTTATCCATGCAGTCAAAGAGATTTTCCTCATCTAATACTGGATTAAGAAAGTCCACTCTGTCCCACCCTGCTCCAGCCCAGTATTTGTGCTTTTCTTCCTGTTTCTTATCCACATTATCTTCCAGGACCCCCATAAGTGCCAGTCATTTTTACAAAGCCTAAATAAAAACTCATTCACAGTAAAATAAAAATGTCTGGTGTTATGTCTAGTACTTTGTATTTGGAATATTCTTAATATTGACATGAAAGTCTTTGTCCCTTATTAAAGGAAGCCATGGAGAAAAGGTAGCAGTGGGGGCGGGGGGGGAGGGGTGTTAACTTGTGACTTGAGTCATGGACTTCTTCCAGAGGGAATAGGAAGAACATGACTTTTAGATCCACATTTTTCTCACTTTGCCCCCGTTCCTATGCCATTCTGCCCTTATATCAGATATTCTCTTAAATCTTTCTAATCAGTTTGCCTGCATCTTAAAAAAACACAGATCCCAAAAATACACTTTTACCTATCTCAAAAATCTAGGTCCACATGAAAGGATTAAAAAGACAGCCATTCAGGGGCGCCTGGGTGGCTCAGTTGGTGGAGCGTCCAACTTCAGCTCAGATCATGATCTCATGGTTTGTGAGTTTGAGCCCCGTGTCGGGCTCTGTGCTGATGGCTCAGAGCCTGGAGCCTGCATCAGATTCTGTGTCTCCCTCTCTCTCTGCCCCTTCCCTGCTCATGCTCTGTCTCTGTCTTTCAATAATAAATAAACATTAAAAAAATTTAAAAAAAAAGACAGCCATTCAACTTCAAGTTTAGTAGAAATCTTATCTGACATATCAGCTAGTGAATTAAAGTGTAAAGAGGTGAATCATCAAAAAGTATTATATACATACTTTAAACATTTTACTTGAATTTAAAATATACAAACATATATTCACTTTCCAGTTTTTTCATGTAGAGCCCAAAATTTTTGTGAGTATAAATTTACTGCCTGGGACTCCAATGAGTTTTGCACGATTTCCTGTGTAAACCACACTCCTAATGCAGTCTAGGATTTTCAATTTTCATTTTTTAATATGAAATCTCAGAAATGTGGCCCTTCAGAGTAATCTGAATAGGAAATCATTTTATATTGTATAATTCTTTTCTAATGTTTTTACTGATATCTCACTAATACTTAACCTGATAAGATTTTTAAGTGACCTTTTTAATGGAATCTTTCCAAAGCATTCAGGTTAGTTATCATAGAGACATCAGTTTCTTTTCAGTCTGTCAGCCTCTGGAATATTTAATTAAAATGATCTTCTTGTGATTACCAAAAAAGCTGACAGAAATAAAGTGTGGGGACAAGCTTCCTGACTTAAGGTAGATAAATATTAGCCTGTCCCAGGAGGAGCAGAAATGACAGAGCAATCCTCAGCTATCCACATTCAGTTTGCTCTGGACATGGCTAGGTTTTGCAGAGGGAATGCAGAGTACCAGTTTAACTGGCAAGGTAGATAAATGGAAGATGAATTGAGGTACAGAGCCTCTACTCAAATACAATATGACCTCATGGACCAACATAACTCCAATAAAGCTTGAACCAGACATAGGAAAATCCGGTTATCCCAGAGAGTTCTCTCAGGAGATTTTCTCTGCAGAAGAGATCAAACACAGAGGATGTACCATGACCATTTCCAATGTGTTTACAATACTAAGATAATAAGTATTTGAGGAAATGAAAATAACTCCAGGAACAGGGTAGACTAAAGAGCACAAACAACTGAAACAAATCAAGCCGTAGCAGAAAAAGAAGTAGCAGCTTTGCTGAAAGAAGTTTTTAACTGTCATTTTTGCAGCATGAAACTGATCCTATTACCATTTTCTGTTACACTAAGGATTGCAGGTGTCACTATTATAATGCAAAATCCTCATCTCACATGGGTAGTGTTTTGTGGTATTCAGAGGGGAAAAAAACAACTTTCTAATGTGAGGACTAAAGGAAAATAAAAGTCTACAAAATACTTGATAAAATAAGAATGAATTGTTTTAACAGCAGTGGCATATCAGAGTGATCAAAATTCGTGTAGCAGATATAGATGATGATTCATCTTTACTAGACCCTTAATTACTACATTCATCTTAATGATTTGAACCTGTTCCAGAAATATTTAAACCAGGTGCAAAATAAAAGGCAGCATAAAACGTCGCTCCATGTGAAAATAAACTGCAGTTACCATTATTATAAGTAAGACCATGCGACTTAAAGGATATCAATAGCATAGTCTGAATTCTAAAATTTAGAAGAATAAATCAGATATCTTTCATTATGAAAACATGCTCTCATAATCTGATTGTGAGGAGGGGAGAATGGGATAAACAGCTACATTTTGAATGGGGATAAAAGGGTTTCTTATTTCATCAATAGTAAAATCCTTTATTTTTTCATTTTAAAATTTTTTTATCTTATACACCATGACCAAGTGGAATTTATCCCAGGTATGCAAGGCACATTCAACATTCAAATATCAATTAATGTAATCATCAACAAGAATAAAAATCATATAATCATATTAATAAATGTACAAAAAGCATTTGACAAAATCCAACACCCATTCATGATTAAAACACACACACATGCACACACACACAGACACACACACCTCAGCAAACTAGGAATGTAGTGGGAATTACAGTGGAACTTCCTTAACTTGATAAAGAACATTTACAAAAAACCTTCAGCTAACGTCATATGTAATTATGACAAACTAAAAATTTCCCCCCTAAGATCAGAAACAAGCCAAGGATGACTCCTCTTACCACTTCTGCTCAAGATTGTGCTGGAAGTCCTAGGTAATGCAATAAGACAAGAAAAGGAAGTAAAATATATACAGATTGGGAAGCAAGAAATAAAACTGTCTTTGTTCACAGATGACATAGTTGTTTATGTAGAAAATCCCAAAGAATCAAAAAAAATCACTTCTGGAATTAATAAACAATTATAGAAAAATGACAGGATATAAGATTAATATCCAAGAGCGGCATTATCACCAAAGACTTTCTCATTGATATAACTGAAATTAAAAGGCACCTTAAAAGGGTCTCGGTGTTATTTAGTACCATGTATGTATTTCTCTTCCCAAACCAAATATTGTACCAACAAAACCAACTAAACACACCCTTTTTATACTGACCTTTCACTGAAAATTCACAGCACATGTATTTCTAGACAATTTAAATATTTCCTCTTTGATTCTTAGCTCCAGCTGAGACGTTGTGCCTTCCAACTCCATTCTTAGTACTTCCCATGGCTTGGCAAAAAAAAGGCTCCTTTCAGCATAGATGCGAAAGAGCTAAGAAAGAATGGCTTAGGACAGGGATATGGTGGAAGGTTAAGATGGCAGAATGAAGTTTTCACAAGACGCAACTATGGCCTTTGCTTTTGTTTTCTACCTTAGTGAAAAATTTGCCATTTCTGCATGATTTCAGGTTGAATAAAACCATGTTGTGGATCAAAAAAAAAAAGAATTTTATATTAAAGTTTCTTTTAATTCAGACTTTTAGATATATAATAGATAATTCACATGGTCAAAAATTACAAAGTTTAAAACAATGTACAGTAAAGATTCCTTCCAAGATTATCTCCATCTGCCCAGTTCCCAATTGTTTCCTTCCCAGTAACAACTGTTTTATATAATGAGTGTATACACACACACACACACACACACACACACACACACACACACACACTTTGTCAATTTACACAAATGGTTGCATATTATACCTTCCTATACCTTACTTTTTCATTTAACACTGTATCTTTAAAAACTTTCTAAGTCAGTACATAGAGCACTTTCTTCTTTGTTTTTAACAAGTGAAAAATATTTAATTGTATTAATGTGTCATAATTTATTTAACCAATATACTCTGTAGATTGGCACATCTATCATTTCGCACGTTAAGAATTTATCTATGAGAAATAAAGCTACTGGTTTAAAAAAGTGAAATGTACATTTGTAATTTTGACAAATATTGTCAATTGCCCTTTATATGCAGTCACTTTTATTTATACCACTCTGAGCAATGAATAGGAGGGCTTGTTTCCTGTTACTAATAGATTACATTATAAAACTCAAAATTTTGCCAATATGACAAAAGAAATGGCTCCAGTGTAGCTTTTGTATGCATGTCTCTAATATTCAGTGAGGTTGCTACCTTTTTATATATTTTTAAATTATTTGTATTTTGTTAATTGTGAGCTATCTGTTCATATTTTTTGCCTTCTTATACTTTGGGTTATCAGTCTTTTGTTGAGCCTTAGTAGCTTTCCATATAATGGTGAGATTAACTGTTTGTTTGCGATGTGGGTTATAGAATTTTTCCAAGTTTGCAATTTGTCTTTTGACTTACCATGTTGTGTTTTGTCATGAAGATTTTTTTCTTTTTATATTTCCAAATTTACTAATCTTTTTTAATTGAGGGTCCTGGATTTCGATTCCTATGTAGAAAAGCCTTCCCATTGAAAAGTGAATTTTCATCTAGAATTTAAGGGCTTCTTTTTTTTTATATGTAAATTCTTAATGCATTTGGAATTTATCGTAGTATGTAATTTACAATGTGCATCCAATTTTACTTTTTCCAAAAAACTACCCATTGTCCTAAGACCATTTGTTAACCAATCCACTTTTACCCTCCTGTTTTGAGATAGCCCTTTGTAATATACTAGATTTTTGTATCATTTATTTGTAGCTGCTATTTATTGATATACATATTCTTTGTTGAATATTGAGACATGAAGTGTCTTATGCCAGGAAATCCATCCCCTACAAGTATTGCTCCTTTTTTGAGAGTTTTTCTCAATATTCCCATTTGTATATTTTTTCTATAAAAACATTATAATCAGTTTTCCTAGTATAAAAACACTTGGTATTCTTTTGGATCACTTTACATTTGTACCATGAATAATTGAAGGAATTTACATTGGACTATCTTATAATTTCATGAAGAATTGATAATTTCATGATTTTTAAATTTTCCTGTCAAAACCTTGCTATGTCTTCCCATTATATCATTTCTTTTATGTCTTTCAGTAGCATTTTAAAGTTTTCTAAATATAGGTTTTATATTTCTTGATGTGTTGATTCCTAGGTATTAAAATAATACCTGGAGTCATTTGTTCTATTATTTCATAGTTGTTTCTTGTATAATAAAAACTGTTGAGGGGAGCCTGGGTGGTTCAGCCGGTTGAGCGTCCGACTTCGGCTGGGGACATGATCTCACAGTTTGTGGGATGGAGCCCCGTGTCGGGCTCTGTGCTGACAGCTCAGAGTCTGGAACCTGCTTCAGATTCTGTGTCTCCCTCTCTCTCTGACCCTCCCCCGTTCATTTTCTGTCTCTCTGTCAAAAATAAATACACATTAAAAAAAATTTTTTTAACTGTTGATTTCTCTATATTAATTCTACATCCCACTACTTTACTGAATGTTCTTATGTGATAGGTTTTCAATTGATATTTTTTATGTAATCATATCATCTTGAAATAGTGTTTTTATTTATTTCCTAGTAGTTACATGAAGGAGAATAGATAGGAAAATATTCTTTGAATTCTTTCATGTTCAAAACAGTTTATTCTAGCCTTTAATCTTAAAGAACATTTGGCTGCTTAGAAAATTACTGAATCACACATTATTTGAGGATCTTGTAAGATTTGTTCCACTGCCTTCTAAAGTTGAATTTACTTGAGAAATCTGAGGTCAGTGTGATTTTTCATATATAGATATAGATATAGATATAGATATAGATATATAGATATATAGATATGACTAGATGTCCAAGAGATTCGTTCTTTATCCATGAAGTTTCATACTTTCATGAAGTGATATTTCAGTATTGACCATTCTGGGCTAGTTTCCCTGGGCACATGGTGTTTCCCTTCATTATTTAGATTCAAATCTTTTATTTCATTATTTTATTCAAATCTTTCATTTAGAGCCCTAAAGAGCAAAGGTAGAGATCAAGAAAATAATTTTCTTGAATTCTATCTTTATTTTAGGGATTCTAATTATGCAATGTTACATTTTTATTGCCTCACTTCAATATTTACCATCTTTCTCTAATCTGAATCTATAGATCACTTTGTGTATGGATCTTTTTAAACAATATTTTAACAATAGTAATTTTAAAAATATAAATTTTTCCAATCTATTAATGTAGAACATCTTCCCATTTATTTGTGTCTTTTTTAATTTTCCCATCAATTTCTTAAAGTTTTTAGGGTTTAGATCTTTTGCTCTTGGTTGCATTTATTCCTAAGTAGTTTATTCTTTTTGATGCTATTGTAAATGGGATTGTTTTCTTTATTTTGTTTTCACATAGTTCATTATTAGAGTGTAGAGACACAATTGATTTTCATTTGTCGGTTTTGTATTCTGACATTTTACAGAATTCATTTGTTGTAATATTTAGAGACAATTAGTCATTAGAGTTGTCTATATATAGTATCATGCCATCTACAAATACAGACAATATTACTTCTTTTACCATTTAGATGCTATTTCTTTTTTATTTCCCTTTTGATTTCTTCTCTGTCCCATTGATTGTTCAGGTGTTATTGTTCAATTTCCACATATGTGTGAATGTCTCCAGTTTTCCTTCTGTAATTGACTTCTAGTTTCATATCAATGTGGTAAGAAAAAAATACATGATGTGATCTCAGACTTCTTATATTTGCTAAGTTTTGTTTTGTTATTTAACATATTATCTATCCTGGAGGATGTTCCATGTGCACTTAAGAAAAATGTGTATTCTGTTCCCATTAGATAGGATGTATGTGTCTTAGGTCCATTTGGTCTAAAGTATATAGTTCAAGTTCAAGTTGACTTTGTCTCTGGATCATCTATCCATTGTTGTAGGTAGAGTGTTAAAGTCCCTATTATAATTGTATTGTTGTCTATTTCTCCCTTTATATGTTAGTATTTGCTTAATACAGCTAGGTGCATGCTGGGTGCATATATATTTACAATTGTTATATCTTCTTAATAAATGGACCCCTGTATCATTATACAATGTCCTCCTTTTTCTTTCCTTATAATTTTTTACTGTAAAGTATGTTTTATTTGATGTAAATATAGCTAACCCTGTTCACTTCTGCTTTCAATTTGCATGGAATCTCTTTTTCTATCTCTTCCTTTTGAGCCCATGTGTGCTTTTAAAGTTGAAGTGACTCTCTTGGAAGAAGCATATAATTGGGTCTTTTTTTTTTTATCTGTTTACTCACTCTAAGCCTTTTGATTAAAGAATTTAATCCATTTACATTTAAAGTAATTATTGATAGATCAGCATTTATTAATGCCATCTTATTTTTTCTGGCTATTTCTAGTTCCTTTGCTGTTTTCTTCCTCTCTTGCTGTTTTCCTTGTGGTTTAATGATATTCCATAGTGCTATACTTTGATTCCAGTTATTTGGGCTTATTCATCCTAGACTTTAAAAGTTAGTCATTATGATGAATAAGGAGAAGATATGAACTTATAACTCACAATTTATTATAGTTTTATATCCTGAGAACACCATTAGTCTTCTTTCACGACCTCATATAATGACTTAATTTTTCAACTCTGACTAGAGACCTCTGCAAAGTTTTTCTGAGGTAAGAAAACAATTTCATTGTTTCAAGTAACATTTTTATTGCTACTCTTCTTTGACAGATATGATAATCATCTGGAAGTTTTAGTACTTCAGTATAGCTGCTATTCGGGGTGCATGAGACATTATATGTCTTCACATTTTAAGCAATCTTCAATTGTCAAATGATGTATCCAGGAAAGAATATCTACACAGTTTCCTAATTTACTATGACATACTTCCTAAGATATCTGAAATCCTTATTTGAAGACACTGTAGAAACTACTTCTTTCCTAAGCAGTTATATGTACTCTAATTAATTAAAGACAAAGACCTATATGAGAAAACTTTTCCTATTAATAGGCTTTATGGGGCAAACTTATCTGTTATTTCTAAAGCAATAGCAAACACTTCAACAAGGCCTACATGTGATAAGGAATCCTATGGTACTAAACTATTTTTAGACAAAACATATTTCTTTTATTTTTGCTTGGCTAAATTATAAATTATATAACATTATGAGAAATATATGTAGCTTAACACTGTGGAACTATACAAAGCCAGAGCACTTTTCAAGATCAAGTGACAGAAAAACACAAGTGTGAAGACCAAAAAGTGCATCTCTTGCTGAATCCAGTAGTTAAAATGATATCATTAGGACTCATTAGGACTCTGTTTTCTTGTCTGCTTTGCTTCAAATAAGACAGGATTTGTCTGTGTGGCAGCAAAATGCCTGCAAGTATTCCAGAAACCTGGAGGAATCTGAATCATCCAGTGTGAGTTTGTGCCTATCCCCATGGCAACCACTGTGGTCAGGGAAATGCAGTGCTCTGATTGGTCAGGCCTGGACCGTAAACTAAGGGGGATTGGGAAAGTTTGGCCTGGCCAGGCCTAGCCAATCATTATGAAATAGGAGAAGGGGTGGCTTCCTAAATGTGCTGAAGACGTTTATCTATACGTTTTTTTTTTTTCACTTAATCTGTTGCCAAGGTATCAAGCCCAGTGGAATGAGTTTTAGAAGTTCTGAAAGTTTCTTTGCAGCCCTTCATATTCAAATGTTGGAACCCTGAGTTATTTTGGGGAAACATCATCTGAATTCAATACCTGGAATTGGGTCTTCCAGTGGCATTTTACACTTCATAGTGGCATCCATTACTCTCTCTAATCGGCTCAAGCAAAGCTTTCCACTTCTATAGGCAGAAACAAATGATACCAATTGACAAACTTTAAACCAAGTCTCAGGGACAAGCACATGCTCAAGCATGGAAGATCAATAAGTTTCAAGAGGGCAGATCCTGAGATTTCTTTCTGTCCACACCCTCCTCTTGGAGAATGTACCCTTTCCCTGCAGTCCTGCAGGCCAGACAGTCTTTGTTCTTTGCCCTAGCTGTAAGCAGGCTACTGCTGGGTCCTGGCTTTCCAAGAGTCCAAGCCCTCCTCAATCCCGGCTATTTGTTGCTGCTCTCCAGCTCCATCTTAAGATTTCACATGTAATTGCAGTTATAGCACATTATGCCCACATTGAGGTAGGTATAATTCTCAATTTATAGAGATCAGAAACTGTTGCTCAGGGGCATCTGCATGGTTCAGTCAGTTAAGCATCTGACTCTTGATCTCAGATCAGGTCTTGATCTCAGGGTTGTGAGGTCAAACCCCTCATTGGACTCCACAATGGGCATGAAGCCTACTTAAAAAAAATAAAATAAAATAATAAAAAAAACTGTTGTTCAGTGATATTAATTAACTAGTTGCCCAGACTGACACAAGAAAGTATTGAGCCAGGTCTTCTGCCTAAGTGTTGTGCTTTTTCCCCTCTATCAGCTTCCAGGTTCTCTCTGGGTTTATGCCTGGCCCTAGATATTGCTCTCAGTCCTCCCTTGTCTCTTCTGAGCTTACCATCTTATCTCAGATTCTTCCTCAACCCACATACATTGCATAACTTTCTTCCCAATATTTTTGTTCTAAAGCAAATAGTAGTAGTTTGGTAGTGAAGTTTTTTTGGTAGGTTATTTTTTTAAGTAATTAATGTCAAAGTAGAAAAGAGGATTAATGAGAGAGAGAGACATACCTATCATCAGAACCATCACAATTCTCCTTCTCGTCCTCACAGAGGGAAAGAAAATGTTTGAAAATGGCAGACCCAAAACAATGGCTACAGTTCAAAGAGATACTACAGTGAAAGGAAATAAGAGACCATTTGTGAGATATTTAAATAAGAGAGTTGAGGGGCACCTGGGTGGCTCAGTCGGTTAAGCAGCCGACTTCGGCTCAGGTCATGATCTCACAGTCCATGAATTTGAGCCCCGCGTCGGGCTATGTGCTGACAACCTGGAGCCTGTTTCAGATTCTGTGTCTCCCTCTCTCTGACCCTCCCCCGTTCATGCTCTGTTTCTCTCTGTCTCAAAAATAAATAAACGTTAAAAAAATTATAAAAAATAAATAAATAAATAAGAGAGTTGATATGAAGAGTACTTGCTTTGGCACATCTGAGAAAGTATAAGAAAATACAGTACGGCAATTTATTTGCAATGTATTTAAGCTACTTATGTTGATTGCTTATTAAATCAGACTGGGAATTCAGCCAACTCCTGTTGACTTATACTTCCAGAAATTCCTTCTTTAGCTTATATTGGATGATAAATAAATGCTGATGACTGATATGTTACAATTTTCCCTTTCATCTGACTCCTCAGAAACCACAGTTTGCCTAGAGTAAGTCAATGTTCTTCAAAGCCTAATGGTCATATTTAATTTATGTTAAGTCAAAATACCTTCTCTCTAACCAGTGATTACACAAAAAAATCTTGTAACAAGCTTCTGTACCTGAGGACTCACTAACAACCAAATAACCATACATAAATGTGGGCTTTTCCTCCTAATTTCTAAAGGTTAGAGTGATAAGGAAATATGTATATCATTATACATATATCCTTATATAAATTTATCTCCTTGAATATCTCCTAATATGTTGTCACCTTAAATATAGATAGATAAAGATATATAGATACATAGATATAAAATCATCTGTGAAACCCAAAGTTGTTATTAGATCCAAACCCTGGAGTTTGGGGTGGTGATTTCCAGAACTAATGGATCAAAAGCTAATTGAGTAATGGATTGTAGGAAAGCCTAAGTCACAATTAAATAAATAAGGAGTTGGTCTCTGTAAAGTTGCATGTGGGAGTGCCTGGGTAGCTCAGTCGGTTGAGCATCTGACTCTTGATTTTGACTCAGGTCATGATCCTGGGGTCATGGGATTGAGCCCCATGCTGGGCTCCATGCTGAGCATAGAGCCTGCTTGAGATTCTGTCTCCCACTGCCCCTCTCCCTTGCTTGTACTCTCTCTCTCTCTCTCTCAAAAAGAAAGAAAGAAAGAAAGAAAGAAAGAAAGAAAGAAAGAAAGAAAGAAAGAAAGAAAAATTATTTTTTTTCAATATATGAAATTTATTGTCAAATTTGTTTCCATACAACACCCAGTGCTCACCCAAAAGGTGCCCTCCTCAATACCCATCACCCACCCGCCCCTCCCTCCCACCCCCCATCAACCCTCAGTTTGTTCTCAGTTTTTAAGAGTCTCTTAGGCTTTGGCTCTCTCCCACTCTAACCTCTTTTTTTTTTTTCCTTCCCCTCCCCCATGGGTTTCTGTTAAGTTTCTCAGGATCCACATAAGAGTGAAACCATATGGTATCTGTCTTTCTCTGTATGGCTTATTTCACTTAGCATCACACTCTCCAGTTCCATCCACGTTGCTACAAAGGGCCATATTTCATTCTTTCTCATTGCCACGTAGTATTCCATTGTGTATATAAACCACAATTTCTTTATCCATTCATCAGTTGATGGACATTTAGGCTCTTTCCATCATTAGGCTATTGTTGAGAGTGCTGCTATAAACATTGGGGTACAAGTGCCCCTATGCATCAGTACTCCTGTATCCCTTGGGTAAATTCATAGCAGTGCTATTGCTGGGTCATAGGGTAAGTCTACTTTTAATTTTTTGAGGAACCTCCACACTGTTTTCCAGAGTGGCTGCACCAATTTGCATTCCCACCAATAGTGCAAGAGGGTTCCCGTTTCTCCACAACCTCTCCAGCATCTATGGTCTCCTGATTTGTTCATTTTGGCCACTCTGACTGGCATGAGGTGGTATCTGAGTGTGGTTTTGATTTGTATTTCCCTGATGAGGAATGACATTGAGCATCTTTCCATGTGCCTGTTGGCCATCCGGATGTCTTCTTTAGAGAAGTGTCTATTCATGTTTTCTGCCCATTTCTTCACTGGGTTATTTGTTTTTCGGGTGTGGAGTTTGGTGAGCTCTTTATAGATTTTGGATACTAGCCCTTTGTCTGATATGTCATTTGCAAATATCTTTTCCCATTCCATTGGTTGCCTTTTAGTTTTGTTGGTTGTTTCCTTTGATGTGCAGAAGCTTTTTATCTTCATGAGGTCTCAGTAGTTCATTTTTGCTTTTAATTGCATTGCCTTTGGGGATGTGTCAAGGAAGAAATTGCTACGGCTGAGGTCAGAGAGGTCTTTTCCTGCTTTCTCCTCTAGGGTTTTGATGGTTTCCTGTCTCACATTCAGGTCCTTTATCCATTTTGAGTTTATTTTTGTGAATGGTGTGAGAAAGTGTTCTAGTTTCAATCTTCTGCATGATGCTGTCCAGTTCTCCCAGCACCATTTGTTAAAGAGACTGTCTTTTTTCCATTGGATGTTCTTTCCTGCTTTGTCAAAGATGAGTTGGCCATACGTTTGTGGGTCTAGTTCTGGGGTTTCTATTCTATTCCATTGGTCTATGTGTCTGTTTTGTGCAATACCATGCTGTCTTGATGATGACAGCTTTGTAGTAGAGGCTAAAGTCTGGGATTGTGATGCCTCCTGCTTTGGTCTTCTTCAAAATTACTTTGGCTATTCGGGGCCTTTTGTGGTTCCATATGAATTTTAGGATTGCTTGTTCTAGTTTCGAGAAGAATGCTGGTGCAATTTTGATTGGGATTGCATTGAATGTGTAGATAGCTTTGGGTAGTATTGGCATTTTGACAATATTTATTCTTCCAATCCATGAGCAGGGAATGTCTTTCCATTTCTTTATATCTTCTTCAATTACCTTCATAAGCTTTATATAGTTTTCAGCATACAGATCTTTTACATCCTTGGTTAGATTTATTCTTAGGTATTTTATGCTTCTTGGTGCAATTGTGAATGGGATCAGTTTCTTTATTTGTCTTTCTGTTGCTTCATTATTAGTGTATAAGAGTGCAACTGATTTCTGTACATTGATTTTGTATCCTGCAACTTTGCTGAATTCATGTATCAGTTCTAGCAGACTTTTGGTGGAGTCTATCGGATTTTCCATGTATAGTATCATGTCATCTGCAAAAAGCAAAAGCTTGACTTCATCTTTGCCAATTTTGATGCCTTTGATTTCCTTTTGTTGTCTGATTGCTGATGCTAGAACTTCCAACACTATGTTAAACAACAGCGGTGAGAGTGGGCATCCCTGTCGTGTTTCTGATCTCAGGGAAAAAGCTCTCAGTTTTTCCCCATTGAGGATGAGGTTAGCTGTGGGCTTTTCATAAATGGCTTTTATGATGTTTAAGTATGTTCCTTCTATCCCGACTTTCTCAAGGGTTTTTATTAAGAAATGTTGCTGAATTTTGTCAAATGCCTTCTCTGCATCGATTGACAGGATCATATGGTTCTTATCTTTTCTTTTACGAATGTGATGTATCACGTTGATTGATTTGCAAATGTTGAACCAGCCCTGCACCCCAGGAATGAATCCCACTTGATCATGGTGAATAATTCTTTTTATATGCTGTTGAATTTGATTTGCTAGTATCTTATTGAGAATTTTTGCATCCATATTCATCAGGGATATTGGCCTGTAGTTCTCTCTTTTTACTGGGTCTCTGTCTGGTTTAGGAATCAGGTAGTACTGGCGTCAAAGAATGAGTCTGGAAGTTTTCCTTCCCTTTTTATTTTTTGGAATAGCTTGAGAAGGATAGGTATTATCTCTGCTTTAAACGTCTGGTAGAACTCCCCTGGGAAGCCATCTGGTCCTGGACTCTTATTTGTTGGGATATTTTTGATGACTGATTCAATTTCTTCGCTGGTTATGGGTCTGTTCAAGCTTTCTGTTTCCTCCTGATTGAGTTTTGGAAGCGTGTCAGTGTTTAGGAATTTGTCCATTTCTTCCAGGTTGTCCAGTTTGTTGGCATATAATTTTTCATAGTATTCCCTGATAATTGCTTGTATCTCTGAGGGATTGGTTGTAATAATTCCATTTTCATTCATGATTTTATTTATTTGGGTCATCTCCCTTTTCTTTTTGAGAAGCCTGGCTAGAGGTTTGTCAATTTTGTTTATTTTTTCAAAGAACCAACTCTTGGTTTCATTGATCTGCTCTACAGTTTTTTTTTAGAATCTATATTATTTATTTCTGCTCTGATCTTTATTATTTCTCTTCTTCTGCTGGGTTTAGGCTGTCTTTGCTGTTCTGCTTCTATTTCCCATATATTTTTTAATTTCTTCTCTAACTGCCTGGTTGACCCACTCATTCTTTAGTAGGGTGTTCTTTAACCTACATGCTTTTGGAGGTTTTCCAGACTTTTTCCTGTGGCTGATTTCAAGCTTCATAGCATTGTGGTCTGAAGGTATGCATGGTATGATTTCAATTCGTGTATACTTATGAAGGGCTGTTTTGTGACCCAGTATGTGATCCATCTTGGAGAATGTTCCATGAGCACTCGAGAAGAAAGTATATTCTGTTGCTTTGGAATGCAGAGTTCTAAATATATCTGTCAAGTCCATCTGATCCAATGTATCATTCAGGGCCCTTGTTTCTTTATTGACCGTGTGTCTAGATGATCTATCCATTTCTGTAAGTGGAGTGTTAAAGTCCCCTGCAATGACCTCATTCTAATCAATAAGGTTGCTTATGTTTGTGAGTAATTGTTTTATATATTTGGGGGCTCCTGTATTCGGCGCATAGACATTTATAATTGTTAGCTCTTCCTGATGGATAGACCCTGTGATTATTATATAATGCCCTTCTTCATCTCTTGTTACAGCCTTTAATTTAAAGTCTAGTTTGTCTGATATAAGTATGGCTACTCCAGCTTTCTTTTGACTTCCAGTGGCATGATAAATAGTTCTCCATCCCCTCACTCTCAATCTGAAGGTGTCCTGAGGTCTAAAATGAGTCTCTCATAGACAGCAAATAGATGGGTCTTGTTTTTTTATCCATTCTGATACCCTATGTCTTTTGGTTGGCGCATTTAGTCCATTTACATTCAGTGTTATTATAGAAAGATATGGGTTTAGAGTCATTGTGATGTCCGTAGGTTTCATGCTTGTAGCGATGTCTCTGGTACTTTGTCTCACAGGATCCCCCTTAAGATCTCTTGTAGGGCTGGTTTAGTGGTGACGAATTCCTTCAGTTTTTGTTTGGGAAGACCTTTATCTCTCCTTCTATTCTAAATGACAGACTTGCTGAATAAAGGATTCTCGGCTGCATATTTTTTTCTGTTCATCACATTGAAGATCTCCTGCCATTCCTTTCTGGCCTGCCAAGTTTCAGTAGAGAGATTGGTCACGAGTCTTATAGGTCTCCCTTTATATGTTAGAGCACGTTTTTCCCTAGCTGCTTTCAGAATTTTCTCTTTATCCTTGCATTTTGCCAGTTTCACTATGCTATGTGCAGAAGATCAATTCAAGTTACGTCTGAAGGGAGTTCTCTGTGCCTCTTGGATTTCAATGCCTTTTTCCTTCCCCAGATCAAGGAAGTTCTCAGCTATGATTTCTTCAAGTACACCTTCAGCACCTTTCCCTCTTGCTTCCTCCTCTGGAATACCAATTATGCGTATATTATTTCTCTTTGGTGCATCACTTAGTTCTCTAGTTTTCCCCTCATACTCCTGGATTTTTTTATGTCTCTTTTTCTCACCTTCTTCTTTTTCCATAATTTTATCTTCTAGTTCACCTATTCTCTCCTCTGCCTCTTCAATCTGAGCCGTGGTTGTCTCCATTTTATTTTGCAGCTCATTAATAACATTTTTTAGCTCCTCCTGGCTGTTCCTTAGTCCCTTGATCTCTGTAGCAAGAGATTCTCTGCTGTCCTTTATACTGTTTTCAAGCCCAGCGATTAATTTTATGACTATTATTCTAAATTCACTTTCTGTTATATTGTTTAAATCGTTTTTGGTCAGTTCATTAGCTGTCGTTATTTCCAGGTCTTTTTTTGAGGGGAATTCCGTTTTGTCATTTTGGATAGTTCCTGGAGTGGTGTGGGACTGCAGGGCACTTCCCCTGTGCTGTCTTGAATAACTTGCATTGGTGGGCGGGGCCGCAGTCAGACCTGATGTCTGCCCCCAGCCCACCGCTGGGGCCACAGTCAGACTGGTGTATGCCTTCTCTTCCCCTCTCCTAGGGGTGGGATTCACTGTGGGGTGGCGTGGCCTGTCTGGGCTACTTGCACACTGCCAGGCTTGTGGTGCTGGGGATCTGGCGTATCAGCTGTGGTGGATCGGCAAGGTGCACAGGGGCGGGAGGGGCAGGCTCAGCTCGCTTTGCCTTCGAGATCTGCTTCGGGAGGGGCCCTGCAGCACCGGGAGGGAGTCAGACCCACCGGAGGGAAGGATCCACAGAAGCACAGCGTTGGGTGTTTGCCAGGTGCAAGCAAGTTCCGTGAGGGGAACTGGTTCCCTTTGGGATTTTGGCTGGGGGATGGGCGAGGGAGATGGCGCTGGCGAGCGCCTTTGTTCCCCGCCAAACTGAGCTCTGTCCTCCCGGGGCTCAGCAACTCTCCCTCCCGTTGTCCTCCAGCCTTCCCGCTTTCCGAGCAGAGCTGTTAACTTATGACCTCCCAGATGCTAAGTCCCGCTTGCTGTCTGAACACACTCCGTCCAGCCCCTCAGCTTTTGCCAGCCAACTCGGGGTCTCTGCTTGGCCGGCAGGCTGCTCCTCCACCCCAGCTCCCTCCCGCCAGTCCGTGGAGCGCACCGCCTCTCCGCCCTTCCTACCCTCTTCTGTGGGCCTCTCGTCTGCGCTTGGCTCCAGAGACTCCATTCTGCTAGTCTTCTGGAGATTTTCTGGGTTATTTAGGCAGGTGTGGGTGGAATCTAAGTGATCTGTAAGACACAGTGAGCTCAGCGTCCTCCTACGCCGCCATCTTCCCAGAAGCCCCTATCTAAATTATTTATAAGAAATTCATAATACCACTGGCTGACAACAGGCCATATGATGTACAAACAGGACATGGTTCAGAGGAAAAGAAATAGGCTCCACACTAACGAGTAAGTAAGCTACTTTTAAACTCATTTAGCCTATTTCCTCATTTGTAACATGAGGATGACAGCATTATTTACTACAATGGGATGTTGTGAGGGTTTAACAATGTCATTTTTGCTGGAATTATTATGTCTGTGATCTTCAGCATGACAAAATCTCTCCGTGCCTCATTTTCATATCTCTGAGTGGGAAGGATATAACCTGCTTCAGGGAATTGTGCTGATGATTAACTATGACAAAAGAGGTGGCATAAGTGGCAAAGTGACTAGTACATGGTTTCCTTTTCTTTCCCAATCCTATCTAAGATATAAGCAAGGCCAGTGAAATTCCTCAAAATGTTTGAATATAAATGGATTCTAAAATAAGAAAAAATCATATGAACACATATATTTGAAATATAAATAATAGTATTAAATTATTTCAATTTTCAAATGCATAGTAATTTGAAATAGCATAAATAATTTCCTACATCCTCAGGCATGCCCACATCTGCTACATTTTTTCAAATACTTTCTGTTATGGATTGTTGTTTTAATGTGAATGTTCCTTTTGCCTTATGAAATATTATTTCTTTGGGGTATTCTTTCTAATAAAATTGTCACTTATCTTAAAATCATCACTGCCAATTTATTTCTTTTCATATTTTCCATATCTGTATAAAACCATACAAACATGGTTGGCATTTCTTATTCAAAACACATCAATAACATTGGAGGCCAGGGTACACTTATCTTTTTTCTGTCAAACTAAAGTCAACTGTTGTGCTATTTGGAATATTAATGGAGAGCCTGTCAGATATTCAAATAATAGTGGAACAATGTTTATCAAAATCATTATGCCCAGAGGGAAAAAGGGCAAAAACCATGGATATCTAAAGTAAAGGAAACATAAAAATCTTTTCAGATTACCCTATTTAAGTCTTCAATTCATAATGAAAATTAAAAAAATAATATGTGGCCAGTACTGAACGAACTATGCTAAATCCAAGTACAATGTATTCAGAATTGGTAATGTGATATTTCAAGTATTATCTCTCTCCTAACAAGGTAAATTGTTGTTCATCTTAATGTCACCCAGAAGTAAAGACTTTGCCTAAAATTAATTTTCTCTCTTTTTAAATATGCCACATTAGTGATTCATATCTTCTCTATTTGGGGAATATAATGTCATGTTTCAGTTGAAAATAACTTCTGATAGGCTATGTGAGGATATAAAAGATACATAAATGAAAGAGGATAGGGCTAAAAAAAAAAAAAAAGAAAAGAAAAAACGTCAGCCTACTCCTCTGTGTAATTAGTTTGATAAGAATATAGGTCAAATTGGTCATGAATAATTACAGTAATATTTAAACAAAGCCACCTGAAAAAGTATAATTCTCATATCAGTGAAACATGAGTTAACTCAATTAAAAGTTGTGATATAGCTGAAGAAACTATGTGTTTGTCAGAAAAAAAGGTTGAACTGCTACAAAATCATAGGGCAGTCTTTCCCAAACATCAGCAGTGCCTATCAAGACTGCATCCAGGAAAAAATAGTAAATTTAGCCACCAGTTTTTCTGGTAATAAAATTCATTTCTATGCAGTTTTACATGGAGTGAAAGCAGATTCTGGCTATGTTGATAGGATTCCACTTTTTAACACAGGTGTAATGGCAAAGTAATAAATTGGCACTCTGGTTTTAAACATTAGTTTTAAGAGTTTGTGCTTTACTTAAATTGAACCCAATTCTGGAACTGACTGAATTAGGATTTTAAACCTATCCAGCTGAGAACCACAGCAAATGCTCCAACATACCTCCACTCCAGGAGGAGAGACAGTAGCTATACGATTTCATTCTTGGCCTTGTGACTTTCCATGTGCTGTGTTAGAGTTATGTGAGAATATAACAGTGTAGAATCATCAATGGGTAGCTTCTCAGTTTTCAAGATGAGTATTTACTTCCAATCTCTTCCAGTGGCAGATGTTACATTAGATGGCATTCCTTTCCAGAACATCTTATTTCTTGACACAAATAACAATTCCATACTTTTTCATTTTTCTTGTGGGATATTTATATGTGTGCTTTGTTTTTATAGTGTGCCAGGGGCCTCCTAGAATTTAGTTTAGGAGTCATTGAGATAATCTGGCAACTTCTGCAGAATACAATAAGTTTATTTAGGAAAAGAAATGTCACCTCCTTCTGAGAAGGTAGTAAAAGAATTCAAGATCCAACATCATCTGGTTCCAAAACTCTATAATTATTGGGTGGCCTTTAGAAATACTATGGGGTAAAATCATCTTGGGTGGGTACAATTTCAGAATCATTTTTTCCAATTCTATTCAGGACAAGGAGCATCTGTAGATCAAATGGCTTTCCAAACCCAAATTACACAGTGGGCCGATAAGCTATCACAATGAAATTCTGTTGTTGACAGGAGGAGCTCAGCAGTGGAGGAGGGAAAAAGGAAAGAAAGATGCTCCAATTCATCTACAGAGAAAAAGATGTAGAAAAGGAAGTGAGCATAACAGGTTAATGTCACACCATTCTAGACTGTGCTCTAGAAAATTGATTTTGAAATTTGCTTGAAGATAAGAACTGTCTACAACCCTTTTTGAAAAGCTCTCAGACCTCATCCCAGACCTAATAAACCACAGTGTGCTCAGAGATAAAACCTGGTAACCTGGCAATCTGTGCCTGTTACAAGGTCTGAGGGGATTCTTCTCTGGTAAGTTTGTGATACACTGTTTGAAAAGAGAATGTCAAGTTGCTAGCTAAGAAGATGCTTTTACATGCTTATTGTGATATTCTGAGCCTTGGGAATAGTGAGTCTCATTCCTAATAAAATAATAATCCACTTGTCAGAGTCAGAATAGAAGTTCAAATTAAAAAGAGCAGAACAAAAAATAGTAAGGCTTCACAATGTAGGGCAAGAGCTTAAGCAGACTCAATAATAACAAGAAATTCAGGGAAGGCAGTAAAGCGTATTACCAGTTGCAATTACTTTAAACAAACTAACAAAAAGTGCTTTGATGTCTGTAGTATGAAGGCATGGGTGCAAATCTTGACTTTTTCAGCCACATTTTTATCATCTATACAAAATGAGTGATGGTATCCAATTTATAAATGCTTATTATCAAAGCTGATGTGACAAGTAAGTTAAATAATGTGTTTGAAAGTGCTACATGAATGGATTATGACTACAAGGTGAAGAGTATGAGGGCAACTGTTTGTGTCAGGAGAATTCAACGAGGTGTGGAAAATTACAGTGAGAGTATGTAGAAAGTGGCTAACTGGCAGCAGAAAACATAACCCCCTCTAGTGGCCCAATAGTTCATCTGCAACGGTCATCTCCAGACCTAGAAGGTAAAACAGGATTCAAGTTACTTGGGGAGGAATCCATTGAGTAACTGGAAAGTTACCAAAATACAATTCAGATATATGGAAGAAAACTCAGTACCCACTTCCAGGAAATGGGGTACATGATGGGAGCTTTATATAACACAAGTTATTAGCACTGAAAGCAAAATCAGTCAGAGCTATTCCTAAGGCTTCAATTCCCCTTGGTCAAGTCTGGCAAAGTTGAGCCTACAAATGGAAATCAAATCCCAGCTGTAAAGAATGGGAAGTTCAGGAAACTAAAGAGGTTTTTAGATAAGGGCCAATAAACCAAATTAATGAGACAACGCTTACTGAACTACAAAACGGTGTTCAAGACAGACATCTGCTGCCCACAAAAGATTCTGGGTGTATCCAGAGGTTTTAAATGCACATAGCTTTTTATGCACCAGGAAGGTGAAGTATAGCAATGGGGGGGGAATGTGAGTGTTGTTAGAATTTAAAATGCAATATTCTAAATTAATAATCTAATATAAAATTAGAATTTAAATGCAGCCCAATACAGATTTTTTAAGACCTACTGAAAAACAAAAATGGTCTCTCAGCTAAATTAAACAACCAAGTGACCAGATTCTGACTATCACCTAGCCCATGAAAGGCCCAGAGAAGAGGGCACAGATACAGATAGTGTGATATCTTCATTAATATTAAAAGTTTTCTTATTCTTTGGATTCAGACTTGAGAAACATTCAGTTAACACCGGCTGTAATCCAGGCACTGGATGAGGCCTTCCCATGTATTATATACATTATATTTAATGTGAATGTAATTAGGGGGAAATCAAAGTATTATGATGATCCTACTCCCAGAAAACATCTCAAAATTCTGACTAAAGGGTTTTAATAGTAATTGTAATAATAATAATGTTATTGCTAACAATAAAAACCAAGTAAAGAAATTAAGTAAAACATAATTAAGCAATGCAGAGAAAACAATTAGACCTATAAGTATTAGAACATTTAACCTTGGAAATGTACATATATTCTCTGGAGAACTTAATTACCATCCAGGCATTAAAGAACATAAACTATCCCAAGTGAAAATGTGTAACGCAAAACACAAAAGTACCATTAATCCATACTGATTTCACAATCTTGCATAAATACTCTAACCTTCTTGTAAGTATTCACGATGAATTTTAAATATCTGCATTCATCGCTGCATTTGAAAGAATTTCACCACCTCTTGAAAAACAATAGGAATAGAGTGCCCTCTAGAGTCTCACATGTATTTAACGCCAAATTGAGGGGAAATATCATTTTAATCATTTCTGGCTATGCTCATTAAAATTTAGAAATGTGGCAGATTTGTCTGTTGCTGCTACAAAAATGCACACATCTTAAAAATTCAAATTCAGAATAATTCCTTTTCCCCCAAGAGAATATCTTTGAACATTAGCTATCTATGCAGAACAAAAAAAAAATTACTAAAGATTTTTTTTACATTTTTATTTTACTTTCTTTTTATGGGCTACATGAAAAAAATACATTTGAAACATATCTAATACCCAAAGGAATATTTTAATCTTTTATGTATACATGTTATTTGCTTATAATTATGCATTTATTTCAGTCTATAATTTCCCAAAAGGAGAAACAATGTTTGTTAATCTAACATCTGAAGCTTCTACATTAAACTGAGACCATCCATGAGGGTGACTAACAAATACTTTTGCAAGTAGATAAATCAACAAACAGTGTTAAAATAGAGGCATAACTAGATATGTATTTGCCATGTTTAAGATACATAGATCAGGCCAAAGCTGTAACTATCAGGCTGTATATAAAGATTGATATATATTATATATAAACCTAATTTTTATATAATATGTGAACCCTGAAGTTGCAAACCTTGAACCAGAAACTAAAATTCAAGGTCTAGAAAGACGAACAGTTGTTTCCTGCAGTTTAATAAAAGATAGGCTTTGCTTTAACATCCAGCTATCATCTCTTTATCAATAACGTCAAGGATCCAATTTCCTTATCTCTAGAATGGGTATAATTTTGCAGCTGAGCTGTATATATCCAAAGTGAAAACTCATAGAAGGGCTTTATAAGCTACAAAAAAGTGTGTGTGTTTGTGTGCGTGCGTGTGTGGTAATATTTATGTTATATATATAACTATATATATATATATATATATACCTATATGTATATATATATAAAATTGAGAAGGTTAAGTTTGGCTAAATGAGGTCATCCTTAAATAAAAACATTAAGCATTCTGGTATTACCCCTGGCCACTCTTCAAGCTTGTCTGCCAGTCTTCCTCTTTGCACATGCAAATATTTTACATATTCTTTGGGACTTTTCCCCATGACCTTTCTCTTTTCACTTGAAATTCTTCCTAGGGAATCTCTTTCCCTCCCATGTCCTCAAGTACGTCCCCCAGTCTGGAAACACTTTAACTTACTTTTACAGATCTACTTTCTAACGTCTAGATCTATATTCCAGCCTCCTTCATCCACAGCATTAGAGAAGCCCTGAGACTAAAATCAAAGACATACAACATGTTTGAAACAAGATGCTGTAGGTGCAAAATGAGTCCAAACATACTTAGAACTGTCCTCCCCAGTCACAGCTGTACTCAGAGAAATGACCAAGAGGATGTGAGGGCACCAGAGGCACCTTGAGATGGTCCACCCCTGGTCCTACTCAGATCCACCTGTGCCCTACATTAAATGAAATCTGTCACTGAGAGTTCAAGGTGTTGGCCTCTTCAAAAAGCTTAATACACAAGGGCTAGAGGTACAAACTACAGATGCTGCAACTTATACCCAAACCAAAATTCACATTCATCATCTCACTTATCTATCATTCTTTATATATATTCTTCTCTCTTCTGTCTGCCAAGTTGCTCCATCCCTCCCCCACTTGTCTAAGTTGCTTGCCTAGTGGAGTGACACAGAGTGGAGTGTCACAGCTCTTCAGCCTGAGAGTCTCAACTTTTATTTGCTTTGTTCTTACCATGCTATCATCACTGCAGTTGCTGGTTCATTATTATTACCAGACATGGAAATACCTGCTTCATATCCTCAGTTCCACTGTTTAGTAGCACTCCTATCTCTTCATGAACTTGAGGTTCATTTCCTCATGAATATAATTCTTTTCTTACCTGCTGGTCCACTGCCATGAGAAGCCCATAATAAAACAGGAGTTACTTTTCACTCTTTTGAAGTAGTCACAACTTCAGGCTCAAGGGACACACTGCATTACTGAGTGAAAGTATTTCCGCATCTAGCAGAGCTGAAATATCAAGTAGGGGACGTGCAAATTCAACAAGTAGACATCAAGATGGTGAGAAAGACCAGTTTATTTCCATGTCTTGGTTCTTGGATCTGTGTATTTTAACCATGAGAAAACCTTATTATATATAAGCCAGTGATTCAAGGCAGTCTTGAAGGGCATTGGCTAAACCATCCCATAATTCTAATTATCCTATTGTTTTTAGGTGATGGGGTATGTGATAGAACCAGAGGATCTGTTGCCTGTGCACCTACTTTTACACCTCTTTCTCTATGAAATGAGTCCTTTGATCAGAGGGGATGTTATATGGTATTGATTTTGTAAATCACACATTGAGTGAGTGCTTCTGGTATTGCAGAAGCACTGTTAGCAGGTATGGAAACCCATATCTAGAGAAGATATCAATTCATGTAAGGAGGAATCACTGTCATCTTCAGAGTGGAAAGGTATTGGTATAATCAACTTACCATCAAGTAACTGGTTGACCTCTGAGGAATAATAACGTATCAGGAGCTAATCACTGAAATCTGCTTCTAGTAGGTCCAGCATTCAGTAGCAGCAGTAGCTAGATCAGCCATAGTGAGGACTCCATGCTATTGAACCCATATACAGTCTCCATCTCTTCCACCAATGCTCCTCTGTTTATGAGCTCATTGTGCAAAAATTGAGGTGACTCAAGGTGGAAGCTGACCAATATCCTCCAGAAGGGTCATTCTGTCCACCTAATTGTTCAGTCTTTCTTGTGTGTTGAATGTGTTCCAGTGGATAGTATCATCATATAGGAAGAGACACACACCCTGGTATGTCCAGCTCATGCCTCTAACTCAGACCTTTTGTGCCTAATCTAATCTTGTCCATTCTAGTTTTCTGACTAAGCTTGTCCATTCTAGTTTCTGACCTTCTTGGAAGGTATATCTTGTCATTCATACAAAATAAACAACCATGTATAATGCTCACATCTCTGCTCACTAGGAATATCCCCTCCTTCCCAACTGTTCTTTAGGGCCACCTCTGAGCAGCATTAGAGTGAGGAAGCAACTCACATTTGGTTCCACATATGGAGTCAACCTATCTGTGAACTAGTCCTTATATGTGAGATGAGGGAGTTACAATTCTGTTGGTACAACAAAGATAGGTAAAACAGAATTGGGGTCACCTGTTAACATAATTTATTTTCCTTGTGATCTGCTTGCATCTGATCCCAAAAGAGCCACTTCTGTTTATCTTAGTCTATTTGGATTCTGTAACAAAAATACCATAAACTGCATGGCTTATAAGCACCAGACCTTTATTTCCCATAATTCTAGTGGCTGGCAAGTCCAAGATCATGGTGCCAGCAGATCTGGTATCTGGTGAGAATCTGTTTTCTCATAGATAGCTGTCTTTTTGACTATGACTTCACATGGTACAGGGTGCAATTTGGGCCACTTTTGCAAGGGCACCAATTCCATTCATGAAAGCTCTGCCCTCATCACCTAATCACCTCCTAAAGACCCCACCTCCTAATACTATCACCATCTATGTTCTAACTTTCAGAACATAGAGCCATTTGATAATGAATTGTCACCATGCTTATCCAAACTTTTTGTCAGTGATCTACCCAGGTCATGGTTAGCAGCTAGCTAATGGACTGGTATTCAGTCTCTGCCAGCATTGCACCAGCAGTGCAACTGGTAATTTTCTTCTGCAGAAGACATAGTCTTACTCTAAAACCCTAGATGCTGCAACTTTCTTGTTGGGGCTTCCAGAGACTCCAGATGGAGTCCTTATCTGGTTTTTACATAATTGGATCCACCTGAAATATAGGGCAGCTTACACTATAGCCTAGACGTTCTGCATAGCCATCTTTTTCCATGGGCCCAATTTGAAACTGGCAACCATCAAAGTCATCCCATAAATGAGTCAAAGCGGTATCTTTAATTGCAATGTTTGCTGCCTTCAAAATCTGAAGAGGCCCACTTAGTACTCTGCCTGTTTTCGTAGTTGGACTAGGTATAAAATACAATAACTTGCCCTTTACCATGGAAAGAATGTCCTGGAATATCTAAGGTCATTGAACCTCTGAAAACATTTACAATAAAGTGGTCCCCTGAAACTTAGAGGTTTTACCACCATCTGACATGAATGGGCAACTAGGGTAATTTCTTCTTCTCACACATCAGATCCAGTTAACAAGATGGCATCGATATAGTGGACCAGGGTAATGATCTGTTAAATGTTAAGATAATCAAAGTCCCTGTAGACTTTATTTTTATAGAGAGAAATAGCATTAATAATGTCCTGAGACAGGATAGTAAATGTGTACCACTGTCCATCTAACATAAAGGTAAATTGACCTTGAAAGACTCTTGATTCACAGGGATTGAAAAGAATTCATTTGCTAGATCAATACCAAGTACCACAGGTATATTGATTTGTTCCAGTGGAGATAAAATATTTGGCACACCTGTGATTGGACCCACTATTTGGTTAAGTCCGTGGTAGTCTACTGTCATCTGTCAAAATCCACATGGTTGTTATATGAGTCAAAGAGATGAATTGAAAGGAAATATGTTGGAAATAAACCTGTGTCCTTTAGGCCTTTGAGGGTGACACTAACCTCTAGTTTCTCCTAGTTTTCAGTTTTACTTATGATTCTTTTCCTTGGTGCCAGGAGTTTGACTTACTATGTGAC
Source organism: Panthera tigris (assembly GCF_018350195.1). Classification (NCBI taxonomy): domain Eukaryota; kingdom Metazoa; phylum Chordata; class Mammalia; order Carnivora; family Felidae; genus Panthera; species Panthera tigris. The sequence continues at coordinate 168,929,202 of NC_056667.1, forward strand.
AGATTTAGGCTAGGACTCCATTTAGCACCTGCTCTCCCAAAGTTCCACCTTACCCAAGGCTCATGATAACACTTCTGCTCCCCTGTCATAAGTACCAGTTCAAATTATTTACCCAAAACCCCTTGAAAGGTCTTTACTCAATGTATCACTATCTGATAGGTAGATACAAATCCTTCTGGGTAAGGATTGAAGAAAATATTATTGTGTATACTGGAAGTAGCCTTTCAATGTCCTTTCTCAAAAGAACTGAGGCTTCCCTCAATCAATAGGCTCTGCATCTGTGAACTATCTCAGATCACTCTGGCTCAGATATGGAATCTATTTTCCTTTGTTCCCTTTAATATCAGTCTTCATAACTCATTTTTATATACTGAAGTTAACAAACTACACGCTGATGGACTTTCCATCTGTCTTCTTCCAGGAGAAGCATGATGAATGAACCCTTGGCACAGACCCCAGTAGGCCAAGGCTTCCTAGTTGCCATGCTGGCCTTGTCACCCATTACAATAATTATGTCCAAATACAACCATTTGGCCTCAGGTATTCTGGAATCCTATCATTCTCCTGTTCTCTTGACAACCACAGATAGCAATCTCCAACTGTGAGCTGTAGCCTAGAGAGGACAGCTACTATAGAACTTCTCAAAGTTGCCAATATCTCCATCAATACTGCATTTCTTATTGCTTTAGTGAATGAAGTGTTATCAGGGCTCTTCCAGGGAAGAGAAGCAGGGATGGTTTTTCTAGTCTCACATAATAAATTCATTCTAACATGCCTACCTCCCGAGCTTCTAGCACTGTTCCTCAATGTTCTGTCAAAGAAGTTCTGGCTTCTCCTCCTAGCTTCAAAGAGCCATGTCAGCAGGATATTGCAATGGGCTCCTGGTGTCCTCTCTAGCCCAATAAATGTTGAGTCATGGGCATATAGACATTGAGTCTATAAACTCTCCACTTTCCAGCCTTGTTTTCTGCACAAGCCCTAGGCCAATGCCTTTAAGATGTACTCCCACACATATTCCAAAGTTCCAGCTGGTACATCATTTCCATCTCCTACATTTCTTTGGAAAGTAAGCGATCCTCTTCTCCCCCTCCCAAGCCCCCATGCCCAGGCTTTCTCTCTCAAGCTATGCTGCTTTGACTCTTGTTTCTGCTTTTTAGGCAATGACAGAAGGAAGGAATATGTCTTAAGGAAGTCAAGCACCATTTGCAAGGCATTTGGCCCTGTTGAGGTCTCTCATGCAGGGTCTTTCATCCCCAGGCAAGAAGAGGTTGCTCTTCCCTAGCATGTAGGTCAAGGAACAATGAGCCCAGGGGAATTAATAGTTCACATTTCTCAGGGTGCCTGGGTGGTTCAGATGGTTAAATGTCTGACTCTTGATTTTAGCTTAAGTCATGGGCTTTGTCCTGACAGTGCAGACTCTGCTTGGGATTCTCTCTGTCTCTCTGTCTCTGTCTCTGTCTCTGTCTCTCTCTCAAAATAAATAAATAAACATTTTTTGAAAAACAAACAAGTTCAAACTTGTCTAGCACATCCACCCAATTTCCTTATCCCATTTCTCAAGTTTCCACTATAAAGGCCCTGATGCTAACTTAGGGCACCTGTCAAGGCTACTTTCTCCATCTCCTTTGCATTTTGACCACTCTCACTTGTCAGTTCCTATCCCAGTCCAGGCTCTGGCTGCAAGAGATAAGAGACACTTTAAACCCTGCCTCCTGGCTTTCACTGAATCCTGAGTTGATAACTGGCTGATCTGAGCTTAAGGTTCTTCTTCAAGGCTTCCAGAGCAGGCCAACTAGTATACAGTCCTTATTTCCCTCACATCATTCCATTAGTAGAGCTACCAATTGTGTCACGTTAGCTACTGCATATCCATCCACCACAAGTAGGATTCTTAGCCATCATGACACCACATCACCCCAGGAGTTATCATTCTACTTACCACCAACACATTACTTTTCTTCTAAACAAACAAACGAACAGCCTCTGAGACACATTAAGCACAAAGCTAGGAATGGTATATACTTAGCCAAGCAACATTCAATACAATCAAAACCTCTGAAAATCTATTTTCATATAATTCAAATAATTTCAAATAATTTGATTTTCTCTTTCTTTTGTCAGGCAAGCCAGCTGTGGTTTACCTATAATGCACATTCTATGATAATTTCACTTTGAAGCTATTTTAATGGAACTGAACTGGGAAAACACAATAGAATCATTATTTATTCATTCTGGGTGCAGCCTTTATCAGAGTTATAAATCTTCAGCAAATGTGAGTCAGGCTCTTCTCTTCTCTGTGCCCTAGGCTTAGATTTTAACATCTGTGAAAAATGAAAATGAATCTTAAAAATGTCCTTTTACTTAGCTTGTAATGGGTAGCTCCACCAAAAACATAAAACACCTATTAGTAGAACCCAGTGATTCATCACTTACATACAACACCCAGTCCTCATCCCAACAAGTACCCTCCTTAATGCCCAGCACCCATTTTCCCCACCCCCATCAAGCCTCAGTTTGTTCTCTGTATTTAAGAGTGTCTTATGGTTTTTATCTTACTTTTCCTTTCCTTCACCTATGATCATCTATTAAGTTTTTCAAATTCTACATATGGGTGAAATCATGTAATGTCTGTCTTTCTCTGACTGACTTATTTCACTTAGATAATACCCTCCAGTTCCATCCACATTGTTGCAAATTACCGTGTTACTTTCAATATTTTTTCTTCATTACCATATTTTGCCAGTTTCATTAAAATATGCCTTGTGGTGGATCTGCTTTTGTTGAATTTGATGGGAGTTCTCTATGTCTTCTGGATCTAGCTAGATATTCCCCAGATTATGGAAGCTGTTAGCTATTATTTCTTCAAATAAATTTTCTGCCCCCTTTTCTCTCTCTTCTTCTTCTAGGACTCCTATTATATGAATATTGTTACATTTCATGGAGTCACTGAGTTCCCTAAGTCTATTCTAACTATGCATAATTCTTTTTTTTCTCTTTTGTTCACCTTGATTACTTCCTATTACTCTGTCTTCTAGGTCACTAATTTGTTCCTCTGCTGCTTCCAGCCTTCTGTTCATTCCATCAAGTCTTTCTCATTTCATTTATAGAGCCTTTTATCTCTGCTGTGTTATTCCTTATCTCTGTGTTAAGGGCCTCATTCATGTCTTCCATTCTTTTCTCAAGTCCAGGTAGTATCCTTACAATCATCACTTTAAATTCTTTATCAGGCATGTTGCTTGTATCCGTTTCACTTAGATCTCGGGCCATGGCCATGTCCTATTCTTCCATTTGCGATAAAATTCTCTGTCTTCTTATTTTGTCTAAGCCTCTGTTCCTGCTTCTGTGTGTTAGGAAAGTCAGCTACGTCTCCCGTTCTTGACGGTAATGGAGGAGAGGTCCTGTTGTGCCCTGCTGTGTAGTGTTCCCTGTGTCCTGTGGCCTGGCACTACCAGAGCATCTTCAATGTGTGCTCTGTGTTCTATTGTGTCCTTATCCTTCAGGTAAGTCATCTTCAGATGTGCGCTCCCCTTTGTGCCCTTCTCTTGCCCTTCTCTGCAACCAAGACTCCCTCCCTACCACAGCAACCACAATCTGTTTTTCTTCCAAACTGCATCTCTGCACTTCCTACCTTCTTCAATATGTCTTCTTCTTTACCTCTGGTTGTGGCATTTGTTCTGTCAGTCTTCTGGTCAATTTCTGGGTATTCAGAATGATTTGATAGTTATCTAGTTATATTTGCTGGACAAGACAAGCCTAAGATCCTCCTACTCTGCCACCATATTTCAACTTCAGCAAACAATATTCTTAAGCTGGTAGATCTTCTATGATATCAAGAAAAAAAAGAAAATACTCTAACATATTTATATTTTCATTGGCATAATATGTTAATCCTCCTGGAATGTTTGTATTTTAAAAAGAAATATTAATTGTGGGAAATAGTGAACTTTCAGGCACCAGTAGGAGATGTAATTTTTGTTTCTAATGCTCCTATAATCAGACCATGTGAAGCAACCCCAGATGGATAAAACCATTTCTAAGTTTAGCTGTCCCTTTATAAATGGATGATCATCAATAAGAGTGTGGTATAATGGCTTCTATATCAGACAGAGACCATTAGCTATGTGACTTTGGAAAGTTATTTAAGACTTCTGAGTCTGAGTCTTTACATCTGTAAAATGAAGATAATATCTACCTGCAATGCTGTTATGAGAAGAACCGTAATGAGGTAATGTGTGTTTTGCATGCAAGTAGTTGTTAAAACAACCAAAATTTATTCTCTCACACTTCTGGAAGCTAGAAGATCTTCCCTCCTAGATTCTGTTAATACCAGCAAACTTTGCCATTCCTCAGCTTGCCACTGCATTACTCCGATCTCTGCTTCTACCATCACATGGTATTCTTCCCGTGTGTGTCTGTATTTCCACATGGCCTTCTAATAAGGACACAGCTCACTGAATTTAGAGCCTACCCTAAGGCAATATAGCCACATCTTAACTTGATTATATCTGCAAAGACCTTATTTCCAAATAATGCCACATGTACACGTATCATAGGTTAGGACTTCAACATATCTTTTGGAGGTACACAATTCAACTCACAACACCTCTTGATTCTGTAATGACATCACTTTCTTCTATACCGTAACTGAGAGATTAGTCCAAGAGAAGATAACTGAAGGAATGGATTCTAGTAACAAGCTTAGCAAGAACACGGTAGAAGCAGCTCAATAAGTGAGAAAATGTTTGTCATGTTGTTCTGAGTCCAGCAAGTATGCACAAACAGCAGCATATTCTATCATTCAATTGTGTATCAGTTTAAGGATAGTATCTTTTCGGAAATTGCATAACCAGAAGTTTTCTCCCTTATGCCACTAATGTGTTTAATTGCCATTTTCCACTCATTTTTAAATTCTGCTCTACTTTTAAACATTAACAAATCCTTTTTTCCCATTTTGAAGAAATATTAACCAGAGAATCCCTGCAAGCCACCAAATTACTGACAGGGACTGGAATATGGGGTCAGGAGAAAAACTCACTTCTCACCACACATTCTTTTGATCTATTTGAATTTATCACATATCTATGTTACATGAAGAATCATGTAATTTAAACAGTCTCCAGTCCACGATTTTGTACCATCTTTCATCATGTTTGTAAGCTTCATCTACTTAACAAAAGCCACTTGCGTTGTAGAATTTCCTCATAAATCTCCAAACCTCATGAATATTTCCATTCTGGATATTATTATCTTTCTTTTGTTAGAAAATTTGCCACCAGACAATGAAATGTGGATGATAAGGTATAGTGTACGAAGGGCTGTGAAATCCTTGAATAAATCTAACAGGCGTGTTTTCCATTTGTTCCCTCTTTTAAAGAAGAATATATACAGCCTCATAAAAATACAAGGAGAATATGAAGCAGACAAGAAACATATGCCAAATTATAAATGAGAGAGCATAATATAAAATAAAACCAATTCAAAAGGAATTACAAATAAATCATAGGAAACCAGTTCAGAGTTGCACAAAATAAGACTATACACAAGAATTCCCCTCACTTCTCTGTCTTTATTATTTAATGCAAATGTAAGAAATACATTTACAAACTCTTTCTACTCATGTGGCAATGAAGCAGATAAATGAAAAAGGTTTATACTTGAAGTCAGAAATCGTGGGTTCAATTCCCTGTCCTACTCAACCCTACATGTTCAATTTGGGAAATTACTGATGTTGGCCTCACTTTCCTCCCCTACAACAGAGCTGATAGGCATAATAACATAAAATGTGGTACACCTTGTAAACTACACCTTGTAAACTCCAAAATGCTACTAAAATGTAGGCACTCCTAATAAAGTGCACGTCTCCCAAAAGTAAAACAAAATGCCATGAAAATGGTCTTTCTGTCATTTTAGAATTCTCTAATATTGTAACTATGTGTATGCACATGTGTGTGTGTCTTTGTGCCTTTGAATGTAGCTGACAGCAGCTTAAAACCAGTGAAACCCAGAAGCTCTTGAATTAAAGTCTATCAATTATCCAACTACCAAGTGTCACATGAAAAAAATGTCCCCAGGCTTACCTAAGAAATAAGGCTAAAACCAAACTATCAATTTAAGGCATATGGCAGTTTAAGGCATGTGCAAACATTTGGAAAGAGAAAGATTTGTTGAGACCTTCATACAACAATGCCATGAAATAAGAAAGAAAATGTTTATCTGAGAGAATGGAAGAAGAAAAGTGACCTTCTATATATGAGTGTATAATAGCTGTGGCAGTCAGAATCCTAAAATGATCCCCATTGACCCTCAACCCTGTATAATCCTCTCCCCTTGAGTATGGACAGACCCAGTGAATATGATGAGGTATCACTCCAGTGATTATGTTATATTACCTGGCAAAAGAATTTTACAGATGTCATTAAGGTCCCAAATCAGTTGTCTTTGAGTAAATCAGAAGGAAGATTACCTTGGGTGGCTCTGACCCAAGGGTGGGCCCTTAAAAACAAGAATTTTCTCTGATTGGCTTACTACAAAGAAAGCAAACAGCCATGTTGTGAACTGACTACAGTATTGGCTTTTAGTTGCTTAGGGTGGTCTCCAGCTAACAACTAGTAAGAACACAAGGACCTCATTCCCAAAACTGCAAGGAACTCCCGCTTTGGTCTTCTTCTTCAAAATTACTTTGGCTATTCAGGGCCTTTTGTGGTTCCATACAAATTTTTGGATTGCTTGTCCTAGCTTCGAGAAGAATGTTGGTGCAATTGTGATTGGGATTGCATTGAATGTGTAGATAGCTTTGGGTAGTATTGACATTTTAACAATATTTATTCTTCCAATCAGTGAGCACGGAAAGTTTTTCCATTTCTTTATATCTTCTTCAATTTCCTTCATAAGCTTTCTATAGTTTTCAGCATACAGATCTTTTACATCTTTGGTTAGGTTTATTCCTAGGTATTTTATAATTCTGGGTGCATTTGTGAATGGGATCCGTTTTTTTATTTGTCTTTCTGTTGCTTCATTATTAGTGTATAAGAATGCAACTGATTTCTGTACATTGATTTTGTATCCTGCAACTTTGCTGAATTCATGTATCAGTTCCAGTAGACTTCTGGTGGAGTCTATTGGATTTTCCATGTATAGTATCATGTCATCTGCAAAAAGTGAAAGCTTGACTTCATCTTTGCCAATTTTGATGGCTTTGATTTCCTTTTGTTGTCTCATTGCTGATGCGAGAACTTCCAACACTATATTAAACAACAGTGGTGAGAGTGGGCATCCCTGTTGTGTTCCTGATCTCAGGGAAAAAGCTCTAAGTTTTCCCCCATTGAGGATGATGTTAGCTGTGGGCTTTTCATAAATGGTTTTTATGACGTTTAAGTATGTTGCTTCTATCCCAACTTTCTCGAGGGTTTTTATTAAGAAAGAATGCTGAATTTTGTCAAATGCCTTTTCTGCATCAATTGACAGGGTCACATGTTCCTTATCTTTTCTTTTATTAATGTGATGTATCACATTGATTGATTTGCAAATGTTGAACCAGCCCTGCACCCCAGGAATGAATCCCACTTGATCATGGTGAATAATTCTTTTTATATGCTGTTGAATTTGATTTGCTAGTATCTTATTGAGAATTTTTGCATCCATATTCATCAGGGATATTGGTCTGTAGTTCTCTTTTTTTACTGGGTCTCTGTCTGGTTTAGGAATCAAAGTAATGCTGGCTTCATAGATTGAGTCTGGAAGTTTTTCTTCCCTTTTTATTTTTTGGAACAGCTTGAGGATAGGTATTATCTCTGCTTTAAATGTCTGGTAGAATTCCCCAGGGAAGCCATCTGGTCCTGGACTCTTATTTGTTGGGAGATTTTTGATGACTGATTCAATTTCTTCTCTGGTTATGGGTCTGTTCAAGTTTTCTATTTCTTCCTGTTTGAGTTTTGGAAGTGTGTGGCCTGAATGAGACGGGAAACCATCAAAACCCTAGAGGAGAAAGCAGGAAAAAAACCTCTCTGACCTCAGCCGCAGCAATTTCTTACTTGATACATCCCCAAAGGCAAGGGAATTAAAAGCAAAAATGAACTATTGGGACCTCATCAAGATAAAAACTTCTGCATTGCAAAGGAAACAACCAACAAAACTAAAAGGCAACCAACGGAATGGGAAAAGATATTTGCAAAAGACATATCAGACAAAGGGCTAGTATCCAAAATCTATAAAGAACTCACCAAACTCCACACCCAAAAAACAAATAATCCAGTGAAGAAATGGGCAGAAAACATGAATAGACACTTCTCTAAAGAAGACATCCAGATGGCCAACAGGCACATGAAAAGATGCTCAATGTCGTTCCTCATCAGGGAAATACAAATCAAAACCACACTCAGATACCACCTCACGCCAATCGGAGTGGCTAAAATGAACAAATCAGGAGACTATAGACGTTGGTGAGGATGTGGAGAAATGGGAACCCTCTTGCACTGCTGGTGGGAATCCAAACTGGTGCGGCCGCTCTGGAAAACAGTGTGGAGTTTCCTCAAAAAATTAAAAATAGATCTACCCTATGACTCAGCAATAGCACTGCTAGGAATTTACCCAAGGGATACAGGAGTGCTGATGCATAGGGGCACTTGGACCCCAATGTTTATAGCAGCACTTTCAATGATAGCCAAATTATGGAAAGAGCCTAAATGTCCATCAACAGATGAATGGATAAGAAATTGTGGTTTGTATACACAATGGAATACTACATGGCAATGAGAAAGAATGAAATATGGCCTTTTGTAGCAACGTGGATGGAACTGGAGAGTGTTATGCCAAGTGAAATAAGTCATACAGAGAAACACAGATATCATATGTTTTCACTCCTGTGTGGATCCTGAGAAACTTAACAGAAACCCATGGGGAAAGGGAAGGAAAAAAAAAAAAGGTTAGAGAGGGAGGGAACCAAAACATAAGAGACTCTTAAAAACTGAGAACAAACTGAGATGGGGGGTGGGAGGGAGGGGAGGGTGGGTGAGAGGTATTGAGGAGGGCACCTGTTGGGATGAGCACTGGGTGTTGTATGGAAACCAATTTGACAATAAATTTCATATTTAAAAAAAAAGAGCAATAAGACAATGATCACTAATAGCAAATTATAAAAGCAACAGCCACTGAAGCAATTTGCTAGCAAAAAACCGTAGCAATGGTCACCAGATTTATAGTGTGCTAATAAGATCAGAAAAAACAAAGAAAGAAAATGAAGAACTGCCTGGATACCTGAATTCATATTTTTTTTAATGGGAAAGAAAGCAGACTAAAAATAGAGTCAACAAAATCATTGGAGACTGGGAGGCACGCCGTCTTGGACAACATCTTACCATTTTGCCAAGATGAAACATATTCTGATTACTTGTCAGACCCAATGAAGTAAGTCATCTTCTTATCAAAATCAAATATATCAATGCTGGGAATGCGAGCTGGTGCAGCCACTCTGGAAAACAGTATGGAGGTTCCTCAAAAAACTAAAAGTAGAACTACCCTACTACCCAGCAATTGCACTACTAGGCATTTATCCACGGGATACAAGTGTGCTGTTTCGAAGGGACACATGCACCCCATGTTTCTAGAAGCACTACCAACAATAGCCAAAATATAGACAGAGCCGAAATGTCTATGGATGGATGAATGGATACAGAAGATGTGGTATATATATATACAATGGAGTATTACTCGGCAATCAAAAAGAATGAAATCTTGCCATTTGCAACTACGTGGATGGAACTGGAGGGTATTATGCTAAGTGAAATTAGTCAGAGAAAGACAAAAATCATATGACTTCACTCATCTGAAGACTTTAAGAGATAAAACAGATGAACATAAGGGAAGGGAAACAAAAATAATATAAAAACAGAGAGGGGAACAAAACAGATATGGAGAACATAAATACACAGACATAACATAAATATAGAGACCTAACATAAATATGGAGAACAAACTGAGGGTTACTGGAGGGGTTGTGGGAGGGGGGATGGGCTAAATGGGTAAGGTCATTAAGGAATCTACTCCTATGTTGCACTATATGCTAACCAATTTGGATGTAAATTTTAAAAAATAAAAAATAAAATTAAAAAATAATAATAATAATAAAGCTGCAAGGAACTGAATGTCTGCCAATAACCTAAATGAGCTTAGAAGAAAACCCAAACCCTAGAAGAAAATTATAGCACAGCTGGCATCTTGATTGCAGCCCTGTACGACCTGAGGAGAGAATCCAGCTAACCGGTGCCCAAACTCCTAACCCACAGAAGCCTGAGATAATAAATTAGTGTTGTTTTAAGCTGCTGAATCTATAATAATTTGTTAGAAAGCAATAGAAATTAATTGAGTAGCAGAATAGCAGAACTTGCTTTCCTTTTCCTAATACCTACTATTGGTTTACAAAGAAGGCAAACAGAAAAACATAGCTTCTGAATGACATGCTTAACATTTGAGTGTTTATGCCTAGTGGGCTGGTAATAACAGATGTTTAAAAACAGCAGTTTTGTCATAAATCAATTCTCCCCAGTCACAGAGTAATTCCCTCCTGTTTATCACAGAGATTAGAAAGATTCCTACATATTCAAGTTGACATCTACTCTGGATAATTTAAGATGTTACCAGATTGCAAGCTGTAATCACTTTACCCGTAAGCATATAATTTTCTAGGATTTTTATGCCTGATAGAAATGCTCTTACATAATATATGTCCATATACCAGGAAAAATAATGAAATTTAAATCAACAATTATTTAATAAGTGTCTACTGTATACCAGAAACAAGATTAGGTGCTAGGATTAAAGACTTTCCCTACCATTGTTTACAAACATCCATTCAGAGACTTCAGGGTAAACAGCGAATTGTTAGAAGCATTGCCACTAAAAGTAGATAGAAGACTACGAGCTATCACTACATTATTTGACATAGTACTGGAGAGTGTTCTTTAAAAAAAGAAGAAATAAAAAAGATGGAAGTATTGAGGAAAAGAAGGGAAACTGACATTGACATTTTTATTATACAATATTACTATCTACATAAAAGTCCTATATGAAACTACTGGTAAGTTATTACAATTAATTGGATGTAAGGTATCAAATACATTCCTATACACTACCAATAAATTGCTGAAATCTAGCATTTTGAGATATATTTTGTAACGTCACAACAAATGCATAAGGTAGGTAGGAATAAATCTAGGAAAAGATATGTAGGACATTTATAAACTTTATGAAAAGACACTAAAGAAAATGAAATAATATAAGGATAGAGACTTCTCCCCATTTAATCTGTAAAATTGATACAATTCCCACCAAAAGTCAAGAAAATATATATGAATTTGATAATCTGATTCTAAAAAGAATTGATGTGAAAAACCAAAAAGCCACAATAGCCAAGACCATTTTAAAAAACTGAAAAATATGGAGAAGGCTAACCATACCTAAAACAAGACATATTGTGTAGCTTTAGATGATGTGACATGACCTCAGAAGTAGATACATAGAACAGAATAACAAACTGAGGAACAGCTGGGAAAAAATATTTCACAGTGAAGAAAGATTGGAGTAGCAAAAAAACAAAACAAACAAACAAAAAACAAACAAAAAAACCATGCTGGAATAACAGAAAAATGAACTCCAAGATAATTGAAAGACTACATATTAAAATCAAACTTCAAACTTTTTTGAAGAATATACAGAAGAACTCAAGAAAATTTAAATCTTCTTTTTTTTATGTTTATTTTTTTAGAGTGAGAAACCTTAAGCAGGGAAGGGGTAGAGAGAAAGACAGGGGCACAGAGGATCTGAAGCAGGCTCTGTGCTGACAGCAGCTAGCCCAACGCAAGGCTCAAACTCATGAACAGTGAGATCATGACCTGAGCCAAAGTCTGACGCTCAACTGACTGAGCCACCCAAGCGCCCCCAAAATTTAAAACTTCTTAAACAAGATTTTTCTAAAATAAGATAAACCATAAAAATTGAGTGTTAAAATCCCCAATTTTTTAAAAGTGAAAAGATCAGACATAGACTGAGAAAATTTGTCTTCAACCCTTGTAAGTAGCAAAGGATTAGTATCCCAAATGCATAAAGAAAAATTGATGAGAAAAAGAAAAACAGCCCAATAGAATAATAAGCAAAACTTTTAAATAGGCAATTTACAAAAGAAACCCAAGTTCTCTATAAACATAGTCGTTCCACTACTAAAGAACTTTTTGCATATATGCCCAAAGAATCATACACAAGACTTATTTATAAGAGCAAAAAAATTGAATGCAACCTAAACGTCCATCAATGCTATCGATGAATAGATATGTAAATTATATATATTCATAATTTGGAAAAACACATAGCTATGAAATGAAGGACAGAGCTACATGTATTAAAATGGAAAAATCTCACAAGTGGCAGAGGATAGATAAATTCTAACATTTATATAGTTTTGAAACATCAGCATATTGTTTAGGGATGAATACAAATGTAGTTAAAATACAAAGACATACATTGAAATACAAATATCACATACAAAATTATGGATCTTTTGGAGAGGTATGGGAGAAGGAAATATGGTTGAGTTGAACATTTAAAAGGACACCACTGCCTATCCAAGTATCCTAGTGTCTGACAGAAAGAAATCACTCTACCTTAAAATTATTTCTAATTAATCCATACATTTGGATTTTCTGAATCACTAATATTGCATACTTCATAATGTCAAGGAAGTGCTGCATAGAGTGAATTTACTGCTTTGACGTTATTCTAATGAGATACATAAATCAATGAATTGCATTTCTTTTTCATGCTCAGACTAAAACAATGTATATTTCAGGTCCACAAAGTCTTTTGATAATGGCTTGTAGCATTACTGTTTTTCTAAGAAAAAAGGTAAGAAAGGGTAAACTCAAAATAGAAAGTACTTATTGACAAGGTTAGTCGTTCCTTAGAAGACATCTTCTTTGGAAGTTTATAAATTGTTTTCTTGAATAATTTTAATCAAATTAAATTTTGTTTTTCTTTTCCCAATGTATTTATTATTGAAAATTTTCAAACATCCAGAAAAATTGTTAAGACTATTACCATGAACTAGATTTTGCCATTTTCACTTTAACTTATTTTTTCAAAGTTTATTATTATTATTATTTTATGGTTCAGAGATTATATTTTCTTGTCACAAAAAATCTACATGCTTATATAAATCAGCAGTTTTACATCTGGCTTAATGAAATAAAGATCACTACATTAAAAAAATGAACGGAGCCAGATGGCAGAATAAAAAGTCCACTGTTCATATCCTTCCACAGCAACAACAATTTGGCAGCCACCCATGGGCAAAAGTGCCTTTGTGGGAGCTTTGGGATCCAGGTAGGAGTTTGCAAAACTCCAGTGGAGCCCAAGACCAAAAAGGGGCTATTTCAGAAGGTAGGCCCACATACAGGTGGCAGACTCACCGGCTGTGATCCTGACTACAGACCCAGCCCCACCCCACTGTGGACTCAGCTACAGCCTTATTTGGCCTTGATCCTGCCACTAGCACCATCTGCCAAGGAACCTGGGAGGAGTCACACTGTCCCATGCTTTAGGTAACAGGCCCACCAACCTCAGCCACAGCTGTGGACTCTGAAAGCTGGCCGTGACCTGGCTCCAGCCTCTCATGCTGTGATTCAGGAGCAGTGCTTCCCAGATAGGGATCCAAAGGGAGATGCACTCATGTGTACCCCCAAAGGCAGATCCACCAATCTTGGTCTGATTATGAATCCTGAATGTGGGTCTAGTTCATCCAGACATAAAAGCAATAAGAAAAACCATGGACTAGAATATCACTATACACCAAATGGACTGAAGAAACATATACAGAACATCTCATCAATAGCAGCAGAATACACATCCTTCCCAAGTACATATAGAACAATGTCCATCTGGATTATATGTAGGGCCACAAAGCAAATCTTTGGAAATCATACCAAATATCATTTCTGACCACAATAGTATGAAACTAGATATCAGTAACAGAAGGAAAATTGAAAAATTTACAAATATATGGAAATTAAGCAACATAGTCTAGAATGACCAATGGATCAAAGAAGAAATCAAAAAGGAAATAAAAACATATCTTGAGACAAATCAAAGTGGAAACACAACAAACTTATGGGATGCAGCAAAAGCAGTTCTAAGTGGGAAGTTTATAGCAATAAAAGACTGCATTCTGAAAAAGAAAGATCTCAAATAAGCTACCTAACTTTACACCTCAAGGAACTAGAAAAAGAACAAAGTAGGCTAAAGTTAGGAGAAGGAAGGAAATAACAAATATCAGACAGAAATAAACAAAGCAGAGACCAGAAAAAAACAATAGAAAAGATGAACAAAACGAAGAGTTGGTTTTTTGAAAGATAAAGTTGAGAAACTCTTAATTAGTTAGACTAAGAAAAAAAAAGAGTAGACCCAAATAAAATGAGTTTTGAAAGAGGAAACATTACAACTGATACTACACAAATGCCAATACACACAATGGGGAAAGGATTGTTTCTTCAAGACATGGTGTTTGGAAAACTGAATATTCACATGCAAAAGAATAAAATCGGACTCTTAAACATTATGCCATAAACAAAAATTAACTTGAAATGGATTAAGGACTTAAATGTAAGACGTGAAACCACAAAACTCCTACAATAAAACATAGGGGGAAAAAAGACTCCTTGACGTTGATCTCCACGATAATTTTTTTTTTAATATTACACCAGAAGCCCAGGCAACAAAAGCAGAAATAAACAGTGGGAGTATAGCAAACTAAAAATATTCTGTGCAGCAAAGGAAACAATTAGCAAAATTAAGAGCAACCTATGGAATGTGAGGAAATATTCATAAACCATATATCTGATAACAGGTTAATATCTAAAATATATAAGAACTCACCATTCAGTAGCAAAAAAATACAAACACAAAAGACAATCTGATTTTTTTTTTAATTTTTTTTTAACGTTTATTTATTTTTGAGACAGAGAGAGACAGAGCATGAACGGGGGAGGGGCAGAGAGAGAGGGAGACACAGAATCGGAAGCAGGCTCCAGGCTCTGAGCCATCAGCCCAGAGCCCGACGCGGGGCTCAAACTCACGGACCGTGAGATCGTGACCTGTGCTGAAGTCGGACGCTTAACCGACTGAGCCACCCAGGCGCCCCAAGACAATCTGATTTTAAAATAGCAAGTGACTTGAATAGACATTTTTCCTAAGAAGACATACACATGGACAATAAGTATATGAAAAAGTGTCTAATATCACTAATCATCAGAGAAACACAAATCAAAACCACAATGAAATATCACCTCACATCAGTAAGAATGGTTAGCATCAAAACGACAGCAACTGTTGGCAAGGGTGTGGTGAAAAGGGCACCTTTGTGTGCTGTTGGTGGGAATGTAAATTGGTACATCCATTATGTAAAACAATATGAAGTTTCCTCAAAAAATTAAAAATAGAACTATCATATTACCCATTAATTCTACTTCTGGGTATATATATCTGAAGGAAATAAAATCAGTATCTCAAAGAAATATCTGCATCCCCATATTCATTACAACTTTTCTTACAATAGCCAAAATATGGAAACAATCTAAGTGTCATCAATAGATAAATGGATTAAAAATGTGGCACATATACAATGGAATATTACTGAGCCATAAAAAGAAGGAAATTCCACCATTCCCAGAAACATGGTTGAAACTGGAGAACATTATACTAACTGAAATAAGCCAGACACAGAAATACAAATACTGTGTGTTCTCACTTATAAGTGAAAGCTAAAAATGTTGAACTCATAGAAGCAGAGAGTAGAATGGTGGTTTCTAGTGGTTAGGGAGTGAGGAACATGTATTGAGGTTGGTCAAAGGGTATAAACTTTTAGTTATAAGATGAACCAGATCTGGGTATCTAATGTACAGCACAATGGTAATAATTAATAATACTGTATTGTACACTTGAAATTTTCTGAGAGAATAAATCTTAAGTTTTCTCACCACCAAAGAAAATAAATGGTAGCTATGTGAGGTGATGGATGTGTTAATTAAATTAATTATGGTAATCACTTCACAACATATACATATATCAAATCATCACATTGTACACCTAAATATATACAATCTTATTTGTCAATTAGACCTCAATATATCCGGGGGAAAAAATAAGGGATAATAGACTCAGAGGAATAAAATTTGATGAGGCAGCAAGAAGTAGAAATTTTGCTAATTGCCAAATACATCTATTCCAATTACATATTCAGGAACTAGGGGAGAAAACACCAGCCAGTTTCTATTCAGTCTTAGGTCCATGTAACTCAAACTTAGGCTAAGCCTCCTTCTATCCCTTGGCCACCATAAGCTCCCATCTTAATTGGTGGGTCATGGTGGGTTTGGTGTACCCAGAAAATAACATCAATTTATATACCATATGTAATAAACTCTGAAAACTATGGGTATTTCCATTTCACGTGTATGAATCATTCTAGTAGTGGTCCATTGGGAAAGGCTTGGAGGAAGATTTACAGTATGTATAGTATGCTGGCAGTGTGCAGTATCCTTCCTCAAGAGGACCAGGCCTCCCCTTCAGTGAAGGAGTTCTAGGTATGTGAACTAACTTAGGTCTAGAAACTATGTAGAAATTCATCACTCTCCATAAGGTGACTCATGTCAGATTTTTAGCTATCAGGCCTACAGCTTTTCCTGTTATATAAATTAAGCAACATTTTAGTAGGCTGCCCATCTATTCCATTCTTAGTGATGCTGTGGTCAAGACGGGAGATATTAACAGGACCATTATGAGTGGGGACAAATGAGAGGAACCATGGACTTAAACAGAGGACGCCTACACACTAGTCAAAAACCAGGGTGGTATAAACATGCCTCCGCAGGAGTAGATCGGATCAAATAACCTCATTTTAGTGGATATGATATGACACAAAAAAGGGGCAAATCTCAGGGTAATGGAGAGACAGACCATCATGACTGAATGTAAGCTACCATCACCACCTCCCACAAACACCTACTCTCTTGAAACAGAGGAAGGCGAAATGAGACTTGAGAGAGAAGAGAAACAGCTTTTTAGGAAGTTTGAATTTTGAATTGATTGACTACATCCCCCAAAGAGGCTATTCTAGGCAGAAAAGACTAAATGATCTTTAATGGACAAGACTAAGTGTAGCCATCTTCTATCCACCAAGGATTCCAAAGGAAGATCAGTTCTCAAAATGAGAGGACATGACTTATTCTGGCAGTTGTGTTTGTAAGGTATAACTTTTAATAAATGGCCCAGTGGGCTCAAGTATTGCTATTTCACTGATCAAAGTGATAAGAATTTGTTG
This sequence comes from Panthera tigris, assembly GCF_018350195.1. Taxonomy (NCBI): domain Eukaryota; kingdom Metazoa; phylum Chordata; class Mammalia; order Carnivora; family Felidae; genus Panthera; species Panthera tigris. Next base: position 168,946,558 of record NC_056667.1, read on the forward strand.
TTTTGACAAAACCTAAAATTGTTCTCAGGGTTTTATTTTTTAAACCCATAGCACCTTTTGACAAATATTCCCATCAGTCAAGTAATATTTGTTGAATTTTTTCCCATAGTTTGAACGTGCAAAAAAAAATTTAGAGGTTTATTTTGTTTGGCTTTCTGCTTTCAATCTCTGATTTCACCTTATGTGTAGATCTCACACTTCTTTAAAACAACAACCACCTTCTCTAAACTATTTTTCCTTTCTAGTAAGCATGTTATTTCTTTCTTGTCTTCTTGGTTAACGATTTTATTTAAAAATTTTTTTAATTTATTTATTTTGAGGGGTGGGGAAGGGGCAGAGAAAGGGAACCCTAAGCAGGTTCTGCATTGTCAGCGAAGAGCCCAACACGGGGCTTGATCTCACAAACCTTGAGATCATGATCTAAGCTTAAAACAAGAGTCAGACACTTGACCACCTGAGCTACCCAGGCACCTGAGTTAAGGATTTTAAGTTAACCATGTTTTGTTCATCATTAATTCCATATTTTCTTCATCATTAATTTTCTCTACAATCCTTTGCATCTTAAATTGTGTTCCACCTCTTTACTGGAATAATACTCTCAAAAAATCTCCATGACTTCCTCACCATACAATCCAACCCTGACCTCTCAACAGACTCATGTGGTTGAACACACTCCTTACTAAAAGACTTCATCTCAAAGACCTGATAATTCTTCATTCTAAATATTTCCTCTTTCAAAATTTCTCTTTCCATTTTTACTGTCAGTGCTTCAGTAGAACAGCTCTCAACTACATTATTCTATACTGCATTGTATCTATACTGCATTATTACAGGTGTTTTTCACACTCCTTATCTCTCCCATTTTAATCCATTTTTTTTACCATCATAAAAATAATGGGTCCAAAAGGTCCATCTCGTATGTAACTCCTCTGTTTAAAAAAAAATCCAAGTTTCCTTCTATTTGTTCACACCTACACTATTTAATAGTATTTCTCAATTCTGATTGTACATTAAAATCACCCGAGGAGCTCTAAAAACCTATGGATTCCTCAGTCCCACAATAGCACAGATAAATCGAGTGTCTCAGAGTAGAGCTCAACTTTCAATCCTTTTTAAGGGCTCCCCAAGTGATTCTATTGTGCAGTCAAGATTGAGAATCATTGTTCTGGAACTAGATCAAGGCAAGGTTGGGATACACTGCTCTAGGCCTAGGGCAATGGTGCATCACAATCAAACAAGATGAAGGAGATTATTCTTGGACTTCAGATCTACTGAATTAGAATCTCTGGTGGAGGGTGTTGAGAATTTCTATTTATATTTAAAAAAGCTTTCCAGGCATTCTTATCCAGCCAAAATGGTCCTCAAGCATGGGAAACCAATCACATATCAATGTGTCTCAGTCTCTAATGTGTCTCAGTCACTATACAATAGAACTGCAGTTGTATTGTTTTTAAATTTGCCCCCAAATTCATCTTTCTTTACATGGATAGAAAAGCACTCTAGAAAAACACAATGAAACAGGGTCCCAGCCTCCTGTAAACCATCCCTTAATTATCCCCTTGAAATTCTTATTACTTTAATCTATGCCCAACTTTAATTTATAGTAATGTCGTAGCTGTGTGTGCATTTGGCAGGTAAAAAGCCAATACCATCTGTATTAATATAAAATCTTAGGATGCAAAGCCTAGAGCAAAATAAAAATTGACACACAGTTCTGAATTTCATCACATTTATTAATCACAAAGTTTCATTCCTAGACCCATGTATACCCTACCCAACCCAGTCCCGCACACAAACTTGTCCATCATCTTTTCAGAATTGCCACTTCTCATCATAGTGAAATATGAAACAAATTCAGTGGTAGATTCAAAGGCATATACTCAAAGAAGTATCATTTTCACAACCACTTATACAAAACTCAAGAAGCCTGGTTTCCACGTACAGTGCTTCTTCTGTACATTCTTTTTTTTTTAATGTTTATTTTTGAGAGAGAGCTAGTTGCGGAGGGGCAAAGAGAAAAACAAAGAATCCCAAGCAGGCTCTATGCAGTCAGCAAAGAGCCTGATGTGGGGCTTAAGCTTACAAACTATGAGATCATGACCTGAGCAGAAATCAAGAGTCAGACGTTTAACCAACTGAGCCACCCAGCTGTTCCTTTCTGTACATTCTTGACAGCCTATTTTATCAAATGATGCTCAGTTAGGCCCAGGAATTATCTTCTCCTTCCTAAAAAAAAAAAACACTCATTAAAATGGTAATAGGTAGAAACGTGCTCAATCTATCATATCTATCAACCTATCAATCTATCCTGAAAGCCAGGAACTTATATAACAGAAAAATACTAGAACCATTCCTTTAAAAGACAAGAATGAGACCAAGATAAACACCATCACTACTATTTCACAGCGTATTGGAAGTATTAGTTTTAATTCCATTAAGAAAGAAAAGGCATTTAGGGCATGTGAATTGGAAAATTCTCTCAATACCTTCTCTTGCTTAATAACATAATTATAAGATCTGTTATTATACATACCTGAAAATCCCAAGAAAATCAGTAGAAAAGCGACCACAAACAATAAAATAATTTAGCATGGTAGCCAAATGTATAATTAATACACAGAAATTAACAGACTTAATTAAAACAACAAACATTTAAATGATATAACGGAAAGTAAAATCTCATTTAGCATCGATAAATATAAAATATAAAAATATAAAAAATAAAGTAGTAGAAATATGCTTAAGAAATATAAAACCATCAGGGGTGTTTGGGTGGCGCAGTCGGTTAGGCATCCAACTTTGGCTCAGGTCATGATCTTGCGGTTCGTGGGTTCAAGCCCTGCATCAGGCTCTGTGCTGACAGATCAGAGCCTGAAGCCTGCTTAGGATTCTGTGTCTCCCTCTCTCTCTGCCCCTACCCTGCTTGCGCTCTGTCTCTCTTTCTCTCTCTAAAATAAATAAACATTTTAAAAAAAGAAATATAAAACCCTCTATGAGAAAAAATTATCAAAACACTTCTGAAATAGATAAATAGAGACTTGAACAAATGGAAGGCATTTTCTGGAGATATTTCATGATGAGGAATGCTCAATATCGGAAACGTGTCAGTTCTCTCGGTATTGATTCATGAATTTAATGCAATTCCATTTAAATTATCAACATCTTTCTTCCTAGAGATCATGAAATTCATTCAAAAGTCCATATGAAAAAATAAGCAAGCAAAAATAGGACCAAAAAACCACTAAAATATAAGAACTATGTGTGGGGCATGTGGGCATAAAGAGGAAGATTAGCTAACTCTACTAGATATTAAAATATTATCAAGACTCAGGGTGCCTGGGTGACTCAGTTGGTTAAGCATCTGACTTCAGCTCAGGTCATGATTTCATGGTTTGTGAGTTCAGTCCCCACCCCGAGCTCTCTGCTGACAGCCCAGAGCCTGGAACCTGCTTTGGATTCTGTGTCTCCCCCTCTCTCTGCCACTCCCTTGCCTTCACTCTCTCTCTCTCTCTCTCTCAAAAATAAATAAACATGAAAAAATTTTTTAATAAATAAAATATTATCAAACCTCAAAAATTAAAATAACATGGCATTGGCATATAAGTAGTTAGACTGACCATGAAACAAAATTGCATGTCAGAAATAGAAAAGTTACATATACAAATTTAAAGATAAAAGCAATATTTCAAATAATCAGAAAATATGTGTGATCAGTTCTGCTGTAACAGAAAATATATGTTCCCAAAAATCTCCCCATTGTGCAAAATCTCAGAATAAAAAATTATAGGGCTTATGGTTCAACACTCAAAAACTTCATTGGTGACACATAAAAAAGATAGGAGGGGCACCTGGGTGGCTCAGTCGGTTAAGCGTCCGACTTCGGCCCAGGTCACGATCTCGCGGTATGTGAGTTCGAGCCCCGCGTCGGGCTCTGTGCTGACTGCTCAGAGCCTGGAGCCTGTTTCGGATTCTGTGTCTCCCTCTCTCTCTGACCCTCCCCCGTTCATGCTCTGTCTCTCTCTGTCTCAAAAATAAATAAATGTTAAAAAAAAAAAAAGATAGGAATTTAATTTTTAAAAATACAGCATAATTTTATACATGCTAAATGATTAAGAAATATGTACATACTGTAATAAAAATGGCACTCAACCTTGAAAAAGACCTGAAGTTTGCTTGTAGAAGTGCACTTGGGAAGGGTTGCAGCCTGTGACTCACTATGAGGTAGTAGAAAGAGGATTATCACAATTTATGATGTTTTACATCTTAAATACTTAAATAGCCTGTTTTTCTGCCTTTGAGACAGAAACCTTTCAAGAAGTACATTTTTAATAGGTACTTGTTTCATCAAAACTGCAATGTCACACACTGTATAGCCTACTTCTTCATTGACATCTGTCTGTTTCAATGCTGGAAATTCTTTCATGGCTTTCTTGTTTGTTCTCTTAGCTTCGCCAGATAGCTTACGACTTTGAAACTATAGTCATTTTTCAAGTCACCAAACCAACAGTCGTAAAAAAAAAGAAGCCACTTTTGCAGGATTTGGCAATGTCTGTTTAAGGCCTTATATATAGATTATGCTTTCTCTTTGATTGTGAGAAAAGTTGTTGACAACACGGTTTAGTCTTCAAACGATATTCCACAATCTTTCCATTTCTTCCATTTTGTTAAGATGTTGTTCTTACTGATCGCACAGCACTTGAAATTGTTCCAGCCATAGATGCTTCTTTCGTATTTGTGGAGTCTCTTCATTGTCAGCAATGTAAATTCCTTAATGCCTTTTGCTTGAGAGGAATCACATACTTTCTCTTTTCTTTGAAAATCATTACTATTTCAGGTTTTATAGTTTTCCTCTTCTCTGCACTGCTTGGCATTTTTGAACCATGATATTTACACACATTTGAGATGTGGAATGAGCATTTTTTTTTTTTTTAACATAGAAAGTTTACAGGGGCACCGGGATGGCTCAGTCTTCCTGAGCTGGCGCCCGACTTCAGCTCAGGTCATGATCTTGCTGTTCACAAGTTTGAGCCCCGCATGCTGACAGCTCAGAGCCTGGAACCTGCTTTGGATTCTGTGTTTCCCTCTCTCTCTGCCCCTCTCCTCCTCTCAGAAATAAATAAACATTAAAAAAAATTTTTTTTAAGTTTACAAATGTGTAAAGTAATAGCAAAACACAACCTTGTAGGGTAAAACATGTGGTGAACTGGAGTAGCTGGTAGATAGTTGAGGGTTTTCTGTGCATGCGCATTGTGTACTCCTTAATAGTGTAACTCAGATCGGCTGGGTAATTTTCTATGTGCATTTAGTATTTCCCATAGAAAAAACTGTTCATTCGCAAATGAAAAACTTAGTATTATGTTCACACTGTTCCCTAATATATCAATTTCATTAGAACAACTTGTGTCTTCAAATCAAGTACTACAGTCAAACTGACTGCACTTTCTAAATACAGAAAAATAAAAACTGAGTCCACAAAGATAAACTCAAAATAGATCAAACATCTTAATTTAAAAAAAAAAAATTAAACTATACAATTTTGGGAGAAGACAAAGCTACGCTGACAGCTCAGAGCCTGGAGCCTGCTTTGGATCCTGTGTCTCCCACTCTCTCTGCCCCTCCCCTGTTCATTCTCTCCCTCTCTGTCTCTCTCAAAAATAAATAAACATTAAAAAAAATTTTTTAAGTCACATGGTCTATAGACTGGGCCAGCCAGGCACTCCGTGCATTATTCAAATTTTTAATTGTAACCAAAAAAAAGCAACCAGTGGAAAATAAATAAACAGGCCGAAAAGCTTGCAACTTTTCACTGACAAAGGGCTTAACTACCTTCTAGAGATTTGAAGAACAAGAAACAAAGAAACAAACAAACAAGTAGAAAAATAGACAAAGACACAATCAGCATAGGGGTGCCTGGGTGGCTCAGTGGGTTAAGCCTCTGACTTCAGCTCAGGTCACGACCTCATGACCCTTGGGTTCAGGCCCTGTGTGGGGCTCTGTGCTGACAGCTTAGAGCCTGGAGCCTGATTCAGATTCTGTGTCTCCCTTTCTCTCTGCCCTTCTGCTCACACTCTGTCTCTTTCTCTCAAAAATTAACATTAAAAATTTAAAAATAATTTTTAAAAAGACACAATCAGCATAGAAAAAGTGAACTAAATGAAATACAATTGGCCCTTAAACATATGAGAATATGCTGGACCTGATTCATAACAAAAAAAATGCAATTAAGATATCACCTCTTACTCTCAGATTGGTGAGCAAAGTGTGACAACACCTTCTATTAGTAAGGCTTTGAGCAAACTGCTGGTAAGAATGAAAAATGGTACAAGACAGGATCATATTTACAATATTTTTTAATTACATATATTTTTAAATTATATGACAAGCCAAAACTATTTCTAAAACCTCATTGCAAAGATAAACTGGCAAAAAATTAAGACAAATGGTTTGATATACTCATATATATACATATATATGTTACATATTAAATATTATATATTTGTTTTCTTTTCTTAAGTTTATTTATTTTGAGAGACAGAGAGTGAGCAAGGGAGGGCCAGAGACAGAGGGAGATAAAGAGAATCCCAAGAAATCTCCAGCCTTTTAACACAGAGCCCGATGTGGGGCTTAAAACCATGAACCCACATGAAATCATGACCTGAGCCTAAATCAAGAGTCGGATGCTTAACCAACTGAGCCACCCAGGTGCCCCTGTATCTTTTATTTTCTGATCAATATAGACTTCTAATTAAATATACAAGAAAAATAAACTATGTGGACATTTAAGCTAAACAATTCCAATGAAGAAAAACTCACTAGTTTATTTTTTATTCTGCTTTAAAGTAGACTACAAACCCAATCTGGAAACTCTTGTGTAAGTAATCACCCTCAAGGACTTCAAAGACAGGCTTTCCTGAAGAAGCTATCTTTATAGCTTTTTTAATGCAAAACATGTAATTTTTAATACACCAGACAAATATAAAAATCATGATTTGTTAAATGACATACCAGAGAGTTTATATCTGTGTCCTTTATATTCACATAAAACCCAGAGAGAGAGAGAGACAGCAAAAGATATATATATATATGTGTGTGTGTGTGTGTGTATATATATATATATATATATATATATATATATATATATATCTCCAGAAACTGTGTAAAACCTTGGCTATCAAAGAGAGACAGATGGTTGGCCTGGTTTCAAGGCTTAATGAAACTTATATACTAAAGAAATAGAACAATCCCTACTGGCTGTTTTTCCTCTTTGTGTTTGACAAAAAGGACATTTTCTACTTCTACATTTCACTTAAGTTTTGAGTAAATCAGTTAAGGAAATATTCATATGTTTTGTATAATATGTTTATGCAATACTCATCTCATATTCTCATTACTGAAGAAAATTATTTCATGGACTATTCTTTCCCTTAATTACTTCAATGGAAACAATACTGACTTTAGAGACAAATTTGGAATTAACATTTGGCTTAGCATTTGAAGAGCTGGGTCACCTTGTGCATGACAACGTCCCTGAAATTCAGTCTTCTCATCTATAAATTCTGAACATAGTGCTTGCTATTATTAAAATGCCTGTCAGAAGCTGGGGCCATGGAAAGCACTTCTTGAATGCTAACTCTTCTCCTGTCTGCCCATCCTCTGAATCTACCCTTCCCTTTCTCATTGAGGCCTCTGTGATTAGAGCATAGACTTAAGGACTCACCATAAGCCAAAGTATTAGGTCAGAAAACTGATCTCCTGAAGTACTTTTGCCTTCTTGATGGTGCACTTTTCTCTCCATCTTAAGTATCCAATATATTTTTCTTCCTCTCCGCTTCCCTAACAGTGTAACTGTTGTAACTGGCAAATGAAGCTGAATATATTACCCCTGCCAAGATCATTTGCATTTTAATAAGACACAAAATCTATTCCATTAGTCATTAGAGCAATCTTAATCATCATATATCATATCATGATTCCGTACTACATAATGAACTTGATTTGAACCAATTTGAACTTGATTTAACTGGCCTTTGCAACCTGCTTTTCTAGAGGAACTGTGGAAGATTGTCCATATTCTTCCTTTATTTAGTCTTCTCTATACAAGTTTATGGACTGGAAAATTTTTTGAGTAGTCCAAAAGCTATCTGCAAACTGGGTGAGAAATGAGTTAAAATATACCCTCCAAATATGCTAGCAATACCAAAAAGAGGAAAACATCAGTTAATATAATTACACGGTGTTTCTTTAATCATCTAAGGTAATAATTTGCATTTATACATTTCCTAATGTTATACCATCTCTTGGGGCTCCTGGGTGGTTCAGTTGACTGAGTGACTCTTGATTTTGGCTCCGTTCATGATCTCACAGTTCATCAGTACAGACCTCACTTTGGGATTCTCTCTCCCTCTCCCTCTACTCCTTCCCCACTCATACTCTCTTTCTCAAAATAAATAAACAAACATAAAAAAAACTATCTCTCAATGCTGAAAACCAAAAAAAGTCACTTGTCTATCGTTTATTATTCTTTAATACATTGCTGAATTTAATTTGCTACTGTTTTATGATATTTGTGTGTACATTCATATATATTCATATATATTTTGTTTGAATGATTCTTACTAGTATTCAGTATTAAGGTTGTCTTTGAAAAATTAATTGTGGTTATTTTGCATGCACACATGAACTAGTTTTTAATTTTATTAAAAACGCTGTGGTCTGAAATAGTTAATAATAGAGGAGTTATGTCCTTTGAAAGTCAGGTTGAATTCAGGTATAAAGCAATCTGGACCTGGTGACTTTTTATGATTATCTGTAAAAACCTTTCCCATTTCCTACACACTAATCAGTGCAAACATGTCTACCTCTTCTTGGGCCATTTCAGATAATTTATATTTTTCTAGAGATCTATGACTATATCTTACCTAATCAGAGATTACTTATTAGTTTTTTCATAAATCCATTTTCGCTCTCTTTCAAAATTCCTTTCCTAGGGGGAAAAAATAAAAGTCTCGTCATGTCATTGCCATTTATCCAACTCATCTGTTTCTGGACTGTGGCTTGGCACAGTTTTTAATATTGATGTTTCATTTTTTAATTGAGATAAAATTCACATTCCATAAAATTCATCCTTTTAAATTGTACAATTATGTGATATTTAGCAAATTCATAAGCTTACTCATCCATCACCACTATGTAATTCCAGAACATTTTCATCAGCCCAAAAAGAAACTCCATACTCATTAAAAGTCACTCCCCACTACCCTCGGCAGCTTCTTCCATTTCTAAGAATTTGTCTATAGTACACATTTCATCTAAATGGAATCCTACAATTTGTGCCCTTTTGTGTCAGGCTCCTTTTCACTAGGCATAAAGTTTTCAAGGTTTATCCATGTTATAGTATGTATCAGAACTTCTTTGTATGGCCCAAAAATATTCCATTGTATGAATATATCACATTTTATCATCCATTCATCAATTGGTAAGACTTTTGGATTGTTTCCACTTTGGGGCTACTATAATGAATGCTGCTATGAACTCTTGTGTATAAGATTGTGCATGTATGTATGTTCTCATCACTTTGAGGTATATCCCTAAGAGTGGAATTATGGGATTATATAGCAACGTTTTAACCTTTTGAGGAACCATTACGAAGTAACTGCATCTGTTTACATTCCCACCAGAAATGAGGGCTCTGATTTCCCTACAGCCTTGTCAACATTTGTTATTAATCTTTTTTGTTTCGGCCATCCAAGTGTATGTGAAGTGGTATCTCTGACTTTATTTGCATTGCCCTGATGGCTAATAATGTTGAGCATTTTTTTAATTGTTTGCTGACCATTTTGGATCTTCTTTGGAGTAATATCTTTGCTCACTTTTTAGTTGGGTTATTTGCCATTTCATTGTTGAGCTGTAACAGTTATGTATATATATTCTGGATACTAGACCCTTATCAGATATATTTTTTTCAAATACTTTCTCCCATTCTTGGTATTGTCTGTTCATTTTCATTTTTTTTTCTTTCTTTTTATTTATTTTATTTTACAGAGAAGACTAGTCTGAATTGGGTTATGAGGCTCTCAGCTGGGGTACCTTATCTCAGCCATGAACTCACTTTGCCAGGAGAAAGTCTGTTCCAAGCTCTGGCTTAAGGAGGCACCCTCTAGCACACCCGCCCCCCCACCCCACCAAGGGCAGGGTTCATGGCATGTCTGTTCATCTTTTTTTAAAATATTTATTTATTTTTGAGAGAGAGAGCGCACACATGTGCAAGGCAGGGCAAAAAGCAGAGGGAGACAGAATCTCAAGCAGGCTCCATGCTCAGCACGGAGACCAATGTGGGGCTGCATCCCACGACCACAAGATCATCCCACGACCACAAGATCATCCCACGACCTAAGCCAAAACCAAGAGTCAGATGCTTAACCAATTGAGCCATCTAGGCACCCCTGTTCATCTTCTTGATAAGAGTCAAACTTTTTAATTTTTAAGAAGTCCAATTTATCTATTTTTATTCTTTTGTTGCCTCAGTTTTTGGTATTATATCCAAATACCTAGAAGACCATTTCCTAATATAAACTCACAAAGATTTATACCTATATTTTCTTCTAAGAGTTATATATGTAACTTAGCTCTTGCATTTAGGACTTTGATCCATTCTGAGTTCATTTTTGTATATGGTGTGAGTAGTAGTCCAATTTCACTCTACTGTACGTGGGTATCTGGCTGTCCCAGCCCCTATTTAACTGTTTGGCACCTTCATTGAAAACCAATTGACCATAAATGTATGAGTTTATTTCTGGACTCTCAGTCCTACTCCATTGATATATATGTCTATTTTTATATTGGTATCATACAATGTAATGATACAATGGGCTCAAATGGATGCTGTGCATCTAGTGGGTTTATGTTGCACCTGAGGAACACTTAGCTTAGGAAATGCACTGCTTGTACAGCAACCAGTAAGCAAGCCTGATCTTTGTCTAGAGGAGAATGTATGTCACCTCCTCACATATTAGATGCATAAATAATCCATGGGAAATAACCCAGGTGAAAGAGCAGTCAAGGCCTTGCAGTGTGGGCCCAAAAGATGAGAGATCTCTCCTAACAGGAGGAAGTCTCCATACATAGAGTTGTGATTGCTATAGCTGTCCCAAAAGTTACAGATAGATTCATCACTTGAGAAATGCCAAAGGCCAAACTGACCCAAACCTCAATTCATCTGGTCTACTAAGAGGTCTGAAATTCCCACCATCAGAGTTGCTTCTCAATGGTAATACATTACATATTTAAAAAGCCTCTATTAAAATGAGAATGGGAGAGGGGTGCAGTGAGACTCATGAAGACAATAGTGCTCAACAGCTCAATGAAAAGAATGTGGGCCTTGGGGTCTGGGTTTGAACATTGGCTCACTTGCTGCCTGGCTATGTGAACTTGAGAATTGCTTAACTTATCTGAATTTCAGTTTCCTTACCGACAAATAGGATTCTAATCCTTATAATATTCTTTTGAAGACTATTTGTAATAATTTGGGAAATTAAGGGATCCAGATCCTAGTTCCCTTTGTCACATTTCCATGAGGACACATGTTTTCTATACCCCTCCCTCGTCAGGACAGGAGGATTGGGTGACCTGATTGGTTTACAGAAAGGCAGTTCCCCATTGGTCCAAAGTAAACAAAAGACGTTGCCATGTGGACAGGAGACTGCCTTTTGTCTTCTGGGGCTCTCCTGTTCTCTTACACAATGGGCACCTATGTTTTTAATCTTTAAATAAGCAGGCCAAGAGAGCCTGCTTTCTCAACTCCAGCTTCTCACCTGTAAGCAAGTAGATAAGTGACAGTCCTATGGATTCCAAAGTCTAGGTTTGGAAGGAAACTGGAGGTGTTTCACATCTTTTAATCCAGCTTTACCAGTAACATGGCTAAAATCTGGAGCACTGTTATACTCAGGTCTCTGATACTATATTCTATTGACCACAACCATAAGGGGAAAAAAGATGAGGGGTAAATCGAGGCAACAAACCCTACCATGTAACTCCAACAATAATACATATAAAAATGGAAGCACTGTGCCTGGACCAAGAAGGCACTCAACAAATGCTAGTTTCCCTTTTTCTCCTTAAAGAATTTATCCAGTTGAAAATATGTTGTTTTCTGTTAAACTCCTCTACTGCATCAGAAGAGCAACAAAGGTCAACATTTTCTCTTAGTAACAGTGGTGGTTATTATCAGTGACAGAATGCAACTTCCATATACAGGTCTTATATGCCCTGTTGCCATTCCTAAAATACAGCTTCTCAGAACTACCTTCAGGTGCCAGATATTAGAGAGCTGATTGGGTTTTTATTAGGAGAAAGTTCTTTGCCCCCTACTGAAAATGTCTTGTGGGAGTATACTTTGACCCTAAATATACCTTGGACCCTAAAATTCAACTCTTGAGAATCTAGCTTAAGGTAAGAAATATGAAGCAGCAAAGATTCTATGCAGAATGATACATCAGCATTATTTACATTAGCAAAGGGAAATCTAAAAATAAGTTTAAAAACTGAAAATCACCATTGGGTGACTGGTTAAATAACTTATGCTAAATCCATTTAGTAAAATATTATGCACTACACTGTCATTAAATATATATTTATCAAGATTATAACATTAAAAATACTTATAGTATGATTTTAGAGTAAAAAGAATAAAACTATTTTTTCAATATTTTGGCAGATTTGTAAAAACTAAATGTGTTAATAGTTATTATGTTGGGATGGTAGGCATACAAGCAATTTTTATTTTTCTACTCCTTTTTATGCCTATGTCTATCATGAAAAAAAATTTTCCCTTTAAAGCCCAGAGACATTTGCACACAGTGAGCACAAGACACACCCCATCACCAAAATGAAGGGATACAACTGCTGGGCAATGACCTCATCTCCCCTTTAAGGTTGTTCTCGCTGTTCATTTCAAGCTGATTTCATCGCTAAATATACTCATGTGGGAGAACATGAGAACATAGTGTATTTGGCCCTGCGACCTCTAGTTCCAAAGGAACCTCTTCAGGCACTTGGCAATACTATCAACTAACAGGAGGACTAGGCAGTAATATATTGCAATTATTCTTAAATATTAAAAACTGTATGTCTATTCCTGACATAGCCCATTATCAGCAAAAATGTTGGAATCTTGACCCCTGTTTGACTCAAATATCTGTGATTATTCATTTTTTTAAGAATTTTATTTATTTATTTTGAGAGAGAGAGAGTGAGAAGGGGAGGGGCAGAGAGAGAGGGAGACAGATAATCCCTAGCAGGCTCCATACTCACTCAGTGCAGAGCCCGACATGGAGCTCGAACTCACAAACTGTGAGATCATGACCTGAGCTGAAGTCAGATGCTTAACCGACTGAGCCATCCAGATGCCCCGATTATTAATTTTTAATTATAACTTGAGGATAAAGAGATAAGTGGTAATATTCAGGCTCCACAGCCCTCACCCTGAACCTCCCCAGAGGAACCCAGACCGGGAATTGTATTCATCAGGATAACTTATGCTTCTACATAAAACTCTGTACTACCCGCCACCCACACTACTATCTACAATCAGGAAGCAATTCACTCTTCCTTTTCTCAGTAAGGAAATGGGTATGATCTGCTGATTGTTTCAGACTCACAATGTGCTGCATTTTGATACATATGCCAAATTTCAGGATTGAATTTTTCTTACTTTTTAGTTTCTGAAAACTGATTCCATCAGTTCCCTGAGGGGATAATAAAGTGCTGCTGCTTTGGATGAGTGTGATATATTTTACAAGAAACTGAATTAAAATCAAGAATACAGATGTACGTATGATTTTACACTGCATGATACTTATCTGACTTGAATGAATTCATCTTCAAAAAAGTAATGGAACATAGGTGGTTTCTTAGATTAGAGTACTTTTTGATGACAGTTGCAGGTTCTTAAGAGGTATTTCAGGGCACCTGGGTGGCTCAGTTGGTTGAGCATCTGATTCTCGATTTTGGTTCAGGTCATGATCCCAGGGTCATGGGATCAAGCCCCACCTCCATGCTCAGCATGGAGCTTGTTTGAGATTCTCTTTCTCTCCCTCTGCCCCCCCCCCTCCCCGTCCTGCTCTCTTTCTCTCTTTCTCTCTCTCTCTCAAAAAAAACAAAAACAAAAGAGAGATTTTTACTAAGCTAAAATAGCATGAGGAAATACCATTCTCTGCTTAAGGAATGTTTCTATAGAAAGAACAAGTTTGTTTTTTCCTTTGTTACCATTGTGAATGTTTATTATGTACCAGGCTTTTTAAACACATGGTCTTTTATAATTATCAAAAGAATCTCTGACAGCATCATTATGACTATTTTACAGATAAGGAGAAAAGGAGTTAACTGATTTGTCCAGTACTAAAACGGCACACCTGGGATTCAAACCCAAGTCTGTCTCATTCTCCTGTGACCCTGCTCTTGATCACGGTGCTCAGGCTGCTGCTAGACTGCTGGTCATCTGATTCTGTGTCTCTCCTGAAAAAACAGACAGACAAGACTTTATTCCTTTATTCTCCTACTTTCTCTTCTCATGAGGAAAACTACTTTTCTTTGCTGCTGTACTATCACTCCTCTTGTCAACGCAAGCACTTTTATAGTAGGTCATGTTTCCCAAAATGTAAACATCAGTGGCTTACTCAGGTTGGCTGCAGTGTGAGGATACCTCACTCTTGTCCCTAAATGTCTCCAAAATACGACATATGAAACTTAGTTCTGGGGGACTTTCCCATTAAAAAAAAAGTAATCCATGGAATGCATAGCCTCATTAGTTTTCATTAAAGGAAATATGTCTTTCCCGACACAAATACTGTGTTTACTTTCTGCCCGGTTTTAGTCATATGTTATTTCATCCTACACGTGAGGTATGTTCATCTTTTAAACCTGTGTCCAAATGACAAAGAGTACTAGATCTGTCTGACATTACCTATTCACTTTCACTCTTCTGTGATTCGAGGCCATCTTCAAAGATATGACAGGAGATGCAATCTCCACGGTATGATCAAAGAACAGAACTTTTATGCCAGCAAAAGTAATTGACAGAGACAATACTAATAATACCAGTTTTAATCATTGGTTAGGAGGTTCCCTGCACTTTATGTTAACACTCATTTAACGCATACAAATCAATAAAGAAATAAATAAAATCTAAGCAAGATAATTAAATTTGAGGCTCTAGATTCTAGATTTCTCTAAAGAAACCAATATAGAATTAAGATTAAAATTGTGAGAGAAACGTTAGCGTGTGTGATGAATAATAATTTATTCCTATGAATATTTATTGGACATATACAATATGCAAAGCACAGTACTGCTTTTGGTGAGGGAGGCAAAGATGAACAGCAGGTTCTCTGGCCTTATGAGCTTGCACGTTAGCGGGTGAGGGGGAAAATGTGCACAGGAAGTTAAATGTGATACACATCATAAAATATGTACAACAAATAAATAAATGAGGTCAGAGAAAATAGACACTCATCTTATTTTTCATAATTATAAAAGCTATAAAAATATTTCTGAATAAGGAAATATAGAAGAAATTGATATTAAATCAGAAAATACTTTTTTATTTTTGTAATGTTTATTTTGTTTTTGAGAGAGAGAGATACAGAGTGTGAGCTGGAAAGGGGCAGAGAGAGAGAGACACAGAATCTGAAGCAGGCTCCAGGCTCTGAGCTGTCAGCACAGAGCCCGATGCGGGGCTCCAACTCACAAGCCGTGAGATCATGACCTGAGCCGAAGCCGGACGCTTAACCAACTGAGCCACCCAGGTGCCCCAAATCAGAAAATACTTTTAAAAGTTATTTTCTTAATTTTTTAGATTTTTCTGAACTTATTTTCATATGCCATCTTAATCGCTTTTACTTGAATGAGTCTAAACTCTTTATTAGCAGTGTTGGAAAAACTGGACAGCAATGTGCAGAAGAATGAACCTGGACCGCTTTCTTATACCACAGACAAAAATAAACTCAAAATGGATGAAAGACCTAAATGTAAGACAGAAAACCATCAAAATCCTAGAGGAGAAAACAGGCAACAACCTCTTAGACCTCAGCCGCAGCAACTTCTTACTTGACATGTCTCCAGAGGCAAGGGAAACAAAAGCAAAAATGAACTATTAGGACCTCATCAAGATAAAAAGCTTCTGCACAGTGAAGAAAACAATCTGCAAAATTAAAAGGCCACTGACAGAATGGGAGAAGATATTTGTAAATGAAATGCCAGATAGAGGGTTAGTATCCAAAGTCTATAAAGAACTTATCAAACTCAAGACCCAAAAAAACAAATAATCCAGTAAAGAAATGGGCAAAAGACATGAATAGACACTTTTCCAAAGAAGATATCCAGATGGCTAACAGACACATGAAAAGATGCTCAACACCACTCATCAGCAGGGAAATACAAATCAAAACCACAATGAGATACCACCTCACACCAGTCAGAATGGCTAACATTAACAACTCAGGCAACAACAGATGCTGGCGAGGATGCAGAGAAAGAGGGTCTCTTTTGCACTACCGGTGGGAATGCAAACTGTTGCAGCCATTCTGGAAAACAGTATGGGGGTTCCTCAAAAAATTAAAAATAGAACTACCCTATGACCCAGCATTTGCACTACTAGGTATTTATCCAAAGGATACAGGAATGCTGCTTCAAAGGAGCACATGCACCCCAATGTTTATAGCAGTGCTATCAACAGTAGCCAAAGTATGGAAAAAGCCCAAATGTCCCTTGACTGATGAATGGATAAAGAAGATGTGATATATATATATACAATGGAATATTGCTCAGCAATCAAAAAAAATGAAATCTTGCCATTTGCAATAGTATGGGTGCAACTAGAGTGTAGAGTGTATAACTAGAGTGTAGAGTGTATAACTAAGTGAAATAAGTCAGTCAGAGAAAGACAAATATCATATGAACTTCACTCATGTGGAATTTAAGATACAAAACAGATGAACATAAAGGAAGGGAAGCAAAAATAATATAGAACAGGGAGGGGAACAAACCATAAGAGACTCTTAAATGTAGAGAACAGACTGAGGGTAGCTGGAGGGGCTTGGGCTTGGGGGGATGGGCTAAATGGGCAAGGGGCATTAAGGAGGACACTTGTTGGGATGAGTACTGGGTGCTATATGTAGGGGATAAATCACCAAATTCTATTCCTGAAATAATTATTACACTATATGTTAACTAACTTGGATACAAATTTTTTTAAATAGTAATAAAAAAAGAAATAAAAATATAAATAAATAAACAAACAAACAAACTCTTTATTGGCAACGTGGCTGGTGTTACTCCCCTACTACTGTTGATGTAACTGGTTTAAGTTAAAGTCTTTTCCTGCTGAAAATAAAATGAGTAAATAGTTAGCAGCTAAAATATATCAGTTTGGATTTGTGTGAATTATTCACTCTTTTCCTTGTGATCTTTCAGATACAGGAAAGTCACACAAAGTACTTTCTCAAAGGATAACCATTACTTTTTAAGATTTTAAGTTATAATGGCAAATAGAGATGAAAGTTAATGACATGAAACTGTTCATGTACTTTAAGTTGATTGTTAAAGCAGAACTGAACAACCAAATTGTTCTAAATAGACAATGAAAGCAAGATAGAATTTCCTTGAAGGAGAGGGTGTGGGGAAGTAATTCAAGATGTATATTTCACGTTATGTAAAAAATCCTACTTGGGACTTGATCTTTATGTCTAATAGCTCTTCAGTCTCCAGTGGCAATTTATTTTTAAGTTCCTCTTAGATTAATTCCAATTTACATTCTGGAAGAAACAGGCCTGTCTTCACTCATTAATTTTTTCAGCCCTTGAAAGGTCAGTGACTCTCCATGATAAAAGATCTCTGATTGCAATGGTTTTATGAGCAGAGGGAACAGTTAGAAATTCTGATTCTCATCAGAGAGCTGAAATGATCTGAGAGAAAAGAGAAAGAATCCTAAAACTGCTAAGCAGAACTTAACTCTTAAGTTGGGTCAAATTTATGCCTCCATTCTACAAAAAAAATGTATTTATTAAATGTCTATTATGTTCCAGATCTCCCTCATTGTAAAATCTAAAGAAAAAAAAAAAGGAATTGAAAGATACCTTTTGTTCACCCGGACTGGCAGGGAATCCTCACTCGGCAAACTATCTGTGCTGCCTTGAGCAAATCATTTCCAAAGCTAGGTTTCTTCACCCATGAAATGAGTCAATTATGCAAAGCTCCAAACTGTAGGATTAAAAATAAAAAACAAAGTAGCTAATAGAATATCTGACATATTATAGACCATCCATAAATGGTAAGGTTCTAGCTCTGGTCAGTTCTTATTGCCTGGGTTGCATGAATATAGGAGTTACAAGGAAAATGTTACCAGTTATAAAATCACAGTTCTTTGAAGCTCACCCTTTGTACTCTTATCTTCTCATATCTTTCAAGGAATTTTGCCTCTCAAGTCACCAAGTTACTCCAGGTATTCAGGACTCTAAATTCAGGATCTAAGGTAATTGACCTCGCAGTGAATCTAGAATTGGGGGTGGATGGGGGTATAGAAAACATGAACTAGAAATGGAGTTGAAGTCATTAAAGTGATTAAAGATGTTAGGCTAAAATTCAAGTGCACAATTCTCAGGATATAATGATAAAAGTAAGGAGTTTTCTTGGCAATTGGATCAATTAGTCGTTCCCAAACATTTGTCTCAAGATCTTTTTACACCCTTAAATTTATTAAGGACTTCTAAAACGTTTTCTTTTGTGTCCATTTTGTCTATTGATAGTTACCACATTAGAAATTAAACAGAAATTTTAAATATTTATTAATTCATTTTAAAAATAATGGATCCGTTATGTATTAACATGTTTATGAAAACTTTCCCTAAAAAAATTAATGCAGATGATAGTACTCTACATTTCTACAAGAGTTTTTAATGTCTGTCCCTTATAAATGAGAGCTAGATTTTCCTACCTGTTTCTACATTCAATCTACTGTGATATGATACATCACATAGCCTCCAGAAAACTTCACTGGACACTTGTAACAGAATGAGCAAAGCACATTAATATCCCACTGTTCTAAAAATCATTTATATACAATTTAATCTTACTATTATTATGAGTGCAATTATAAATAATTAACATGCCATTATTATCATACAAATGGCTTTGACCTCCTTGGATATCTGGAAAGAATTTGAGGTCGCCAAGAGTCCCTAGATCATACTTCATGTTCTGATGATTAATTGAAGTATTTAAAGAGTTTTTTTTTCTCAGATATGTCCTAGATAATGTGGCAAACTGTAGTTTTCTTGCTTTTGCAACTGTCAAATTGATAAAGCAGAATAAAAATCAAATAAAAGTTTGTGTTTACTTTATGAATATAGAAAAAATGAAAATCTCCAGTTATCTTTAGGACCAAATATCATGTATGATAATTTTTCAAACAGAAATTCTATATGAAGTCTTATTCCCTGGAAAGATACTTTTCCTTGGCAGCTCATTTTGCCTAATTATTAGTGGATGGCACCTTTCGCTGGCTCAGTGGCATTTTTACGAATTGAACAAAAACAATAATAATGAGACAGGAGGACAGGCAGAGTGACAGTATGTTTGCTGCCAAGAACTTGGTGACAATCTGCCCCTTAGCTTTGTAAATTTAAAAAAAAGTTATTCAACTAATTAACATTAATAATTAATGAAGGAAAAGGCATCAACGAGGACATTTTTACAAGGAGTAGATTAGGTCTTTGGGATGTAAATTAATCTTGATGAGGACTAAATCTTCAAGTGAAAAATTTATGGCAGTAGACTTAAACAGTAATATTTAACTGCAGAATATTGCTGATTTCACTACTATGCTATAAAACATTCTTATAAATGCAATGACTGCACCAAAGTAATCACTGCTGTTGAGAAGAACAGATCAGATTTTTGTGCTCAGGTATGCCAACAGAATTTTTTAATCTAATACTAAGCTCTTGTTGAAAAGTCTATTCTAGAAACTGAAACTTTTCAGTGGAGAACAGGTAGAAACCTATATCAAAATGTGAGAGATTGGCTGTTAAGGTATGAAAAGTTCAAAAGATCTCATCACCAGGTCAGACACTTATACCTAGACAAACAGGAACAGTGGTTCAGTGTTTAAAAATCTCAAAGAGCCCTTCAGTGTCCACTCCCTTCCCTGAAATCCTATTCCCTCATTTAGGGACACAGGATTTTGTCCTATCTCTTTAGCATCCAGATTCAACATGGAGGATGGTCTTTTGCAGCATATTAGTGTGGCAGCTGAAGTTCTAACATTTTCATGTAATCTTAACTTTGAATATATTAGTTTGGGCAAGAGGCACATTCAGTTCTGTTTGATGTTTTATAATGTTGAGGAAAGGAAAGGAAAGGAAAGGAAAGGAAAGGAAAGGAAAGGATCTGGAAACACCATTTAGTAAAAAAATTCTTTTAAGTATAAAATAAATTCATTGAGGGGTACCAGGGTGGCTCAGTCCGTTGAGCATCCAACTCTTGGTTTTGGCTCAAGTCATTATCTCCCAGTTGGTGAGTCAAGCCCTGCTGTCAGCAGGGAGCCTGCTTGAGATTCTCTCTCTCCCTCTCGCTCTGCCCCTCTCCTGCTCACGCTCATGCGTGCACATGTACACTCTCTCTCTCTCAACCAATAAATGGATACATTTTTTAAAAATAAATAAATAAATTCATTGAGAAGGAGTCATTTAACTTGAAATTGGTTCTGAGTAATACATTCCAAGGTAGACAAAGTAAGCTTTTCAGATTGAAAAAGACAATCAATGAAGCAACAAGGTTTTAAAAACAAACAAATGGCGCCTGGGTGGCTCAGTCAGTTAAGCAGCCGACTTCGGCTCAGGTCATGATCTCGCGGTCCCGTGAGTTTGAACCCCGCGTTGGGCTCTGGGCTGACAGCTCAGAGCCTGGAGCCTGTTTCGGATTCTGTGTCTCCCTCTCTCTCTGACCCTCCCCCGTTCATGCTCTGTCTCTCCCTGTTTCAAAAATAAACAAACATTAAAAAAAATTTTAAAAATTAAAAAAAAATAAAATAAAATAAAAACAAACAACAGCAACAACAAAACATATACCTTTGTTCTTTTCTTGTTTTCTTGTTTTGGCCACAGAATTTTGATGGGCACGCAGCAAGCAAAAGTTACAAAAAGAAGTTGTGGCTCAGGGCACGTGGGTGGCTCAGTAGATTGAGCGACCAACTCTGGATTTCAGATCAGGTCATGATTTCATGGTTCAAGAGATGGATTCCCACATTGGGCTCTGTGCTGACAGCATGGAACCTGCTTGGGATTCTTTCTTCCTCTCTTTCTGCCATTTCCCGGTGTGTGTGAGCACGCACTCTCTCAAAATAAATAAATAAACTTAAAAAAAAAAAAGGAAAAAGAAAAAGAAAGTGTGGTTCTTTCTTACTCACTGAGTCTGTTAATTAAACAAACCAATTATATATTAGTACTATAAGAAAATCTGGGCCCTTGAAGCATTCCTTTTTCACACTAGTAGTAACAAAGGGGTATGAAAGAGTAAGCAGGGTTTATAGTAGCAGAGATAAGAGAATTTAGATCCTCCTTAAAACAGAATGAGGAAACCCAAAGGTAAATTTGGAGGTGAAAAATAATAGCTGATGCATAACAATTATTATGTGTCAGGCACTATTCCTAAGCACATCACTTCTGCCATGGTCTATTCACTTCTTCACAAAAATTCTTCCATATATATACTAGTGTATTCTCCTTGTTACATCTAAATAACCCATAGGTCAAAGAAGAATTATAGGAGACATTAGAAAATATTTTGAACTGAATGAGAATAAAAACACAAGGTGTCAAAATTTATGGGATAAAATAGTACTCAGAACTTAAAAGAGGAGGAAGGATCAAGATGATGACCCAGGAAGCTCCTGAACTTTGCTCCTCCCACAAATGCACCAAAGTTACACACAGAAATTCCCTCTGAAAGAAATCCAGAAACTACTGACTGACTCCTGCATATTGTGCAAATGAGAGCATACCCACATCAGGATGGCTAGGAAAAGCTGAGACACATTCTTACCACAAACTCCACCCTGCCATGGCACCATATACACAGGAGGGAACCCCCAGCTTCCAGCTTCTCCCTGAGAAGTGAAGAATTTTGGTCATACATCTAGCACCCAACTTTAAGACTCCCATCCAAAGAACAAGACCCCAAGTTATCTGGCTTTTGAGGGCCAATAGGGCATGCATCATAAGACCCATGGGATGAAGGAAAGCAAAGAAGAAATTCTTAAAAGGTGCACGAACACTCACCACAGCTACCAGCCTCAGGGCTCAGTGCAGAGGGAGCAGGCAAAGGCACCCACTTCTCATGGCTTGCTCCAACCATAAAACAAGGCTGCCAGTATCTCTTTGGATGGCGCTTGTACAAATGTCTGGAGGCACCCCCTTTCCCAGCTGCCTGAGGGATGGGACCCCAAATTGCTAGGCTCTGATAACCAACATGGCTTGCATTCATGAGTTCCACAGGACTGTAGCTAACAAAGAAATAGTTTTTAACAAGTGTGTACATGATCACTTGCCACAGCTCCCCTAAGGCTCAAAGCAGAGGGGGCAGGCAAAAACACCCATCCCCCAGTTGTTCCCTAAAATGGATCTAACTGCATACTTTACAAGCTGTTGCCTCAGGGTCCAGCTTCTACTTTGACATGCATCTAGGGACTGGCTGCTATCTTCCGTGGAGACTGGGGGAACTAGTGGACACATCACCCACCTTTACCATCCAGCTCATTCCAACAACAAAATCAAGTCCCTAGTATCTCCCTAGAAGGCATTTGCTTATATAACTAGCACCCCAACTTTTATAGCTGCAACCCAAAAGCCAGGCCACCAAATCACCTAGCCCTGATAGCCAACAGAACTTGCATTCACAAGTCCCATGTAACTATAGCAAAAAAAAAATGAAGCAGTTTTTAATGGTGCAGAAGCAATTCCCACAGCTGTACACTTGGGGTCCAACAGACATAGATCATCTCAGGTAACATTCTTCTAATACATAGATCATTCTACAGGATAGATCATATGTGGGGCCACAAAACAGTTCTTAAAAATGTAAGAAGATTGAAAGCATATCAAGCATCTTTTTGAACCACAATGATATGAAACCAGCAATCAATTATAAGAAGAAAACTGAAAAATTTATAAATGTGTGGGGACTAAACAACATTCTCCTAATCAAGTAATGGATCAGAGAAGAAATTAAAAGAGAAATCAAAAAAGACCTTGAGACAAATAAAAAAGGAATCACAAGATACTAAAATTTATGGGATGATGAAAAGCAGTTCTAAGAGCAAAGTTCAGAGTTATAAATGCCTACATTATACCCACAAAAAAGATCTTAACCTAACTTTCCTCAAGGAGCTAGAAAAAAAAAGCCCAAGATTAGTCAAAAGAAAAAAAATAACAAATACCAGAGCAGAAATAAATGAAATGGAGACTGAAAAGATCAATTGCTCTAAAAGCAGCTTTTTTGAAAAGATAAAAGAAATATATAAGCCTTTAGCTAGACTTGCCAAGAAAAATAACTTTATAAGTTATGTTATAAATGTTATATTACATTATATTATATTAATAATATAATAAGTTATATTATAAAGGAAATAAGTTATATTGTATTATACAATGTTAAGTTATTTTATAAAGGAAATAAGTTACATTATAAATGAAAGAAGAGACATTGCAACAGATAACACAAAAATACCAAGGTCATAAGAAATTACTGTGAAGAAATCCTATGCCAACAAATCAAATAACGTAGAAGAAATGTATAGAATCACACTACCTACCAAAACAAACCCATGAACAAATAGAAAATCTAATCAGACCCATTACTAGTTAGAACGTCATATCAGTAATCAAAAACCTCTCAACAACAACAAAAAAAGGTTGAGGACAACATGGCTTCACAGGTGAATCTACCAAACATTCTAAGAATTAACAATAATCTTTTGCAAACTCTTCCAGAAAATTAAAGTGATGGGAACACTTCCAAATTCATTTTATGAGGCCATTATTAACCTCATACAAAAGCCAAACAAGGACACTACAAGAAAAGAAAACCACAGGCCAGTATCCCTGATGAACATAAAAGCAAAAATCCTTAAGAAAATATTAGCAAATATAATTAAACAGTACATTAAAAGGATCATACACCATGCTCAAGTGAGATTTTTCCTTGGGATGCATAGATGCTTCAACATATACAAATCAATAAATTTGATATGCCACATTAATGAAAGAGAAAAATAACATGCTCGCCTCAATAGATACCAACAAAGGATTTGGCAAAATTCTACATTTTTGTGTGGTAAAAACTCTCAAGAAACTGAGTGTTGAAGGAACATACAACAACATAAATAAAGGCCATATATGACAACCCATAGCTATTGTCATATTTAATGGCGAAATGCTGACAGCTTTTCCCTGAAAATCAGGAATAAAACAAGTTTGGCTACTCTCACCACTTTTATTTGGTATACTACCAGCAGTGCTAGCCTGAGCAATTGTGCAAGAAAAAGAAATAAAAGTCATCCAAATTTGAAAGGTAAAAGTAAAATCTGCAGATAGAAGTCTTTATTTGCAGATGACATAATATTATATATAGAAAACCCTAAAGACTCCATCGAAAAAAAACATGTTAGAACTAATAAATGAATTCAGCAAATTTTCAGAATATAGAATCAAGACATAAAAATCAGTTTATTTTTATATGCTAACAATGAGCTATCAGAAAGAGAAATTAAGAAAACCCATTTACAATTGCATTAAAAAGAATAAAGTACTAAGGAATAAATTTAACCAAAGAGGTGAAAGGTCTGTATCCTGAGAAATATAAAACATTAAAAAAAAGAAATTGAAGACACAAATCAATGGAAACATGTCCTGTGCTTATGGATTGGGAGAATTAATATTGTTAAAATGTCCATACTATCCAGGGGTCCCTGGGTGGCTCAGTCCGTTAAGGGTCTGACTCTTGTTTTCAGTTCAGGTCATGATCTCACAGTTCATGAGTTCAAGCCCCACATCAGGCTTCATGCTGACAGTGCAGAGCCTGGTTAAGATTCTCTCTCTCCCTCTCTCTCTGCCCCTTCCCTGCTTGCTTGCTTTCTCTCTCTCTCAAAATAAATAAAATTTTTAAACAGCTTTAAGAAAGTGTTCATACTATCCAAAGTGATCTATAGATTCAATGTAATTCCTATCAAAATTCCAATGGCATTTTTAACAGAAATAGTAACAAAAAGACCTAAAATTTGTATGGAACCTCAAAAGACCCCAAATAACCAAAGCAATCTTGAGAAAGAACAGCAAAGCTGGATGCATTGCACGTCCTGATTTCAAACTACACTACAAAGCTATGGTAATTAAAACAGTAATGTGTTAGCATAAAAACAGACACCTATTCAGTGGAACAGAATAGAGAACCCAGAAATAAATCCATGCATGTATGGTCAATTAATTTAGGACAAAGAAACAAAGAATATATAGTGAGGAAAGGATAGTCTCTTCACTAAGTGATATTGGGAAAACTGGACAGTGAAATGCAAAAGAATGAAACTGGGCCACTATCTTACATCATACCTCCAAATTAACTCAAAATGGATTAGACTTTAATTTAAGACCTGAAACTATAAGACTTACAGGAGAAAACATAAGTGGTAAGCTCCTTGACATCAATCGTGGAAAATTTTTTTTGTATTTGCCACTAAAAGTGAAGGCAACAAAAGCAAAAATAAACAAGTGGGACTACAGAAAATTAAAAAGCTTCTGTACAGCAAAGGGAACCATGAGCAAAATGAAAAGACAGTCTACTGAAAGTGAGAAAATATTTGCGAACCACATCTCTGATAAGGGGTTAACATCTAAAGTATACAAGATACATAAGTTACTAGCTAAAAAATAATAATAATACTAACCCAATAATGAAATGAGCAGGGGTGCCTGGGTGGCTCAGCTGGTTAAGCACATGACTCTTGATTTCAGCTCAGGTCATGATCTTGTGGTTCATGGGATCAAGGCTCACTTCAGGCTCTGTGCTGATAGCGCAGAGCCTACTTCGGATTTTCTCTCTCTCCCTCAGCCCTTCCCTTCTGTTCACACTCATTCTCTCTCTCTCTCTCTAAAAAATAAAAACAAAAAGTTAAAAAAATTCATAAAATGGGCAAAAGACCTAAATAGACATTTTTCCAAAGAAGACATACAAATGGCCAACAGGTACATGAAAAGGTAATTGAAATCACTAATCATAAGGGAAATGCAAATCAAAACCACAATGTGATATCACCTCACTTTTGTTAGGATGTCTATTATGAAAAAGACAAGAAATAACAAGTGTTGGCAAAGATGTGGAGAGAAGGGAACCTTTTTGGTAGGAATATAAACTGAAACAGCCACTATGAAAAATGGTGTGGAGGCTCCTCAAAAAAATTAAAATAGAACTAATATGATCCCATTTCTGGATATATGAATATACAAAAGAAATAATTTTCTCCAAAAGATATACTCCCATGTTCATTTCAACATTATTTACAATAACCAAGGTATAGCAACAACCTGAGTGTCTGTCAATGGATGAATGGATAAGAAAATATCACATACACACAGACATACAAACACACAATGGAATATTATTTAGCCTTTTAAAAAAGGATATCCTGCCATTTGCAACAACATAGATGAACTTAGAGAACAGAGCATTATGCTAAGTGAAATAAGAATTTTTTTGAAGCTTTCTTTTTCTTTTTCTACCCTTATATATTGGATATTTTGGGCTCCTCACAATGATGCTCCCAGAACTCATCCCTACCATTTCTTATTCTTTCTAGGCCCATAACATTCTAGATCTTATTCATTCAAGGCACAACATAGTCCGGATGGAGCAGTACAAGATCTGCTTCGTCAAGAAATAGTGTGCACACAAAATGAGTTAGAAGAACTGCCAATTATTAGTGCAGAAACTGGAAAAATCCAAATAAAGTCTGTAGTAGAGTTAATGGTATAGTACCAATTTTTAAACATTAGATTCACAAATGTCCCATGATTATGGAAGGTGTAAATATTTGGGGAAACTAGGTGAAGAATATACAGGAACTCTCTGTACTATCGTTGTACCTTTTCTATAAATCAAAACTATTCCATTTTTTAAATCTCATAGAAAAATGTAAAAATTTAGAAAATAATAGAAGTTCCAATTCATATTGACCAGAGCCCAGGAAGCATGTAGAAAAATGAGTTCTATTTAGACCAAGAAGTCTAGAATATACTATTCAGTAGGGCCAAATTCACTGACATAAGTTCACTCACTTAAGGATATCATGTCTAATATTTTGGCATCAGCGCCTGTTAATAATCTGTTAGGTTAGCTAAATGAAGCCTAGATTAAATGATTCCTTGTAGTTAATGAGGTCTAAATGTCAGAACTTTCCTGGAATACTATAGAGGAAGAAGTCTAAAGGCTCAGGAAAACGGATAAGTTGAAATGGATCTATGATATTCAGTCTACCCTGCCACTCCCAAACCATCCCTTCAGGAGGAACAAAAGAACATTAACTTAACCAAAGTATTAACAAATACATTGGGAGAGGGGCAGTAACATCCTTAAAGAGCTCTGTGTTAGCTATCCTCTATTGGCCAGAAATGATGGTGGAGAATATTGCAGTAGAAATGAGTTGCTGATTTCATTGAGAACAATAAGATCCCAAAACTGTAGAGCCCAGGTGATAGGGTTAAACTACCAGGGATAGGAGGGTACAGTTATTACAGAAATGGAATTAAAATAAAGTTTTTTGATCTTCAGTGATTGTAGCAATGGCTCATTGACTATAGGGTCCCAACAAATGTAAATGATAGGCAGCTATTTACTATTTAACAGATATAGAAGAAAAAAGTCTAGATATTCTGGACAGAAAAATAAGTTACCATAGTGGAGATTCACAGACTTCCTTAGCTCCTAGACTGAACCAACTCCAAGACTTCAAGTGAGAGAGAGAGACTTGCAACATGAGAACAGGAATATACTATGAATTTTCCCCCTTTAGCCTGCCCCAGGGGAACCAGTGCCCTTGTCCAGACTTACACTTCCCTTGGGAAAGGAAAACAAACCAGACCTTCTGGGAATTTTTAGACAGTAATTCTGAGTTTTTGTTGATCCCTAGCAACCCAAAATGCCACCATAATCTGCTAAGCACAGTAGGGTTCATAGAGTTTAGCCTGAGTCTAATAGTAAGTCTAAGAGGATGTAAAACCATTCTATGGTTACTTCCCTTGCCCTAGATTGTATAATATAAATATGCTTAGTAACAAGCAAAATCCCAGCATTGGTTCCTTGAGGGAAGGTAGAGCTTTTATCCTAGAAAGGGTCAACTTGAAGCATCTGAAACTGTTTGACACAGACACAAAGAAAGTAAACTAAAAGGAAAATTACACCTCAGGGTGAATTTCAAACATTAGTAGCACCACTGAAAGTCTGAGACATGCAGGACTGGTGATTCCTAACATATTCTCATTTAACTTGCCTTTTGGGCTAGGGCAAAAGTCATTGGTTCTTGGAGAATAAAATGATAATGCTAAAGAAAGTTACATTTTCAAATATATTTTCATAGCTGAAAAAAAAATCTAGCACAATCTTTGGCACCTGGTATGCAGTTAGTAATTAACCTGTTAAATGCTGGATTTTTTAGTTATAGAAGAGAAAACGGAAACAATTTCCATGTACCTGGCACCACCAACAGCATATCTCTATTACCTTATTCCAGGACTATGTTAAAACTCTTACTGTCATAATATGGTTTGGAGGGAATTTAGTCATTCCAATATCCTAAGACCATCATACAGATCCACTATATTGATTTGGAATAGATAAGCAGAATGTAACAAGTCCATACATATGCCGGAGAATAGGAGATAAACTTCAGGACCCTGTCATATTGGTAAGATTTCTAGAGGTCCAGTGGTCCAGAACATGATGGAATATCTCTTTTTTTTTAATTAATTTATTTATTTTGAGAGAGAGAGAGAGAGAGAGAGAGAGAGAGAATCCAAAGCAGACTCCACACCGTTAGCACGGAGCCCAATGTGGTGCTTGAACCCACGAACTGCGAGACCATGACCTGAGCTGGAACCAAAAGTTGGATGCTTATCCAACTGAATCACCCAGGTGCCCTGGAATATCTCTTTTAAAGTGTTATAATGGTATGAGTTGATATAAGTTATAATGGTATAAGTAGTGTAAATGGCATAAAGGTATGGGTTGCTGCATCAATCAGGAAGGAAGAGATTTCAACATTGGGTGGTTTCTCAAATTTTGGAGGCAGTATCTACAATATATAGATGTGTTACTTCAACTCATTTGCCAAGTAATTCATGAGACTGGCCAGTTTTTGATGGATCTGAATTAAGAAAGAGTCTGAAATAAGTAGATCTAAGCTGTGATGCAAATGGTTCTTTCTCTTGAACCTTATGAGCAATAGATCTAAATGATACTGAAATGCCTGTGGCAGACTGAAATACTGTAAGGTGCTTCTAATATGCCCCACTAGGAAAATCACAGCCTAGGCCTTTAGAGTTTACATGGCAATGGTGTCCTTTCATAACAATTATCAACATGAAAGTAGTCCTCAGCTTTCTATAGACCCTGGAAGATAGTGAATGCCTGACTGTGGGTTACCAAATGATTATGCAATTCAAACAGTTATCATAAGTTGTTATCTGACCCACCAAACCATAAATCAATTTCTCTGGGATCTAGGACTTTCCCTGTTGTCACCACACTCTCCCACCTTTCATGGAGCTAATAATGAGTACATGTATCCTAAGAATGATAACTGCAGTGACCACACAATAGAGTGTCTGCATAAGTGCGGAAGTGCAATGTCTGCATCTAGAAGTGCAATATAACAGGGGCAAGGTAGAGAGAGGGGCCACAACAGTGCATCTAGGTTGGTGTCTACCCACCCACTCACATAAGATGCAGTCTGGGCTTCTTAACCAATTGATCAAGTCAGGGTAGGAAAGAAAAGGAGAGATTGTGGGAAGTTGTATGTAGGCTGAGGTCCTGCACTGTATTTGTTCCACTCCAGATACTTCCATGTCCCACATTTTCCGGATTGCTAAAACATGGCTAAGAATGGATAAATCCTTGAGGAGATGTACCTAGGGCAGATATAGCATTACATAGGTGGTCCAGCCAGTCTACCAATGGCATGGTAAGTAACAGACTTGAAATTTGTCTTTTTTAGGCACCTGTTCCAGCACTTTATTGCCACACACTCTGCAGATGATATGTGCATGCAATAGTCATAGGATCCTATGCTGGAAGGCCTAGCTTATTATTTTCTGGGCCATAAAGTGTAATCCATGTCTGATTGGAGGGTCTTTGGATAGCCCCAAAGTAAACAGTATTATACTCTCAATGCTTTAACGGTGTTATGTGAGCATCTGCAATTGCACAGCTTTAATAAATGAATCATCAGTCAAGTTGGGGATCATGGTGGGGTGGGATTGGTTAGCAGCTACCATTTGGCCCCTTTATCTAAATGCCATAAACACATAGCCTTCCAAGGGGTAACCTCATTATGGAGGCCAACCCAGAAATTCTGTTAGTTCACTTAGTCTATCACTCACTTGGTCTGATTTAAGGTTATCACTTTCATGGAAGCAGGGAGCAGATGGGATGATAATAATGGCCACACACTTTAAACTTCCCCCTCTTCTTGCTCTACATAGTGACCTAAAAGCATTATCTATCTCATATTACATAGTGTTGACAGAACACTGTTTATGCTGGTTACATGACAACCTTCACTGCTCTAGTTATAGAAAGTGGACTAGAGAAATGGTCTATTTATTTGGTCTTACTTTATCTAAAATTCTTTGCACATTCCACCCACCAGAATATTCAACTAGTAGTTTCACCTGAAGTTCCGGATCACGCTTCTTCTGTGTCACATCTTATGCAACTCCCTCGAAGCCCTTAATAACAGCCACGGGATATTGGCAATCTTTCTCCCCAAATCTTGGCATTCTCAGCAAATTTATTATTTAAGAAACTTGAGACTCCAAAGGACTAGTTCTTGTAATGTTAGTAATTATCCTTCCCAATCCTTGAAACTAGTCATACTGCCCTATTTGGGCTTTTCCCATTTCTAGAGTAGGTCTTTGATCTGCAGACCTTGGTATGCTGGCCCAGATGCCCCGTTTTTTTGTGCCAACTGTTGAGGGAACAATGTCAAACAACCAGACATCAAACACACCAGGCCTGTGATAAAACTCCTGAGAAAGAAACAGTAGCTGTTCAGGTCCTCCATTGCCTATCACATTCTGGGCAAGGACCCAGGGATTTAGAAGGCCACCCATCAGATTCAGAAAAGGCACCCTAGTCCTAGTGCTGTGGGGATTTTGATTGGGAAAACACTAGCCCCTCTCTGTCATGATCAGGGTTCTGGATCCCTGACTCCAAGTAGCTGACATTCTAGTAATACAAGTTACATTTTTCAAAAAAAAAAAATTTTTTTTAAATAAAGAGTTAACAGGGCACCTGGGTGGCTCAGCCAGTTAAGTGACTGACCCTTGGTCTCGGCTCAGGTCATGATCTTGCAGTTTGTGAGTTCAAGCCCCACATCTGGGGCTCATGCTGGCAGTGCGGAGCCTGCTTAGGATTCTCTTTCTCTCCTTTCTCTCGCCCCTCCCCTTCTCGCTTGCGCCCTTTCTCTCTCTCTGTCTCTCAAAAATAAAAGAGCTTTTAAAAATTCCTCCAGAAAGAAAGAAAGAAAGAAAGAAAGAAAGAAAGAAAGAAAGAAAGAAATTAAAAAATTTTCTCCCTGTGCCCACTCCCAGAAAATCAACTGTGTACATCTTGGGATGCACATAGCCCACTCTGCGTACACTCCTTAACTCCCCTTGCTATTACTATGCACTATACGATCTCCTTTGTGTTGACAAAGAAGGGAAAATGTGCTGCTGGGAGAATGGTGCCAATCACTAATTTTCTGAATATGGCATCTTCTTCCACCTTAGCAAACTAGGGTCTTTCCTTGACACCTCGAAAATGCTCATTTCCTCACTCTACCTGTCTGGCAGAAGATGCTTCCACTATGCACTACTCGATTGGTTGAAGTAGAGTATTAGAGGAAGCTAGAAAAAAGTTATCATAGTAAACCTGAGATTCTCATTCTTGGAAAGTCTTGCTTGGAAAGTTGGTCCTTGCCTGGTGTCTGGGAATTTGGCTGAGAACTTCTGGAGGAGGGGGCAGGGCGGGGACACCTTTCCTGAATGGCTTGCTGTGGCTGAACTCTAAAACAATGTAGTTTGTGCTGAAAATCTATTTTCCTTCTGGGGGTCTAGAATTTGGGTGCATGCTAAGCAAAGGATGCCTACATTCCCAGCTCCCAGGAAAAATTTTGGTCACTTAGTCTTTACTGAGCTTCCCTTGATCACAACCCTTTGCACATGTGGTCACAGCACTTTGCACGTGTTGCCACAACTGGCTGCTGGAGTTGTGTCCCCTATGTGACTCTACTGAGAGAGGACCCTTGGAAGCTTCCACCTGGTTTCCTCCAGACTCAACCTGTGAACCTCCTCTCTTTGCTGATTCTGCTTTGTTCCCTTACCCTGTATTAAATCGCAGCCATGAGTACAATTATATTCTTATTCCAATGGATCATTCTAGTGAAGTGTCAAGCCTGGGGATGGTCTTGGGGACATCCCACACAGGGGACAACCTGCATAGCTACCCTAAATGCAGTGACTCAACCAAAAGACACCTATAAGCTCCCTCATTCCCATGTCCTTCTCTTCATTAGTTACAAACATCCAGAGCCATTCTCACATTTTACAGTGTTTTTCCTTGTGCTTTACTCAGTGATTTCTTCTGTCGATACACATTTCAGGGATTCCTCAAAGTTTCTGGTCCAATGAAGAGGGCACTTGTTCTGCAACAATGATGTGGATTTTTTTTTTTTAAATAAACTTCTCTATCATCTCCAAAAACCTGGGATGTAGGTAGGCTGGCAGGCACATTTTATCAATTGATAATCTTATCTCCTGGCCCCCTATTGTTTATCGAGTAAAATGGAAAGACAAAATATTTCCCATATTTGGGACTGTCAACCCATATTTGCTTTGTACTTGCTTTCATTTCAATTTAGCAAGTATTTATGTAGGAATTAGTGCCAAGAAAAACCATCATTTACAAAATACACATACATATGTGTGTTTGTGTATATATATATATATGTGTGTGTGTGTGTGTGTGTGTGTGTGTGTATACGCATATATGTGTATGCGTGTGTACATTCCTGTCTGCTTTATTTTGACTTTTAGTTTAAGGGCTTAGTTACCACGTAACTTTTTTTTAACACTAAAAACTGTAGTCTCAAAATAATTGAGATGTAGGGAAACAAGCATAAAAGAAAGGTTAACTACAGCTAAAGTTTGACCTACTTGTTGGAGATGAGAATATGAAATTATAATCATCACGGAAATATAAGCAACCACAAATTCAAATATTTTCAACACATATATCAAATACCAATTCCATTAGTGGATGCTGTAGGTGATTTTAAGATATCAATTATTGTGTCCTTACAAATTTGATATGGTCTAATAAGCTATTACAATTTACCCCCAAAATGAAACACTTGTGACAGGTTATTATGTTGTTTTGAAAAAAATATATGGAAATAACACCTAATTTTAGCTTAAATAAATGTTGTCAAAAATATTTCAATTAATTGATTGTGGTGCTCCTTACAGACTCCAGATCTAGACCACCCAGGCTGAAATCCAACATCTGCCACTTACTAACTGGGTCACATTGGTCAAGTAGCTTAACCTCTTCTAGCCTCAGTTTCTTCATCTGTAAAATTGATGTAATAATTGCACTTACCTCACAGAATTGTTATGACAATTAAATGTGTTAATACAAGTAAAGTGCTTGATAGAGTGTCTAGGACATACAAAGCACATGTAAGTTTTATTGTGATGATCATTATCATTTCACACTGGTTGGGAAGACAGGAAACATAGGTTATATTCTCATTTCATCCATTTACATTTCAGTGTCTTTGGCAAGTACTCATCAACTTTCCTGGGCCACAGTTTCCTCCCCTACAAATTTAAAGAATGCACTCCATCACCTCAAAGATTTTATCTGGTTCTGAAACTCCAAATTTATTATGTATTTTTTTTTGAAATTCAAAAACACCCATATTGCACCCTCATTTGATTCTGAGCCATTAAGCCCCAACTTGAGTCTTTATAGAACTTATTGTTTATACCACTCATTTGATATTTATTATTATATTATATTTCTACATGTGAATGTGTGTTCTTCATGTCCCTCCCCTTTGGCCAGATGATAATGACTTTAGGAACAAAGGTCCATTCTTTCCTCTTTGCACATGATAAATATTGACTTTTCATTCCATCATAATGCATGCATTGAATAGGCACCAAGCACTGTTCTAGCTAGACCTTGAGGGAAAAAGTAAATAAAATCTAATTCCTGATCTGAAAGAACTCATTATAATAGACCAACCAATGAAACATAATTACTATATGGAATGATAAATGCAATAATAATGGATGAAATCCTCAAATATGCTTGAATGGCTCACAGAAAATTATTTTTTAGAAGAAACATGAACAGGTCTTAAAAGATGAGTAGCAATGCCCCAGATGGAATAAAAAAAAAGAAAACAGTCCCCTTGTTATAACATATCTC
Organism: Panthera tigris; assembly: GCF_018350195.1. Lineage (NCBI taxonomy): Eukaryota > Metazoa > Chordata > Mammalia > Carnivora > Felidae > Panthera > Panthera tigris. Next base: position 168,981,349 of record NC_056667.1, read on the forward strand.
ATGCAGATATGATAGAACAAGGGTATCAAATTTTGATTTATTATACTGATGCTGGTAAGGCTTTGGTTTCCCTAAAGCAGGTGGACATCCCTGATGTCAATTATCTGAAGTATAAATGTGTCTTCAAATGTCTTTCTCTTACCCTACCATGACCAATTCATCACCAAATTACATATATATATATATATATATATATATATATATATACATATATATATATACACACATATATATATATATCCTTTTACTTTTTTCTTGAATCTATTTATTTCTCTGCACCTGCACTAATTCCATCATAGAATTTACATTCTGTAATTTGTAAATTCTTTATTAAGGTATAATTGAAATATTAGTTTCAGATATGCAACATAACATTTATATATGTTGTGAAATGACCACCAAAATAAGTCTAATTAACATCCATCCCATACATAGTCACAGAATTTTTTCTTTTTTAAAAAATTTTTTTGAATGTTTATTTATTTTTGAGAGAGAGACAGAGCATGAGCGGGGGAGGGGCAGGAGAGAGGTATATACAGTATCCGAAGCAGGCTCCAGGCTCTGAGCTGTCAGCACAGAGCCCAACGCAGGGCTTGAACTCATGAGCCGTGAGATCATGACCTGAGCCGAAGTTGGACGCTCAACCAACTGAGCCACCCAGGCGCCCCAGAAGTTTTTTTCTTATGGTGAGAACTTTTAGCATCTATTCTCTTAGTAACTTTCAAGTATGCATTACAATATTATTAACTACAGTCACCATGCTGTACATTACATCCCTAGGACTTATTTATTTTATGACTGGAAGTTTGTACCTTTTGACTTTCTCCATCCATCCCACCCACCCCCTACTCCCAGCCTCTGGCAATCAACAATCTGCTCCCTGTATCTATGAGTTTGGTGTTGTGTGTGTGTGTGTGTGTGTGTGTGTGTGTGTGTGTGTGTGTTTTAGATTCCATATGTAAGTAAGGTCATATAGTATTTGTCTTTTTCTTTATGTCCTTTTTCACTTAGCATAATGCCCTCAAAATCAATCCATGTTGTCACAAATGACAAGATTTCATTCTTTTTTATGGCTAAATAATATTGTTTTACATATATACTACATTCTCTTTATCCATTCATCTATCAATCAACATTTAGGTTGTTTCCATATCTTGGCTATTGTGAATAATGCTGCAACGAACATGAGGGTGCATAGATCTTTTCTAATAAGTCTTTTCATTTTCTTAGGGTAAATACCCAGAAGTAGAATTGCTAGATCATATGGTAGTTGTATTTTTAATTTTTTGAGGAACTTCCATACCGTTTTTCATAGGGGCTGCACCAATTTATATTCTCATCAACAGTACAAGGGTTCCCTTTTCTCCACATCCTCACTAACACTTGTTATTTTTTTTCTCTTTTTGATAATAGTCATTCTGACTAGTATGAGGTGATATCCCATTGTGTTTTTGACTTGTATTTCCCTGATGATTAATGATGCTGAACACCTTTTCATATGCTTCTTGGCCACCAATATGTCTTCTTTAAAAAAATGTCTATTCAGATCCTCTTCCCATTTTAAAAAATTTTAATGTTTATTTTTGTGAGAGAGAGACAGAGTGCAAGCAGGGGAGGGGCAGAGAGAGAGGGAGACACAGAATCCAAAGCAGGCTCCAGGCTCTGAGCTGTCAGCCCAGAGCCCAACATGGGGCTATGAAACCTGCCTACAAAACAAACCGTTGAGATCGTGACCTGAGCCTAAATTGGACACTCATCTGACTGAGTCACCCAGGTGCCCCACTCTGCCCATTTTTTAAATTAAATTGTTTGGGGTGTTTGCTATTGAGTTTATAGGCGTTTATATTTTTTGGATATCAACCCTTTATCAGATATATAACCTGCAAATATTTTTCTCCCATTCCAAAGGCTGTCTTTTCATTTAGTTGATGTTTCCTTTGCTGTGTAAATTCTAGGTATCAGAATTCCCCAAGATTTTATCCTTGGCTCACAGCTTTTATTCTGCATACTTTCTCTGGGTACTCTTATTTATACTCATGGCTCCAGCTACCACAGATTATTTGATAATCTCCTATTTTTTTCTTCAGTCTAAATATTCCCCATGAGATTTAGGCCAGATATATTTATTCGGACATAATCTAGGATCTTTGAAATAGATATATCCAAATCGGAACCCTTTATTTTTTCCCCCAATCCTCATTCAGTGCATGTATTCAGCTACCTAAACCAGAACTAACCTTAGATCCTTCCTCTCCTTTATTTCCCATATCCAAGTAATAACCATTTCTTGCCAAATTTACCTTCTCTAGCACTCACTCTTCTAATTGTTCTTCCTTTCTCATCTGGTTCCCTTTGTATTCACTTTCCAAAAGCTACCAGAACAATCTAAAATACAGCCTGAGTCCCTTACTTTAAAAGCTTTAAGGGGCTTCCTCATTACCAAAAAGATAGTCTATGTTCTCATCATAGCATAAAACCCACTGTGATCAGCTCCCTGCTTGATTCGCCAGTTTTCTATTTTGCTTTCCAATTTACTCTAAAGATTTTGTTGGTACACACACAGTGTGACATAATGATTAGCATCGCAGTCTTTGGAGTCAAGCTGCTTAAGTGTGAATCCCAGGTCTATCACATATTTACCTGTTTCCGCAATTGTGAAATGGATATAATTATAGTCAAAATAATATAAGAATATTTGGAGGACTGAATTAATACGTGTATACTTAGACTAGTTCCTACCACATATTTACTATTACATTAGGCTCTTCTAATATTTCTGCCTTTGTTCACCTCCTTCCTTCTCTTTCTTGCAATGTATTAGTTCAGCTATGGATCCCATTCAGTCAGTTTTTTATAAGCTTACATTTGATTTACTACCCATGAAATTGTTACCAATTACAACGTATTTCATATTAGGGTTAATGTCTTAAGCAGGCATCCTCACAATGTTTTTTTTTCTTTTGATGGTTGCAAATGTAGCTACTTCCACTGTTCTGTGTTCCACAGATCAAAACTGAAGTTTTTGTACCAAACCATTTAAATGTAAAGGTGAGAGAGAGAAGTATGGATAACTCCCCAGTTTCTAGCGTGAATGACTAGGAAACCAGACAATACTGTAGAATGCTCAAATGTTTGTTCTAACACACACACAAATATTTTTATTTCTCCCAAGTTTCCTACTGACTCTTCAGCCCGCTAGATAAAGCTCCCCTTTATCCACAAAATTTCCCCTCTCTGCCACACCCACCCACCAACCAGAAAAACGCTCTATAGCTCTAATTTCCCTTTAAGAATATGGCCACACGGAAATTGCACGCCTAAACCCGCCTCCCAGGTTTCCCTGTCACCATAGCAACGGGAGAAGGAAGGGGCGGGCTCCCTCAACCTACGTCCGGCCTGCCGCGTGCGCCAGCCGGTTTAATGCGGGGGCGCGGGCTTCTGGGGTTGAACAGGTTTTTCAGCTCCGGGTTGGACCCGGAGCCGGAGCCGGATTCAACGCTGATGGCCACGTCAACCTAAAGCTAAACCGCCCTCCCCACCCAGCTGCCGCCGCGCCCGCCGAGTTGCTGCGGGTGTTCCCAGGCCGCGTCCTCTCCGCCTTTCCCACAGTGCCCCGCGCCAGGCCCCGCCCCGGTTCGCCGTGGGGACCGGGGCGCGAGGAGCCGACTGGAACTGCAGCGCTCGTTGCTGCCGGTGCGGCTCGTCCTCCCCCATCCCGAGCGCGGCGGCCCGGCGGTCGGAGAGTGCGCGCTTTGTTAACGCGCGCACAGCTTGCGCTCGGCCGGGTGGGGTCCGCCGCCGGGAATTGAGGATGGGGGAGTAGCTGCAGGAGGCGACCCCGCTACACTGAGGTGGGCATGGGCCGGGGCCCGGGGCTCTGTAGGAGCCGGCGGCGGCCTGGGCCCTCCTGGAAGGGAGAGCGCAATGCCTGTGCACCTCAGTCTCCCCTCCCTTCCTCTCTGCCCCTGCGACGGGTTTTGTGTTCTCGCTCCCCATCTTTTTCTGATTATCTACATCATCACCCTTCTGACCTCGTCTCCCCACGTCTTGCTACAGTTTCTCTCACTTAAGCCTCAGTCACTCAGTCTCTTTTCACCCTAACCCGGCCGGAGACTTCACACACCAGCAGCACTTCTTGGTCTCTTTCACGGGACTTCCCCAACTTTCCCCTCTCCCCGCATCCTATTCTGGGGTGATGGCAGCCAGAAATCCTTCATACTGCCTTTACCTGCAGCTTCCACCTGTCCCCGAAGCTTGGCGGAGATCAAGTCAACCACACCCACGCTGACTGAGAACGACCGCTAGCAACACCACTTGTCCCATAGTGGTATTGGAGAATATGTTCTCTATTTTCCTCTAGTTTTTTAGTCTGATACTTGTTACTCGCCATCACTATGCTTTACAAAGTTATGTTTTGGTTGCATGAAACAAGTTAGAAATGAGCCAAAGACCGTTCGCAGGTAAGGAGAAGATTTAGACATTTAGGATTAAATGAAGAAAGGAGAAACAATGCTAAGAAGGTTAGATTTTTCAAAGTGTTTTGGTATCTTTTGTGATCTGATGAAGTGGAGATTATTGACCCTACACAGGTGAGCATGTTAAAGTAACTGATTCCTTCTCCTTTTCTGTTTCCTTTTCATTTTTACTTATCTTAGATGTAAACTTTGCGATAAAATTACACTGTTAACTTGTAGTTATTATTCGACTGTTTATATAAAGTAGTCCCTACTTACATGTAGTGTAAGGACCTTTTGAGAAAATTCGGAACAAACCGGCCATACTAAGTATGTTGTCTAACAATGTAAATTCACTGCCCTTGTTGGAAGAGGTGTATGAAAAATACTCTTTGAAAGGACCCTTCCTTCCTTCTAGTCCTTCCAAAGGATATTTTCTACAAGTGAAATCTGATTAAAATGAAAACGATGTAGCCTTACAGTGGTAAAAGAAGTGGCCAAAAAGGAAGTGGTTTTACAAAAGAGCTGTGCTTAATTAAGCTACATAGAAAAGGAAGGAAACGTTTTTTTCCCAGACTTGTGTTCTGGTGCTGATCAGAGCAAATCATTGAATTTGTTTTCAAAGTGTTCTAGCTAGCTACAACCGCACACTACCCTTTACACTTACCTCCTATCTTGAGTGGTTTCACAAATCTGGCTACCTGGATATGGAAGCAGTGAAGGGGCCCCCAAAGAATAGAGCCTGGGCACTCACCCTGATTTGCCATCAAATGGAGCTTGTATTACTGGCCATGTTATTTAACAGCGTTATTGCTGGGTTTTTTTGTTTGTTTTTTAATGTATTTTTAACTACCTTGTTTCCTCTCTTTAGATTGACATTTTGGGAGGAAATTTCATGATGCTTGATTCGCCCTGGGAGTAATGTGAACAGAAGTTCTCAAACCTGCATATTCTATCAGTTGGAACCAGCGTGTATCTTAATGTTCACTTAAATCAGAACTTGTGTAAGAAAAAGAATGGGAGTCTGGTTAAATAAAAATGACTACGTCAGAGACTTGAAAAGGGTCATTCTGTGTTTTCTAATAGTGTATATGGCCGTTTTAGTGGGCACAGATCAGGATTTTTACAGTTTACTTGGAGTATCCAAAACTGCAAGCAGTAGAGAAATAAGACAAGCTTTTAAGAAATTGGCGTTGAAGCTACATCCTGATAAAAACCCGGTAGGTAGTTTTCTCTTTAAATACATCTGATTAATGTATTTCAGTGAAGTTTTGATACATAGTTAAATTTTAAGTGCTCAAAATGCTTAAAAACAATCACATGTCAAAAGTCACAATTTAGCTTCTGTACTAAAAAACAGAAGCAGCAAAATATTCTGGTTGAGAACAGTGTGAAAGAATATTGATATCAAAAATGCAATTCCCTGTTAATTTGAAAACTGAGTTGTACCAGTTCCATTACAGATGTTAATTCCAAAACCAACGATAATGTCTATGGGGTAGTTGAAGTAGTTTTCTCAGTAAAGTAAGTTAAGAACAAGTATTTTATAACTGTAATAGGAAAATTACTCCCTTAGAACTTGGAAGTTTCTTGCTAAAAATGGCAGTAATAACTAATAATAACATGCTTCAACTTGTACTGTTTTCTCCATGCACAAATCCCACACCAGAGTCAGAAATTATTACAAATGAAAACTTAAGAGCAGCCAAATCCAGGTAATTCCAGGCATAAATATTTGATTATGTATTCAATTACGTCATCTTTCAAAACTAATTTAGTTTTAATACTTATGGTATTTTTTATAATGTATCTAATTATTTTAATGAGATTTAACTCCTCAAGGATTTGAAAGGTATGGTTTATAATTTTCTGTTTTCTATATAAAATGCCTAAAAGAGGGTTATTTTATTTTGATTGCATAAAGTTCAGCAGTAGAATCAATATTTCACTAAAACTTGTTAGTTGGTTATCTTTCCCTGGAGATTTACCTTCTATTAATATTTAGAATTTTTATTTTTTCATATTTTTCTTTAAAATTTCAGAAATATGATTTTTAAGTTTCCATATGAAAGATAGTAAACCTTTTACATCTAATTATTATTTAGATGAAAGCATTCTTCAAAAACCAGTTCTGTGAAAGAGTAACGAATGAGGAACATTTCCAATCCAGTTTTGAGTTTTACTCTGATACTAGTCTCATTTAATCATTTGATGGATTGGGGGACATTTCTGTTTGTTTGTTTTTGGTTAATATGTTGATTTTGCCTCAAATAGAAAAATTACCTACAAATTTCTTTGTAATTGTCTTGGGATAAAAAATAATATTTACAAAATTAAAGGTTTCAAGGTTTTATTAGTTTTTCTCAATTGCATTTCATGTAAGGAATGACTTATATTGTAGGGCCATATCTTTCAGCTTTTTGAGGCCTCAATTCTCATTTCTCTGTTCTTTTCTTATTCTTTTTTTTTTTTTTTTTGGAAGATTATAGTTCTTCAAAATACTTTCTAATTTCAATCCATAATAACCCATTTCATACTGTATTCTTCCTCCTTATTTTGATGTCTGTTCTCCCAGAAATTTCAAGGTTAAATTAAAACTTCATAGAGGTTTTGGAGATACTTGATCACATATCTGAAACAACTATTATGTCTAATATTTTAATAGAATAACCCAAACGCACATAGTGATTTTTTAAAAATAAATAGAGCATACGAAGTACTCAAAGATGAAGATCTGCGGAAAAAGTATGACAAATACGGAGAAAAGGGACTTGCAGATAATCAAGAAGGTGGCCAATATGAAAGCTGGAATTATTATCGTTATGATTTTGGTAAGGTGATATGATACTCTGTGAAATCTTGTTTTTTATTTGAGTAAATTTAGAAAATTAATTTTGTTTCACCACTTAACATAGGCAGTTAATATGTGTCACCTTGACTCTGTTTAATGTAACATGGGAGCTGCGTTCAAAAGGAAAGTCAGGTGGTATGTAGATATTGTCTGCACAGATGTGAAGGTATTTTGGTTATGATCTTGTTAGATACTTTTAAAATAAGGATTGTAGTTTAATTAAAAAAAGAATATTTGCAGTAGATGTTAAATCCTAAAGCCTTTTAGTATTTTTAAAGCATCATATTTTCCAAGAAAATCTGAAGTTTCCTTTAAGTTTAATAGTGGTCAGTTCAGTAGAAATGCCATCCTTCTCTTGTGGAATCCTTATTAATAATAGGATTGACGTGTTGACAGGAATAAGAAATGAGGGAAGTGTGGAGGGAGGAAGCAAGTTAAAGAAATCAAGGGCAGGTAAAGTAAACACAGGTATCCAGCAAGGCTAGAGGGAGCATTTGCTTACCCGGTATTTCTCTTCATTATTGATTAGCCTCAAATGCACACTAAGAACTGAGGTATGCTTTTATATTAGACTACATAAAATATTTTAAATTCATATCTGGAGTATTTGTTTCTCAAGACTGCCTTTTTTTTTCCTTCAAAATAGTATTTTCTAATATATCACTGCAGCTCAGTAGTATATATCTGATATCAGTAGACTACATTTCATGGGCTAAAATCTGGCCAGCCACCTGTTTTTGTAAGGTTTTAATTAATCCTAGAATTATGAGAATATGATAATTAGAATAAAATTATGCTCATTTATTTGCATATTATCTGTGGCTTCTTTCACTTCAGGGGCAAAATTGAATAGTTGTGACAGAAACCATGTGTCCCACAAGGCCTATTTAACTGGCCTCTGCAGAATAAGTTTACTGACACCTGGTTTATATCCATCACTAGTATTATTTTGGTATCTTATATAGAAACAAATTTTCTCACACTGGTTTTAATTACGATAAGTAAAATTTGTATTAATTAAGTTGGTCTTTGTCTCTATAAGCATTCTAATAAGACTTTTAACAGTAGGAAATACTTTAGTGATACTATTTATTTAAAAAAAAAACATAATCAGAAAAGGAAGTGACGTCTCTAGTTAACAGTAAGGTATCAGTGTCAATTTCCTAGATTTTGTTAAAACTACATAAGTCATCATTAGGGGAAGCTGAGTGAAGGGAACATGTAAGTCTGTGCTATTTTTACTACTTCCTGGTAGTCTATAATTATTGCAAAATAAAAAATTAAAAAATAATAGAAATTTTCTGTGGAGATGAAATTATGGGTATTGGGAACCCCCAAACATAGCTGCAACAGTCCATATCGGGAAACTAATTTTTTGTTTTTTATCATTCTTTAGATGCATTACCAGTGGTATTATTTACTCTTGGTCTTTCTGTTTATTGCACTTTCTTCAACTTTGACATTTAGTATAGTAATCTGATTTTTTTGGTGTTTAAAACAAGACCTAAGTTATCTGTTTCTATGTGGTAATTTATTTTTATGATAAACTGTTAATTTTATAATGTTTGCTTTTAAATTAGGTATTTATGATGATGATCCTGAAATCATAACATTGGATAGAAGAGAGTTTGGTAAGTTTGTGGGCATATGATTTTCTAAAACTGGTCCAAGACCAGTCTCTTACCTAAAACTCTTGAGGACAGATATATTTGAAATTTAGAAAATTTTTTGATTGCAGCAAGATAATGTGGTATTGTTAACTTTTTAAATATAATAGTTTTACTAGCAAAAATAGGTTTATTCAGGAATAGCAGAAAATTATAATTCAGGACACACAAGCTATGGCAAAACCAAAGGCCAGTCTAGCAAATAAAAGTAATGTTCTTTTATGGAGGAGGAGGAGGAAGTTCAGAGGGGTTGTTTTGAATGAAAGTCCATTAGAAAAGCAGGAATTCAAAGTGATGACAGTTTCTCATTAGCTGATTTGCAGGGGTAGTCAATTTCTTATAAAAATTCAGTGTACATCTTTTCCTGTTCTGACCTGATCATTTTTTCCTTTGATAATTCTTGTGTTAGGGTCTGCAGTTGATAGTTTTTCCTGTAATTGACATTGAGTCATGTGATTTCCACCTTTTCACTTTCCCAGTCCACTTTAGTGAGGTTTTCCTGTATTAATTTTTACATTTCCCCCTTTTGATCAAGATCTTTTTCTGAAAGTGTACCTAATCAAGAGTCAGTTATTTCATATTTAATGGTTTTGTTCCTCAATCCCAAGAAGGATCTTTCAGGAAGGTACATAGCAGTTAGAAGCCACTTATGGCCTCATTTCATTAATGAGGAAGGCAAGGAAAGAGAACTCTCATGCACTTCTCGTGTATAGTTCATATTTATAAAGATCGTAAACATTGGAGATCATTTCTTTATTGGGTACATGATTGTTACAAAAGATTGGCAGACAACAAAATACAACACTTAAGATATATGCAAAACAAGAAGTAACAAAATTCTTGGTTCTAAACCAAGACCCGAGATCTGAAAGTAGCTAACTGAAAATATTTATTGGCATTTATTCCAACTTCAGGGAGAAAAGTTCTCCCTGCAGAGTTATGGGTGCCTTCTGGAAGTCCCACTTAAAGTGGCCATGAAAGCAAAACGGTGAATACTGCAAAAGCACACTGAATTAACCAAGTGCATTTGGGAGGATACTGTGCAAGTATAAACATGAAGTAATAGCTAATCAACTTCTTGCAAAAAATAACAGAACCTCAAAAAAAAATAGCAAAACCTCAAAGATGTATTAAAACAGTATTGTTATCTCAAAAGAACTGTTTGGAAACAAATGTTACCTAATAATACAGCCTGTAAGGTTGCAAATTGAGAGGCCATGAATTTAGATAAGAGTTTTAGAGTCAGATAATAAATGAAAGAAAGACTTGTGGATTCCAAAGCTTCTAATCCTTCAGAAAAAGCAGCTAAAGAATTAATGTGATCACAGAATCATGATGAGGGTGTTTCTGAAAGGCCATAATCAGAAGAAGAGATTTCTCCCTTTTTGCAGAGGTTTGGGAAATGCAGGCAGTCTTCCCTTCTCTCTCACATGCAAAGAGAAAAAAGGGAAGTTGGGTGTCCAAAAGCGAGGGACTTCATCAGGTTTTGTTTTGTTTTTTAAGTCCTAAAAGCTGTGCTTGGTGTTTCCAAATAATAGAGTCAGGTTTGTCTTTTTTTTTTTTTTTTTTTTTGGTAAAGCATATAGAGGTTGAGCTATAAGAGAGAAGTTTGGAATCCAGTTTCAACATTGGCTAGTCAGTCCAAGAAAACGTTGTAATTAAATACTGGTTTTAGATTTGAGGGAAGTCAGGATGCAATGAAGCCTCCCAGAATCCAAATGTAGCCCTTATTCTGAAATCAGGTTTTGTTCCCTGGTTTTGTTTGTCTACACCCTAAGTGTAGAACCTAAGTTTGAGCAAACTGCATTTTTTCTTTGGAGACTTTATGTCCAAGTCCAAAAGTTTTAAAGGGTAGGTATTGTCTTCCTGTGAAGAGGTTTGAGAAGGGCAGCAGAGAAGCAAATGTAACAAAGTAGAACCTGAGAAAACTATGTCATCCAAATCAGCTTTTAAGGTTTGGAAAAAATGAGAAGGACTCTCTGTGACACCTTAGAGCATTATTGTTCAGGTATATTTCTGTTCTTCCAGAATACAAACAAAAATAAATTGGCTAGCCTTACCAACTGGAATACTAAAAGTGTACTATATAGATAGTAGTGAAAAATTTGCTTGTGTGGGAATAGATATCTGTAGCCTATGGGGGTTAGGAACAACAGGGTGCCAAGTGATAAAAATGTTATTTATTGCTTGGAGGTCCTGAACAAACCTCCTTTCTTGGCCATTTAGTTTTCTCATAGGTAAAATAAGGATGTCATGGGCACTAGTGCAGGGAATAATGAGACCCTGAGCCTTGTAATCTTCTGTGTGGGCTGGATGCCTTGAAGGACTTCTTTAAGGTATTCATTAATTCTGGGGAGGGGGTTGAGGGATCTGTTTGAATCTTGATGGGAGATGCACTGTAGATTCTGCCAGTATCAGTGGAAGATCTTGCACATAAAGAGGATGGTAGCCGATCCAATAGGAACAAATGATCATTGTCCCCAGGCTCCCCTGTGGTACCATCAGATATAATAAAAGATGTTGAAGGGTCGTTTAACTTACCTGGTTGGGTATTTTAATTACCAATCTCAAATTGTAAAATTATTTCCCCCTTTTGGGAGAAAGGAATTCTGGCATAATATTTTCTAAGAAATCTCAGCCTGATAACTGAATGGGGTGGCAGAACTAAGGAGAAAAAAGTGTGTACTCCTTAAAGGGCCTAGACAAAAGGGGATAGGATGATAGATAGGAACCTGCAGAGGTTGATTCAAGACCCCCACTGTTTGAACTGTTTTAGTATGCTGAAGCAGGTCTATTTCATAGCAGTGAGATGGAGCTTCCAGACTGTAGCTCTGGTGTCAAGGACAGAGAGAAATGCATTCCCAATCTGGAGAGTGATTTCCCCAACCTGATGAAGTGGGAAGATTGGGAAGACCACTTGTAGTTCCTTGGAGTCCCATCATTGGGAATTAGGAGGACATTGGAAAGGCTGGCTAGAGGGCTGAAGATGTCTGAAGCAGTTAAGAGGGTAACAATCTTTTTTCCAATGTCCTGGCTCTTTGCAGTAATAGAAAGTAGGAGGTTTTTGGTTTTGCTTAGGGGCTTTCATTTGCTGGAGTTGAAAATTAAGAATTTTAGCGGTCTTTCAGGTAATTCGTCTAGGGTGCAAGCAGGCTGGTTTGCCAAATTAAATCTAGAGTGGACATAGTTTCACATTCATCTTGGTTCTTTTAATTAAAAGAGAAAGACCCCAGTTCAGCCTGCTAATAAACATAAAGTTAAATGCTACCTGTGTGGATTCAACATCTACAGCAAGATCAGAATTTTCTTTAAAGACAGTTTGAATGATTGTAATAGTCATGAATAGATTCATCAGGCTTTTGTGCAAGCCTAAATTTAGTTCCAATCAACAGGCCTAGGAAAGGCCACTGTAATTTCTCCGTGGAGGTTTCCAGCCAAGTGTTCTGATGTCTTGCCAAAAGTTAGGGATCTGTTTGTGTGATTGAATCCCTTTCAGGATGTTTCCACTGGGCTAGTTTCTCCACTCCTTGGCCTGGCCCAGTTCATCTACAAGCATGTAGACTAACTGATATATATCTGAGAAACCAGGATGGTAAGTTTGAATAACACTGCTAAAATCTTCAGCAAATCTATGGGGGTCCTCAGTCACTTTAGGAAACTCTTTAACTATGGCTTGTGAATTCAGCCTTAGTCCAGGGAACAGAAGAAATTTGGGGGTTATTTGGATCCTCAGAAGTCTCTAATGGGGCAGGTTTTAAAAGGTTTAGGAGAGGAGAGAGCTGGGAGAGATTCTGAGGAAGAGAAGTTCAGTGAGAGAATTTGCATGAGGAAACCAAGGGTATAGAAGAGGTGAGGCGTGAGGGAGGATGATGGCAATGGAGTTGGGCTTGAGCAGGAGGGGGGCTGCCAGGAGTCTTGAGACCAGATGGGTTGGGGAAGGGAGGCCTTGGAAGCCTTTTTGTCTTTTTTTAGTTGTTTGCCTCAGTCAGTGTAGAAATTATATTTTATAGAGGCAATTTTAGGTTCCTGATAACGTTTGGATGCTTCCAAATGCCAATCCATGTAGACATCTCATTCAGTTTTGACAGTTGTAGAGCCATGTCTATCCAATTTAGTTTTGCGAAAAGTCGGTTTAAGGAAATCAAAAGTTCACTGTAATGGCCATTGAAGTTCTAAATTATGTTTAGTTAAGTGGGTCCATTTAGTTAGAAATAGGCATGAGGAAGGACCGTAGTTTTAAACATAAAACCAGCTGGGGTCCTAGAAGTGGAGGTGCCCTAGAAAAACATTTTGATGACTGAGATCCCATTTCTTAGAGGTTTTTTTTCTAAGGCAAAAAGAAAAATTCCAATAGATACAGCCTGATTCCATAAGGAATCAGACTGAAGACCAGCACAGTTCCAACAGGAACAGTCCATTTCCAGAAAAGAGGTGACCGAAGGCTAGCACTTTCCCAACAAAAACAGTTTCTATAGAAATGGTGTGTCACAAAAAGGAGTTGAGCCAAAGGTCGACACAGTTCCAACAGGAGCAGTCTGGTTCTAAAAAGGAGTTGGACCAAAGGCCAAACAAGTACTCTTAAGGACAAAGCCTTGAAACAAATCCTGAATAAAGCTTGGAGAGCTTAGAACACAGAGAACAGAACTTGAAATCCAGGAAAAAAGTTAGCCTCAAACTCCAGGTTTGTAAGGAAGCAGTATGCTCAGTTGGCTCTGTGGATACCTGCACTTGTTTGCTCGCCAGTCTCCTGGTTGTTGGGGGTCCTGTCTGGATCCCATGGCTGATCACCAAGTAATAATAATGTAACATTAAAATAGTTGTTTTACTAGCAAAAGAATGGGTTTATTGAGGAATAGCAGAGAACTGCATTTTGGGATATGCAAGCTAGGGCAAGATTGTAGGCAAGGTCCAATAAACAAAGGAGAAGAACGTTATTTTATGGAGAAGGAGGAAGTTGGGAGGGGTTCTGAATGAAAATCCATTGGGAGGAAAGCAAGAGTTCAGGGTAATGACAGTTTCTCGCAGGCTGATATGTAGAAGTAGTCAATTTCTTATAGGAAATTCAAATACATCTTTTCTTGTTGAGGCCTATAATTGATGATTCTTTTCTGTTGATGATGATTCTATTGGGGTCTGTAATTGACAATTCTTCCTGTAATTGATGCTGAGAGGTATGGCTCCTCATTCTAGTCTCTGACTCTAGTGAAGTTACCCTTTAATAATTTTCACAGTATAGGGGCACCTGGGTGGCTTAGTCAGTTAAGCGTCCCACTTCAGTTCAGGTCATGATCTCGCGGTTTGTGGATTCTGAGCTGATAGCTGAGCCTGCCTCAGATCCTGTGTCTCCCTGTCTCTCTGCCTGTCCCCTACTCGCACTCTGTCTCAGAAATGAATACATGTTAAAACAGATTTTTAATTTTTTTAAATAATAATTTTCACAGTGTACACCATGTATCAAATAATGTTCTTTGCAGAATGTGGGGCAGTATACTTTTTTAAGACAGTGTTTTAATTTATTTGAGAGAGAGAGAGAGAGAGAGAGGGACGTGCACATGCAGAGAAGGAGCGGAGAGAGAGAGAGAGGGAGAGAGAGAATCCCAAGCAGGCCACTTGCTGTCAGCACAGAGCGTGACACAGGGCTCCATATCAGAAACGTGAGATCATGACCTGAGCCGAGATAAAGAGTTAGATGCTTAACCGACTCAGCCACCTAGGCATTCCTAAAACATTATAATTTCTGCCAAGAAATGCATAAGTATATATACTAAAAAAAAAAAAAAAAAAGTAAAAGTAATACATAGCCCCAGATCAGGTCAGGACAGGTTTGGAAGCCCGGGGAGCTTGCCGCGAACTTGCAAACTTCCAGTTTGGGAGCTTTTGGATTGCAGAGTTAGGGGTAACTTTGTGGTTATTTTGGAAGCAGATTTCTTTTGACTTTGATTTATGTGAAAATGGATATAAAAATACAGTTCTATTGCAGTTTTCCATTGCATTTTAGAAAATTTTAAATACTGGATTAGTCTTACACTTTTCAGAGTTTGTACAAGTATAATGAAATAGGTTTACTCTTTTCTATTTTCATCAGTATATTTTATTTCAAATTTCAATTGTTTTGCTCTATTATAATCTCTAATTTAGAAATGAAAAATAGCATCTAGCTGCAATAAATGTATATGTATGTTTCTCACATACATCATTATAAAAATATATATTATAGTTACTTGATTTTGAACAGTTTCTTCTGACCAAGAATTTTATTCTTATTTTTTACATACTGTTGGTAAGCTCCAACCTACACAGAGCTGTCTAATATATCACTTTGTCCATAGACTCAACACATGAACGCTTGAACAAGTTCTGAGTGGAGTGAATAGAAAACGTACCTTCCATCCAAAGGAGATTGAAGAAACTTTGATTATTTTAGATTGTTGGTAGACAGAACTGATGGTATGAGCTGCATGTAGTTGTAGGAACCTATCGCCTTCCTGTATGGTTATTATTATCGCTCGTCTGTTAGTCTGCCAGTGAGTGTTTTGTGGACCAATGGGGCAGAAAACTGGATTTGGAGATATAGTTGGAGGCACTGAACAGAACTTGCAAGCTAACGAGCCCACCCAGGAAGGGGAGACTTCCCTGATGTACACTGTATATGGGTTCAAACTTTTTTCAGTGTGTCACTATGGAACAGTTAAGAACTGCTAATATTTCATATAGAACCCCAAGGAGTAGTTAAAAATACAGCCACAAAACCTTAGAGGTAAGTTTTCAAAAGCAATAAATAATACTGATAGGTTCAGTGTATAGTTGTTGCCATTGCATCTCATGTCTGATACTACTTTGTGTGTTACTGGGGTGAGACTAGCTGGTCCTGAGGGAAGTTTTAGTTGAAGAAGCTGAGGTGAGGTGGCAAGAGAGTAGTATCAATTTGTACTTGTATAAATATCACATTAGCCTTCTTGGTTGTGGGTCTCTTTCTATTACCAGTTATTTCTATTCGTTTGGGTTACTCAGGCTTGTCTTTTGTATAACTAATCACACGTATAATTACAAAGATATTTTAAAGTTATGTATGTTCTCTCTCTTGAGAGGAGTTACGTTATCTTCTAGGGTGAGGTCACTAACAATCTCAGATCAGCTTTATCCAAGCAGGGACTGCGATCGAAAAGCTGAGCTTTTTGGACTTTGAGAGGACTGGTCACTTTCCAGTTCATCTTTATTCACAGGACCCTTTCTTCTATGTGTCCACTCCCATTTTTGTCCCTCTAGCCTCCTGAATGTGTTGAAAGCTCTGCTCAGTATCTTGCCTATCAACTACCTTTTCTAACATTGGCTCTGTGATTTCCACCTGCTCCCATACTTTGGCCCCCCAATTCTTTACTACATTGGTAATTCTCTGATGCTTTCAACAGAAATCTTTTATATTTTGTCCAATTTTGCAGTTGTATTGGGAGAGTTAGTCCAAATTACATAGTTCACTTTTATCAGGAGTGAACTCCAGAATGCTTAACTATAGTACAGAAGAGAAAATGTGTTTAATAAACTCACTTTGAAAGCTTTAAAAATGTTCTCCTTCCCCTTGAACATGGTGCATATTATCTTTTTACATGTCACAGAAGAATATGATATCTGTCATGATAAGCAGGTTCTAGACAGTATCTGCAGGAGCAGAGGACATCTTGCACTTACACTAGTCATTCTGAGTAGTGCCTACACAGTGTAGGCATCCTTTTGAAGAAATGCTCAAGAAATGACAGAGGAGCTCACGGCGCCTCTGCCTCTTTTTTCCTTTTTCTTCTTTTTTTACATCCCCATCATTTCCTAATAAAGAGAAATCTAGGATTTTGTTCAATTAGAGTTTGTCAGAAAACTTTTCTTTGGAGAGTAGTTAGTGTTATTTTCAGGGTCTTCTTATCATGAACCAGACATACTTATGCTAGTTAACACAAGGTATAAGGGCATCTAGCAAAACTTTCCATTCAGTGTGTTGGAAATGATGCAAAGCACAGCCCATAAAGGGTGAATTTCTGAATATTCTGGGCCTTGTTTGCTAGAGTAGGTGCAATAACTGGATCCTTAGTTAGGTTTTGAAGAATCTCAGGAATGTGGGCTATACTGGATTGCTTCTCATCGACGTAGGCTTTTTTTTTTTTTTTTTTTTTTTTTTTTTTTTTTTGAACCCTTTTCCTTGGACCAAGAATGATGAAATTCTAGCATTGGAAACAATTACACAAACTTCCTTTAACTAATATACTACATTTTCTACCTTTTTCCCATAATATATCAGGGAGTGAATTATTCCTCAGTCAATAAAATGAATCAATGAAAAATTAAATATCCTCTAAAAGGCTTCATTCTGAGGGACAAAATTGTGGCAAAGTTTTTTTTTTAAAGTGTAGTGTCATAGAGCTGTTGTTGTTTCAAAAGAGTGCTGTCTGCCAGCAGGTCCTGTGCTGCCTCTTTCTGAGTTGTTACAACAAAGTCCTGTCAACTAATATGTGGTCATATTAGAATGTTTTATAGATAAGTAGAAGAGAATGATATTAAAATACTGCTATAATTAGTGAGCAAAAGTTCCTATTCCAGGTAATTAATATTTATCATATTTAATCCTCACAACAGTCCTCGATATTACTAGTTTTATTTTCAGAAATTACAAACTGCATTTCAGGAAGAAAACATATGCTTAAGTTCAGCTAATAGGTATTTGTGGTATATTTTATTTTAATCATCTATGTTGATTGTTTATCCTTGAGGTGCTCCTTTGTGATGGAGAATTATACATCCCACTCTGTAGAAGTCAGGCGTGACTATATGACTTGCTTTGGCTGATGAAATGTGAACAGAAGTAATGGATGTCACTTCTGGCCAGAAGTTTTTTTTTGTTTGTTTTAATTTTTTTTAACGTTTATTTTTGAGACAGAGAAAGACAGAGCATGAACGGGGGAGGGTCAGAGAGAGGGAGACACAGAATCTGAAACAGGCTCCAGGCTCTGAGCTGTCAGCACAGAGCCCGACGCGGGGCTCGAACTCACGGACCGCGAGATCATGACCTGAGCCGAAGTCGGACGCTTAACCGACTGAGCCACCCAGGTGCCCCCTGGCCAGAAGCTTTAAAAGCTAGCATGTGTTCACCATTTTGCTCTGTCATGAGAAATAAGAATGTTCAAAATAGAGCCTTCTCCCTGCCAGGGGTCAGCGGTGAAATGATTTGGAAGAGCGTTGCAGCCAACTTAGTATAAGATTGTGATAGATGGTAGAATAAACCTTTATTGTCAGCCCATGACATAATTGGAATCATCTGTTTTCTGTAGCTTAACCTTTCCTGACTGACACAGTACAAGACAGGACATGCGCTCAAATTCATGTCAAAGCCCATGCTTATGCTACTCTTTTTTTTTTGTTGTTTTTTAAGGGAAATAAACCTATTAGCCTAAGAGTTATTCATCAATGTTTTCTTATTGACCTATACCCTATACTTTAGTTTTCTCTTACTTTGTAATTTATGCTTTTCACTCTTAGATCTATCTCTGTTATCTCTTCTCTTTGTGACCTCATCCTATTTTGACGTTTTTCTGGGCCACAAAGTTATTAGCTGTGTCACATTTTAAAACATACTTGTTTTGTTCTATGTTGCTGGGTTTTGGAAGAACATCCCATTGAGCTTTAATAACATGGCATTAAGAATATTTTTAATCTTAGTCAACAAGAGTGGGAACCGAGCAAACATGATAGAAGTGCTCTATGAAAACGAAGTACCAAATAGACATTTTTTCCCTCTGAACAAGGTTTTGTGTCAAATGCCATTCAGATTTGTTATATGTCATATTTTTATTGAAGACTTATAACAGTCCTATTTTGTCTAATCATTACTTTATCTTTTCATATATAAATACCCACCTCATTAGTTATTTATAGCTAATGAAATAATCCCATTTCTGTTAAAGTTTGCACTAAGTTTATTTAAATTTCACCTAAATTATTACCAGTTGGGGGCCTAAGTCAGGGTGGCAATTATTTCAACCACTTAGAGTGGTTTGTTGGTCATACTTTCTAAACATTGCCACGGAACAACTTATCCTAAATTACACACTTTACCTGTAATATACAGATTAACTTTTTTTTCCATAGATCCATGTGTCTTACAATTGAAGGTAAACATTGAATCTTGCACGTTTCTATCTAACCTAAATTAGTTATGCATATTTAAAATAGTATGTTTGAGGGGCGCCTGGGTGGCTCAGTCACTTAGGCATCTGACTTTGGCTCAGGTCATAATCTTGCGGTCTCTGAGTTCAAGTCCTAGTATGGGGCTCTGCTGACAACTCAGAGCCTGGAGCCTGCTTTGGATTCTGTGTCTCCCTCTCTCTCTGCCCCTCCTGCACTCACATTCTGTGTCTCTCTCAAAAATAAATAGTAAAATAATAATAAATAAAATGGTATATTTATTTTGGTATCTTACTATAATTACATAATTTATGAAACTTCCTTAAAATTACTAATAACTGATTTTGATAATGGAATTATACAGAAACACTTATACCAAAAGCAAATTGTCTTTGCCTTTTTACCTTGAATGTTAGAGTGCATCCTTACAGGGTTAAAAAAGTTTTTGTTTATTTTTTGAGTATAGTTGACACAGAGTGTTACATTAGTTTCAGGTATACAACAAAGTGATTGAACAACTCTGTATGATGCTGCTCTCACCACAAGTGTAGCTACCATCTGTCACTGTGTAACTCTATTACAACAGTGTTGACTATATTCTCTACAACTGTCTTTTATTCCTGTGACTTATTCCATAACTGGGAGCCTGTATCTCCCACTTCCCTTCACCCATTTTGCCCTTTGCTCACACCTTCCTTCCCACTGGAAACCATCGTTTGTACTTATATGTCTGATTCTGCTGTTTGTTTATTCATTTGTTTTGTTTTTTAGATTTCACATAAAAGTGAAATCCTATGGTGTTTGTTTTTCTGATTTATTACAGTTAGCGTAATACCCTCTAGGTTCATCCATATTGTCATAAATGGCAGGATCTCCTTTATAATGTTTATTTTTGAGAACGAGACAAAGTGAGCAGGGGAGGGGCGGAGAGAGAGGGAGACACAGAATCCAAAGCAGGCTCCAGGCTCTGAGCCATCAGCACAGAGCCCAATGCGGGTCTTGAACTCACAGACTGCAAGATCACGACCTGAGCCGAAGTAGGATGCTTGACTGAGCCACTCAGGCGCCCCCATGTACACCACATTTTTAAATCCATTAATCTGTCAATGGATATTTGGGCTGCTTCCACATCTTGGCTGTTACAAATAATGCTGCAATAACCAAAAAGATGCATGTTATCTTTCAAATAAGTGTGTTTGTTTTCTTTAGGTAAATACCCAGTAGTGAAATTACCAGATCATATGGTACTTCTGTTTTTAATTTTTTGAGGATCCTCTCTGCACCAATTTACATTCTCATCAACAGTCCACCAGTGTTCCTTTTCCCCATGTCCTTACCAACATTTGTTATTTTTTGTCTTCTTGATTCTAGCTGTTCTGACAGGTGTAAAGTGATATCTTATAATGGTTTTGATTTGCTTTTCTCTGATGATTAGTGATTTTCATATGGCTAATGGCCATCTGTCTGTCTTCTTTGGAAAAACATCTGTTCAGATTCTCTGCACATTTTTAATCAGATTGTGTGCTTTTTTGGTGTTGAGTTGGATAAGCTTTTTATATATTGTAGATATTAATCCCTTATCAGATATATCATTTGTGAGTATCTCCTCCCATTCAGGAGGTTGCTTCTTTTGTTGATGGTTTCTTTGCTATGCAAAAGCTTTTTATTTGGATGTAATCCCAGTAGTTTATTTTTGCTTTTGTTTCCTTGGCTTTAGGAGACATATGTAGAACAATGTTGCTGCAGCCAGTGTCCAAAGAAATTACTGCCTGTGTTCTCTAAGAGTTTGCATCGGTCATTTTATAGATTATAATGCATAATGTGTTGTTGGCTGGATATCATGTGGTATTCAGATCCATTAGCTTAACAAATACATATTTGTTTTAAATTGTTAAAAACCTTGATCTAATACTTTTTAATAATACAGTTTTCCAAGGTAAATGACTTAAGGGCAAAGTTTAAATTTAATCCCCACAGTCCTACTATATTGTGTAGTTCTCGTCTTTCATCCCCTCAGAATTTGAAGTAGCTGTTGGAATTGACTGACACAGGTATTTAAGCTGTGCTGCAGATAGTAGATGAACTTCAGTCCCCATCTCTCACTGTTTCTCTTCTTCATCTCTCTCATCCACACAAACTCCTGGATGAGGTTTGGCTGCTGATGCCTTGTGCCACCTCTTTTCACAGTTTCATGGTGACAAGTGTCCTGAAGCTCAGGGTTGCTCTTTATTCAAGTATGTGCTTAAAAGGTTTTTTTTTTTTTTTTTAAGGTATTGTCAGTTTGATAGCTGATACACGGCTGACCCTTGAACAATGAGGAGGTTGGGGGAACTGAGCCCCCTGCCTCTGCAGTTGAAAATCCAAATAAAACTTTTGACTCTCCCAAAAGTTATTAATAGATTTCTGTTGATAGAAGCCTTACCAATAACATAACAGTTAACATATATTTTTCATGTATGTTATGTACTGTATATTTATAGTAAATGAGAATAAATTATTAAAATCATAAGAGCAAATACATTTACAGTACTATACTGTATCAGAAAAATACACATATAAGTGGACTACACAGTTCAGATCCATGTTGGTCAGGGGTCAACTGTAGTCTGTTCTCTTTTTATAGAAAAACTTGTATAGAAAATGACAAAGGCAGTATGAAAGATATAGGCCTGCCTTCATTCTGATCTTAACAAAACTTTAAAGTATGTAGAAACCTTTAATAAATAATTCTAAGTTGTTTTGGTTTTATATACTTTAGATGCTGCTGTTAATTCTGGAGAACTGTGGTTTGTGAACTTTTACTCCCCAGGATGTTCACACTGCCATGATTTAGCTCCCACAGTATGTATTTTTTACATCCTGATTATTAAAGTTTTATTACTTCTAATCTGTTGAGTGCTTTTTTAATGTATGAGGATTTTTTTCTGTTAATAGTAATGATAACTATCAATTGTCAAATACTGCATACTTGTATGATTTTAAAATACTAATAATACATAATGAATGAATGAATGAATGAATAAATAAATAAATAAATAAATAAAAATACTCTCCTTTGAAAATGTATAGGTTGGAGAGTGTTCAAGCAAAGACAGATTATCTTATCAGAGAAATATTTGTTCATTTTTTCTCATAGTGGAGAGACTTTGCTAAAGAAGTAGATGGATTACTTCGAATCGGTGCTGTTAACTGTGGCGATGATAGAATGCTTTGCCGAATGAAAGGAGTCAACAGTTATCCCAGCCTCTTCATGTTTAGGTCTGGAATGGTAAGGGGTAAAGTTGGCATTTTTTCATTTGGAACTTTAATGATAAAAATACTAGTGAAAAACCACTATGTCGTTTTGTAGAATGTTTTGGTTTTTAAATCCTATTTAAGGTGCCATCTACCTAGGCTCTAGTCATAGTAAACATTTTGGATTATGTTATGAATACATTCAATGCCATTACTTTGACCTTTTTTACTTCAAAATTAAATGTTTGCCATCAGTTTCTGTCTTAATACAATTTAACCATTATAAATGTTGTACTCTTGAGAGAGAGTGCTTATTGTATATAAAATAATGTACAATTAAAAGTATTCAGTAATACTTTCAGTGAATTTTTAAAAGAAATAGTAAAAGATGCTTCTCTTTTTACAAAAAAAATAAATAATAGGCCGCAGTGAAATATCATGGTGACAGATCAAAGGAAAGTTTGGTGAATTTTGCCATGCAGCATGTTAGAAGCACAGTGACAGAATTATGGACAGGTAATTTTATTTTCTTCATTTCTTTTATTTTCAAGGATACTTTGAAAATGGTATTTTAAGTTTTCTCCAGTAACAGGGTTAACATTTTGGTCATATTGAAATTTTAAAGTATCTTTTCCATGTTTTTTAGAAGGGAATTTTGTTTTTTAATCTGACCTCTGCTAAATTATTGGCATTTAACAAATGAATCTTATCTGTATAGAACAAACAGTTAAGATGTGGGAAATGAATATGATGTGATGTGAGGTGAAACAACTTTCAAAGTAGAACTGAATGTCTAGTTAACGAAGTGTTTTATTGTTCTCGTAAGTGTACTGCATCAGGCCATCACTTCCTGCCCAGCCAGTGTAATTTGAAAGTTTAAAAACTCTGACTTCTAATCTTAGACTTCTGATGCATCAAGTGACTTTAGGTGGATTATTTAACTACTCTGTGGTACCCATGAAATGGTAGTATTCACATCTAGTAAGGTGTTCGTGTCATTCATTAAATACAAGTTACGTCTCGGAAACCGTGTTAAATGTTAGAGCTGCAGTAATAAAATACATAATCCCTGCTTCAAGGGCCTCATTATTTTAGCAAGTAAGGCATGAGTAAAACCATTAAAATGCAATGTAGTAACTACTGTGATAGAGGCAGTCTTAGAGAAACATGAAGAACATAAAAACTCCGATGTGGAAAAGAGGAAGGGTTAGAAAAGACTTCTTGAATGAAGTCAGACCCAACCTGCCATGGAAATGAAGCCTTTAAAGATCACTGTGAACTTGGTAAACTGGCAGTGCTTCATCATGAATCTGACAAAAAGACGGGCAGTGAGTGGAGTGGCCTGGGGGGAGACATGGCTAGCTGAATGGGCAGACAAAGCTCAGACCACAGGGGCCTTGGTTGCCACTTTTAGTTTCTTTCTTAATGAAATGATGAATTTAGATTTTATGTGATGAAAACAATGGAGAGTTAGTATAGGAATTTGACATGCTTCAAGAGGATTTTTATGAATTCCGGAATTCAAAAAATAGGTAATTTGCTTTATTTTCTTTTAAGGAAATTTTGTTAACTCCATAGAAACTGCTTTTGCTGCTGGTGTTGGCTGGCTGATCACTTTTTGTTCCAAAGGAGGAGGTAATTTTACTTGTTATTTTGTTATGTTGAAGAAATCATAACACTTAATTTTTAGGTGGCAATATTTTTTTCTTCAGTTTTATTGAGATATAATTGCCTTATAACATTGTGTAACTTACGGGTATACAACCTATTGATATACTACGTATATTGCAAAATGATTACCACCATAGCATTAGCTAACATCCCCAACCTGTCACATAAGGACAATTTCTGTTTCATGGTAAGAACATTTAAAATCTACTTTCTTAGCAATTTTTGAGTGTATAATATAGTAGTATTAGTTATAATCACGATACTCTACATCACGTTCCCAGAACTTGTTAATCTTATAACAGGAAGCTTGTACCCTTTGACTAGGTGTCAGTCTTAAGTATGCTACCATAATTGATTATTCAGTACTTCAAACTATAATATATATCTGAGCATAATTTTTTATTTAATGAATATCTACCTTTTTTTGTTATTTTACACTTGTTATAAAATTATTAATTTGTTAAAGTTTCATTTATAACTTTGTTTGGTGGACAAGTTTTCCAGCTTAATTACATTCATTATAATTATACCTTCAGATAGCCACAGATGTGTTTGGCAGTTTGCAAAAATGATTAGTCGTTGGGGCGCCTGGGTGGCTCAGTTGATTAACCTTCCATCTTCGGCTCAGCTCATGATCTTATAGTTCGTGAATTCAAGCCCTGCATCGGGGCCCTGTTCTGACAGTGTGGAGCCTGCTTTGGGTCCTCTGTCTCCCTTTCTGTCTGCCCCTCCCCCACTTGTAGTTGTTGACAGATGTAACCCTCCCCAAATAATAATTTTTTGGTATTATGGACTTTTCTTCATACTTAACATATAAAAAATGTATGTATGTTTGCCTTATAAAATTATGTACTTGAAGATGATAACTTTCCATTTCTAGGAACCTTTCCACCAGTAAATTAACTTGAAAATTCAGTACCCCATGTACCAAACCACAAACTCCATTCAAACAATGAGATTGGCCCAGTGTTACAAAATTCATTAACATGTTTTTATACGTTTAATCCTAACATGGGTCTTTAACCC
Source organism: Panthera tigris (assembly GCF_018350195.1). Classification (NCBI taxonomy): domain Eukaryota; kingdom Metazoa; phylum Chordata; class Mammalia; order Carnivora; family Felidae; genus Panthera; species Panthera tigris. Next base: position 169,006,416 of record NC_056667.1, read on the forward strand.
AAACTTTACCTATCAGCTTTATACTGTTCTGTTGCAAATGAATTGCCTTGCAGCTAAAATGAATCACTCACCCTATCCTGTAAGACCCATGTTAAGAAGGTATTGTTCAAGCAAAAATAACCCTTAGTCTAACAGTGAGGGATTTTGTTCCATTTTGGCCTAATGCAGAAATTTCTGTTCATTCCACATATTAAGAAAACTTAAACTTTCTGATATTCTTTTACTTTTCATCCCAGGTAAATTGATTTTACGTGTCTTTATAGGCTCTGTGGTGCTACAGTTTCCTTCTAAATCTGTCTCATTGTATCCCAATATTCATTTTTTTTTTAAACGTTTTTATTTATTTTTGAGACAGAGAGAGACAGAGCATGAATGGGGGAGGGTCACAGAGAGAGGGAGACACAGAATCTGAAACAGGCTCCAGGCTCTGAGCTATCAGTACAGAGCCCGACACAGGGCTCGAACTCACGGACTGTGAGATCATGACCTGAGCCGAAGTCGGACACTCAACCAACCGAGCCACCCAGGCGCCCCCCAATATTCATATTTTTAAGAGCTTCCGTGAAAATGAAGAAGTTATTTTAAGATTGTATAATATTTTAGGAAGGAAAGCTTCTATATTCCTTTTGTGAGATTAGCATTATCCTGATACCAAAACCAAAAGACCCTACAGAAAAAGAGAACTACAGGCCAATCTCTCTGATAAACATAGATGCAAAAATCTTCAACAAAATATTAGCAAATCGAGTCCAACAGTACACTAAAAAAAAAAAAAAACATTCACCATGATCAAGTGGGATTTATTCCTGGGATGCAAGAATGGTTCAACATTAGCAAATCAATCAGTGTGATACATTACATCAGCAAGAGAAAAGATAAAGATATGATCATTTCAGTAGGTACATAAAAAGCATTTCACAAAAGTACAACATCCATTCATGATAAAAACTCTCAACAAAGTAGGTTTAGAAGGAACATACCTTAACATAATAAAGGTCATATACAAAAAACCTACAGCTAACATCACACTCAATGATGACAAACTGAGAGCTTTTCCTCTAAGATCAGGGACAAGACAAGGATGTCCCCTCACCACTTTTATTCAACATACTAGTAGAAGTCATAGCCACAGCAGTCAGACAAGAAAAAGAGATGAAAGGCATCCACATCGGTAAGAAAGAAGTAAAACTTTCACTGTTTGCAGATGATATGATACTATATATAGAAAACCCTAAAGACTCTACCAAAAAACTATTAGAACTGATCAATAAATTCAGTAAGTCACAGGATACAAAATTAGTATACAGAAATCTGTTGCATTTTTATACACTAATAATGAAGCCACAGGAAGAGAAATTAAGAATTTAGAATTGCACCAAAAAAAAAAAAAAAAAATACCTAAGAATAATCTCAACTAAGGAGGAGGGAACTAAGTTTAGTTCCCTCAACTAAGGGAAGACCTGTACTCTGAAAACTATAAAACACTGATGAAAGAAACTGAAGATGATACAAGCAAATGGAAAGATATTCCATGCACATGGATTATAAGAACAAATGTTGTTAAAATCTCCTATGCTATCCAAATCAATCTGAAAATTTAATGCCATCCCTCTCAAAATACCAACAGCATTTTTCACAGAAGTAGAACACATAATCCTAAAGTTTGTATGGAACCACAAAAGACCCCAAATAGCCAAAGCAATATTGAAAAAGAACAAAACTGGAGGTATCACAATCCCAGATTTCAGGATATACTGCAAAGCTGTAATAATCAGAACAATGTAGTATTGGCACCAAAAAAGACACATAGGTCAATGGAACAGAATAGAGAACCCAGAAATAAACCCATGCTTATATGCTCAGTCTGTGACAAAGGAGGCAAGAATATACATGGGAAAAAGTCCCTTCAACAAATAGTGTTGAGAAAACAACCACTTTAGTATACCATGATAAACACTAATTGTTTAATCCCTATATTGTACACCTGAAATGAACACTGTGTGTTAACTACTGTAATTTAAATAAATAAAAGACTGTTATATTTTAAAGGTTCTTTATATGTTTTTATCATATAGATTTGTGACATTTTAGTTCCCCAAAATCATGAGATCTCTTCGATAAAGGGGATTGTTGATAGGAGCAGATTTGAGAGTAAGATCCAAAAGCGATTCTCTTTAACTAGAAACCTTAGGAAATTAACAGGAGAGAATGGAAAAATGTGTGAGAGTGCGTATGCACATGTGTGCTTGTGTGTGTGTATATGCACGTGTGTAGTATGAAACTTAGTAAATGTGTCATTCTTACCATTGGAGTCCAGTCAGTTGCCTTAGAATCAACATGGTAGTTTGTGAGAGGAAAGTCAAAAGGAAGTATAGACTTAATAAAGCTAAAATTATGTCATAATTTTTTTTTCCTCCCTAGATTGTTTAACTTCACAGACACGACTCAGGCTCAGTGGCATGTTGGTAAGCATCAGCTATTTTGCAAAACTATATGGCCATGTTAAGAAAGACATTTAAAAATTGATTCCAAATATTTCTTTGTAGTTGCTTGAACATTTAACTCACTTATTTATAAATTTTGTTTTTTGATAAGTGTATTCATAGCTATAAAACTTCCTAACTAGAATTTTGGTGCTTTTATTCACTTCGAATATTCTGTAATTTAGTTATGAATTCTTCTTTAAACAAAGGAGTTTATATTTAGTGTTCGTATCATCTCCCAATTTTTTTTTGTACTGTTATGTTTTGTTATTTTGTTGCATATTTAGCTCTCATCATGCTATGGTTGAGGACATAATATGTGTGTTGTTGATACTGTAACACTACTGAAGTTCCCTTTGCTGCCTGGGAGTTTGTCAGGAAATTTGTGAAAGATCTATGTGTGCTCAATATGTTTTCTGTGTCTATTAGGTATAATTTTTTTATCTACTAGACCAACTTTATTAATCATGTTACTCCAATCTGCATCATTTATATTCCAAGTAAAGTTTTTTAAAAGTTTTAAATTTACAGTACAAAAGTTGGGGCTTTCTAAATAAAGCTAAATCCCTCGAACTTTCTCTTTTACTTACACGCGACCTATTTTTTGTTGCTTTGCATTGTAGGATGGTCTTGTTAACATAGGATGGATGGACTGTACCACCCAGGACAACCTTTGTAAAAGTTTGGATATTACGACAAGTACTACTGCCTATTTTCCTCCTGGCGCCACATTAAATAACAAAGAGAAAAGCAGTGTTTTGGTATGAATTACTTTAATTTCTTTACATATAGGTGAGCACACACATTCAAACATAATACACCATTTTGTAAACAAGGAAACGAGTCCATTTATAATGTTTAATTATTTAGAACAAATATTTAACTTTTGGGATTCTGTTTAATGGTAAAGTCTACTTATAAGGATTATTTTTTACAATGGTATCAACCATTAAAATTTACAGCCCAAAAGTGTGGAAAACATTCTTAGGTTGTATGAATTTTCATTGGTTTTCATTTAAGTGTGTATTTTCTAATGTTAAAATATAGATCATTTGTAGGTTTGGCTCAGAGTCAGTATCTGTTTTTTTTAAAGCACCCTGTTAGATTTTCTGGTATATACTTAGTTTGGAGATCACCAGTATGGTTCACCTCCCTAATTTTATGAATGAGGAGACCAAGGTTCAAGCTAGTTATCAAGAAGCTGAGATAAATAATGGGATATTGGATAGATCCCTAAAGAACCTCAAAAGAAAATAATAAAAGACAAACTTTCATAAGTTTGTGTCTCTGTATTTTAATTCTGCTTTTTTGATGTTGACAAAAATAACATATTCATTACTGAATATGTTATTAATGGGTATAGACATGTATACAGGCTGGGCACCTGGCTGGCTCAGTCAGTGGAGCATGTGACTCTTGATCTCAGGGCTGTGACTTCAAGCTCTACGTTGCATGTAGAAATTACTTAAAAATAATATCTTTAAAAAAAAAATGTATAAAGACAGATGGAAAATTCACTAAAACCAAATCACCCACAGACAAGCACCATCAAATCTTGATAAATACTCTTCCAGATCTCTACTTACATATACCTGAATTATGACTTCATGCTGACAACTCTCCAGTTTTATCTGTGGCCCAGACCTCTGGCCTCCACTCCAGATATATATATATCCTACTGCCTGAATTATTCCACATCTCCCCTGGGATATGAATTGATGTCTCAAACTTAGATGGCTATAACTATACTCCTAGTATTCTCCCATAAATCTGCTCTACCCACAGTTTTCCCAATCTCAGTTGATAAAAACCCCATCCATTATCATTCAGGCCAAATACTTTGGAGTCCTTCTCGATTCTTATTTTTCTCATATTCTGTAACCTATGTCAGGAGAATCTGTGGCTCTTTAAAATCTTTCTAAAATCCACTCCCACTGCTATTAGAGCATTTATCACCTTATAATATACACTAATATCTTACCTTTTTATTTTTATTTTTCTCCCACAATACATTTTTAAATTTGGATGTTTTTACTGTTATATGTCAAATCCCTAGAAGATTATCTGGCATGTAAGTGGACAATATATATAATGCCTATGTATATTATATGCTATGTGCTAGAGATATATATACATATCAACAATCCCTAAGTAGCAATCCATTGACTAAATGTGACCTACTTAATCAGTGTTGTCTTGATATTTAAGTTACCTACTGTTTCATGATTATAAGCAGTGTTGTAATGAACAATGTTTGTTCATCTTTGTGCACTTCTTCAATTACCTATTTAGATGAAATAGCCATGGCAATTTTAATTTTGTTTTGCCAGATTGCCCCTACAGAAATTTCTATTTATACTGTGCCACAGTGTATGAGCATGCCTCTTCCCTTAACATAGGCTCTTGCCTTCAGTACCACAATCTCATGTTTTAGTGAGATCTTTCTGCTTTTTGATATAAAACTGCAAGCTCAGATGCAACCCTAGGAGACATACATCAGTGATTCTGGAAATACTGTAATACTGTAGTAACAGAGAGTGATGAATTAAATAGTCTTTGTCTCTCTTAAAAGCATTCAAGTTTTTAAAAAAGTAAAATAGCTTGTGGTCTGTCTCAAAGTGAATTGATTGAGAAAACATATGGTCTATGAGAAAACATATGGTCTAACATAAACATCTTCTTGGTTATCTCTTAAATACCGTTCCGTTTTCACTATTGGCAAATCTTGCCTTATGTATTCTAGCAACAGTGTTTTCTGCTTGGTGGTTTGTTTTGTTGGCCTCTGAGTTTATTTACTTGTATGACATATGTAGTTTATATCTTCTTTAAACACTCTCCTTCCCAGGTAAATTTCAGTTATAGTACTTGACATCCATCTTTTCCCCCTTTCCTAACCCGTATATTCAGCAAACATTTATTTACTGAGTCCTTATTGTCAACAAAATTGTACTGGGTAATTGGGTAGAAAATTCACTTAATTTGATAAATGTCCACACAGTATAGTGAGTCACTACAGTATGGCCCCCATTGTTTTAAGATGTGTTATTTATAACAGTGTTTTACACCATTCATATCCTAATGTAATTCTAAAACCCAAAATGCCATTATCAAAGGTAATTTTGTGGTTATCTGCCATTTAAAAGTACCCAGTATTTGTTTGCATTCCATCAATAATGAAAAAAATTCAGTTTGTAATAAACTGATTTATTGTGCAGTGACTGTAATATACTAGGTTATATTAAATTATTAATTTTGTGTCCTCAAACACATATTGGGAAATAATCCCAAAAACAAGTTTGTAACTTTGCATTAGATATAAAGAGGACTTTGGGTACTATAATTAGGTTATTTTGAGGCAGACAGAGCTATTGTCCCAACTGATGTAGTGTGTTCTGTAATTGAGAAAATGGTCACCAAATGACACTTTTTAAAAGTGATTTATGTGTATATTTTATAGGAGACATGTTCTGTGTATAATGAATAAAGAACTTTTTTAAGAGGGAGGGGAGGGAGGAAGGGAGAAATTCAGAGGTTAGACAATATCCTTTATAAATGTAAGTACCACGTTTTACTCTACAACAAACAGGTTTATAATGAGAGTCTAGTGGATTAGTCACTTACATATTTATATAAGCTGCTATAGGAGTATTTTTAGTAAAACCTTCCTAATAAATGTGACTGATGTCAATGAACTGTAGTATCATGGCATGAAAGTTTTGTTTGGGCCTTGTAAGCCCTTTGGTAACAGAAAATATTTCATATAGATCTTTAACAATATGCTAAAAATCTAAGAAAAGAAAAACAAGCTTTAAGGAAAGAAACTTAGAAAAAACCATTTTCTATTATGTTATACTCGTCATTTCTATCCAAATGGTTACTCCCATGTTGAGCACAGTTAAGCTCTGAACACCATGGTAGTTCCAACAAGTTTGTACTGGAGTTTCAGATCTTTCAAGTAGTACTTGAGTTGTAAAGTTTATAAAGCATTGGCCTTCCACAAGACATGATTAAGCGTTAAAATTAATCTGAACATGATACAGTTTTTCCCCAGTAATTCAGAGGTTACTCCACATTATCATGAGGATTATTATAGAATGCGCACCACAATTAACAGAAAATTCCATATAATGTAATTTTACATCAGTGTTTTTAAGAAACAGCCCAGTTACACAGCTTTTTAATGATTGGCAAACTATGGTACACTTTTTTAAAAATACAACATTTAGAATAAATAGCTTAAAAACTTTAACTTTTGTGATTTTTTTTTAAAGAGTTCTCTAAAAAAGGACACTAAAATAAATGGGTGTTGATTAAAAAGATTACAGTATAATTCTTTTATTTTAGTTCCTTCATTCACTGGATGCTAAAGAAATATATTTGGAAATAATGCATAATCTTCCAGATTTTGAACTACTTTCGGCAAATACACTAGAGGTAATGTTTCTATTAATAATGATAAATGGTAGTAAATGTTGGTAGCATTTCACATGTTAACATTTTAAAATCAGCATTTGTCTCATTCATCACTAGACAGAAAGTAGCAGTTTCAAAGGATTTCATATACATATCAGTTATTCTATATTAAACTCTAATTGCTGGAGTTGCAACTTCATGGTGGGTGTAGAGTTCAGGAAAACTTAACCAGTCCTGAATGACGTCTTTCAGCAGGAGTGTCAGAAAAGTCAAGATTTTTTATCACAAAGCAGCTGTGGATCTGTTTTGGAATTTTATGTTCTTGCTTATAGAACTATTTATATTGTTCACTGAGAGTTAAGCAGCTTTAGCAATACTCAGTTTGCAGTAGAATCAACTTTTTTTTTCTACTTCTTGATCCCAGAGCCTTCCAAGTCGTATCCCTACCAAACTGCTAAGCCTAAAAATAGTTTACTTCCCTACCCCCAAATTTTTAGCTATATATCATTGAAATTAGATACATTTTTTGGTACAATTGTCTGCTTTAAGATTTTATAACTTAGTGATTTTTATCTTCTTTAGTAGAGGATTGATTTACATTGCATTATTGCAAAGAAATACACAATAAGCATAAATGGGTCTGAATTTTAGACAGTATTTTGAAGTAATGGGTAGGTGGCTAAAATTTAGGTCAAAGAAATAAAGATTAGAATCCTTAGAATTTCTTGACTCTGACATTATTTTTCACTTTTTCCCCCCTTTTTATCACTTCTAAGGATCGATTGGCTCATCATCGGTGGCTCTTATTTTTTAATTTTGGAAAACATGAAAATTCAAATGATCCTGAGTTGAAGAAACTAAAAACTCTACTTAAAAGTGAACATATTCAAGTAAGGAAAATGTATTCTGCCTAGCCTTCTGCTAGTGTGCTTTCCTACTAATTTAATGTATAAAGTTATATTTTAAGGAACGTAAAAATGTTTATTTGAGATTCTAGGTTAAGAAACTCCTAAATGCTTTTGTTCTTCTTTTGTAGTTTTGTTTTTCTGTTAAAAACCAACAGCGATATCTAAAAGCAGTTAACCTTCATTTCTCTTGGATAGTTGGCATGTGATATATCTGTATCAGAAAATTTTTCTGAAATGCATACTAGAGAAGAATGTCTTCTCCTTTTTACAATTCTTGTTTCTTGGGGCATCAGAGGGGCTCAGTCGGCTAAGCATCTGACTCTTGATTTCCGCTCAGGTCGTGATCTCATGGTTCAGGAATTCGGGCCCCGTGTCAGGCTCTGCACTAGCACAGAGCCTGCCTAGGATCCTCTCCCTTGCTTTCTGCCCCTCCCCCTCTCATGCACGCATGCACTCTCTCAAAATAAATAAACATTTTTAAAAAATAAAGTAAAATTTGTATTTCTTTAATTTGTAATCATAGTTTAAAAATTAGGATATATAAAGAACAAAATGAATTAAAACAAATATTTAAAAATTACCCATATTCTCACTACTATTAATGGCTCTCCTACAAAATTTACTGTGTAACCTCTCAGACTTTTTCTGCATATGTTGTAGTATGTGGGCATAGGGATATATGTGCACATACATACATATTGTAATGGCCATTGTGATAGACATACATGTAAATTTATATATGAACTTTTTAAATAAAAATGGATTCACTATTACAGTAGTCCCTCCTTTATCTGCAGGAGATATGTTCTAAGATCCCGAGTGGATGCCTGAAACCACAGAGAGTACCAAACCCTGTATATATTATGTTTTTTCCTATACATACATACCTATAATAAAGTTTCATTCATAAATTAGGTGCAGTAAGAGATTAACAATAATAATAAGATGGATAATTAAAATAAAAGTTATGTGAATATGGGCTCTCTCTCAAAATATCTTACTGTACTGTACTCTCCCTTGTGAATTGATATGAAACCGTAAAATGCTTACATGATGAAATGAAGTGAGGTGAATAATGTAAGCGCCATGGTGTGGTGTTAAGTTACTCCCGACCTGACAGTGCTTTAGAAGAGAATCCTGTGTTCTGGACTACAGTTGGACAAATGGAAACTGAAACGACAGAAAGTAAAACCACTGATAAGTGAGGAACTACTATATTCTCTTTTGTAGAATTTTCCATTTGACAATGTCATGTATTTTCTTAAATGCCTTATAAGGTCCCTTATGCTTTTCTTATATGCATATGTATATATTTATATGTGTGTGTGTGTGTGTGTGTGTGTGTGTGTGTATAAATTTAGCCTTTAGGGATGGTGATCACTATATATATTATTAAATATATATGATGGTAAATATATTTAGATATTTAATCTATGCTAAATAGATGATAAATATCATATTTAAATATATATGATGATAAATATAGATATTTGATGATGAATATAGATACGATAATAAATACCTATATTTATCTTCATATAGATACCATCATCCCTAAAGACTAGGTAGTATTTCACTATATGATTACACCATAATTGTTTAACAGATCCATCTTATGTTTTTTCTATTTTATGTCAAAAATACGTACCGTAAAAATGCAGTATGAGGAATTTTCTTAATCAAGATTTTTTTTTTTAATTGTCCTCATTACCAGTGTCCTCCATAATGTTTATATCATTTTGTATTCTTACTGGCAACATGTGAGTAGCCATTTCTCCACACCTGTGCCAATCATGATAGTATCATTTTTTGTAATCACCATTCTTGTAGGCCAAAAGTGATATATTAATAATATTCATTTTCATTTATTTGCTTTCTAGTGAGGTTGAAAAAATCTTTTGTGATTATTAACAAATCATAATTTTTCTATTTTCTCTCTGTCTCTGGCCTGTTTTCTTTCTTCTGAAAGGAGATTTATCTTTTTATTTCTTAGTGGATCCTCTAAAATCTTGCAAATATTTTTTCATGGTTTATCATTTGCCTGTTAGTATTCTTTATGCAATTTTCTTTCACACTGTATGAAATTGTCAACCTTTCTCTTATTTCTGCTTTTGAGGTCTTAAAAAGTTTTCTATCTCTCCCACTCCAAGATTATATAAGTGTCTTCTGCATTATCAGAAGAGCGGATGTCTTAAGCAACTTCATGTTTTCTAGAATATTTTCTCTCAAGTTTTTGAACTCTCTAGGAGGCTTTGTTTTTCCTTCACTAAACTTAGTTTCAGTGTTCATTGTAAATTATTTCTATCTCTTATTTTCATGGCCAGTTAACTTCTGTTTAGAAACTGTTAGAGCAATGGCATTTCTTTATGAATATTTAAAAAATTAATATATAAGATTTTGTTTTCATCAAATTAAATTTTCTCCTTTAGGTTGGCAAGTTTGACTGTTCCTCTGCACCAGACATCTGTAGTAATCTCTATGTGTTTCAGCCATGTCTAGCAGTATTTAAAGGACAAGGAACCAAAGAATATGAAATTCATCATGGTAAGAAGGGAAAAATGATAAAAATGTGTATGTATTTTCAAATAATTTTTTATTTGTACTTTCTACCTCTTTAATTATTTTTTAACTGAAATGTAGTTGACACACAGTATTGCATTACTTTCCGGTATACAACAGTGATTCCACAACTATGTACGTTATGCTGTGCTCACCACAAGTGTAGTTCTCATCTGTCACTGTATGGTGGTATTAATAATACCTTTGACTATATTCCCTGCTCTGTACTCCATGACTTACTTAATTCCAGAGCAGGAAGTCTAGCCCCCACTCCAATTCACCCATCCCTCCAATTATCTCCCCTCTGGTAATCACCAGTTCTTTGTGTCTATGAGTCTGTTTCTACTTTGTTTTGTTTTTTAGATTCCACAAAAGTAAAATCATATGGTATTTGTCTTCTCAAACTTATTTCACTTAGCATCATTCATTTTAGGTTCATCTGTGTTGTCACAAATGGCAAGATCTCCTTCTTTTTCATCGATGAGTAATCATATTCCATTTGTGTGTGTGTTGTCTGTGTGTATATACACATCCTGTTACCCATCTATTGATGTACACTTGTGTTGCTTCCATATCTTGGCTATTGTAAATAATGCTGCAATGAGCATGGGATGCATATATCTTTTCAAATTTTGAAAAAAAAAAAAAAAAACAAATTAGTGTTTTTGTTTTCTCTGGGTAAATAACAGTAGAATTACTGGATTGTATGGCATTTTTATTTCTAATTTTTTGAGGAACCTCTATACTGTTTTCCACCTCTATACTGTTTGCCTACCAGTTCTTTTTTCTCCACATCCTTGCCAACTCTATTTCTTGCTTTTTGGTATTAGTTGTTCTGACAGGTGTAAGGTGATATCTCATCATGGTTTTGATTTGCTTTCTCTGATGATTAATGATGTTGAGCATCATTTCATTGGTTTGTTGTCCATTTATGTATGTGTCTTCTTTGGAAAAATGTCTCTTCAGGTCCTCTGCCCATTTTTAATTGGATTGTGTGTGTGTGTAGAGTTGTAGGAGTTCTTTATATAATCTGGATATTAACCCTTTATTAAGTACGTTATTTGAAAATATCTTCTCCCATTCAGTAGCTTGGCTTTTTTTTTTTTTTTTTTTTTTTTTTTTTTAATTCCTTCACTGTACAAAAGCTTTTTATTTTGGTGTAGTCCTAATAGTTTTTGCTTTTGTTTTTCTTGCCTAGTAGACAGGTCTAGAAAAATTGTTGCTAAGGTAATGTTGGAGATTACCACTTACGTTTCCTTCTAGGACTTCCATGGTTTCCGGTTTCCCATTTAGGTCTTTGATCCATTTTGAACTTATTTTTGTGTATGGTGTAAGAGAGTGGTTGAGTTTTATTCTTTTGCATGTAGCTGTCCAGTTTTCCCAGCACCACTTACTGAGGAGACTTGTCTTTTCTCCATTGTATATTCTTACCTCCTTTTTCAGAGATTGACCATACAAGCATGGGTTTATTTCTGGGCTCTCTATTCTGTTTCTTTGAACTAAGTGTATGTTTTTGTGCCAGTATCATACTGCTTTGTTTACTGCAGCTTTGTAGTGTATCTTGAAATGAGGGACCATGATACCTCTAGCTTTGTTCTTCTTTCTCAAGATTGCTTTGGCTCTTTGGGGTCTTTTGTGGTTCTTTTTACCTTGCTTTGTATAAACGTACTCACTGTAAATAACTTTGCTTTTATTAGTAAATAGGTTTCTTTTGGAGAAAGATATTTTGAATTATATTTAGTTGCTTTATTCTCTTTACTCTTCTTTTTAAAATTATTCACTTTTGGGTGCCTGGGTGTCTCAGTCGGGTAAGCTTTCGACTTCGGCTCAGGCCATGATCTGACAGCTTGTGGGTTCAAGCTCCGTGTCGGACACTGTGCTGACAGCTCAGAGCCTGGAGCCTGCTTCAGATTCTGTCTCTATCTCTCTCTCTGCCCCTCCCCCACTCATGCTCGCTCTCTCTCACAGACGCACATGTGCTCTATCTCTCAAAAATAAACATTATAAAAATAAAATAATTCACTTTTTTCTGCTATTTTAGTGTTTGAGCAAGAATGCTGGTGACATATCAGGTTAGTGCAGACTTTAAGGGTCTTGTGAACAAAGTAAACAACACCTATAGTTTTCGTTTCTAGTGTGCCAAATGTAGCATTTCAACTATGGGCATTTTTCAGATTTTTCTTCCACTAAACTACTAAATATTTCTATGACTACTTTATCTCTCTCTGTCTCCTCATTTGGCCTGATTCTTCATGTTTGTTTTTGTGTTTTAGGTAGATCAGTTATATCTGGTCTAGAAGGAGTGGCCTTCTGTAGAGAGTGTCTTGTTGGGCCCAGAAGCCCAATCCCTCCTGGCCACCAGAGCCAGGTATTCAAGGGGGGTGTCCCCTGTGTGGCTGTGTGTACCCTTCTGTTGGGCTGAGCCACATTTGCTGCGGGTATGCTGGTGGACTAGGTGAGAGACCCAGCCGTAGCTGCTGTGGTCATACTTATGGGGGGAGGGTTAGCTCCTGGCACAGCTAGCTTCAAGACTTAGTTCCTTGCTGGCTGTCAACCAAAAGCCTCAGTTCCTTATCACTTGGATCTCTCTGTAGGGCTGCTCACAGAATGACAGCTGGCTTCTCCCAGAATAATGATCAGAGAGAGATACACAGACGTAACAGCAATATCTATTATGTAATCTAATGTCAGACAGGACACACCATCATATCCACCATTTGTTGTACCCTGGTACAACACGTACAACAATGGTGTGAGTACATGAGGTAATAGTCACTGAGGACTGCCTTGGAGACTGGCTACCACCAGAGCTAAGTATGGGTTACACTTAGGAGGAACAATCTTCTGAGGTAAGAGAAAGCAATCTCTTTGCCAAGATCTAAAGTGTAAGTAATGGTTGACCAAATGAAGAGTAGCAAGCATGTTCCAAGCACAGGAACCAGCACAAGTTCTCTTAGACTCTGAGATAAGAGAGAGCCTCATCCATTCTTAGAAAGGAGGATTTCAAGATGGAATTTTGAGTGTTTGAAAGGATTGAGACTTGAGGCTGGAGAAGGCCTCAGAGTTCCAAATTCTGTGTATCATCTGTCAGGCAAAGGAATTTGGACTTTATCCTGAGGGCAAAGCAAATGCTCTCAGATTTATGCAGACATATGATTTAACTAGTGTTACATTTTAGGAAAGCAACTGGCCACCTAGAATGGATAGAAGCACAACTAGAGGAAGGGAAGGCAGATAGAAACCTGATACAGTCATTCATCTAAGAGAAGACGGCTGCCTTATCTAAATAATGGTAATGTGGTTGAAGGGACTTAGACCAACCTTTAAATACAAAGTCAGTATTTATATATAAAGTCAGTATAACTTGACAATTGTTTAGATGTGGGGAAGTAAGAGAAAGAAGCCCAAGTTTCTGACATTCACTTGGCAATTGAGTGACTGTACCATTGAGTGAAGAGGAGAACACTGAGGGGAGGAGTTGATAGGGAGTAGACATCCCCAATCTGTAGTTGAATGTAGGCCTAGGCCTCAGGAGAGGAATTTGGGCTGAAAAAGGTAGATGTAAATAATCATCATATCAACGATAGTTGAAGCCTTCAGTGAGAATGAGCTTGTGGAAGGGTGAGTAGAGAGACAAGATCAGGGCCCTAAGGATGATCAAAGATAGAGGAATGTGTAAACCAGTTCAAGAAGCTGCAGCTACAGAGTAAGAAAAAAGCAGGAGAATGTGGTATCATTTATAATTGTATTTAAATAATTGTGAAAATATTTCTTCTGTGCTGTGAATTCTCTGAGGATTGTATCTTTATTCTTGCATGCCCTATGACATTTAAAACAAGGATGACACATAATAGGTATTTGACTTAATATTGCCTATTAAGTGAATAAGTCAAAGGGCACATGGGAAAATGGACCAAGTGCTAATTGAGAAAATCATTATTTGTCAAACCAAAGAGTATATTCTTTAGGCAATAGTAAATCATCAAAGTCCTTTAAGCAAGGAATAGTGTAATCAGACAAATGTTTTTGTAAATTAACTGTGGTAGCAATGAAAAAATGGATTAGTTACGAAAGATAGTACACAAAGACCAGCTTGGTTATTGTAATAGGCAAGACGGAATTTAGGCACTAGTCTAATTGGTCTTGGTCCATGGTACACCAGCAAAGAAAGAAGGCGAGTATCACTCTGGGAAATCTTAGGCACCTGGTGGATGATTATGCCAATGCCAACATAGGGAAGGTGAGAAAAGGAGCAAGTTTGGGGGGGAATAACTCCGATTTTAATATATTTTAAATGTTTACATGACATCCATGTAAATATCTTCACTGGGCAGTTGGTAATACAGGTTTTGAATTTGTAAGGGAGGTTGAGTTGGAAGAAACAGGTTTAGTAATTAGGCAACAGTAATAGCTCGGGTAAGCATAAAGAACACAAATAGGGGCACCTGGGTGGCCCCGGTTAAGCATCTGACTTCAGCTCAGGTCATGATCTCACAGTTTGTGAGTTCAAGCCTCACGTTGGGCTCTGTGCTGATAGCTCAGACCCTGCTTCGGATTGGGTCTCCCTCTTTCTCTGCCTCTCCCCCACTTGTGTTCTGTCTCTCTCTCTCTCAAAAATATATAAACATTAAAAGAATTTTTTTTTTTTAAAGAACACAACAAATATTGCAATGAAGTGATTACTCTGCCTTTGAGGATGAAACCTCACCAAAATCAATTTGGTCAATAAGTTTATCTTCCTTTCTTTAATATTTTAAGTCTAAAAACTTTGAAATGTTTCTATGGATAGAAAGGCGGTACGTGAATTTTAATTTTTCTCTTACTCGCTTTCAAAGGAAAGAAGATTCTATATGATATACTTGCCTTTGCCAAAGAAAGTGTTAATTCTCATGTTACCACACTTGGACCTCAAAATTTTCCTGCCAATGACAAGGAACCATGGCTTGTTGATTTTTTTGCACCAGTAAGTTATTTTTATCTGTCAAATGTCAGTGTTTCAAATTTTCTCTTGTCACAGCAAAAAGACATTTGCTATATAATCTTGAACACTAGAATTGTGTTACTCAATTTTGGCCACTATCACATATTGCTTCTATGAGAGCAGGATTGTACTTGCCCCTCTAGGGATAAAATACACACACACACACGATTTACCACTAAGTATGATTTATCTAGCATATATTGCTTGTTGCAGAAATGTGGCTTTTTGTTTCATTTAGCTCAGCGCTTATGAATATTTTTTTCTTCCGTAGTGGTGTCCACCATGTCGAGCTTTGTTGCCAGAGTTACGAAAAGCATCAAAGCATCTTTATGGTCAGCTTAAGTTTGGTACACTAGATTGTACGGTTCACGAGGGACTCTGTAACATGGTAAGGCTAAGTATAAAATAGTTATTCTAATCAACATTTTTGTAAAATAGTTTTTAAGTTATACTGACAAAAGCTATCTTTCAAATGTATATCTACATTTAGAAGAGTAACATTATTTGAACAAATAATTTCAACAAAATGATATAAAATTATGATTGGATTAAAACATGAGTAGACAACATAACTGAGTGAATGTAGACATAGTCTTATTTATCAAACTTGGGAAAATATTGTTTATTTGATAAAATACATGGTCATTCAAGTATTTAAAATCTTTATGATTTTTGACGTAATATCACTTTTGGCAGTCTATAGTTTTATTCTAGGTTTTCTTCATAATTCTCTTCTAAGTGTAGTTAGTAGCTAGAAATTTTAAAAATGAACAAGCTTTTTGAAACTTTTGTATACATAAAAATATGTTCTTAGGTTAATTAATATTCATTCTTCATTCCAAGAATAACTAGAAATTATATACCTCATGATGAAAGTATATAATACCACTTATAAAACATACTTGGAACAAGTATATGAAACCTAAATCAAATCAAGCTGTGACATCAGTGTTAAGGAAATCTAATGATAGAGGAACATGTTAAGTGACACCATGGGCATGAACTCTTCAAGTCCCAGCACGTAGAGGATTTTACAGGACAAACACCTAATTTACTGGACAGATGACATTGAAAAGCAGAAGAGATTAAAGAGACTCAAAAGACATATCCTTCAAATGAAGTGTTTAGGTCTTCTTGTTTGGATGCTGCTCAAACCAAGTGCAAAAAAATGAGCAAGGAATAATTGGGGAAATTTGAACACTGACAGGGTATCTGATAATTATCAGGAATTGTTCATTTTTAGATATTAAAATGACAGTGTAGTTGCATTTCAGGGAAAGTCCTTATATTTTAAATATACTGAAATATGGATGAAATGATAAATCATCTGGAATTTGCTTTAGAATAATCTTGATGTAGGGGTAGAGTTGGAAGGGAGAATAGATGAAATAAGTGTGGTGAGCAGATGATTGTAGCTACAAGAGTACTTGAGAACTTATTGCTCTCTGATTTTGTGTGTATTTTAAATATTTTTTAAAAGGAAACTTTTTTAAAAAGAAGAAGAGAAAAGGGGGAAAGGGAAGGGAAAAGAAAACAATAGGTTTTAAAAACATAGTAGAAGTTAATGTAGGGTGAAATCTTTATGGCATCTGTGTAAGGAGTAATCTCTCAGTCCACACACACAAGGTAAAAATTAATGTGAATGATTTTAACTATATTAAATTAAAACTATTACCAAAGAAAAAGACACTATGAAGTTAAGACAACAGACTATTTGTAGCACTTGTAACTGATAAAGCATTAGTGCCAGAATATTTCAAGGCTACAAATCAATTTTTTTAAATAGACAAAATAAGAAAGTTTGTAGACTTTTTTTTTAGAAAAAGAATTCCAGCATAAAAAATGTTGCATTTCACTAGTCATCAGGAAAGTACAAATTACAGCAATCCATCAAATATACAAAAATTTAGAAATCTGACATTACAAGTATGTTGATAAATTATCCAGTCACACAATGTAATATCATAGAGCATTTAAACTAGGTCTATCTTTACCAGCATGGGTAAGTCTCAAAAATACAATGTAAGGTGACAAAAACAAGTGCATAATAGCTTACAGAGTATGACAGAATTACAGAAAATTTTTAAGTGCTCAAACATTTTACTATACTGCCCAGGGATACATAAACATATCGCAAAGGAGGAAAACATCAGTAGAATGGATATATACTTATTTGAGGACATCAATTGCTCCTACTTTCATGAAGGAAAGCAAATAGGATCAAGAAAAAAGACCTAGTAATACCAGTGTGATAAAGAAGTTAATCTTCCTTAAATATAGGGAAGGGGATGTGTGGGTATTTGTTAGATGATTTCTCTCTTCATTCTGTTTGAAATTTAACTGAACTATGTTTAAACAATAAGGCCTTTGGTTTTGAATGTCTTATATGTGACTTTGAAAAGATGCTAAGCAAGACACAAACTTAATGTGATAAACAATAATTATCTTAATTTGAATTCTTCTAGTTTTTCTTTTTATCTAAACTATTAAATATTCTTTAGATAATTGAGTAAAATGTAAGGATTTAAAACTGTGGTGTCAAATTCACCTGCAGTAGAGGCCAAGGGTCATTACTCACTAATGAGTAATTAGTTGTTGTGAAGAATAGACTAGAAACTACATGTTTAAGTGCTAAAAAGATTCCCAACACATGCTAATCAATCACTAAGTAGATTAACAAAACAACAATTATATCTGAGTTATTTGAATTTACACTCATTTTACAAATTTTGATAAATATTTCCATTGTTTTTCCTAAAATTATTTTTTAATCCTAGTCAATTTCAGAAAATTCCAATTTTCTACTGAGTGCTTATCAACTTTAAGGATGCAAAGTTTAGCTATAGTAAATTCACAAGATAGCCTTGTTAACTTTTAGAAAAGTTAAAACTTCGAAGAAATGCTTCCTGGGCCAGTGTTGATGTTACTCTGAGGAGGAACTTAACAGTATTTTGTACTATAAAAACTACCTTGAATGATGAATAAAAGATGGCCATATTCTTAGGAAATGAGTCACAATTCCTTAAAATATGGTTGTATACACATTATTATCCTTGCTCCTTTGTTTCCTTTATTTTCTTCTAGACAAATTGGAGTATTATGGTTTCAAAAACTCAAGCCAGAGATTAGCCTACTCTTTACAGCCTTATCCTCTTGGTTCAGGAGAGTAAAAAGGGCCCACACTCATAATTAGCCTTGCTCACTTTTCAGTGTTTCATTGCCCGTGGATTCTGTGGCTAATGGAGTAGCTATAAAAAGGGTAATTTATCAGTGCAACTGTAAATCCATTTTCTTTGCCAAATTTGGCCAGGCTAAAATTTTGCAATAACCCAGCAATTTAGCAATGGACTTTTTAAATGTTGTTACTTAAAAGCAAGCTGGTTATGAATTTGAAACCAATAGGTAAAATGCATAAAATCTTTCATTTGTATTCTCATTCCTAACAGTATAACATTCAGGCTTACCCAACAACAGTGGTATTCAACCAGTCCAACGTTCATGAATATGAAGGACATCACTCTGCTGAACAGATCTTGGAATTCATAGAGGTATTTTAAATTAATTTAATTTATAGTATTGTCAATTGTAGAGGTAATTTAAATCATTATTTTGAAACAGCGAGCAAGTGAGGGAGGGGCAGAGAAGAAGAGAAAGAATCCCAAGCAGGCCCCATGCTGTCATGGCAGAGCCTGATGCAGGGCTTAATCTCTTGAACCGTGAGGTCATGACCTGGGCCAAGATCAAGAGTTGGACATTTAACCAACTGAGCCACCCAGGGGCCCCTAAATTTTTTTTAAATAGTTTTTCATTTTGTGCTGTATTATTTATTATTATTTCCCCAGTGAAGCTAACACTTTTGTTAATATTACCCCATCATTGTAGACTAAAGCTTTGTTAAAACAGTATTTGGAGCAAGTGAGCTGTTAGGGAAGTTGTACAGTATCTCCATTCAGACTGTCAGGAAAATATAGAATAGTAGGCTTTTCAGTAATAATTAGAGGGTTATTTCCAAACCACTCATTGGTTCTAGAATAGAACTATATGGCCTTTGTAGACATCTAGGCACTTCTAAGCTTTTTGTCCCATCTCCGATCACCTTAAATACAGTTGCCTCTTTTCCCTACCTAAGATGATTTTAATGATACATAATAGCAAGAAAATATACCTTGATTTCAGAAGATTAATGGGCAAAGTCTAAATTAATTAGGAATCATTTGTCCTTTTTAAAATAATTCACTTTAGATTGTATTTTAAATATAAATAAGTATATTTTGATTCTTCAGAAACAGGAATTTTGGGGGGCTTCTGTGTGTCTCAGTTGGTTGAGCATCCGACTCTTGATCTCAGCTCAGGTCATGATCCCAGGGTTGTGGGATTGGGCCCCGTGTTGGTCTCCAAGCTGAGCATAGAGACTTCTTAGGATTCTGGCTCTCCCTCTGCCCCTCTCCCCCACTTGTGCTCTCTCTAAAATTAAAAACAGAAACAAAAATAAACCAGGAACTTTTCTAAGTGATAACAGTTTGTCAAGAATGTATCAATACCTTTTTATATCAGTTATAATGAAAGTTAAATTCTCTTTAGGATCTTATGAATCCTTCAGTGATCTCCCTGACACCCACCACTTTCAGTGAACTAGTTAAACAAAGAAAACATGATGAAGTCTGGATGGTTGATTTCTACTCTCCATGGTGTCATCCATGTCAAGTCCTAATGCCAGAGTGGAAAAGAATGGCCCGGGTATAGTACAGTAGTTTATTTAAATCTTAACATTTAGCATTAATGTGTATTTAACAGAATTGTTTTAAAACGGAGATGAACTCACCTCTAGATTATCACTCCCAATAGCTTTAATTACACCACTTAGATTTCAACTCTGTTTCTGTCTGATAGGTGAATGGTATAGAATAATCTACCCTTACTTTTTCCTGTGTCACTTGTTTGGTATGTATCTGACCAAATTTCTGCCAAAGTCAACCCAAAGATCCCTTTATTTTCTATTAAAATTTTTCTACTCCTTTATTTTTAGAGCTTAACAATACATTTTCTTCACAATATTGTGGGACTTAAAAAATAGCTTTGATCAGTAAAACATTTGGAATTTTAAGATTTCCTACAAATAGACATAGTGTTATAAATCATGAAAGATTGGGGAAAAGTTATTTCAATATGAGAATGGAAAATGAAATCAACTTTTATATTTCTAAGAAAAAATGAACAAATGGAAGAGTTAAAAGTGATTTCTAGTATTTAACATTTAAGATAATACAATTTTGTGCTCTTCTCAGTAAAATTTTTAAATTCAAGCATGAGTCAGTGTGCTGCAATGCATGTCTCTATTTGAAAAATAACTCTTTGAAATACCATTGCAGAGGTCTTCGTTAGTTCCTGGTTTCTAACACTTAAGTTTTAGAAATACTTCATTTCCCCCCATAAGGTACACGTATGAAATCTGTTATTTAATCTGCAGTAATTGTAGTAAGGTCTTAACTGCAACGTTACATTTTCAGTTCATTACTATATATATTCTGTTATGTTTTAAACCCTTACCCATTTTTATTTGGTGAAAATCACTGGTAAATAATATAAGAACCATCTCAAAATGATGATTTTTCTATTGTAAACATAGTTATGGAGGTAGTTTTATTGTTATCACTTTGATCTATTTTATCTCTCCTTTTTCTCTTTTATAGACATTAACTGGACTGATCAATGTGGGCAGTATAGACTGCCAACAGTATCATTCTTTTTGTGTCCAAGAAAATGTTCGGAGATACCCTGAGATAAGATTTTTTCCCCAAAAATCAAATAAAGCTTTTCAGTATCAGTAAGTGTTGCCTAAAATTTAAAGACATTTATTATAACCACTTATTTAGACAGTTAAAATTTAAAAGTTATCTTAGGGACTCCTGGCTGGTTCAGCCAGAAGAGCATGTAACTTTTGATCTTGGAGTCATGACTTCAAGCCCCATGTTGGGTGTAGAGATAAATAACTTTTTTTTTTAAAGCTTATTTATTTGTTTATCTTAACTAAATAAAAGTTAACCCAACAAACATTTTTGGGGAGTCCACCATGTTTTAAGATAGTGTGCTAAGGAGAACCTCAGAAGATGAAAAAAAAAGAATTGAACAATCCCAATGTTCATGAAGCTGGCACTCCAGTATAGAGGAAGATAAAGAGAGGAAGTACTAACATTTATTAAGTCAGTGTTTGGTTTCAGGTACTGTACTTGATCCTTTGCTCACATTATTTCCACTGGTCCTCACATATACCCTGAGAAATAAGAATTACTACCCTTTCCTACTATTACAGATAAGTAAACTGATCCACAGACCTTCCGTTAACTTTCCCAAGTCACACTGCTGCTTGGGGTTTCAGCCCAGGTCTGTGTCAGTGCCCATACTTGTTTCTACAACACCACATGGTATTTGAGGTAGACAACTCAGTGCAAGGCAGAATATAAGGAATATTCTTTGAAAAGTAAAAACAGACTATGAATTTCAAAGAAGGAAAGGATCACAACTATGAGAGGAAATCACGAAAGGCTGCATTTATGAGGTGGCTTTTGACATGGGTCTTAAAAAGTATGTAGGAATTTGATAGACATAATAACCAGAGTAAATGTTCAGAAACTGAAGTCTCGGACATTTTGAGTTTCACCATTCCCATGCTTCTATAGGAGATGTCCAGCAGGCAGCTAAACATTTAGGACTACCTGGAGCACAAAAAAACATCAAGACTAGAGAAAAATGTATTTGAGAAGCCATGTAAGCAGCGTTTGTAGCTAGGTGTAACTGAGAAGAGAGATGCTAAGTAGTCAGTCAAACTTTTAAACTGCTGCAATGAGATTGTTTTCTGAACATATCCAATAATAGGAAATAGTATTTACAACTTTCATATTTGCTCTTCTTTCAGTAGTTACAATGGTTGGAATAGAGATGCTTATTCCCTGAGGATTTGGGGTCTAGGGTGAGTAATTAAAAATATGCATCATTGCATAAAATCGATTCAGTGCTATTTACCTTCGTCTTATGTCTGCAGTTAAATTTACTGTAAGTTTTTTAAGGCTCTCACATTTTAAACTACTTAGTAAAGAATTATAATTTACCAAGATAGGGTTGTGCTTTATTGTCATTCTTTGAAGTCAGTTTTAACTTAGAAACTTTTGCTATATTTTAGACGTTTTCCTTGGTTTCATATAATGAAAAGTAATTTTGATCCCTTGCCGCAGATTTTTACCTCAAGCATCCATAGACCTAACGCCTCAGACTTTCAATGAAAAAGTTATACAAGGGAAAAATCACTGGGTGGTTGATTTCTATGCTCCTTGGTGTGGACCTTGCCAAAATTTTGCTCCAGAGTTTGAGCTTTTGGCTAGGGTAAGTCTTGTCTATCTATATAAGTAAGTTGTAGTTACATGCATGTTTTAAAAATTAGATTATTTAAAAATTAGATAAAATAATTAGGTAAAGGTATATATGATTCTTTTTTTCTAAGAAGTTTCCTGTGAATTTTTTAAAAATCCCATTTCATTTCTATGAGTATCATCTTTGTGGTAGATTTCTTCCTTCTTTATTAATACTTTTGGCTAACATCTCTATCTTGATGGATGACATCATCTAACCATTAGAGACAACTCATTTCTCTTGCTTATTCCCTATTTCCTTCCTCCACCATTACTCTGCTGCCCACCAGCCCATCACTAGATCCTGTCCTGCCTCTTAAGTGCCTTTCAAATCTGTCATCTCCTCGTCATGCCCTCTGCTAGCCTTTCTCTTCAAGCCCTCTTCATCTCTTCCAGACTTCTCATGTGTGCCTTTTAACGAGTCTCACATTGGCAGTCTGCCTTATTCAGTTCTGCCCTGCTGATCTTGCTAAAATACTGCCTTCTCTGGCTTCCTGTTAGCCAAGTTTCTTGACTTACAACCTTGATTGCAGGTCTCTGGTGGGACCCTTCCTACCTCTTCAGCTTTATCTCTGTCACCACCCCACACCTCACAGTTCAGACACAGCAAAATACTCCAGGTTTGCTGAGCAGATACTGTTCCCTCTCTCTAAAATGCCTTTTCGTTATTAGTCATCTGAATCTTTCTCTCCTTATCCTACAAAATCCAGCTACATTGGCACTTCTGTATTCTCTGTCCTTCTCAGTGTCACTTTGATGTCTTGTACTCCATTTGGTGTACTTACACAGTGAATAAATATTTAGATATCTATCTCCTCCATAAGACTGGAGCTTCTTGAGGGCAAGGTACAGGTCTTATCTGAGTCTGACTCAGGAAATGCTTATAAAATTTAACTGAATGCATAAACAGAATACAGTCTAATTTTTTCTTGTTTCTGTCCCCATCATCCTGTTAATGACCTAATCCAGACTGTTAGCATTCTTGCTTCAGGGAGCTTTGCCTGGGCTACAAAACACTCACTTAGAATGAGAAAGCTCCAGTTTCACCAGTCTAAAGCAAAAGCTGACAATCCTAACCCATCAGGATTTTTTAGCAAAGGGACTTCAAAGCTCCTAGGTGTCATGAAAGATTATTTGTTATTGGATCATACTTCAATTAAGTTCTTCATCTTTCCCACTTACTTGATCTTCTTTTCCTCTTGTGCTTCCTTTTTCTCCAGTAATTCTAACAAAATGGTTTCATTCCCTTGTATACTGAAAAACTTAGCTTAGTTATATATTTTATAACACACCTATATCTTGGATATGCCAGAAAGTTATTAAATATGAAAAAAATCATTCAACAAATCCTAAGCACTAGGTTAGAAGCATTACGCTAAGTACTAGAGCTATAGAAATTGAAAGACAAAAGTTACATGTCTGAGGTTTTATTCTAGTGGGAAGATACCATGCAAATAAATACATTTAATACAGCAGGATCATTGCTCTAGTGAAATGAGAGGGGAGCAAGGACATGGGAGGAAAAAAGAGTCTTGCCAGGAAAAGACAAAAGGCTCCACCGAAAACTTGGGATTTGAGATGAAAATTACAACATGACCAGGAGTCTGGCACATGACCAGGAGTTTGGCTAGAGAGTCCTCCGAGCAGAGAGGACAGTATTTGCAGAGATGCAGGGATGCAAGAGAGTGGTGCATGTTCGGTCAACTTCACTGTTGGTCCAGACTACCAGAGTGTAAACACAGAAGGGGAATGGCAAAAACTCAGGCTTAGTAAATAATTGAGGAGGAGAAGGTTTGGTCCTCTTTCTTTGTGATTTCATATTGTTCAGAATAAGTTCTGTATAAGCACTAGGGGAAAACTATTGGATATGGTAGGATCCATTTTACATTTTAGAAAGAGCACTTTGGATGGAACTGTACACAGGCCAGCAAGGCCAGAGAACGATATGAGAGCACCAGAAACAATATGGTGTTCCTTTATAAGCAATTGAAGATACAAGTCAACTAATGTTAAAGATAAATATTTTGTAAATTTCTCTGACCTTCAGTATAAGTGTGTTTCTGCATGCAGCTTTGCTGCTGCCCTAACCCCTCTTGAATAAGCCGGCATTGGCCACAAAACTAGAGGCAGCAAAGGTATTTTAATTGTCCTGAAGTGAGAGATGTTATCTGAACCGTGATGAAGGTAATGGTGATAGAAAGAATGGGACAAATGTAAAAGAGATAAAAGAATAGGATTTAATGTCCAATTAATTGTGGTAAGTATGACAGAGAAAGAAGTCTAAGATGACCCTAGTTTCTGGCTTGAATGAGGGAATAGTAGGACAGAAGGAAGAGTAGGTAAAGGGAAAGGATCCGTGTTGGAAATCATCTGTGCAGGATGCTTATTTAGTTGACCAGGCCAGTACATAGGTGAGTGTGAAATCAGGGGAGGTTGGGCTAGGCAGCACATCTCGGCACATTTATATATAAAATCTCCCTTGGGAGATTGCTTACGGTGAAAAAAGTGTTCACCATAGATGCAACTGTGATTAAATACTATAATTTGAGAGGCAGGTGTAGAAAGAGGTCCCCATGCTAGAAATGAGATAGTACAGCCTGAGGAGTAAGAAAGCTAAGAGAATAGTGATAAATGCCAAGAAAGAAAAAAGAAAGGCATGTTTAGCAATGTCAGGTACCCATTAAGACTGAAAAGTGTCCATTCAGTTTGGTCAAGTAGTCACTGCAGAACTTACAGCAATTTCAGTGGAGGGAGCAGTAAAAACAGAAGCTAGACTAAAATCTGTTGATAGATGATGAGGGAAGAAAAGCAATGAAAGACTAACCTCAAAAAAAAAAAAAAAGAAGCAAGGAGGTAGCTAGAGGAACCAGTACAATTAAGAAAAGAATCCTGTTTTGACCACGTGCACATACCCCAAAGAGCATGTAAGACACCTGACAGAGAGGAACTGGAGAATATAGGTGTCGACAGCCTTCTGCAAAATGAAGAGTGTTACCTCAGCAGGTGAGACCAGAGAATGGGAGAAGGTGTTTGAGGACAGAATCAGGAGTTTGTGGTGTGGTGGACAAGGTATGGGGACCAGGAAGGAGTTTTTCTTGATAAGAGCCACTAAAAAATTTGGAAGCAATCTTATTAGTATGGAAAGGATTAAAACTTAAGTTTTTGAAATAAGTCTTTATTATTACAAAGATGGGAAAATTTTAGTATCATGTTGCCTTGTGGTTGCCAAAATAGTTTATGCCACAGTGAATGGCAAACCCCACTTCTCTCTTTTCAGATGATTAAAGGAAAAGTGAAAGCTGGAAAAGTAGACTGTCAGGCTTATGCTCAAACATGCCAGAAAGCTGGTATCAGAGCCTATCCAACTGTTAAATTTTATCCCTACGAAAAAGCAAAGGTATGTATTTGGCGTTCCCGTATGTGCCTTTCTTTTAGCAGACCCAGTTGAAAAGGTTTGTTATTAGTGTGAAGGTTTTCATTAGCTTCTCCTTCCTTTGTCATGTTTTATTTTATTGCATATTACTGAAGCTTCTTTTCACATATACATCAAGTGATTTTCAAAGGTTTTTCTGTCTCAAAGTTGATAAGATCCACTCCTTAAAATTTTTATACTAATGAATTACAGAAACTACTAAAGACACATAGCAGGATACTAGAGTAGTTTTTTCCGAGTGGAGAAGTCAACATAATTATATTCTGTGAAGTTCTATATTTTCTACTTTTATACAATTAACATGTTACCTTTATTATTATTTTTTCCAGGAAAGGAAAAAATTAAAAGAATACTATCATACTTTTGAAGTAGACTAGTACCTGAACATTTGTCTTGAGGAATATTTATTAGTGGTTTAGACTACAAAATAAAAGTTAGGGTCCATGGCTTGATCACAACTCCCTTCTTTGGGCCACTGACAATATGCTTTTTTTTTTTTTTTCCCCAAAAAGAAAATTAGACATTTACCAATGGATCTTAAAACTCAGGCGATAACCTCTACTATCATTTATATAAATGCATATATCTTTCAACCATTGTAATTGCTAACTGAAAATACTCATGACTTTTGCTATCTTCCTGAGTAAAAGAATGATATTTTTGACAATAGAATTGTAATTAAATAAATAAGGATTTGCCATGTATTCATGTTTTATGGTAAAACATTTCAAATAAATATATTTTTTGAGAAGGAGTATCAGCTTAACACGTCAGGTTATTTATTGGAAATTATATTTTAAAATAGAGTTAAAGAAATTAGATGGATTTTAGAAGTCTAGAATTGTCAACTAGATGTTTCAATGAAGGACTTTGATTGGTCCAAGAGGCTAATTCTGTCTTAAGAACAGCCTAGGGTAAACATCTCAGTGAGAGTAAAGGAGCTTATATCAGGATCTGAATTCACTTCATCCCTTTGGAATCACTAGCTCTGCTTTCTAATTCTCAGAATAGCTGAGAAATGGGTAGCGTAAGTAGGGGTCTCAGGTAGAATGATGTAAGCAAAGTATCAATATAATGAGCAGTCACAGAATTTATCTGGCCATAGAAGGAGCTCTTTGAAAAGATGATGTTACCATGTGTCTAGAGGAGCCCTGAGGACATTAGACACCAAAATATCCCTGTACAAACCGAGACAGGTGGCATCCAGAAGACCAGACCAGATTTGAAAACCAAAGCAGAATAATGATTGCAGTTAACAGCAGTACAGACCAGGTGGGCAGGTACACACAAAAGCAAGATCTTAACAGATAGTGTGGAGTTCCCACTAGGAAGCAGGAAGCAAATGACTCCAGATCCAAAGTAAAGCTTGATATATTGACCTGCCCCCTTCACTGCTTTTCAGCCACCTTCCTACTGTGGGCAGATAAAAACCAGGAGATACACATTACTTTCTAGTGTTGTAGTTGGTCAGGATTTTAACTGTGCCAATGACATATGTATAAGATTAGAATGATTTGAGTCCTCTGGGGGATGGCTTTTCTTTATATTTTAGTTGTTTTGAATTAGATTAGATTAGTTAGAGCTGGCAATGCATTTTTTCCAAGGAAATACTTTAAATGTGTTCATAACAGTATCATATTTAAGTAAATTATGAGTTAACTGCTTTGTAGCATTATTTCCTTGAAGAAATTTGACTTTTAAACATTTAGAACTTTAAGGAATAATCAAGTTTCTTAGATGCAAATGTCATGTTTTGATTAGACACCTAAAAGATTATAAGAAGAATGTTTTTTATTTTAGAGAAACATTTGGGGAGAGCAAATAGATACCAGAGATGCAAAAGAGATTGCTACCTTAATATATGAAAAATTGAAAAATCTTCAAAATCATGGAAAGAGAGATAAGGTAAGGACTAAATCTAGAGCTGACTTCAGCCAGCTTTATACTGTATATTTATCAATAAACAGGTACAATGGAAGCTTCAAAAAATAGTAAAGTTGAAATTTCTTAATTCAAAAATAGGACAATCAGAATGTAACCTCTGTATATTGAAAAGTGTAGAAATTTGCACAAGTACAACCATTTAAAACATAGTGAACTATGGCCATAAATTATTTAGATTTTGTTAAAATGTAAAGTATTGACTTGTTAGGAATAAATACACTGGAGCCTCGTAACATACTTTGCATAGCAGATTTTCTTTTGGTATAGTCAGGATGTATCAGAACCCATACTCATTTCAGCCCCTCCTAGAATTTTATCAAACAGCGCAACCTCTGCTATTCTTTGGAAGAAGTGTTCATTTTTTCTGAGTCATTGTCATTCTAGGACATACAAACAGACCAAAGAGTCCGTGTATGCTGGAATGCTTTCTGAGTGGAACTTAATAAAATGACATAGAAGTTTCTTGGATTGTTTCCCTATAAGGTGAAAGAAGAACAAAAGAACCAGCGCATATTCTGGAGAGGGGAGGGCTAGAGATGTCTGGCTTTATAGAACCATATTAGAACTGCACACTCCGGTATAAAAAGCCTTACATCCTGTATCAAGGGTTACATTTTATCCAAATCTAAAAGATAGGAAAGAGATGGTTACAATTATTTCCTTGGGTTTAGGGAACAAAAATGTTTTTCTGGTGTTTTGATTTATTTTCGCTTCCTCAAGAGGTTTTAAAGTGTGACTTTTATCTTAAGTTAAACATTTGAGGGGCACCTGGGTGGATCAGTCGGTTGAGCGTCCAGCTTTAGCTCAGGTCATGATCTCACAGTCTGTGAGTTCGAGCCCCGCGTCAGGCTCTGTGCTGACAGCTCAGAACCTGGAGCCTGCTTCAGATTCTGTGTCCCCCTCTCTCTCTCTGCCCCTCCCCCACTCATGCTCTGTCTCTCTCTTGTCTCAGAAATAAATAAACATTAAAAAAATTTTAAAAACAAAAAAAAAAGCATTTGAAACAGAAAATGTTATTAGTCATAGCCAGAATATCAGAATTGAAATTCAGTTTAGAAAGGTACCAAAATATGACTGTAAAACTGTAATTGATAGTATCTGCATGAGCAGGTAAGAACTAAGAGATCTCCCTTTTCCTTTCCATTGTTACATTTAGGCAAGGTGTATTTCATATGGTGATCCATTAAATTATTTTTTAAAAGATAAAGTACTATAAAGTAACCAACATTTTAATGTAAATTCATACTTTTTTTTTCAATCACTTTTACATTATTGTAGGATGAACTTTAATGATGATGAAGATGAAGAAGAAAGAGAAAAGGAATTCTAACAAATGACATCAAGAAGACCTCTTTAGGACGTTGCTGCATTCTGGGTCGGAATAAATGAACATTGGAATTGGAATTGCACTGTCTGAATTCTGTACAACATTAGTATAAATGAAAGGTCTGCAAGCTTTTTCTGTAAAAGGCCAGATCGTAAATATTTTAAGTTTTGTAGACCATGTACAGTTGTCACATATTCCTTTGTTTGCTTTGTTTACAACCCTTTAAAAAGTTAAAAATTGTTCTTAGCTCAGGGCCATGCACAAACAGGCCAAGCCATTCAGTCCATGGGCCATAGATTGCTGACCCCTGGAAATGATACTAAAACTGGCTGGCTCAAACAGCAGCCTGCTCTGTCATGTACATACATGTCTGGGATCTATTCCCTCAAGTTTTGTGGCTGGCCTGAAAAGAAAAACTTGGCATTTAGTTACCTGTTTTAAAGATCGTGTGAAATGGATTCTGACCATAGTTTCTTTAAAAAAAAACACACGATGTGACAAGCAGATACCCTATTTTCATGCTGTATTATAGTGAAGAGATTTTCTTTTTTCTTTCCTTTCTAAAGGTTGAAGAACTGATTTTAATTTTTCACAATTGAGAAAAAATTTTTAACAATAAATCCAATAGATTTCTACAGCATCTAGAAATACCTGAGGAAAACAATATTTATAGCTATTAACTGGGCACTGTAGAGTATCCCAAATATATCAGTATTTAGAGTTCTATATTTTAAAGATCTATGTTCATTTATTTTCTGAATTGCTTCCATAAATGTTTTCCCTGTGATAGCAATTGACTTTTGAAGCATTGTTCTAATATTTATGGTTTTGCCTTTTGGACTTTGTTTTGATGTAGATCCTCTATTTGCCTTCCCCATAGTTGACGTTTTTCACTCTTGTCTGATTTGTTACTCAGATACAAAAAGTGTGCAGGCTTGTTTCACTATGACTCATAATGACATTGTGGTTATTCCAATTGTTAGTTTGCTGCTGGAGGCTGCTGTTTCCAGATAAATATTGTCATAACTGAACTTATTTTTTTAAGAAAATCAATTATATAAATCTAAGGATGGGATCTCTTAATTTCTCGGTTGTTCAGACTAAAAGAATCAAAGAAGTTTTTGCTCGCATTTTCACAAAACATTGTCAGTAAAGTGCAGTTATTTAGTTACAGTTGAGAGTTTATGGAATGGTAAAAATTCTGATCAAAAGAGGTCAGTGAATTAAACAACAACAGTTTTCTCAAAAACTTACTAGGATTCTACTTTATTATATTGGAAACGTTTTATTTTTTTTTAATGTTACTTTATCTCCTTCCCCAATATTTCCTCATAATTTTATCACTGTAATTTCTACAAAAACAGATTTTATTTTCAAATCTAACCCAATCCCTCATATTCTCTCCTGTTTTGCTTCAGTTGTATCCTTGGAGTCCTAACCTTGGATTCCACATCATATACGTGGGCAGTTTCAGAACACCCACCACTTCTAACCTTAATTCAACCTTTCTGAATTATGATCAGTAATGGCAAGAGTCTTTCATTTATTAAATTTTCACTGCCTAGAAATCTTTCAAAATTGGCTTGCTTCTATAAGAATGTCAAAATCAAAGACCTAAAGAAGTCTTGGTAAATATTTATTGAATTAATGTACCAATTCTTTGAATACCACTGTGCTGGACAGTGAAGCATATGTAAAAGGAATCCAAGGGATGGTCCCTGTCTCCTGTGTGTCTATAATTCACAGTTCTGACAGTGAACCCATAAACAGGTTTAAAGGTACCTAAACTACTACCCATACATATAATTCCAGACTTAAGAAACATTTTAGGCAGTAAAAAAAAAAAATTAGTAAACAATATGTATCCTGTAACTTGGTCTAAGTATGTGCCTGTGGAATTGGCTCTAAAGCCAGGGCTGCTGGTAGTCATGTTAAATTGTGTGTGTGTGTATATATATATATATATATATATATATCCTACAGTATCCATCAGGAGGCTATCGTCTACAGTCATCTCAGTGTCGAAAACAGCTGGCAGAATTAAAGGTTTTAACAGCCATGTAAGTAGAGCACTCTGAAGAGTGCCTGATAAAACATGCCCTTTCTCTCAGAAACACCATTTTTGTGTGCAGCTGGCCTTGGGTATCACAGCACCGTATCTGGCAGACCAGGGAGTATTCTATCAGGCATCTGTATTTGGAAATTAGATACATTTAAATATGTGACTATAAGAAATTTGGAGTTTGTGTTTTTTATATTAATGTGCTTACTTATTCCAATTACTCAAATTTTTTTTTTTAATTTTTTTTTTAACGTTTATTTTTTATTTTTGAGACAGAGAGAGACAGAGCATGAATGGGGGAGGGTCAGAGAGAGAGGGAGACACAGAATCTGAAACAGGCTCCAGGCTCTGAGCTGTCAGCACAGAGCCTGACACGGGGCTCGAACTCACGGACCGCGAGATCATGACCTGAGCCGAAGTCGGATGCTTAACCGACTGAGCCACCCAGGCGCCCCCAATTACTCAAATTTTATTTAAGGTCTTTTATATCGTTTTTACTTAAAGTATATGATTAAGATAAAAAAAAAATGAGATTATTTTTATATGGTAAAAGTTTTCCTTAAATTTTTGCATTTTCTAACAGTATTCAAAGCAGGCATTTTCTTAGGTACAGTTATCAGAATTGCTGTGTTGTTTCCCATGGGACACATTTACATTTATGTAAGTCTTTAATGAGGTAATATTTTTAAGCCATTTTAAGAGAATTTTTGTATAATTAGTCCATAGGTTTACCAAACTCAGGTAAATGTCTTAAATTAGACTTATTTCGTCCATCCTGTTAAATAGTACAAAGTTTAAATTAACAAAGTGCATTTTAAATTTTCTATAGTGATTCCTATAAGTGATTCTGAAGATGAAAAGGAAATGATCTTTGTAGTAATATGCTACTTCCACATATACTGAAACTTTTTTTTTTATTTTAACGTTTATTTATTTTTGAGACAGAGACAGAGCATGAACAGGGGAGGGTCAGAGAGAGAGAGGGAGACACAGAACCTGAAACAGGCTCCAGGCTCTGAGCTGCCAGCACAGAGTCTGACGCGGGGCTTGAACTCACAGACCGCGAGATCATGACCTGAGCCGGAGTTGGACGTTAACCAACTGAGCCACCCAGGCACCCCATATACTGAAACTTTTAAATACACCCAGATTCCTCTGGTGAATACCTTATTTTCAGTAAGAGTAATGACAGGTCAACCACCACGCTAAATAGAACTGTATTATCATATCTAAAAATGTTAGTAATTCACAACTTGAGTCTCTTTTATATTTAACAGATTTGCACTTAGATTCATATCCTGTCACCCCGTCCCCTTGTTAGGAAGGAGTTGGATCCATTTTGTGAAAGGTGATTAACCCAAAGTACAGCTAGAGGCTGATGCCAGACTAGCTGATACGGTATCTTGATCAGTTCATTGCATTGTCTGATCACTTGATCATTCTTTAGTACCTGCTGTCCTCTTCAAAAAAGATCAAAAGACCTATTCAAAAAGATCTGTGCTGATGTCTATGAAAAATTTTTCCATGTTAATTACTGATAGAGAACTCTTCATTAAATAACTGCTATTCCAAACATTTTATGTGAGGAGGTAAAATACTAAAATATATGTATCGGTTCCAACAGAAGGTAATGAGATAGATAGGCTCCTGAATTCACCTTCTTCCATGGACACACTAAACATACAGATATGTACAAAACTATTCCCTCTGAAAGAAATCCAGACACCAGCCAAGTGACTCTTACACATCAGGTAAATGAGAACACACACACACACACACATACACACACTGGAGTGGGCAAGAGAAGCTATGGCACAATCTCATCATTAACCCCATCCCCTGGTGCAATATCACAACAAGGAGGAAACTTTAAGACTGCCAACCAAGAACACCCAGAAAACTGTCCTTCAGAATTAAAAGTGAGAGTCTTCCAGATAAGCAAAAGCTGAAGGAAGTCATCACCATTAGACAAGCCTTACAAGGAATATTAATGGGACTCAAACTGAAATGAAAAGGCATTAATTAGTCAATACAAAACATGAAAATATAAATCTCACTGGCCAAAGTATATACTTAAAATCACTGTACTCTAATGTGATGCTGGTGGTTCCATCATTTATAAATCTGGTATAAAGTTTGAAAGACAAAGGTCATAAAACTATAATTGTTCATACTAAAAAGACTTAAATTCGGACATCAAATAAAGGAGTAAAAGGGTAGTTTTTGTAGGAGGGTAAAATTTAATTGTTAGCATCAGACTGATGTATATAAAGATGTTCTATGTAAGACTCATGGTGATCACATAGTAGAACCTGTAATGCACAAAAGTTAACGAGAATAGAATAAAATTAATATCTACACTCACAAGACAGCAAGAGAGCAAGTACAAGAGAACTATAAAACAGCCAGAGAACAATTAAGAATGACAGTAAGGCCTTCCCCATCAATAATTAAATATAAATGAATTCTCCATTCAAAATGCATAGAATAGCTGGATGGATTAAAAAAACACCCAATGACCTGCTTGCCTACTAGAAACACTACAGCTCTAAGGACACACATTAGCTCAGAAGTGAAGAGAAGGAAGTTGTTACCAGTGGAAACCAAAAGCTGATCTGGCTATGCTTATTAGACAAAATATACTTTAAGAGAAAGATTGTAATAAGTGACAAGCTCATTATATAATGATAAAGGGATCAACCCAACAATTACACACCTAAATTAGGAGCAACTAAATATATAAAGCAAATGTTAAGACTTAAAGGTAGAAATAGCAATAATAGGGTATATCTCCCCATTTTCGTCAGTAGATAGGTCATCTAGACAGAAAATCAAAAAGAAAACATTAGACCAGATGAACAGATTTACAGAATTTTCCACCCAAAAGTCACAGAATAGACATTTGCAAATGAACAGGGAACATTTTCCAGTATAGATCATATGTTAGGCTATAAAACAAATATTAATAAATTTAAGAAGTTTTCAATCCTATCAAGTATCTTTTCTGATGGTGTAAAATACAAGGAAAAAAAAACGAGGAAAATGATGTATGTGTGAAGACTAAACATGCTACTGAACTATCAATTGGTCAAACAAAATGCCTGGAGACAAATGAAAATACAACCTACCAAATCTTAGGAGATGCAACAAAAGCAGTTCCAGTGTAAGTTTATAGTGGTCAAAAACCTACATTAAGAAAAAGGAACAATCTGAGAGGGGAAGATGACAACAGAGTAGCAGTCCCCTCAGCTCACCATGTCCCATGAACACAACGACATAGCTATCATATGTCGTTAAACACCCCAGAAATCAATCTGAAGACTGGCTGATAATGCTCCACAACTAAAGGTAGAAAAGAGGCCACATAAAAGAAGGTAGGAAGTGTGGAGATTCAGCTTGGGAGAGAAATGGATTGTGGCTGTTGCAGTAAGGAGGGAGCCAGAGTCCCAGGGAAGGGCAAGAGACTAACAGGGAAAACTAATCCCTATAGCAATTGGCTTGGAATGTGAGAAGGCCTGAATTTCATGAGTTCTTACAACCAATGGGACTTAAAGCCTGGAGTGTTAAAGGTTAGTGTGTTTGGTTCTGGGAAAGCTCAGAGGACATTGGGACTACTTCCTGGAGGAAAGGAAGGACAAACAGCCTATGGACATACAGTGTGGAAACAGCGATCTAATGAGAACATGGGGCACATAATAGGGAGGTTAGTTCATCTTTGACTATGTGGCAAAGAGGCAGCCTTCACAGAGAGACCTCTCCAGGAATAAAGGAGCTGGCAGAGCCATTTCCTTCACTCCACTCAGCATAAGCACAGGGCTACCTGTGGTAACCAGTGTAGTACCCAGGGAACTTGCTCCCTAACTTGCTTACACCAAGCCCTGTCTCCTGCACCCTAGTGGAACCACCCTTCCCAGTCATACTTGTCTGAGTCCCAGCATGGTGGGGATCTCCCCCAAGAAGGCTGGCCCAAACCCCTGCCAATGCCACACTCCCAACACAAATTTGCCAAGGCCTTGGTTCCAGTGGCAGTGGTGACATTTCCTATTTCACAAATAGACCAGAGCACACCTAGTTAAAATACACCACATTTGGGCCAGGGACCAAACACAACCTACAACAGACAGGCAGAGCCTCTGCAGATGGCTGGCCTGGAGGATAAAGCAGTCAGGACACAACAGCAGAGCACAGACAACACACACTGCAGACATTCCCAGGAGCAGCAGGTCCTGGGGAACAAGGGATACTACAATGCAGGGCACTACAGGACCTCTCCTTCATTAGGCCATTACCCTCAAGAAGGGGAGACATAGCCGACTTTCATTACACAGGGAAACAGGCACAGAAACACAAAATGTGAAGACAGAGGAATTTTTCCACATGAAAAAAAACAGGACAAGGCTATGACTGAGGATCTAAGTGAATCAGATACAAGTAACGTGCCTGATGGGGAGTGTAAAACTGATTATTATAAGGATACTACCCAGACTTGAGAAAAGAGTGGAGACTATCAGTGAGACCATTAACACAGAGACACAAATAACATAGCAGAGATAAAGGGCTCTATAGACAAAATGAGAAACATACTTTGTGGAAAGTGTTAAAGAAGCAGAATGAATCAATAAGCTAGAAGACAAAGTAATGGAAAGTAATCAGGCTGAACCAAAGAGAAAAAAAAAAAGAATTATGCAAAAGAAGAATAGACTTAAGGAACTCAGTGACTCCATCAAATGTAATAGCATTCATGTTGTAGGAGTCCCAAAGAAGAAGGAAGAGAAAAGGGGACAATTTATCTAAAGAAATAATAGCTCAAAACTTCCCTAATCTGGGGAAGGAAACAGATATCCAGACCAACAAGCACAGAGAACCCCCAACAAAATCAGCAGAAGCAGATCCATATAGACATATGACTTATATCCATAAGACATATAATGGCAAAATATGGTTATAAAGAAAAAAAATAATAAAATCAGCAAGACAAGACAGCTGCATACAAAGGAAACCCCATAAAGTTATGAACAGCTGTTTCAGCAGAAATTTTCCAAGCCAGAAAGAAGCGTCATGATATATTCAAAGTGTGGAATGGGAAAAAACCTGCAGCCAAGATTATCCAGCAAAGCTATCATTTAAGAATAGAAGGAGAGACAAAGAATTTCCAGACAAACAAAAATTAAAGAAGTTCATGACCACTAAACCAGCCCTGCAAGAAATATAAAAGGGGACTCTTTGAGAGGAAAGAAAAGACCAAAAATCATAGTATGAAGGTAGGATACACAAAAGCAGTAAAAATGAATATAAATTAAAAACTACCACAAGAACCAATAATTCCACTTCTGGGTATTTATCTGAAGGAAATAAAAACACTAACTAGAAAATATATTTGTACCTCCTTTGCAGCATTATTTATAATAGCACAAGACATGGAAACAAACGAAGTGTTCACTGATGGATGAATGGGTAAAGAAAATGTAGTGTGTGTGTGTGTGTGTGTGTGTGTATACTACATTTTATACATATGTATATATGTATATACTACATACATACATATATATGTATGTGTATATACATATATACGTATATACTACATTATATGTGTGTGTGTATATATATATGTGTGTATATATATGTGTGTATACACACACACACACATATATATACACAAAATGGAATATTATTCAACCACAATAAAAGGGGAAATCTTGTCATCCTATTTGATGGGATAGACCTTGAGGACATTATGCTAAGTAAAATACGTTAGACATAAAAAGACAAATACCTATTAAGGAGGGCATTTACTACGAGCTCTGGGTGTTGTATATAAGTCATGAATCACTGAATTCTACTTGTGAAACCAATACTGCACTGCATGTTAACTAAAATTTAAGTTCGAAAAAATGGGAAAAAAAGGAAAATACCCTATCGTCTCATTCTATGTGAAATTAAAAAACAAACTTGGTGACATCATGGCAATGTGAGTCTTTCCTTGTTTTTCTCTCTCCTACGATTTACAACTAATCTGACATCCATAACTGAACAAAAGCACCTATACAAAGCATTCCAGGATATCTAGGAGATCCATCCATCTATGTATCTTATGTGGGTGACTTTGGACCTTGGAGGAGGCTTGGGGTGCCTGGGTGGCTCAGATGGTTAAGTGTCTGACTTCATCTCAGGTCATGATCTCACTGTTGGTATGTTCGAGCACCACATCAGGCTCTCTGCTGTCGGTGCAGAGCCCACTTCAGATCTTCTGTCTCCCTCTCTCTCTGCCCCTCTTCCACTTGTGCACACACACTCATGCTCTCTCTCTCTCAAAAATAAATAAACATCAAAAAAGAAATAAAGAAAAAGGGAAAACGAACAACGGAGAAACAAAATAACCAAGAGGTAAAAGGCAGTAGCAAATCCTTACATATCAACAACCACCGTAGGTATGATTAGACTGAACTCACCAGTAAAAAAAGGGTAAAAAAGTAAGACCCAAGTATAGAGTGTCTACAGAAGACTTATTTCAACTCTAAAAACACATGTAGACTCAAAGTGATGGGCTGGAAGGTGATATTCTAAGCAAGCAGAAATAAAACAAATAAATAAACTGGGTTAGCCATAATTTTACTGGACAAAATAGACCTCAAGCCAAAAATGGTAATGAGACAACAGTCATTATGTAATGATAAAGGGATCAATATATCAAAAAGATACAACAATTATAAATATATTTGCTCCCAACACCTGAGCACTGAAATGTATTAAGGTAATACTAACAGATCTTAAAGGACAAATAGACAACAATACATTAATAGTAGAGGACTTCAATACCCCACTATCAGCAATGGATAGACCTTTTCCAGATAGAAAAGTCAACAAGGAAACATTGGAATGGAATAATGCATGAGAACATTCCATCCAATAGCATCAGAATACAAATTCTTCTCAAGTACACATAAAACATTCTTCAGGATAGATAATATGATAGGACACAAAACAAATCCTAGCAAATGTAAGAAGACTGGAATAATGCCAACTTTCTTTTCTGACCAGGAGTGGTATGAAACTGGAAATCAACAAGAGCAAAGCAAGAAAATCTACAAATATGTGGAAATTAAACAGTGCACTTTTACACAACCAATGGGTCAAAGATGAAATCAAAGAGAAATAAATATTTATCTTGAAAAAAATGAAAATGGAAATACAACATATCAAATTTTGTAAGATGCAGTGAAAGCAGTTCTGAAAAGAGAGTTTATAGCAATAAACACATATATTCAAAAATTAGAACCGAATTAATGACCTAACTTTACACCTTCAGGAACAACAAAAAAAGAACAAACTAAGGCTAGCAGAAGGAAGGAAATCACAAAGATCAAAGCAGACATAAATGAAATAGAGACCAGAAAAACAAAAGAAAGCATCAATGAAACTAAGACCTGTTTTTTCAAAAAGGTAAACAAATTCCGGGCACCTGGGTGGCTCAGTCAGTTAAGTATCCGACTTCAGCTCAGGTCATGATCTCAGTTCATGAATTTGAACCCTGCATCGGGCTCTGTGCTGACAGCTCGGAGCCTGGAGCCTCCTTCGGATTCTGTCTCCCTCTCTCTGTCCCTCCCTTGCTCACACTCTGTCTCTCTGTGTCTCTGTGTCTCTCAAAAATAAATAAATGTAAAAAAAAATTTTTTTTAAGATAAACAAATTTGACAAGACTTTAGTTAGATTAAGAAAAAAATAAGTCTCGAGAGAATGGTCAACATGGCAGAGAAGTAGGGGGACCTGAAGTTCCCTTGTCTCTCAAACACAGCAGTGTTGAGGCCAGAGGACTTGGAATTCCAAGAGTCTGTGCTGTAGAGTGACAGAGACATCTCCAAGAGCCCACGGGGACAACCTGGCAGGCCATAGGTGCATGACTGCGAACTGGGAGAGATAAAATAGGCAGCATAGGCATGGAGGGCAGAAATTAGAAAGACAAATTAGGAGAGGCAAAAAGAAAAGAGAGGCTGTGGAAGTGTAGGAATGTATTTGGACAAGAGAAAACCCCTGGACCTGGGATCAGAAGAAACGGAGAAAGATCCAGTTTCTAACTGTGGGGCTTTCTCCAGACTGGGGCCGGCTGTGCCTGGGGAGAAGGGGAGCCAGACCCTGGCTTGGTAACTAGCTCAGAGGTACAGCTCGTAGTCAGAAAAAGCAATCCCCTCCTTTGAGTGCTGTGGGAGGAAGGTATATAGCTGGTCCATTGCTGCAGAGATCAAGGAACTAAAAAATAGTCATGACAAATTAAGAAATGTTGTACATGAGGTGCAAAATAAACTAGATGTGGTGACAGTGAGGATGGAAGAGGTAGAGGGGAGAACAAGTGAAATAGAAGATAAAACTATGGAAAATGATGAAGCTGAGAAAAACAGATAAAAAAGTACTACACCATGAGGGGAGAATTAGAGAACTAAGTGAGTCAATGAAACATAATAATATCCGTATCAAAGGAGTTCCAGAAGAAGAAGAAAGAGAGAAAGGGGTAGAAGTTTTACTTGAACAAATTATAGCTGAGAATTTCTCCAATCTGGGGATGGAAGCAGGCATCCAAATCCAGGAGGCACAGAGAACTTCCTTCAGAAGTGACAGGAATAGGTCTTTTCCACGACATATCATAGTGAAACTGGAAAACTACAAAGATAAAGAGAGAATTCTGAAAGCAGCTAGGGATAAACAGGCCTTAACCTACAAGGGTAGACACCTAAGGGTAGTAGCAGACCTGTCCACTGA
Organism: Panthera tigris; assembly: GCF_018350195.1. Lineage (NCBI taxonomy): Eukaryota > Metazoa > Chordata > Mammalia > Carnivora > Felidae > Panthera > Panthera tigris. The sequence goes on from NC_056667.1 coordinate 169,046,680, forward strand.
AGCTTGGCAGGCCAGAAGGGAGTGGCAGGAGATATTCAATGTGATCAATAGGAAAAATATGCAGTCAAGAAACCTTTATCCAGCAAGGCTGTCCTTCAGAATAGGAGAGATAAAGGCTTTCCCAAACAAAAACTGAAGGAGTTCATGACCACCAAACCAGCCCTGCAAGAGATCCTAAGGGGGACCCTGTGAGTGGAATGCTGCAAAGACCAGAAAGTACCAGAGACATTCCACAATCATGAAACCTACAGATAACACAATTACTCTAAACCCATATCTTTCAATAATAATGCTGAATGTAAATGGACTAAATGCTCCAATAAAAAGACACAAGCTATCAGAATGGATAAAAAAACAAAGACCCGTCGATCTGCTGTCTACAAGAGACTCATTTTAGACCTGAGGACACCTTCAGATTGAAAGTGAGGAGATGGAGATCTGTCATGCTACTGGAAGTCAAAAGAAAGCTGGAGAGTCCATACTTATATCAGGAAAAGTAGATTTTAAACTAAAGATTGTAATAAGAGATGAAGAAGGGCATTATATCATAATTACGGTGTCTATCAATCGAGAAGAGCTAACAATTATAAATGTTTATGCACCCAATTTGAAAGCCCCCAAATATATAAAACAATCACAAACATAAGCAATCTTATTGGTAAGAATGTAGTAATTACAGGGGACTTTAATACTCCACTTACAACAAGGAACAAATCACCTAAGCAGAAATCAATAAAGAAAGAATGGCCCTGAATGATACATTGGACCAGATGGACTGGACGGATCAGAGCTTTTCATCCTAAAGCAGAATATACATTCTTCTCAAATACACATGGAACATTTTCCAAGATAGACCACATACTGGGTCACAAAACAGGCCTCAATAAATATAAAAGAATTGAGATCATACCATGCACATTTTCAGATTACAATGCTATGAAACTTGAAATCAACCACAGGAAAAAGTTTGGAAAACCTCCAAATGCATGGAGGTTGAAGAACATCCTACTAAAGAATGAATGAGTCAACCAGGCAATTAACAAAGAAGTTAAAAAATATATAGAAGCAAATGAAAATGAAAACACGACAGTCCAAACCCTTTGGGATGCAGCAAAGGCAGACCTTAGAGGAAAATACATTGCAATCCAGGCCTATCTCAAGAAAAAAAAATCCCAAATACAAAATCTAACAGCACACCTAAAGAAACTAGAAGCAAAACAGCAAAGAAACCCCAAGGCCAGCAGCAGAAGAAAAATAATAAATATTAGAGCAGAAATAAACAATATAGAATCCAAAAAAAAAAAAAAAACAAACCATAGTAGAACAGATCAGTGAAACTAAGAGCTGTTTTTGAAAAAAACAAACAAAATTGATAAACCCTTTGCCAGACTTCTCAAAAAGAAAAGAGAGAGGGCACAACTAGATAAAAACATAAATGAAAAAGACATATCACAACCAACACCACAGAAATACAAACAATTATCAGAGAATACTATGAAAAATTAAATGCCAACAAACTGGACAACCTGGAAGAAATGGACAAATTCCCAGACACACACACACTACCAAAACTCAAACAGGAAGAAATGGAAAATTTGAAGAGACACATAACTAGCAAAGAAATTAAGTCAGTTATCAAAAATCTCCGAACAAATAAGAGTCATAAGCCAGATGGCTTCCCAGGGGAATTCTACCAGACATTTAAAGCAGAGTTAATACCTACCCTTCTCAAGCTGTTCCAAAAAATAGAAACATAATGAAAGCTTCTGGACTCATCCTATGAAGCCAGCATTACCTTGATTCCCAAACCAGACAGAGACCTCACAAGAAAGATGAATTACAGGCCAATATCCCTAATGAACATGGATGCAAAAATTCTCAACAAGATACTAGCAAATCAAATTCAACAACATATTAAAAGAATTATTCACCATGATCAAGTGGGATTCATTCCTGGGCTGCAGGGCTGGGTCAATATTCGCAAATCAATCAATGTGATACATCACATTAATAAAAGAAAGGGTAAGAACCATATGATGCAATAGATGCATCAATAGATGCAGAAAAACATTTGACAAAATACAGCATCTTTCTTAATAAAAACCCTCAAGAAAGTCGGGATAGAAGGAACATACCTTAACGTCATAAAAGCCATATATGAGAAGTCCACAGGTAATATCATTCTCAATGGGGAAAAACTGAGAGCTTTCCCCCTGAGACCAGGAACACAACAGGGATGTTCACTTTCACCACTATCGTTTAACATAGTGTTGGAAGTCCTAGCCTGAGCAATCAGACAACAAAATGAAATAAAATGCATCCAAATTGGCAAATAATAAGTCAAATTTTCAGTTTTCACCGACAACATGATACTCTACATGGAAAACCTGAAAGAGTCCACTAAAAAGCTGCTAGAACTGACTCATGAATTCAGCAAAGTCACAGGACACAAAATCAATGCACATAAATCAATGCACATAAATTGGTTGCATTTCTATATACCAATAATGAAGCAACAGAAAGAGAAATCAAGAAATTGATCCCATTTACAATTGCACCAAGAACCATAAAATATGTAGGAATAAGCCTAACCAAAGACGTAAAAGCTCTGTATGCTGAAAACTATACAAAACTTATGAAGAAAATTGAAGAAGACACAAGGAAATGGAAAAACATTCCATGCTCATGGATTGAAAGAACAAATATTGTTAAAATATCAATACTACCCAAAGCAATCTACACATTCAATGCAATCCCAATCAAAATTGCACTGGCACTCTTCTCAAAGCTATAAAAAACAATCCTAAAATTTGTATGGAACCATAAAAGACTCCACATATCCAGATTAATATTGAAAAAGAAAATCAAATCAGGAGGCATCACAATCCAAGATTTTAGCCTCTACTACAAAGCTGTGATCATCAAGACAATATTGTATTGGCACAAACATAGACACATGGACCAATGGAATAGAATAGAATAGAAAACCCAGGATTGGACTCACAAATGTATAGCCAACTAATCTTTGGCAAAGCAGGAGAGAGTATCCAATGGAAAAAAGTCAGTTTCTTTAGCAAATGTTGCTGGGAAAACTGGACAGCAACATGCAGAAGAATGAAACTATACCCTTTCTTACACCATACACAAAAATAAACTCAAAGTGAATGAAAGACCTAAATGTGAGACAGGAAACCATCAAAACCCTAGAGAAGAAAGCAGGCAACAACCTCAGTGACCTCAGCCACAGCACTTTCTTGCTCAACACATCTCCAAAGGCAAGGGAAATAAAAGCAAAAACGAACTATTGGGACCTCATCAAGATAAAAATCTTCTGCACTGCAAAGGAAACAGTCAACAAAACTAAAAGGCAACTGACCAAATGGGAAAAGATATTTGCAAGTGACATATCGGGTAAAGAATTAATAACCAAAATCTATAAAGAACTCACCAAACTCCACATCTGAAAAACAAATAATCCAGTGAAGAAATGGGAAGAAGACATCCAGATAGCCAACAGGCACATGAAAAGATGCTTAACACCACTCATAATCAGGGAAATACAAATCAAAACCACATTGAGATATCACACCAGTCCGAGTTGCTAAAATGAACAACTCAGGAAACAACAGATGCTGGAGAGGATGTGGAGAAATGGGAACCCTCTTTCACTGTTGGTGGGAATGCAAACTGGTGCAGCCACTCTGGAAAACAGTGTGGAGGTTCCTCAACAAATTAAAAATAGAACTACCCTATTACCCAGCAACAGCACTACTAGGAATTTATCCAAAAGATACAGGAGTGCTGATTCATAGGGGCATATGTACCCCAATGTTTATAGTAGCATTTTCAACAATAGCCAAATTATGGAAAGAGTCTAAATGTCCATCAACTGATGAATGGATAAAGAAGATGTAGTTTATATATTCAACGGAATACTACTTGACAATGAGAAAGAATGAAATCCTGCCATTTGCAACCATGTGGATAGAACTGGATGGTATTATGCTAAGTAAAATAAGTCAGTCACAGAGGGATAGATATCTATGTTTTCACTCATATGTGGAAATTGAGAAACTTAGCAGAAGACCATGGGGGAAAGGAAGGAGAAAAATAGTTATAAACAGAGAGGGAGGGAGGCAAACCATAAGAGACTCTAAGTACAGAGGAAACTGAGGGTTGATGGCGGTAGGGTGGGGGGAGGGGAAAATGGGTGATGGGCATTGAGGAGGACATTTGTTGGTATGAGCACTGGGTGTTGTATGTAAGCGATGAACCATGGGAATTTACCTCCAAAACAAAGAGCACACTGTATACACTGTATGTTAGCCAACTTGACAACAAATTATATTAAAAAAATAAAGTAAAATAAAATAAAATAAAGACAAAAAAAGAAAGAATTTGACTCAACTATAATTAGAAATTAAAGAGGAGACATTACAACTGATACAACAGAAATACGTAGGGTCATACAAAACTATTACAAATAATTACATGCCAACAAATGAGATAACCTAGAACTACATACATTTCTAGAAATAAGCAACTTACCAAGACTGAATCCTGAAGAAAAAGAAATTTAGAACAGACCCATGATTAAAGAGGTTAAATCAGTAATCAAAAACCCAACACAGTGGCACCTGCGTGGCTCAGTTGGTTGAGTGTCTGATTCTTGATTTTGGCTCAGGTCATGGGATCAAGCCCCACCCACATCGGTCTCTGCTTGAGCATGGGGAATGCTTAAGATTCTCTCTTTTTCTCCCTCTGCCCCTTACCCTTCCTCGCACTCTCTAAAATAAAAAAAAAAATCTATTAAAATTAAAAAAAATTAAAAACCCAACTCCAGGATCAGTTTCACAAGGGAACTCTACCAAACATTTAAAGATGAATTAACACCAATCCTTCTCAAACTCTTCCAAAATACTGAGTTGGTGAGAACACTCCCAAACTCATTCTATGAAGCCAGCATTAGCCTGATACCAAAACCAGATAAGAACACCACAAGAAAAAAAAAAAAAAAAAAAAAAAAGCACTATACTATAGACCACTATTTCCAATGAATATACATGCAAAAATTCTTAACAAAATATTAGTAAACTGAATTCAAGAACACATTAAAAGGAGTATACACCATGACCAAGTGGAATTTATCCCTGAGATGCAAGAATGGTTCAACATACACAAATCAATAAATATAATAGATCACACCAATAAAACAAATGACAAAAATCACATAATCATCTCAATAGACACAGAAAAGGCATTTGACAAAATACAACATTCTGTCATGATAAAAACTCTTAAAAGACTGGGTATACAGAAAATATACGTCAATATAATAAACTCCATATTTGACAAACCCACAGCTAACATTATATTCAATGGAAAAAAATTAAAAACTTTTCCTCTCAGATCCAGAACAAGGTCAGGATTCCCACTCCCACAATTCTATTTACTATAGTCCTGGAAGTTCTAGCTAGAGCAACTAGACAACATAAAGAAATAAAAGGCATCCAAGTTAGAAAGGAAGACATAAAATTATTATTATTTGCTGATGATATGTGTTATATATAGAAAATTCCAAAGAGTAAAAAAACTGCTGAAAAAAAGTAACAATTTCAGTAAAGTTGCAGGATACAAAATCAACATACAGAAATTAATTGCATTCCTTTACACTAATGATGAATCATCTTTAAAAAAATCCATTTATGATATAAAATACTTATGAATAAATTCAACCCAAGAAGTGAAAGATCTGTACAATGAAAACTACTGAACTTTGCTGAAAAAAATGGAAGACAGCACAACAAATAGAAAGATATCCTATGTTCATGGACTGAAAAGATAAATATTGTTACAATGTCCATACTACCTAAAGCCATCTATAGATCCCATGCAATACTCATCAAAATACCAAATGCATTCTTTACAGAAATAGAAGAAACAATCATAAAATTTGTGTGGAACCACAAAAGATCCCAAATAGTCAAAGCAATCCTGAGAAAAAAAGAACAGAGCCAGAAGAATTCTGCTTCTTGATTTCAAATTATATTACAAAGTCATGGTAACAAAAACAGTATTGTACTGCCACAAAAGAAAACATATAGACCAAAGGAACAGAAAAGAAAGCCCAGAATTAAATTCTGACATATAGAGTCAACTAATATTTGACAAGGTAGCCAGGAGCTCGATGAATAAAGGATAACGTCTTCAACAAGTGGTACTGGGAAAAATGGAGAAACACATGCAGAACGATGAAATTGGACCTCTATCTCACGCCACTCATAAAAATTAAATCAAAATGGATCAAAGACTTAGACATAAGATCTGATGCCATAAAACTCAACATAGGGAAGAAGCTCCTCATTCTTGGCCTTAATGATGGTTTTTTTTGGACATGACACCAAAAGCACAAACAACAAAAGCAAAAACCAATAAATGGACTACATCAAACCTACAAGCTTCTGTACAGCAAAAGAAACAACAAAATGAAAAGACAACCTAGAGAATGGCACAAAAATGTTGCAAACCATATATAGGATAAGGGGTTAATATCCAAAATATAAAGAACTCAACTTTTAAAAAATCCAAAAAAAAATGGGCAGAACTAAGTAGAAATTTTTCCAAAGATGACATCAAAAGGGGCAAGAGACATGTGAAAAGATTCTCAACATCACTAATCACCAAGGAAATGCACAATGAGATATCACCTCACATCTGTTAGAATGACTGTCATCAAGATAAGGGAAAACAGGTGCTGGTAAGGATGTGGTTAATAGGGAACACCTATACACTGTTTCAAGAATATAAATTTGTCCAACCATTATGGAAAACAATAAGGAGATTCTCCAAAAAATTAAATATATATCTACCATATAGTCTAGCAATTTCATATCTGGGTATGTACTGAAGGAAATGAGGATTTCAAAAAGATGTATGTATTCCTCTGTTATTGCAGCATTATTCACAGTAGTCAAGATATGAGGGCAATCTAAGTGCCTATCGACAGATAAATGGACCAAAACACTGTGGTGTATGTACACAAGGGATTATCACTCATTCATGAGAAAGAAGGATATCCTGCCATTTGCAACAACATAGATGGAACTTGAGCACATTATGGCAAGTGAGATAAGTCAGACAGAGAAAGACAAGTAATATGTGATTGTCACTTACATGTGTGTAATCTAAAAAGGTCTTTAAAAAGGAACCTGTAAAAAAGCAGAGTAAACTGGTGGATCAGGTGGTGGGAGGTGGGGGAAGAAGACTGATGCCATTTAAAGGTACAAACTTCTAACAGGTACTAAACAAGGTATAGAGATCTAATGCATAGTAAGGTAAATATAGACAATATTGTACTATAATAATGTAAAATATATCATTACACTGGCAGTAATATTACAATATACAAATGTATCAAAGTAACACATTTAAATTTATGCAAATGTCATATATCGAATTGATGCAATTAGGAAAAAAAGAAAATCTTAGATACATAGAACAGATTGGTAGTTGCTAGAGGCAGGGTGCAGGGAAGAGGGGGTTGAAATGGGTGGATGTGGTCAAAAGGTACAAACTTCCAGTTATAAAATAAATAAGTCCTGGTGTTGTAATGTACAGCATGGTGACTGTAGTTAACCATACTGTATTGCATATTTGAAAGTTGCTGAAAGTAAATCTTAAAAGTCCTCATCATAAGAGAAAAAGTTCAACTATGTATGGTGATAGGTGTTAACTGGACTTATGATGATCACTTCACAACACACATATATCAAATCATTATGATGCACACCTAAAACTGATACAATGTTGTATGTCATTATATCTCATTTTTTAATGAGTTCGTGCTGGGTTTTGGAAGATATCAAATCAGTATTCAAAAAACTCAAATCCTTTGTGACCATATTACAAAACAATAAAACTCTGGGCAATAAAAACATGGTTCTGAGGCCAGTTAACCTGCAAAGAGACCCACCTATGCATTGAAGTATCTGTTGCAGGTCTTTGGATAAAGTATTTGGCTCTGACACTATATACGTATTTTATATATATATGTAATATATGTGTATGTGGATGTGGATATGTATGTATCAGGAACCATCACCAATGGAGGCAGTAACACAAGAAAATAAGACAATTTATCCTACATGTGTTAAGATGACTAACTAGTTAATTTATAAAACACCTATGTTCTCTTTCTCTAGTTACCATGAAAATTATAAAGGTAAAGTCTGTACCATCTTTCTGTTGTTTCTGAGTAAATTTAGACTTATGTTAACTAGTCTCCAGCTTACTCTCCTTAGTTCTGTGTTTTAAATATCCTTTACTTTCTATTTTGCTATAGGATTGAAAAACTTTTTAATGATTTATAAACATGATATGTAAATTTATATAATAAAATGTCCAGGTTTAGAACAGGAACATCTCATGTAGTTTACTAAAAAAAACTGAGGATATTAATATGTCAACTATACTGTTGTTTTTAAAAATACCTCAGCATTCCCTGCTCATGGATTGGAAGAATAAATATTGTCAAAATGTCAATACTACCCAAAGCTATCTACACATTCAATGCAATCCCAATCAAAATTGCACCAGCATTCTTCTCGAAACTAGAACAAGCAATCCTAAAATTCATATGGAACCACAAAAGGCCCCGAATAGCCAAAGTAATTTTGAAGAAGAAGACCAAAGCAGGAGGCATCACAATCCCAGACTTTAGCCTGTACTACAAAGCTATAATCATCAAGACAGCATGGTATTGGCACAAAAACAGACACATAGACCAATGGAATAGAATAGAAACCCCAGAACTAGACCCACAAACGTATGGCCAACTCATCTTTGACAAAGCAGGAAAGAACATCCAATGGAAAAAAGACAGTCTCTTTAACAAATGGTGCTGGGAGAACTGGACAGCAACATGCAGAAGGTTGAAACTAGACCACTTTCTCACGCCATTCACAAAAATAAACTCAAAATGGATAAAGGACCTGAATGTGAGACAGGAAACCATCAAAACCCTAGAGGAGAAAGCAAGAAAAGACCTCTCTGACCTCAGCCGTAGCAATCTCTTACTCGACACATCCCCAAAGGCAAGGGAATTAAAAGCAAAAGTGAATTACTGGGACCTTATGAAGATAAAAAGCTTCTGCACAGCAAAGGAAACAACCAACAAAACTAAAAGGCAACCAACGGAATGGGAAAAGATATTTGCAAATGACATATCAGACAAAAGGCTAGTATCCAAAATCTATAAAGAGCTCACCAAACTCCACACCTGAAAAACAAATAACCCAGTGAAGAAATGGGCAGAAAACATGAATAGACACTTCTCTAAAGAAGACATCCGGATGGTCAACAGGCACATGAAAAGATGTTCAACGTCGCTCCTTATCAGGGAAACACAAATCAAAACCACACTCAGATATCACCTCACGCCAGTCAGAGTGGCCAAAATGAACAAATCAGGAGACTATAGATGCTGGCGAGGATGTGGAGAAACGGGAACCCTCTTGCACTGTTGGTGGGAATGCAAATTGGTGCAGCCGCTCTGGAAAGCAGTGTGGAGGTTCCTCAGAAAATTAAAAATAGACCTACCCTATGACCCAGCAATAGCACTGCTAGGAATTTAGCCAAGGGATACAGGAGTACTGATGCATAGGGGCACTTGTACTCCAATGTTTATAGCAGCACTCTCAACAATAGCCAAATTATGGAAAGAGCCTAAATGTCCATCAATTGATGAATGGATAAAGAAATTGTGGTTTATATACACAATGGAATACTACGTGGCAATGAGAAAGAATGAAATATGGCCTTTTGTAGCAACGTGGATGGAACTGGAGAGTGTGATGCTAAGTGAAATAAGCCATACAGAGAAAGACAGATACCATATGGTTTCACTCTTATGTGTATCCTGAGAAACTTAACAGAAACCCATGGGGGAGGGGAAGAAAAAAAAAAAAAAAAGAGGTTAGAGTGGGAGAGAGCCAAAGCATAAGAGACTGTTAAAAACTGAGAACAAACTGAGGGTTGATGGGGGGTGGGAGGGAGGGGAGGGTGGGTGATGGGTATTGAGGAGGGCACCTTTTGGGATGAGCACTGGGTGTTGTATGGAAACCAATTTGACAATAAATTTCATATATTAAAAAAAAAAAGAAATTGTGGTTTATATACACAATGGAATACTACTTGGCAATGAGAAAGAATGAAATATGGCCTTTTGTGGCAATGTGGACGGAACTGGAGAGTGTGATGCTAAGTGAAATAAATCATACAGAGAAAGACAGATACCATATGTTTTCACTCATATGTGGATCCTGAGAAACTTAACAGAAGACCATGGGGGAGGGGAAGGAAAAAAAAAGTTAGAGAGGGAGGGAGTCAAACCATAAGAGACTCCTAAGGACTGAGAATAAACTGAGGGTGATGGGGGGTGGGAAGGAGGGGAAAGTGGGTGATGGGCATTGGGGAGGGCACCTTTTGGGATGAGCACTGGGTGTTGTATGGAAACCAATTTGACAATAAATTTCATATTAAAAAAATAAAAAACAAAAAAATAAAGTTAGAAAAAATCTAAATGATAAGAAATTTCTTCCATCTCCCCCCCCATCCCATAATTTACAATTATCTTCTCTGAGGATAAGCCAGGGCTTTCTTGTGTCCTCCTCTGTTTTTAGAACTTAACACACAAAGTGTATACTCTGATTAACCACCAGAAGTATTGTACAATATTGTTAAATCTGTTTAAAATTAATTTGTCAGCAATTCAATTGCATTAAGAATTGTTGGCCAGAGGTTATAAATATTTTAATGCCTAAAAGTTGTAGGTGATTGTCTGTATGTTTAATTCACAACCCTTATAATACTTAGGGAGTATTGCAGTAGATATAATCGACACTTTTTAGAAGTTAGTGCTTTCTATTGTATATTTAAGTTAGCTTTACCTATCAAAAAAGCAATTATTCCTTCAATGGGCATTTTCTCAATTGATTTTTATGACTTCATAATTTTTTTCTCTGTAGAAGTCCATTTGATAAATTTCCCTAAAAGATTTTAGTGAAAAGCAATATCAGGCACCAGCAGATGGCAGTGAAAAATAAGCAGAGACATAGAAGATAATTCATTACTCCTAGAAAATGCTGTTTCTACCTTAGAAGTGAATGAGACTTACACAGCCTAATTTGCCTTTGTTTTTCACTATCAAGATCCTGAATATCAGTCATGTACATTTGACCATAAGAAATTGCAAAGAAACTAACACTGTAATTTGAATCCCAAAATGTATAGTCTAGTATAGCAAACAAGCCAAAAATAAGTAAATGAATGAATGATATGAAAGAATAAATTCAAGAAGGTCTTACAGGCACATATACTACTGTAGACAGATAAACATATGGACCTATATTAGGCCTGATTGGATTCCCAGTCACAAAAATGGTGCCTGGATAACTAAGTGTACATGGATTACTTCTAAGAAGCCATAAAACATTTATTAAATTATACTGATAATACCTCATTTTTTAAATATTCAAAATTCTCCTCATATATTTTGGTATTTCTACTACTACTATAATTTATGAAACATGAGGCCCACTGTTTGAAAAAAAAGAGCTCTCTGGTCAAAGAAATGGGTTTCCTACAGTCTAGCCCTGGTTCAACTACTTAGTAACTCTAAGTTTGGACAAACTGCTTACCTCATCTCTCCATATCCTGATAAACTCATATGCTAAATGGCAAAAAAAAACCAAAAAACAAAAAACAAAACTAGTTAATCAAGTAGTCATGTAGATAAAATGAGAGAACATGTCTTTTTAAGAAAAACTTATGCAAGCAACAAAAATCAGGAATGTGAGGATTTTGCAGGATAAACGACATAGTTTCTTTTTTGCGCGGCAGTAGAGTGGAGCGGGGTGGGGGAAGGTAGGAAACAGATCACATACACGCAGGAGTGGGGAGGGGCAGAGGGGCAGGGAGAGAGAGATTCTTAAACAGGTTCCATGCCCAGCACAGAGCCAAACAGGGAGCTCAGTCTCAAGATCATGAGATCATGACCTGAGCCAAAATGGAGAGTTAGAAGGTTAACCCACTGAGCCACCCAGGAGCCTCGATAAGTTTTCTTAATGGGGAAAAAAAAAAAAAAAAAAAAAAAGGTAAGAAAAAAAGGAGGAAAGAGGTGCCTGGGTGGCTCTGGGTGGTTGAATGTCCAACTTTAGCTCAGGTCATGATCTTGTCGTTCTCGAGTTCAAGCCCCGCATCAGGCTCCTGCTGACAGCTCAGAGCCTGGAGCCTGTTTCAGATACTGTGTCTCCTTCTCTCTCTCTCTCTCTCTCTCTGTCTCTCTGCCCCTCCTCTGCTTGCACTCTTTCTCACTCTCGAAAATAAACATTAAAGGGGCGCCTGGGTGGCTCAGTCAGTTAAGCGTCCGACTTCAGCTCAGGTCATGATCTTGCCGTCCGTGAGTTCCAGCCCCGGGTTGGGCTCTGTGCTGACCGCTCAGAGCCTGGAGCCTGTTTCAGATTCTGTGTCTCCCTCTCTCTCTGACCCTCCCCCATTCATGCTCTGCCTCTCTCTGTCTCAAAAATAAATAAACATTAAAAAAGATTTTTTTTGAAAAAAATAAACATTAAAAATTTTTTTTAAGAAAAAAAGAGGACAGAGTAACTTCTACATTAAAAGAGAAATTAAAGAGAGACACTTTTGAGTCATATCAGTCAAAGGCAATGTGTGGACTTTATGTGGATTTTGACTTGAAGAAACAGACCACAAAAAATTTATGAAACATTTGAGGATATTTAGAACACTGACAGGATATTTGATATTAACCAAATATTATTTGGGAAGAGGGAATAATGGTGTTCAGGTGTGCCAACAATATTTACAAAATAACAATGTCTGGAATTTGGTTTAAAATAATCCCTGACCAGATTACCTGGGTGGCTCAGTTGGTTGAGCGTCAGACTCTTGATTTTGGATCAGGTCATGATCTCATGGTTTGTGAGTTTGAACCCCATGTCAGGCTCTGCGCTGACAGTGCAAAGCCTGCTTGGGATTCTCTCTCTCTCTCTCTCTCTCTCTCTGCCCCTCTCTCACTTGTTCTCTCTCTCTCTCTCTCTCTCTCTCTCTCACAAACTAAATAAACAAACTTTAAAATAAAATATGAGGCACCTGGGTGGCTCAGTCCATTAAGCGGGCAACTTCGCCTCAGGTCATGATCTCACAGTTCATGAGTTCAAGCCCTGTGTCAGTCAGGCTCTGTGCTGACAGCTCAGAGCCCAGAACCTGCTTCAGATCTCTCTCTGCTCATCCCCTCCTCATGCTCTTTCTCTCAAAAATAAATTTAAAAAAAATTTATTTTAATTTAAAATAAAATAATCCCTAACTGGGACATTGAAGGGAGGTGATGTAGAGGAGGGAAAAAATTATAATCCAGGGATTGGAGGTGGTTGTTAATACCTCTTGAAACAGGATTCACTGTATCCTAAGTATTGGAGCTGAATAATGGATAAATAGGGGTTGATTATGTAATTCTATTTTTTCTGTTTGAAAGTTTCCATAATAAAGCTTAATGACTAAGGTTAGCTTTTAAAAGGCAAAGTGTTGTCTTTATAACTAAGATGTTATTGAAATTTTATGCAGAACTCCAAATGACAAATTTATAATCATCTGTTTGCCAGGTAAATCAGTGTATTAGGAGAGGTAGGAAAATTACAGAATAAAAATGGAATTGGTTGGCACTAAGTAGGACTACTTTGGAAGAGAGTATGTGCAATTTATTTTCCTTTCATTACTCTCTCCCAATTTGGAACCTGAGAGCCATTTCACTATTTAGAGCCTATGTAATTGGCTCCAGCTATCAGAATGCCTGAAAATTATGATCCTGTTTCCTCCTCAGGTCATAAGACTTAATTTCTTCAACAGAATTAACTAGAGATTTTCCAGTCAACCCACACTAACAAAACTAAAGACTGATTATACACAAAGGTTCACCATCCTCTGCACGGGCAATCTAACTGAATCTGCCTGAAAAGGCAGGGCACACCATGGTCCTAAAGTAACCATTCCTCCTGTTCCCAAGGGCCATTTCTTCGGCTGGCAGCACCTAGCACTTGTCCTTGATGGATATACCACAGCATCCTGGATGGATACCACGGCTTCAAAGAGCCACCATCAGTGATTGCTCATCTCAGGGATGCTTTGTCCTAATCTAAATTGCTCTTTCCTGTCCTGGATCAATCAATCTCTTTCTCTCTCTGCAGCTCAACACCTTTGTGTTATTATCACAGTACTGCTTCTATATGAAAACTTGTATTTCTAAGAAACAAGGCTTTCCTTTAAACAGCTCTTTAAGAGATTTTGTGAATTGTACAGATGGTTCTGAAGACTTCTGAATAATAATGCTTATTTAAGAAACATGGTACACCACAGGCACTATAGTTACAACAGTACATAGTTATGTAATTAATGACTGAAATGGACTCGCATGGATTCTGATCTGTAATATACACCCCTTGCCCCTTTAATTCCTTTCTGTGTTCCAAGGCAGAGCACAGACCTTCCTCTGGCTTTGAATGTGCTTCCATAATCCTTGGAATGTACAGTCTTCCTACCCTCTCCCTGTGTTATTGAGTATAGCCCATTATTCCTCTTGATGTTACCTGAATTCAATCATCCAGAGAACCTAGGAACAACGTTCAAGATTTCTTTCATATCCCAGTGTGAGGTACAGATGCACCTATACACATTGGGTCCGGAGACATTCTTAGGTAAGCCATAGTGCCCAGAGTTGGAGGCACAAACTCAGTCCTGTAAGTTTAATAGTGATCAAGGAGGAAATTCCTTTGGTTTGAGAGGAGAAAATTGAGAAGGATTCAGACACCTAATGTTTGCTATAATATCGTTTTCAGATTTCACAACAGTCTGTGAATAATTATTTTTAGTTACTATGAAGTTCTCTTCATAGTGCCACTCAAATCAGGAGATGAGAGCTCCAATGGAAATAGTGGGAATGAAAGGGTCAGAATGAGTAGCAGGTCTGCAATAGGGACCAGGGGTTTGGAAGAATTAATGAGAGTGGTAATTTGATAATGTTCACCTGTCTCATTTTGCAATACAAAATATTAAACAGGGGTGGTAGCTGATGCACATGGTAAAGTTCCAGCCAAAAAAGAATTATCTTTAAAAAAATCTTTTTCATTGAAAAAAATATTAGCTGGAATCAGCTAGAGAACATATTCACCTAAACACCAGCCTCAGCCTAACCCCTCAGTATTCCTAGAACTGTGAGTCCTACTTCTAAATCAGACACTTCGTGTCTATATACTTGGCTACATTAGGCATCTCATATAAATGGAATCATACACTATTTGTGCTTTTGTGACTGGCTTATTTCACTTAGCGTGTCTTCAAGATTCATCCATATTGTAGTATGTATCAAAGTTCTTATTTCCTTCTTTCATTTTAGAGAAAGAGAGCAAAGTCAGGGAGAGGGGCAGAGGGAGAGAGCCACTCCACAAGAGCATGGAGCCTGACATAGGGCTTGATCCCATGACTTGAGACAAAAATCAGAGTTGGACACTCAATCAAATGAGCCACCCAGGTGCCCCACAGAGTTTTCTTTCTTTTTTAAGGCTAAATAATATTCAATTATATTTATGTACCTCATTTTGTTTTTCCTTTTATCCATTAAGGGAAACTTGGATTGCTTCTACCTTTTGGCTATTGTCAATAATGCTGCTATAAACATGAGTATACAAATATCTCTGATGCCCTGATTTCAGTTCTTTTGGATATAAACCTAGAATTGGAATTGCTGGATCATATGGTAATTCTATTGTTAGTTTTTTGAGGAATCTCATAATGTTTTCTATGGTAGCTGCCCCGTTTTACATTCCCACCAACAGTTCACAAGTATTCCAATTTCTGTAAATCCTCACTTACCCTTGCTATTTTCTGTCTCATACTAGCCCCCTCATGAATGTGAGGTGATACCCTGTGGTTTTGATTTGTACATTTACAGCTTTTTAATTATTACTTTTTTCATACCAAAATATTTTATGGGAAGTTAGCTAAATTATATTTTCATTCTTGCTTCATAGTATTGTCCCACGTGGATCCCTTTTACATCCTTCACCTCATCCTTGAAATAGAAACTCCATCTTCCTTTATGAAGCCTTTATTGACTTCCTTATTCTATATTGATTCCTAAATTTCTAAAAATATTTCACTCTCTACCACATAGCTTTGTTTTTGTTTATAAGAAAGCATTAGCTTTTATTCAGCCCTGTATTATTCTCCAATTATTCCATATGTTGTCTTCCAAGATAGTTAGGTCTTCAAGAGCAAAAGAAATTTGTTTTATACTTATAACCTTCAAGAGCCACTGAAATACTTTCGGGTACTAAATACTTGGTAGTTTGTTCACTTAATTTGCAAGACTTCCTGTATGTGAAATTTGAGAAGTTTGCAATGTAAATACTTTGGCTTTATAGACCTGAATACTTACATGCATTTAAATCTGGAACATAAAATGGCAAAAGTAAAAGCCATTATTTAATGAAGCATATTTTCCCTTCTCTCAGGTTACAACAGTAATAATTATACTTTCCAGCACCAAATATCAAATAACCTTAGTTGCTTAATATATCAGTTACACTGCCTGCTAATATGATTTGTTTCTTGACATTGCCTTTATTTTCTATTTTACTTCTTCCAATTAATCATATTCATTTCTCTCCTCTTTCTACACTTGTTCATTATTCTAGTATTTAAACTTCTATTCTAGTCTTTAAACTTTATGATTTGTTTTCAAGTAAATATTTTTAACATTCTTTCTTTGGGATAAAGTATAAACTCTATAAATCCACTGGATAAATACCCACACACAGATCTACCTTACATGAAATGAGTTCTGTCAGAAGAGGCCAATTCATCCATGATGGGATCAAGCCATAAAAACTGAATCCAAGTAGTAATTCTCCAATTAAAGAAACTCCACAGCCTAGTTTTCAGTCCTACTGAATCATAATTTTTTGGCGACAAAAGCTGGAATGCTTTGGTGTGAATAAGCCTTAACATAAAAAATCTTCCCCCAACCTCCAGAGTTAGCATTTAAGAGAGAAATGTGTTCAGGTGGCCATTTATACACAGTATTTTTCAATACTATTTTGCCCAAGTTAGTATCTAATGAGTTGCAATCCAGTGAAATTTTAAAGACACATAAACATCTTGAATGTTCAGCCCAGCTAGAAGCCAATGTGTATGCCGACACTATATTGGGGTAAACAGATTTGCCCATGATGATTTTATACCTGTTAGCAGAACCAGGTATAAAACTGGTTTTTATTCCAACTTGATTTTATTCCATGTCTTATATTCAAGACACTATTCAAACTGGCCTCTCCAATGAAATTTTTCTCAACAAGTGAAACCTGGCACCAATAATGACTATAGTTGACCCCTGAACAATGAAGGATCCAGGGATACCAACTCCCCACCCCCCCAGTCAGAAAAAAAAAATCAATGAATATGGGGCCTCACAGTTGGGGAATTGAGCCCTGTGTCCAGCTCTGTGCTGAGTGTGAAGCCTGCTTAATATTCTCTCTCTCTCTCCCCCTGTCCCTCTCCCTCATATTCTTTCTCTCTAAAAAAAAAAAAAAAAAAAAGAAAGAAAAAGAAAAAAGAAAAATCTTTGAATAACCTTCGTTTACTAACTTTACTAATAGCCTACTGTTGACCAGAAGCCTTACTGATAAATAGCCAATTAACACATTTTCTATGTTACATGTATTAATATACTGTATTCTTACAATAAATCTAAAGAAAAGAAAATTTTATTTAAAAAATCAAAAGGAAAATATATTTACAGTGCTGTACTTTGTTTACTGAAAACTATACCTTATTTTTCCTCTCCTTTCTTTTCTGATTAATAAATCAGCATCCAGGCATACAAATTGTACGCAGTGTTTCAAGACATTCCAATGTAATATATATAAGACAATTTAAAAACAGGAATTTAATCATTATAACTAAGCAATAAGATTTCTAGTTAGAATTTTTAGTATCACATTTTAATTAATTCCAACACGGGTATAGAACAGATGTTTAAAAGTCAAAAGTGCACTTTAACAGTGAATGTTTAAAGTGTTTTAAATTATATTTTGCATTTGCAAAGTGTAGAAGGCACAAATTTTAAATTTGATATCAGTACTCCTAAACAATATTCTAGAGAATCAGAATATTAGATTCAAACATTTACCTTGTAAGTTTAGGCCTGTTTATTTGTCTGTTTCCCTGACCTAGACTAGATGAAACTTGAACACCAAGACTGTATCTTGTTCATTTTTTATGACATGGGCTCAGCACTCAATATTTATTTGGAGATTAAATGAATAAAAGAAAAATAGGTGTAGAAGTCCACTTATAAGCAATCTTCACAATGTACATAAATCATCAATGGACAATTGTTCTTCAAAGTCTGCTATAATTCTTTCATAGTTTTCACTATAATTAAATGCACTAACTGAAGTATATTGTTTACTGAACTAACTAAAATTATACTAGTGTGCTTGGTGATCTTTGTAAGGGGGGGTTTAGAGGGTGTGGAACAGGAGAAAAGTTTAAAGTCCAAAAATAACGTAAAGGACCTATTCAATTTTATTTCCTAAAAAACTTTTCATTAGGGCTGTTCTCAACCTTGGTAGAGTTGATTGGTTTCTTTGATAGCTTCCTATTTGGCACTTCAAGTTAATATCTGAAAAAGTCCCATCTAATGGATTGTTTCACCTATCTCATTTCTTGAAAGAACAATTCCTTGCACCCACCGATTGTAGACCAATTGGCTTATAGCAGTCTATTTAAAATGCATCCCAGTTTCTTTCTTGATAAATTGCAGGCCTGTAATTGCAAAGTGAGTAGATGCTAGGTTCAACTCTTCCACTAATGGAACACTGTGATCCTTTTTGTCACCTATCCTTTGGTCTGCCTGAATAGATGTCATTTATGAGCCAGCTGCATGAGGTCAACATGAACCCATATTGTTCAACAAAAATTCACTGAGCACTTAAATGAGACTAGGCTTTGTTGTATGTATTTCAGGTAGTAAATTAGATTTCTTGACCTCATGAGGATTTGATTCTAGCAGCGAGAGACAGACAATAAAGTCCTAGCAGAAGGAAATGTTATGGCATATTAGAAGGAGGTAGGTTATGGAATAAAGAAAAAAGCAACATGGGGAAGAGGAATCAAGTGTGCAGGGGCAGCAGCAAGAGAGTATCAGTATTAAACAGGGTAGGCAGGGTAGGTCTCCTGGAGAAAAGGACATCAGTGGAGGTGAAAAACATAGCCACAGGGATATCTGCTGCTGGAAAATATCCAAAGTAAGAATAGCCAAAGAAGAGGCTCCAAAAATGCTTGGCAAGTTCAAGTTCACAGTAGCCTCCCACAGAGTGGAGTGACCTAGTTGGAGAATGATAGGAGTTGAGGAGAAACTGAGAGTAAAAAGGCAGATCACAGAGGGCTCTGCAGGTCATTTTAAACTTTTACTCAAAGTGAAATTGTCAAATTCTAGAACCAAACGGAAGATCCTAAAATCTTCTGAAGAAACACACACACACACACACACACACACACACACACACACACAGCTACCTTCAGAAGAACAAGAATCAGAATGTAATTAGAACTCTGGATATGTTGGGAAACTGTGGAAGGAAGCCTTTCAAAGTTCTGAGAAGAAATTTTGAAATCTAAAATTCCATACATGCTTACCCAGGCACAAATAGCAGGCAGACAATGAAGATTTTTTTTTCTTAGGTGGCTAGTTAACAGTATGCCTCCACTGAATGAAGGCTTAAACAAAGATGCATAAAATCCAGTTAACAATGGCTCTAACTCAATAGAGCAATGAAGCACAATCACAGGACAATAACGGAGCAAGAAAGACTAAAAATGATCCAGGTTGGATTGGAGCCAGAAAGACAGGACCTGGGAAAGAAGTCTCAGTAATAAGGAGGAAGTACTGGGGCACATCTATATCTGTAGGCTTGAGAAAAACTTGGGTACATAGGAAATAAATGTGGAATTGAAGAATGCCCTCAGACTCTCCTCTAAGTGATGATGCCAGTAAACCTACAGAGTAAAAAAATCTAATTCTAGCCTACCACTTGGCTTTTCAGTGGACTGTTTTTTTTATAAAGCAAATAAATTTTTCATAAAAATGCAAATACTGTTATTGACTTTCAGCTTAACAATATAAAATATACATTGGCTTGGATAAGAGAGACAGGGAGACACAGAATCCGAAACAGGCTCCAGGCTCTGAGCTGTCAGCACAGAGCCCAACGTGGGGCTTGAACTCACAAACCTTGAGATCATGAACTGAGCCAAAGTCAGATGCTTAACCGACTGAGCCACCCAGGCACCCCATCATTATTTAGTAGCATGTTGTTTAATCTCTTTATTTGTGGTCTTTCCATTTTTTTTTTTCCTATGGATGACTTCAAGTTTCATAGTGTTATGATCAGAAAATATGCATGGTACAATCTCAATCTTTTTGTATTTGTTAAAGCCTCATTTGTGACCTAGTATGTGATCTGTTCTAGTGAATGTCCCATATGCACTTGAAAAGAATATATATTCTGCTGTCTTAGGATGTAATGTTCTGAATATATCTATTAAGTCCATCTGGTGCAGTGTGTCATTCAAAGCCATTGTTTCCTTGATTTCCTGCTTAGATGATTTGTTCATTACGGTAAGTGTGGTGTTAATAACACAAAAATAGTAGGGGACATTATCAATTAGTTCCTTTATGTTTGTTATTAATTGTTCTATATATTTGGGTGCTTTCATGTTGGGGACATAAATATTCACATTTGTTAGATATTCTTGTTGTATAGTCCCTTTATTAAAATATAGTGCCCTTCCTCTTCTCTTGGCACTATCTGGTTTAGACACTCTTTTTTTTTCAGTCTTTGGTTTAAAATCTAGTTTGTCTAATGTAAGTATGGCTACTCTGGCTTTCTTTTGACATCAATTTTCATGATAAATGTTTCTCCATCCCTTCACTTGGAATCTTCAGGTGTCTTTAGGTTTAAAATAAGTCTCAGGTAGGCAGCATTAGATGGGCTTTTTTTAAAATCCATTGACACTTTATGTCTTTTGATTGGAGCATTTAGTCTATTTACACTCAGAGTAATTATTGAAAGTTATGTATTTAGTGCCATTTATTACTTGTTTTGTCATTGTTTCTGGAGATTTTTCTCTGTTCTTTTGTCCCTTTTGGTCTTTCCTTTCTACTCAAAAAGTGCCCTTTAATAATTCTTGCAGGGCTCATTTAGTGGTCATAAACTCCTTTAGTTTTTGTTTGTCTGGGAAATTCTTTATCTTTCCTTCTATTCTGAATGATAGTCTTACTGGATAGAGTATTCTTGACTGCATATTTTTCCCAGGTAACGCATTGAATATGTGCCATTCCCTTCTTACTTGCCAAGTTTTTGTGGATAGACCTGCAGCTAGCCTTATGGATCTTCCCTCGTAAGTTAGGGACTTCTTTTGTCTTGCTGCTTTTAGTCTGTTTTCTTTATTGCTGTATTTTGCAAATTCAATTACAATGTATCTTGCTCTCAGCCTGCTTTTGTTTGTTTTAATGGGAGGTCTCTGTGCCTCCTGGATTTGGATGTCTATTTCCTTCCCCAGATTAGCAAAATTCTCAGCTAAAGCTTTCTTAGCAAAGTTTTCTTCTCCCAGAAAGAGGAGAGAGAGAAAGAGGCAGAAAACTTGTTTGAAGAAATAATAGCTGAAAACTTCCCTCACCAGAGGAAGAAAACACATTTCCACGTCCAGGAAGCACAGGGAGTACTAAACAAGATGCACCCAAAGAAATCCACACCAAGACATATTATAATTTAAATATCAAAAATTAAAGATAGAGAATTTTGAAAGCCACAAGAGAAAAGCAACTTGTTACATATAAGGGATTTCCCCATATGACTCTCAGCTGATTTTTCAAGAGAAATTTTGCAGGCCAGAAGGCAGTGGTATGATATAGTCAAAGTGCTGAAAGGGAAAACTTACAACCAAGAATACAGTACCTGATGAGGTTATTATTAAGACCTGAAGGAGAGATAAAGAGTTTCCCAGACAAGCAAAAGCTAAATGAGGTTATCACCACTAAACCAGCTTTACAAAAAAAAAAAAAAAAAAAAAAAAAAAAAAATTAAAAAGAGTTCTTTAAATGGATAAAAGGTCACAACTAAAAATAAGAAAATACGTGGAAGAGCGGCACCTGGGTGGTTTAGTCAGTTAAGCGTCGGACTCTTGGTTTCAGCTCAGGTGATGATCTCCTGCTTCATGGGTTCAAGCCCCATGTCGAGCTCTGCACTGACAGTGCAGAACCTGCTTTGGATTCTTTCTCTCTCCCTCTTTCTGTGCCTCCCTTGCATGCTCTCTCTCTCTCTCTCTCCCTTTCTCTCTAAATAAATAAATATTCTTAAAAAATAAAAAGAAAATATATGAAAGAAAAATCTCAATAGCAAATGCAAACCTACTGAAAAGGTAACAGGTCAACACTTATAAGGGTAGTATAAGGATTAAAAAAGACAAAAGAAGTATAATAAACTTTATATACAATAATTAGTTAAAAGATATAAAATATGACATCAAAAACATAAAATGTGTGTCGGGGGTAAAAAATGTAATGCTTTTAGAATGCATCCAAACTAGAGAGCCACCAACTTAAAATAGACTTCTATAAATATAGGTTGTTATATATGAACTTCACAGAAACCACAAACCTGTGGTTTGATACACAAAACCTGTAATAGATACATAAAAAATGAAAAGAATCCAAACATTAAAGAAAGTTACCAAATCACAAGAGAACAAAATAAGAGAGAAGAGCTATACAAGTTAGAACACAATTAACAAAATGGCAATAAATGCATACCTGTCAATAATTACTTTAAACGTAAATAGGCAAAATTCTCCAAACAAAAGACTGAGTGGCTGATGGATGAAAAAAAAAAAAAGTCAATGTATATGCTGCCTACAGGAGACTCATTTAAGATCTAAAGACACACATTGACTGAAAGTAAAGGGATAGAAAAAGATAGTCCATGAAAATAGAAGTAAAAAGAAAGCGGGGGTAGTAATATATAATATAAAATCAACTTTAAAACAAAGACTGTAACAAGATAAAGAAGAGAATTACATAATGATAAAGGAATCAATCCAGCAAGGAGATAAAACTTGTAAATATTTATGCACCCACCATAGGACACCTAAATATATAAAGCAAATATTAACAGTTGCAAAGGGAGAAATTGACAGCAATACAATAACAGAGAACTTTAACACCCCACTTGCATCAGTGGAGAAATTATCCAGGCAGAATATGAATAAGAAAGTATTGGCCTTGAATGGCACATTAGACCAGATGGGCTTAAAAGAAATATACAGAAAATTCCATCTGAAAGCACCATTTTTCTCAAATGCACATGAAACATTCTCCAAGATAAATCACATGTTGAGGCACAAAACAAGTCTCGATAAATTTAAGAAGATTGAAATCATATCAAGCATCTTTTCTGACCACAACACTATGAAACTAGAAATCAATTTATAAGAAGAAAGCTGGAAAATAAAAAGAAACACATGCAGACTAAACAACATGGAATTAAACAACCAATGGGCCAATGAAGAAATCAAAAAAGGAACAAAGAAAGTACCTTGAGACAAATTAAAATGAAAACAGAATCCTCCAAAATCTATGGGATGCAGTAAAAGCAGTTTAAAGAAGGAAGTTTATAGCAACAGACACCTACATGAAAAGAGAAGAAAAATCTCAAATAATCTAAACTTACACCTGAAGGAACTAGAAAAAGAAGAGCAAAGCACAAAGTTAGTATAAGAAAATAATAAAGATCAAAGTAGAGGGCACCTGGGTGGCTCAGTTGGTTTGAGGCTGTTTGACTTTGGCTCAGGTCGTGATCTCATAGTTCGTGAGTTCAAGCCCTACACTGGGCCATCTGCTGTCAATGCAGAGCCCACTTCAGATTCTCTGTCCCTCTCTCTCTCTGCCATTCCCCTGCCAATGCTCTCTTTCTATCTCAAAAATAAATAAACACTAAAAAAAAAAATCAGAGTAGAAATAAATAAAATAGAAATCAATGAAACTAAAATCTCATTCTTTGAAAAGATAAAACTGATAAACCTTTAGCAAGACTCCCCAAGGAAAATAAAGACCCCAAATAAATAAAATCAGATATTAAAGAGGGGAAGTTACAAATGAAACCAGAGAAATGCAAAGGATCATGAAAGACTACTATGAACAATTACATGCCAATGAATTGAACAACCTAGAAAAAAATGTATGAGTTCCCGGTAACATAAAATCTTCCAAGACTGAATCAAGAAGAAATGGAAAATGTGAACAGACTAATCACTAGTAATGAAATTGAATCAATAAGCAAAAAAGTCCCAAGAAACAAAAGTCCAGTACCAGATGGCTCCAGGACCAGATGGCTTCACAGGTCAATTCTACCAAACATTTAAAGAATAATACCTATCCTTGTCAAACTATTTCACAATATTGATAAAGAACTAATGCTTCTGATTCATTCTATGGGGCCAGAATTACCCTGACACCTAAACTAGACAAAAACACTATAGAAAAAGAAAATTTGAGCCCAGTATCCCTTATTAACATAATGTAAAAATCTTCAACAAAATATTAGTAAACCAAATTCAACAATACATTAAAATAATCATAAACCATGATCAAGTGGAATTTATTCCAGAGATGCAAGGATGGTTTAATATCTGGGAATCAATCAGCATGATACACCACATTAACAAAATGAAGGATATAAATCATATGATCATCTCAGTAGATGTAGAAAAAGTATTTGACAAAGTACAACATCCATTCATGATAAAATCTCAATACATTGGGTATACAATATACCTCAACATAGTAAAGTCCATGAATGACAAACCCATAGTTAACATACTCAACAGTGAAAAGTTGAAAGCTTTGCTCCTAAGATCAGGAACAAGATAAGGATTGTCTTACCATTTTTATTAAACTTAGTATTAGAAGTCCTAGACACACAAATTAGGCAAGTAATAGAAATAAAGGGTATCCAAACTGGAAAAGAAGAAGTAAAAGTGTCACTATTCATGGGGTACCTGCATGGTTCAGTTGGTTAAGCATCTGACTTCAGCTCAGGTCATGATCTCATGGCCCTTGAGTTTGATCCCCATGTCAGGCTCTGTGCTGATAGCTCAGAGCCTGGAGCTCCTTCCGATTCTGTGTTTCCCTCTCTCCCTGCCCCTCTGTCTCTTTCTCTCTCAAAAATAAACATTAAAAAAATTTTTTAAGTGTCACTATTCACAAATGACATGATACTATACATAAAAAACCTTAAAGCCTCCACCCAAGACTATTAGAATAAGTGAATTCAGTAAAGTTCCAGGATATTAAATCAATATACAGAAATCTATTGCATGTCTACAACCTAATAACAATCTATCAAGAGAAATTGAGAAAATAATCACAATTACAATTGCATCAAAAAGAAGAAAATACCTAGAAATAAATTTAAACCAGGAAGTGAAAGACATGTACTCTGAAAACTATGAGATTGATGAAAAGATACAAATAAATGAAATGCTTTGTCATGGATTGGAAGAATTAATATTGCTAAAATGTCTGTACTACTCAAAGCAATCTACATATTCATTGCAATTCTTATCAAAATACCAATGACGTTTTTCACAAAATTAGAACAAATAATCGTAAAATTTGTATGGAACCACAAAAGACTTTAAAGAGCCAAAGCAACTGAAAGAAGAACAAAGCTAAAGATATCATGCTCCCAGATTTTAAACTATACTACAAAGCAACAGTAATAAAAACAGTATGGTACTGGCACAAAAATAGATACATAAGTCAATGGAACAGAATAGAGAACCCAGAAATAAACCTTTGCTTCTATGGTCAATTAATCTAGAACAAAGGAGGCAAGAATATAGAATGGGAAAAAGACAGTCTATTTAATAAACAGTGTTGGAAAAGCTGGACAGCAACATGCAAAAGAATGAAACTGGACCACTTTTTTACACCATACACAAAAGTAAACTCAAAATGGATTAAAGATTTAATTATCTGAAACAATAAAATTCCTGAAAGAAAATATCTGCAGTAAGCTCTTTGACATTGGTCTTTGCAGTATTTTTTTGGATAGGTCTCCTCAGACAAGGATAAAAAAGTAAGATAAGCAAATGAAACTACACCAAACTAAAAACTTTTTGCCCAGTCAAGGAAACCATCAATAAAATCAAAAGGCAACCTACAGAATGGGAAAAGATATTTGCAAATGATGTATCCGATGAGGTGTTAACATCCAAAATATGTAAAGAACTCCTAAAACTCAGCACCAAAAACAAACAAAAACCAAGCAATTCCATTTTTAAAAATGGCAGAGGACCTGAATAGACATTTTTTTCCAAAGATGCACAGATGGCAAATAGGCACATTAAAAGGTGCTCAACATCACTTGTCTTCAAGGAAATGCAAATCAAAACTACAATGAGTTATCACCTCATACCTGTCAGAATGGCTAGTATCACAAAGACAAGAAATAATGAGCACTGGCAAGGATGTGGAGAATAGGAACCCTCCTGCACTGTTGGTGGGAATGTAAACTGGCATAGCCACTGTGGAAAACAGTGTGAGGCTTCCCCTAAAAACAAAAAATAGAAATACCATACAATCCATCAATTCTACTTCTAGGGATTTATCCAAAGAAAATGGAAACACTAATTCAAAAATGTATATGCACCCCCATGCTATTTGCAAGATTATTTACTATAGCCAAGATATGGAAGCAACCTAAATGCCCATCAACAGATGAATAAAGATGTGGTATATGCACACAGCAGACTATTACTCAGCCATAAAAAAAGAGTGCAATCTTGTCACTTTGACAACATGGATTGACCTAGAAGGTATGCTAAGCGGATTAAGTGAGACAGAGAAAGACAAATACCCTATGATTTCACTTATATGTGAAGTCTGAAAAACAAATGAACAAACAAAAACAAAACAGAAACAGAATCATAGATACAGAGAAGTGTATGGTTGCCAGAGGACAGTAGGATGGGGGGTGACAAAATAAGTGGAGAGGAGATGCAGTCTTCCAGCTATGAAATAACTATGACATGGGGATGTAATATACAGCATAAGGAATATAGGGAATATAGTGAGCAATAGCCAATAACATAACAATATTGTAATATGATGATAGTAACCAGAGTTGCTGTGGTGACCATCGTATAATACACAAAGATAACAAATCACTATGCTGCACACCTAACACTAACACAATAATGTATGTCAATGGTTCTTCAGTAAAACTTTTTTTCAAGAATTCCAGATTGAAATTCTCTATGAGGAACTTTTTGATCTCCACAAAGTTACTCTGGCTCTAATATTTTGGGGGTGGTCAAGGCCTCAGATTCTATTCCTTTGAATCTGGTCCTGTGCAGACTGGGTGGCCCTTTATTTCAACAGTATTCTTGCATGTCCCCAGCTTTTTCCAAAAAATCTTTTCCTCACCCAACTCCGTTGGCTGGTAAAGCTCCACACTTAACCAGCAGCACAGAAGAGCTGCAGTCAGGTCCTGGTCAGGAAATAACCTCCAACTCACTACCACTAGAAATTTTACAAAAGTTCAATTGAGAGAAATAATAATTATGGACAGTGGCATGCAGGATCTACGGTCCATTCTTCCCTCTAAATAGTCTAAAATGTTTTCCTAAATTAAGCCAGACCAGCAGAGCTCCACAAACCTGACCACATCTTCTGAAATCCGCACCCCTGTAGAATTGCTTTTTACTGAACTTGGCTTTGGTGTTAGTTATACATTATGACACAGTGAAGGATGTTGTAAGAAACAGCCCTATGAAAATATGACAGCCTTTCTGGAGAATAGTGTCCACTTCATTACACAGTGACTTCTTTGTGAGAATTTGTAAGAGAATTTTCTTCCTGGTCTCCCAACCAGAAATAATTATGCTACCCTTGAGCAACTAGCTTGTTTTTATCTCCTAAACACTGTGAATCATGTAACTGATCATTTTTCCTTCTCAATTTTGTCTGCCAAAAATCTTAGAGGTAAATTTGTGGTTGGTCTCTAGCAGGACTGCAGGATCTTACAATTTCTACTTTGTGTATTATCTTCACTTGCAGCTTCATTGTTAAATCAGGAAAGTATTGTGGAGCCAGAATGGCTGAGTTTGAGCTCCAGAGCTCTACCACTTATTACCTGTATAGTCTCCATCACTTCTGTGTGCCTCAGTTACTTCATCCATAAAATGGAGAGAATAATAGTACCAATCATGTGGGGTTTCCTTTATACTGGTTTCCTCTTTCACCAATTTAAAATTTTTATTGTATGTAAGCCTTTTTAAATGCTTCCTTGAACAAAGCTGGGTGTAAACAAAAGCAGATGAACACAAAATGCCAACATGTATGTAGCAATTAAGAATCAATTACAAGTAATCAATATGAAAGTATTAATTTTTATAAAAATAAACTTACACGGTAACCATAGTATGGATTAGCATCTAAGTAGGCTTGAACCTGGCACGGCAACCTTTTAGAAGCTACTAGAAGTATGATCATGTTCTGATTTGCTCCTAATTACAATTTGTCCTGATGAGTTTCTGTGAGAAAGATTCACCCTTTCTACCACCTAACTGTTCAAGACTGCCACTGGGAAACTGCATGAAACTCTTAATCAGTACATAAGCCAGTAGGAAAAGGATTTCTTTGCTTTGTCCTTGATGAGTGAGGGTCTGGGCCTCTAAAGGAGCATCCCTCTGATTTCTCAGCACCGCTGATGTGCATTACGCAAAGTCTATTTCTCGTCTACTTTTTTCCTCTCACTCTGTCTCTGATGATAGCTATTGGGAACACTGGCCTTGGGCTTTGCCCAGAGATTATCAAAAGGATCCCTTGCTGTGCAAAAATACTTTCTTGAAACTATCAGTTGCTACGAATTAGAGCTTTGTTCCTTTGGCTAACTCACAGCAAGGTTTCTCCTACTATGATGAAAGCAACCCCCAGAAGAGGCCTTATATTAAGTTGTCTCAAGCACCTTGAGGTAACTATTGCATTTTAACTAAAAACAGGTTTTAAGAAAAGAAGGGAGTTAATAAATATTTACTCAGCACCCACTTTGGGCTCTGCAGGCATTGGATGCACACTATTTCAGTATTCCTTCATAGAGCATGTTAATGAAGGGAAACAAGGAATAAACAATGTGCCAGATGATAAAGGCAAAAAGAAATCAAAGCTGGAGAAGAGGAGAGAGGGATGAGGCTGTGAGGGATGGAGGGACACTAATTAGGGTAGTTGGGAAGGCCTCACTGATGAGAGAAGAGAGATCAGAAGAGGCCTGTGGTGAGGGTTGGATTACAACTAAGGAGAGGAAGGAAGAACCACCCAGAGAGTAGGGGCTCTGGAGTTAACTTTGCTGGTTGCTGAACAGCAACTAAGTTCTGAGTCCTAATCTTGGCTATCAATTCCCCATCCTGCTTAACCTCATCTTTCAGATGAAGGTAATAATGTTTGTCCTATCTGTACCTCAGAGCTACTGATATTTGAGTTAATGTTTAGAGATTATTTTGAGCCCCACAGGCAAGAAACATTAGAAAGCACAAGGTGTAATTACAGGTTTTTTCCACTGTATTTCTCTGTTTCTCTCAGTTCTGTATTATGATGATGATGATGATGATGATGACAAACAAACAAACAGAACTGGTGACCTAACCCTCTCCCTCTCTGTGAGTCAACCTTACAGGTTAGTTTATACATTCTTCATCTATCAAGGACAGTCCTGAGATTGTCCTCTATACTTTTGGTCAAGGTCCACATAAAACTAAGAAGAAAATGTTCTGTAGTTTAAGTTAAACAAACTCTCTCAGTCAGTTACCGCTGGACCCAGTGTGGAAGGGTTAATGCTTACTAGGAGAGTTCCCTTAGAGACTCTGTATTCTCAGAAAAGCAAAAGAACACAGCATGTCACCAAGTCCTTGGTAGGCAAAAGAGCTATGTAAACAACAGCTGTGGCAGCACCTTGTTTAATGTGTCAACTGTTCTAGAGAGCCAGACAGAATCTTACAAGACATAATTTTTTGGGTCTGTGCAATTCAGTTACACTATTTTCAAAGTCCTCAGATTGTATTCTAACTTCTCACTTTCTCTTTTAACAGCACAATGGGATAAAGCTGGAGGAAACAGGATGACAAAAAAATTTTATGAAAATTTTGTTAAGTACTGATATTGACTGGAAACATCAAATGTTCATGAAAATATTTGTAATTCCAGTCTTTAAATACTTATAATGAAATTTAAAGACAACTTTTTTTGATTGAAATTGCCAAACATATACCAAGAGAAAGAAAATAATGTATTGAGTCCTCAGGTACCCATCACACAGCTTTACCAATTTTCAACCCATTACCTGTGTGTTTCATCTATGCCTCAACCCAATTGCCTGTACTTCCTGAATTATTTTAAGCAACCCCCATCACTTCACACTTCATCAGTAAATACAGTCAATTCTCTCTTTTCTGTGTAGTTTTTTTTTTTCTATAAATTCATCACATTGTATTACCTAGTACTGAACTATTCTTCCCGGGGGAACATAGGATTAGGTTCCTGAGAGCCTCAGGTCACATTTTTGACAACTGGTCAATATATGACCTTATTTTAGGTGTATTTTCTCTGTACAGTACATCACAGCTTCCTTGTGCTTCAGAGCACTAGACAGCACCTTAACACTATGTTTGGAGGCCATTTGAAACAGCAAAATAACTAAAAACACTTAAATGTGAAAAACATGGCACTAAATAGACTATGAGGACACTTCTTTATGGTATGAGAACTGAAACAACAAGGCAGTGAACCACCTTGTTCAACGATAGCTGGAAATGTGTGCATCAGACCTCTCTAATTTTGTGCTACTCAGCGCATGTCTGGGAGTGACCATGGAACCATGATGAATATTGATATTGGGTTTACAAACCCATTTTAGTGAGTAGGCAAATACATAAATATGAATCCACAAATAATCAATCAACTATATTTTGACATGTATTTCATGTAAGGAGTCCTTTTCATTAATATAACCACAATACCTTTTTTTTTACCTAGCAATTAAAAAAAACAGTATTTTTAAAGACATTTGTCATTGATTAATAATATTCATTCAGTAATGACATTCATTCAAAATTATATTCAAAATTTTCGATGACAATTCAATAACATCAGTCATTAACTCTAACATTTATTAAGCACTTAACATGCTTTAATAATGGCTGAGACTTAAATTTGTTAAAGACAAAGTTATGGCAATAATTAAATATTCTATAGGTTGTCTACAAGAAACTCACTTTATTATTCCTCTCCCCTCTTTGAGATAGTGGGTTTTTTTTCCTTTGGATATATAGCCATAAATGGGACTATCGGGTCATAAAGTAGTTTTAATTGTAACTTTTGTAGAAAACTCCATACAGTTTTTCCACAGTGGCTACACTAATTCACATTCTGACCAACACTGCACATCCTTTTCTCTTTTCTTTTTTTTTTCTAATTTTTCTTAATGTTTATTTATTTTTTGAGAGACAGAGAGAGACAGAGCGTAAGCAGGGGAGGGGTAGAGAGAGAAAGGGAGTCACAGAATCTGACACAGGCTCCAGGCTCTGAGCTGTCAGCACACAGCCCAATGCAGGGCTCAAACCCACAAACTGTGAGATCATGACCTGAGCTAAAGTCAGATGCTTAACTGACTGAGCCACCCAGTCACCCCCCCTTTTCTCTTTACTCCACATCCTGAACACTTGTTCTTTTTGGGGTTTTTTTTGTTTTTTCATTTTATTGGGATATAATTGACACACTGCACTATAGAAATTTAAGATATACATCATAATGACTTGACTGGACAAGAAACCCACTTTTTTTAAAAAAATTTTTTTAATGTTTATTTATTTTTGAGACAGAGAGAGACAGAGCATGAACGGGGGAGGGTCAGAGAGAGAGGGAGACACAGAATCTGAAACAGGCTCCAGGCTCTGAGCGGTCAGCACAGAGTCCGACGCGGGGCTCGAACTCACGGACCACGAGATCATGACCTGAGCCGAAGTCCGACGCTTAACCGACTGAGCCACCCAGGCACCCCAAGAAACCCACTTTAAAGAGTTTATGTTTAAGTAATCCCTACACTCAACTTGGGGTTCAAATTTACAACCCTGAGATTGAGAGTAATATGCTCTATCGACTGAGCCAGTTAAGTGCACAAGAAACCCACTTTAAAGATAAAATTCTATATAGATTAAAAATAAATTGATGGGGGAAAAAAAGTAAAGCGATGAAGAAAAATATACCACTCTAACACCAAAAGAAAGCAGGAGTCATTTATTAATTTCAGACACAGCAGACTTCAGGCCATGAAAATTATCAGGGATAAAGAGGGGCAATACCTAATGACAAAGAGGTCAATTCTCTAAGAAAACATAATTTTTCATATGTATGTGCCATAACAACAAAGCATCAAAATACATGCATCAAAACCTGATAGAAATGCAAGGTGAAATAGAGGAGTTTACTATTAGAGTTGGAGATTTTAACACTTTGCTGTTAGAAATGGACAGGGGTGCCTGGGTGGCTCAGTTGGTTGACCATCCGACTTTGGCTCAGGTCATGATCTCAAGCCCCGTGAGTTCAAGCCCTGCATTGGACTCTGTGCTAACAGCTCAGAGCCTGGAGCCTGCTTCGGATTCTGTATCTCCTTCTCTTTCTCCTCCTCTCCAGCTCACACTCTGTCTGTCTCTCTCTCTCTCTCAAAAATAAGCATCAAAAATTTTTTTAAAAAGAGAGAAATGGACAGACCCAGCAGAGAGAAAATCACTAATAGTAGAACTAAGCACCATCAATCAACTAAATATAATAAACATTTATAGACTATTTCATCCAATAACAGCAGAATACACCTTCCAAGTTCACATGGAACATTCACCAAGATGGAACATATTAAAGGTCATAAAACACACGTTAACAAATTTAAAGCAATATAAATCACACAATATCTTCTGTCATACCCCCAATGGAATTAAACTAGAAATTAGTCACAGAAAGATAACTGAAAAATCCTAACATATATGAAAATTAAAGAACACACTTTTAAACAACACATGAGTGAAAGAAGTTACCTCAAGAGGAGTTTTTAAAATATTTTGAACCAAATGAAAATGCAAACACAACTTCATAAAATGTGTGTGATGCAGCAAAAGCAGTGGTTGGAAATTTATAGCATTGAGTGTACACATTAAAAAAAAAGATCTACAAATCAATCATCTAAGCTTCTGCCTTAGGAAACTACAAAAGGAAGAGAAAATTAATTTTAAAGTAATCAGAAGAAACATTAAAAATTCAAGCAGCAATCATTGAACACACAAAATAAAGAAAATTTAAAATTCAAAAGCCAAATATGTTTGAAAATTTAATAAAGTTGATAAGCTTCCAAACTGACTAAAATAAAAAGAAAACCAAAATTAATAATATAAGAAATAAAAGAGGAAACATCACTACAGATCCTATGGAGATTAAAAGGATAATAAAGAATACTATCAATAACTTTTTGTCCACAAATTTGATAACCTAGAAATGGACCATTCCTTGAAAGACACAATCTACCAAAACTCACACAAGAGGAAATAAACTGCCTAGCCCTGTATCTATTCAAGAAATTGAATCAATAATTAATAATCAATAACCTTGCAACACAGATTACATCAGGCCCAGATAGGTTCACTGTTGAATTCTGCCAAACATGAAAGGAAAAAAAAAAATTATGCCATTTCTACAATCTCTTTCAGAAGATAGAAGCAGGGAAAACACTTTTCCAACTCATTCTGTGAGGCCAGCATTACCATAATACCAAACCAAAGACATTATAAGAAAACTACAGATCAATCGGGCCCCTGGGTGGCTCAGTTGGTTAAGCATCTGACTTCGGCTCAGGTCATAATCTTGCGGTTTGTGAGTTCAAACCCCATGTTAGGCTCTGTGCTGACAGCTCAGAGCCTGGAGCCTACTTTGGAATCTGTGACTCCGTCTCTCTCTGCCCCTCCCCCACTCACACTCTGTCTCCTGTCTCTCAAAAAATAAATGTTAAAAAATATTTAAAAGAGAAAACTACACACCAATATTTCTCATGAACATAGATATAAAAATCCTCAGTAGAACATTAATAAATCAAATCCAACAATGTATAAAAAAGAATTATACACCATAACCCAATATGATTTATCCCAGGTAGGTTAGTTCAACATTCAAAAGTCAAGTTAAGGATGAACATTAAAAGTTAAAGAAGTAAATGTGATCCATCACAACAAAGGCTAAAAAAGAAAAATCACAAGATCTTATCAATAGATGCAGGGGAAAAAAAAAAGCATCTTAAACAATCCAACACCTCTTCATGATAAAAAGTCTTGGTAAGCTAGGAATAGAGGGAAACCTCCTCAACCTCATTTTTAAAATTAGACCAAAAAATTATGGCTAACATTATACTCAACAGTGAGAAACTGAAAGCTTTCCTACTAAGATGAGGAGCAAGGCAAGGATTTCCCCTCTCACTACTGCTTTTCAACCCTGTAATGGAAGTCCTGGTGATGCAATAAGAAAAGGCAATTAAGACATACAGGTTGGGAAGGGAGAAATAAAACCACCTTCGTTTCCAGATGACATGATCATCTATGTAGAAAATCCTAAAAAATCAACAAATAATACCACCTTATAGAAAGCTCACATAAGCAATTATAGCAAGGTTGCAGAATACTGGGTTACTGTTCAAAAGTAAATCACTTTCCATATACCAGCAGTGAACAAGTCAAATTTGAAATAAAACACAATATCATCTATATTAACACTTCTAAAAATGAAATACTTAGGTATAAATCTAACAAAATATACAGAAGATATATAGGAGGAAAATGACAAAACAATGAAAAACTATACAACTATAAAACTTTATCCCTTTTTATCTGTCCTCTCTACATGTTCCAACCTCACTTTCACTCTTTTTGATCCTCTTCCACCTTCATTTTCCTCTACATATTATAGCCTCTGGCCATATTCACCTCATCTCAGCTCCTGAAAGACCATACCAATTTCTAGGTGTCTATGCCTTTGCACACACTATTCTAATAAGTTTTCATTCATTCTATTATTAGCTATTTAAAGGACTATAACAATGTTAATACAACCTTTTGTAAACTTAGAGAAGAAGAATACAAGTGAAGTATATCAGGGCAATTTGAAGAACTCACTTTCAAAGGCAGGACTACCTTCTTTCCAAAACTGCTTTGTCAAGGTCACTGACAAACTATCCTATGGTCTCCATTTGCTCTCCATTTTCTGCTCTCCATTTGCTTAACCTCTCAGTAGCACTGATGACTCTCTAGTAAAGCAAACTGCTCTCTGGTTTCATTGACCCTACCTTCTCCTGTTCTGCTTCCTCACTGTCCCTGTCTCTAGTCCACCTGCTTCTCTCCTACCAAACCTCTAAACATCAGTGTAACACACGACTCCATCCTCAGTCCTTCTGTCCTCTGCTCTGCCTACATTCACTTGTTGCACAATCTTATACATTCCCGGGACTTCAAATACCATCTATTTGTCAATGGCTCTCTCGTTTAGGTCTCCAGCTCTCACTTCTCTACCAGGCTCCAGATTCATTTATCCAACCGCCTATTTGACACTTCCTTTTGGAGATCTTAAAGGTATTTCAGACTTTACATATTCAAAACAAAACTCTATCTCCCTTCCCCTCACCCCAAATTCTTATTTCTCCCATGTTCTTTTTATCTCAGCAAAATGGCTTCATAGCTGCACATGCTAAAAACCAGGAATAATCTTTGATGCCTATGTTCACTTCAGGTTCTATTATCTAATTTGTCAGCACATCTTCTTAATGCTACTTCCCAAATATATCCTGCCTCCTCCTCCCTGGAAGAAAAGGAAATACTGTACTACTAGTTACAATTCTCAGCATCTCTTGTCTGTGTTACTGAACAGCCTCTTAACTGGACATCATGTTTGTACTCTTACCCTTCCACAATTTGTTATTTGTTGAGTAGAAGTAATCTTCATAAAGCATAATCAAATGTCATTCTCTGGCTGAAGAATCCCTCAATGGCAACCCATTTTATGTAGAATAAAATTAAACCTTTTCAGCAATTGAGAACAACTTTGATGCAATCCCTGCCAATTTCTCAACCTCCTCTGGCACTGGCCTCCCTCTTCTACACTACTCTCCAGCCACCCTGGCCTTCTTTCTGTCCTGTGAATTCCTCAGAATCATCCTCTCAACCTCTGGGCCCTTTGCACTGTGTTTCTTATGCCTAGAATAGTTTGTCTTTCAGGTAGTTATGTAATTGGCTCCTTCTTGTCATTTAAATCTCAGTCTGAGTCTTACCTATAAAAGTCTATTCTTGAAAATCTTGCTGCTCTTCTTTACAAGAACCCAGTCTAGTTTAGGTGATTGTGTGTACAGTGATTCTCTAAAATGAGACAGGAAGCACAGGGGATTTTCTGTTTTTGTTTTTGTTTTCTTTAGAGACAGAGATGGGTTGGGGAAGGGGTAAAGAGGGGAGGAGAGAGAGAATCTTAAGCAGGCTCCATGCTCAGCACAGAGCCTGATGTGGGCTCCATCTCACAACCATGGGATCATGACCATGAATCGAAATCAAGAATCAGAGGCTTGAAACACATGGGTGGCTCAATCAGTTAAGCAGCTGACTTCAGCTTAGGTCATGATCTAGCAATTCACAAGTTCAGCCCCATGTCAGGCTCTGTGCTGACAGCTCAGAGCCTGGAGCCTGCTTCAGGTTCTGTGTCTCCCTCTCTCTCTCTGCCCCTCTCCCACTTACATGCACTCTCTCTCTCTTTCTCTCTCTCTCAAAAAAATAAATAAATAAAAATTTTAAATATTTTTAATTAAAAAACAAAGAATCAGAGGCCTAACCAACTGCACCACCCAGGCACCCCAGGAAACACAGTTTTAAAGAAAATGAGTTCAACTTATAACCTGCTGAGTTTGAGACAGGATGCTACCAAGCAGTTAAATAGATGGAACTCGTCTTTAGGAAAGAGGTATGGTTGAATATGTAATTCCCAGTGCATTGTTTGCAGCAGAATGAATGAAAGGTTTGCCTCAGGAAATCAGAAAAGAAATATTATAAAAGGACTAATCATAGAACATCATGAAATGCCACCCATTTTATTGATGAGCATAGGAAAATTTACCAAAAGGCCCTGGGGGATAAGAAAGAATAAGAAAGCCATTGACAAATGGCGATGCAAAGCAAAGGAGAAAGAAGTTTCCAGAAGAATAAAGTGATAAACTTTTAATTTCATAACAGAGTTTAAGTGGAACAAAAAGGGTTCATTGCTTTTGGAACTGAGAGGTCGTTGATGGCTGGAGCATCAAGCCAAGTTGCAACAGATATGAGGTAAGAAGTGAAGCGAGGATCTTCGACTGCTTCTTTATGGAATGTTTGTCTTCTTTGTCAATTAGGCCCCATGATGTCAATTAGCCCAGTCTTTCCAGTATATTCCTGTTTTCTAGAACTCACTACAATGTTAGATACCTCGTCAGCACCCCTACCTTCAACAGTACTTACCTAATGAGTGAATTAAAGGGAGACATTGTGGGAGAAGAGAGAAGGTGGAAAGGAAAGGGGGGCTGTGGAGAAAAAGAGAAATGGAGACAGGAAGGGAAAAAAAAAAAAAGAGAAAGCAAGACAAGGTAAGATACAGCAGTGAGTAGACAGGATCTAAAGGTTTTCAGTTTGGGAACATCTTGAGTATGGTTATATGTGGAGGCAAAAATAACCCATAGGGAGAGTGTTAAGACACAGGAAAGAGAAAAAGAGAAAGAAAGCTCTGTGAGAGGGTGGGAGGTGGGACCAGGAACTAGTCAAAGGATAAATTTTATATTGATAATCCAACAAAAATTAAGTCTCAGTGAAACTGGCAGAATGTCACTGATAAGTCACAAATGATCTGTACAGGATAACTTTCAATTATTTAATAATACTATTATCATTTTCTTATTGGCTTGATAATGCAATTATATGAAATAGCTAATATTAATATCAGAGTTTAAATTCTTGATTAAATCTTTAATAACCCAGTTAGAGTTTGTACTTGTTCCATTAGAATTTTAATTTTTTAGAAAAAATTTCTTCTTAGCTATAAAATGCATTACCTATGAAGGTGAGGTAGAAATAGGACCAAGAATAAGGAAAAGAAAATTTAATTTTCACATCAAATAAATGGCTGAATCTAAAAAAAAAAAAAACAACTGTCATTTTGCTTTGCCAGTATCAGAACGAATAGAGGGCGACAGAAGAAAGAAATAAGGTTTGCTGTTTGTTATTTTAAAAAAAAGTTTCCAGCCTAAGTCTCATCTATTTTAGTCAATGTCCTTTGAGGAATGTAAACTCCCCTCCATTTCCAGAAAAGAAAAAGAAACTAAGTAGTTACTAAACTCTACTGTGGTGTTGTAGTAATATAGCCAAATTTCTTGTTTACCAAAATTCGACTGTCATAACATTCGTCCGGTATGTTCCTACCTAGAGAACAAGGCTCTACTGATTTCTTTGTGCTCTCTTAAACCTTATTTTGGCCTCACCCCCCTAACCCAAGGAAAGAAATCAGAGTTTTCTCTAATTTGAATCTTAGTTGAAGACAGGCAAAGTGGATAAATTTATTTCATGTGTAACTAGGACACAACATGAGATTCTTCCTCTCTGTTTCATAGGATCCTTGTCAGCGTTGCCCTCTAGAGATCACCATTTTGTAAGAAGACTGTGAGGCTCAGGAAGTCAAAGGAACTTGGTTACATACCACTCAATATCAACAAAATTAGGACTAGATCTCAGGTTTTGTGACTGCTAAACCAGTTCATTTCCTACTAACCATGGAGTGCCAAAAGCATTTGCAAATATTTGTGGATACGAAATTAACTGTGATACAAAGGTAAGGTGAATCGAATCCGATTCTTCTGAAGTAAATTTCAAACTCCACTTCTTTCCCACTCAATATCACCCTCTTTCACTAATTCAGAAATCAGTGAACCTGTTCATTGATAACCAGAGACCATGTTCCCATTTTGCTTTTGGGTCATTCTATATAATTTATTAATGCTTCCTGTAGTGAGAATGGGCACTACAAACAAAGGGGAAGACTACCTTGGTCTGGTGAATTTGCAGAGTCTTTGAATCTAGATAGAACTTTGAAACAAATGGTCTATTGAGATTTTGTGATTTGTTTTTGTTTCATGTGTAGATTCTTGTCATATGAGCAATTGTGGGTGCGTACCATGTGCCACTCCATAAGCATCCGTGCCCCGACCCCAATGACCAAATCACAGCCTCTTCTGCACCCCCTAGATTCTCTCAGCCCTCATGTATCTTGTCCCAGCCCTGTGTCAATTCTGACGACTCCCCAGGGATAGCCTGCCTATGCTTGGAGCAGTCACCTCCACCTGAGGTTCCCTGCCTATATAAGGCCCTCCTGGGCACCTCTTCATTCCCACCCATGCCATACACACACACAACTGAAGTGCAGGGGACTCTCATACCCCAAGATTTCTTTTGACCAAATGGAGATGGAGAGCCATTGGATAAATTTTTCCACATTTTCCTTCATCCCCATTATGGCCCAGAACACAGTTTTGCATAGATTTAAGCAAATCTCATTCTGCTTAGGCCCCAAAAGCTCAGTCTTTAGAGCCTTTGAAACCCCATTCCTTCTAATTCTTGTTTCTTGGGGGAGTTGTCGAAGCTAGCTTGTTGTTCTTCTAGAGAGGAGAATGAAGAAGGAAAAAAGTGTGAGGAATTCAATGCTTATAAAAGTGTGCCTCATAGTTCATCTGAGAGAGGGTGGCACTGATGTTAGGTGACACAATCACAAACCCTCTTGTTCTTGTATTTCTGGGCACATTCAGAGAGACAGGGAGACCCCAATACACTTTTTAAAAGTTTCCCTTAAATCCTCTTACATCCATTATAGCTTCCCCTAGTTTTCTCCCCTCAAATTTCTCTGATAAAGCTTCTCTGAAAAAAAAAAAAATGTTACAGAGAGGGAAGGAGGCAAACAATAAGAGACTTAAATACTGAGAACAAACTGAAGGTTGATGGGGTGCAGGGGAGAGGAGAAAGTGGGTGATGGGCATTGAGGAGGGCACCTGTTAGGATGAGCACTGGGTGTTGTATGGAAACCAATATGACAATAAATATTTAATATAAAAAATAAATAAAATCTGAATCTTAAAAAAGAAAAAAAAAGCTTCTCTGCCCAAGAAGTACTTCTCAAATTCAAACCTTCCCTCTCTTCAATTTTTATAACATTCTCACCCTTTTTTCCCCTTAAACTCCCTTTCCTCCACCTCCTTCCCTGTAGCATTGACTCTATCCCCTTCTCCAAAACTCCATTATGAACAACAGTAGCACTTCTAGATGTTTTCTAGGGCTGAAAATACCTTAGGATATGCAGAATGAATCAGGATTCATATCAGAGCAGTGGTTTTTTTCCAGTGTGATCCCTGAAGCAGCATCAGGAAGCATTGGAACTTGATAGAAAGGAAATTCTCAGAACTCACCCCAGACTTGGTCAGAAACCCTGGGAGGAGAGCCCAGAGATCTGTTTTCCCAAGCTCTTTGGGTGTTTCTGATGAGAGCGAAACTTTGAGGGTGTAACAGTAAGCACTGTCACGTGGTTCTCATTGAATCCTCACTGTAGATCAGAATCACCTGGGGAACATTTACCACGTAGAGATTCCTGGGAGACTAACCTAAAAGGCAGATTTAGGTGGGCTCTGATGGGGCCCAGAGTTTGCCCAGAGTAAAATCACCTGATTTTACCATTCGGCCAGGGTGCGACACCACTGCAGTATCCTCAAATAAGAAGTAAATAGGACAAGAATTTTTCTATTGTGGAGGGTTTGGGAGGTGGGGAGGTGTGGGGAGGGAGGATATGGTGCTAGTTTCCTGGTTTAAGTCCAACATGTTTAATACTTTTATAACGTTAACTCTAAAGTAGTCATTCACATGAGCATAGAGCACTACTGCCTGCCCAACTTTTTAAAACTTGTTTCAGTAAAATATATAAATGGTCTTTAGAATCTCTGAGCACATGTGGTAGAACTGCTTAAAGCAAGCAGCGCTGTTCGAGCAGCATGGACACCTAGATGGACGACAGAGCCCTTGTGGTTCACGGAGGGCTGGCTGGGTGCCTTTCCCTTAACAAATATAGCAAGGCCCTTTTGGTTTGCACCCTGGGCGACTGGCCTCCTCACACCCTCCTCTCTGCCCCCAATGCTTTGGAACACGACTGCAATTCTGCTAATGTCTTCAGACAAAGGCATCATTTTATTCCGTTTTTATTAATAGCAGCAAGTGTTGGAGACTTTGTAGACTGAACCCGGTGGGGAGACAAGTCAGAGACCATGTGTGGATTTAAGCATTATGCCACCTCATCAGGCCATTTTCCACTTTCTTTTCATAAGGACCAAAATAGACAATGGGAAAAACACCAATTGCAATTTTCCAAATGGAAATGAGGCACTGCTGTGGGGGTTCACCAGGAAAGTTTATGTTTAGATAAAATAACACAATCACACAAATCTCTACCTTTTCTGGTATAATTTGCCCTCATTACCACCAGCTGATTGGATTGGGGGGTTTCTTTTAAGTAATCATATGGCATGTAGTTGGAAGTGGTAGAAAAGATTGACCAACATATTCAAGTTTCAGTGTTTTCATCTTGGTTGCATGAATTACCTTGATTAGAAAATCAATTACAATTAGCCAAAAATCCAGCGTGTTATCTGGTTACCCCAGGAACATTTACTTACCTACAGTTCAGCAAAAATCGCCAAAAGGCATGTGGTATTTATAAGGAACTGGAGTGCCAGCTTGTCTCTATGCCCAACAACAGTAAAATATTTTAAATATTTATTTTGTGCTTGCAAGAGGCTGAATGAGCATAAAGGAAATACATGAGACGGGCACTATGGGTATCCTCCAAGGGAAAACACATCTGTTCTTCTGTTCACGATATTCTAAACACTTGCTGGGAATGGATACTCACTGCAAAAACTACCTGCTGAGAGTTCCATAAAACCTTGACTCTTGTCTTTGAAGTTATTTGCAAAACTCGGGGAAAACAAAAGTGGAAGGAAACACTGTGGAGGCAACTGGAACGCTGGTCCATGTTTGACGCATACTGTCATACACCTTTAAAAGTGTCACCAAGCTGTCAGTGTTTTTAGGCATGTACTAGAGTGCTCACCTTGAACTTTCCCCCACACACTCTTTTGTTTTTTTATTTTTTTTTCATTTATTTATTTTTGAGAGACAAAGAGAGCACAAGTGGGGAGGGGCAGAGAGAGAAGGAGACAGAATCGAAAGCAGGCTCCAGGCTCTGAGCTGTCAGCACAGAGCCCGACGTGGGGCTCAAACTCACAAACTGTGAGATCATGACCTGAGCCAAAGTCAGACACTGAACCCACTGAGCCACCCAGGCACCCCTCCCCCTCACACGCTTGATGTGCAGAGCCTGAAAGTAGCTGGGCAAGAAGTGGACAAATTTGCACACAGTGATTCCAACCCCTTCTGAGCTGGCAGGTGACCAACCCCTGTCAGAGGACCCAGGAAGTCTTGACTAAAGGCCCAGCAGTAGGAAATCAAACACACACTGTGGTAGTAGAGAGACCAGATGAGGAGCATGGCCACTGCACCCAGCCCAGTCATCAAAGAGAGACAGAGCTTCTAGGCCACGATGGTGGCAGATTCCAGTCCTTGACCTGACCCAGAGAGGTGACCTCTGTGAGGAACCCTCTTGGCTGAAGTAGCACCAAAGTAGTGATCTTTGTTAGACATGTAAAAGCATCTGCAGTCAGACGGTTTGTTCTAGCCATCTTCTGAGGCATGACTGAGGGCCTGTGAACTCTAAGGGAGATGTTTTGTTTGACTTCTTAAAAAGGACCACTTATGCACAGGAAGCTCAAAGACTTGGTGCCCCCTACTCCCCTTTTGAATAATTATTACTAATACAATTCTAGGTGTAAGGAGTGATAAAATAGTAAAAAATAGAATTTAAAATATGGTGGGCTTCAGATGCATAGATACAGACAGATTAGTGGTTAGCACAGGGGATGGGGAGTACAGGTGAAGGGGATTGAGAAGTACAAACTTCTAATTATAGAATAAATACAGCATGGGGATGCAATGTATAGTATGGACAATATAGTCAACAACATTTACTTGACTTTGTAAGGTGATAGATGGTAACTAGACTTCTTGTGATCACTGCTCAATGTATCACTAGATAGAACCCCTGAAACTACTATCATATTACATGTCGATTTCACCTCAGTAAATAAACATAAAAAGAAAAGAACAATGATGGATTTTTAGGAGCCTCTACTGAAGTTGAATGGCACTATCACCCCTAGAAGATGAAACATGAACTTCAGCCTTAATCCTTAGCCCTTTTCTCAGCCGTCTGTTTATTAGATATATTGAGCCAAAGTAAAAACTGGACTTTTGCTGCCCCAAAATTATATGATCGTTGAATACAACAAAATGATTTTCTGAATTTGGTAGAATTAAAGGGCCAAAAGCAGAACACAGAGGACGCAATGCTGGGGTGAATCCCAAAGGATGTGTGTAAACTAGTCAGGATAACAAAGGGCAGGATTACTTACACCCAGAGAGGCCATAAAAGATAATATCCTGGGATCTTCATCAGAGAGATGTAAAAATATTTTGTGCCCACAAAAGTATCTTTTAATGCTGACTATATATTGTGTCACAAAAACAAAACCTACAGATTATAGTTTATAAGTTGAAAAATACAAATGTAGACATTCTGAAAATCATAAAAATAGGTAACACTGAACTTTTACTAGTGGCCAGGCAGCACGTTAAATGTTTTCCGTGAGTTGCCTCACTGGATTTTCTAGTGGTCCTGCTAGGTAAATAACGTTATTACTCCCCCACTCTAAACGAGAAAGCTGAAATCTGACAGACTTGATGCTGGATTTATGACTAGCTCCTGAACTCACCCTCGTGACTATGATTATACATCATTACATGGCCTCATCGATATCACTTTCTCCAAAGATAATCAACGTATTAAGATCCCCAAGAATATTTATCACCAAAGCACATAAAATACCAGAATTAACGTCTTGAGGATCCTGGGAAGATGGCGGCATAGGAGGACGCTGGGCTCACTGCACGTCCTGCTGATCACTTAGATTCCACCTACACCTGCCTAAATAACCCAGAAAACCGCCAGAAGACTAGCAGAACGGAGTCTCCGGAGCCCAGCACAGAGGAGAGGCCCACGGAAGAGGGTAGAAAGGGCTGAGA
Source organism: Panthera tigris (assembly GCF_018350195.1). Classification (NCBI taxonomy): domain Eukaryota; kingdom Metazoa; phylum Chordata; class Mammalia; order Carnivora; family Felidae; genus Panthera; species Panthera tigris. The sequence continues at coordinate 169,091,188 of NC_056667.1, forward strand.
GGCAGTGCACACTCCACGGACTGGTGGGAGGGAGCCGGGGCGGAGGAGCAGCCTGCCGGCCAAGCAGAGCCCCCGAGTCTGGCTTGCAAAAGTGGAGGGGCCAGACGGAGTGTGTTCTGACAGCAAGTGGGACTTGACATCTGGAAGGTTATAAGCTAACAGCTCTGCTCGGAGAACGGGAGGGCTGGAGGACAACAGGAGGGAGAGTTGTTGAGCCCCAGACAACAGAGTGCAGCTTGGCAGGGAACAAAGGCGCTCGCCAGCACCATCTCCCTTGCCCATCCCCCAGCCAAAATCCCAAAGGGAACCAGTTCCTGCCAGGGAACTTGCTTGCACCACAAAAATACCCAACGTGTACTTCTGCAGATCCATCCCTCCGGCAGGTCTGACTCCCTCCCGGTCCCTCCCAAAGCGGATCTCCAAAGGAAAAGAGAGCTGAGCCTGCCCCTCCCACCCCTGTGCACCTTGCCGATCCACCCCAGCGAATACGCCAGATCCCCAGCACCACAAGCCTGGCAGTGTGCAAGTAGCCCACACGGGCCACGCCACCCCACAGTGAATCCCGCCCCTAGGAGAGGGGAAGAGAAGGCACACACCAGTCTGACTGTGGCCCCAGCGGTGGGCTGAAGGCAGACATCAGGTCTGACTGCGGCCCCGCCCACCAACGCAAGTTATTCAAGACAGCACAGGGGAAGTGCCCTGCAGTCCCGCACCACTCCAGGGACTATCCAAAATGACCAAACGGAAGAATTCCCCTCAGAAAAACGTCCAGGAAATAACAGCTAACGAACTGATCAAAAATGATTTAAACAATATAACAGAAAGTGAATTTAGAATAATAGTCATAAAATTAATCGCTGGTCTTGAAAACAGTATAAAGGACAGCAGAGAATCTCTTGCTAGAGAGATCAAGGGACTAAGGAACAGCCAGGAGGAGCTTAAAAAGTGCTATAAATGAGCTGCAAAATAAAATGGAGACAACTATGGCTCAGATTGAAGAGGCAGAGGAGAGAATAGGTGAACTAGAAGATAAAATTATGGAAAAAGAAGAAGCTGAGAAAAAGAGACATAAAAAAATCCAGGAGTAGGAGGGGAAAATTAGAGAACTAAGTGATGCACTAAAGAGAAATAATCTATGCATAATTGGTATTCCAGAGGAGGAAGAGAGAGGGAAAGGTGCTGAAGGGGTACTTAAAGAAATCATAGCTGAGAACTTCCCAGATCTGGGGAAGGAAAAAGGCATTGAAATCCAAGAGGCACAGAGAACTCCCTTCAGACGGAACTTGAATCGATCTTCTGCAAGACATATCATAGTGAAACTGGCAAAATACAAGGATAAAGAGAAAATTCTGAAAACAGCTAGAGATAAACGTGCCCTAACATATAAAGGGAGACCTATAAGACTCGTGACTGATCTCTCTACTGAAACTTGGCAGGCCAGAAAGGAATGGCAGGGGATCTTCAATGTGATGAACAGAAAAAATATGCAGCCGAGAATCCTTTATCCAGCAAGTCTGTTATTTAGAATAGAAGGAGAGATAAACGTCTTCCCAGAATTAACGTCTTGGCACAAGTTGTAGAAGTGTATATCTGGGCTCTCAGATCTTTTTCACTTTTTTGCTTTTTGGGTTTTTTGTTTTCGTTTTCTTTTTTTTTTTTTTTAATGTTTATTTATTTTTGAGAGAGACAGACTGTGAGCGGGGGAGGGGCAGAGAGACAGGGAGACACAGAATCCGAGGCAGGCTCCAGGCTCCGAACTGACAGCACAGAGCCCCGACATGGGACTCAAACTCACCGACTGAGAGATCATGACCTAAGCAAAGTCAGTCGCCCAACCAACTGAGCCACCCAGGCACCCCTTTTTAAAAATTTTTTAATGTTTATGTTTGTTTTGGTTCTTTACAATTTGGGGTGCTTTTTAAAATTTTTTATTTACTTTGGGGGGGGCAGGGTAAGGGGTAGAGAGGATCTGAAGCAGGTCCTGTGCTGACAGCAGAGAGCCCAATGCAGGGCTTGAACCCACGAACCAAACCGTGAGATCATGACCTGAGCCGAAGTTGGATACTTAACCAACTGAGCCACCCAGGTGGCCCCAATTTGTGGTGCTTTTAATCCTTTATTTTTTCCTCTTCATTTTCCCCAAATCGTATGCAGACTGCCAATTGTACTTTCTGAATCTATACATTGGGCTTAGCAGAAATGGAAACCAGAAAAAAAAAGATGTTTTGATGTTCTAAACTTTTTTTTAACCTCAGATTTTTTTATACAACTGTAATCATTATATATACAACTTTGAGTCCTGCTTTATTCACTCAAATTATAAGCATTTCTGACATTATTAAACACACAAAAACATTTAATAGTTGATTCTATTCTCTCAGGTGGGTAAATCATAGGTCTGTAACCAACTCAGCATCATGTGACTAAAGCTACATTTGAAGTATAAAGGTTAACCTAAATCTTCAGCTCTAGAGACCTAGGAACTAATCACTGGGTACTGCTCTCAGAGTTGGTACCTAAAAAGGCTATTGCAATCAGTGAATTATATAGCATGTCACACTTGATCAATTTTTACCATATTAACAGTAATTACACATTTCTCGAGTTTCAGAGAGAAAGCAAATAATTGACCACAGCTGGCAATATTTTATTTTACATGGAGCACCACAGCTGGAGGAATGCCAGCCTAACCTTGAACAGGGCTTTAATTGACTGCAAACATTTAGGGGCAATGTCTTGTGCTGGCTAACTTCTTTGCTAACTTTCCATTTGGTATCTGAATATTTTCAAAAGTACACAGAGGAATCACATAGCCTTCACTGAGGCCCAAGAAGAACCCAGGAGCCCAACTAGCTTTATTCCAAGAATGCAAAACAATCCTGATCATGTGGGATATATCATAGGCATTTCTAAATGCCTATGGAAATTGGAAACTCATTTGATCCCCTCAGGTTTTACAGCTGCTTCAAATCGGTAAGCAAGGACAGTCATTTCAGAGTAGATGTTTTGAATACCAGTAATTCTTGCCACAAGATTTTTATAAACAAGAATGAAATAAAAAATGAGAAGAGCAAAGAAGAAATAAAAACTTTTCCTACCATGTAGGTTTACAACCTCTTCCTGATAGTCACCATATTTTACTCGAGTTAACTGATTAAACACAAAAGTGCTCCATGAGGGAACGTGTGTGTGGTGCAGCTTTATTAATATCATGCTTATCCATTCTGCATTCGTAGCTGCAATAGTTTCGTTATTAGAAAGAAATGTCAAATCCATTCGAGCCTCACAATCCATAGAATTTGAATCAAGCTATTGTATGATTTCGATTTTAATTTTCCTAAATTTCCAGTGATTGGTTTTCACTGGGCACTGTAAGCAAAAGGGAAAAAAAATGATCATAGGAAATATTTTCTAGGCTACATCCTTGATTTACTAAAAATAGAGACAGAAGCAAAGAACCCAGTCTTATGACAGCTGCTTTCTACTCGACAGAACAAAGGATGCTGCTGTCTACAGTAAAGGCACTTACGGTCCACACTTGAAATAACAAAAATAATCCTTAAAAAATTAAAATAATACAGTATGGCATACCCTAACTTAAAACATAATTAGGGATCAATTGGAATCAGCTGATGAAAATATTTTCACTTATAATAAATAGCCATATACATATGTGAATATACACACATACACTTCCCAAACTCTAGCCTGCTATGATGTTGATTTTAAAACGGATAAATCAGCATTTTAGAGCTTGTATATATTTTCACTATTATTATTTACTTTCCATTTTATAATGTACGCTTACGATGTCTATTTGATGAACTATTTGAGTAGTCTTCAAGCTTTTACTTTACGATGTCTATTTGATGAATTCGCGCTTTTACTTTACTTTCAAAATCTTACTTTTCACAAAATGTTCACAGATGCCTTTAAATATGCCTCCAAATTCCATGGGCCCATTTTTTGTGGCCCCTCCTGGATTAAGGTGGATGTCACTTCTGCACACACTGTACCGCCAGGGAAGGGCAAGGGCTTTAGGGGCAAAAGAATCTGTAGGTATTTTATCCCAGAGATTGTTTTAATAACACTTCAAACTGCGATGTCATTTGGGGCTTAAAAAAATGTGTGAATAATTTTAAGAGGTAAAATAGATGTCAAAACCGTAAGCTCTTAGTAACAAGAGAATAACTTCACACAACTTTAAAATCTGGTAACTTAGGTTCGTGTTACCACGGCACATCTACTTGCCTCCAAATGCAACCTTTATTTTATGTTACTTTTTTTAAACTCGGCTTGCACACCCGCAGTCCCTTCCCTCCACGGGTGTCAAATGGAGTTGTTGTGTTGGTACAGTGTCTTTTGTACCATCAGGTATGGGAATTTAGTAACCTTTCCACCGCCACAATTAGAAATAACAAAGAGGTATGTCTTCACTCAGTTTATAAATTCTTAGCATTAATAGTTGGCCCAGGACTGCTAAAGTTATTAGACTGGTTCATATCTGGTTCATTGTGTTACCGCCTTAGTAAAATAAGCATGCAGCTAGGATTCTCATGCTCAAGGCTAGACACCAGTTTATAGGGCAAAAGGCAACAGGGCAATTTAACTTTTAGTTAAGTGGTTTTCCATTAATTGGGCCACACATTCTTACAAGCACCACTGCACACAGTTTGGTTCTGAGAAGATTTGTAAGATTTTTGTGTGTCTTTCATGCATTCCAACATACAGCTTATACTTAATTTAGCAAATGACAGTTATACAAGACTTTTCTTAATTGCTTTTTATGCATAGTTGGAAGAAATGGCAGGCAGCCTTTAAGTGAAGATTTTGTGGAAATGGTAAGCCGAATGTGCCCCCTTTCCTGTGTTTACTGTTGACAATTCCATGAGCATGCCAAAGCAGCTTCGGGCCATAGAAGGCAGGGTCAACCAAACTGCACGCACAACTACTTTTATCGGTATACGCAACAGAAGGGCGAAATTAGTTGTGATGTATTTGCCTTGTGTACTGACAGCAGAACACGAGGGATGGGAAAGTCTAGCCAGTTTTCCCGAAGTTGAGTTAAATCTTGTGGAAAGTCACACATTTAAGCTATTTTGTTTTCCATTAGTGGCTGATGAAAAGTTATCCATTTTCTCAACTCAGCAAGCTTTCACAAAACAATACTTGGTTGGCAACAGTAAAATAAAGACTTTCTTCCACCTCATATTCATTCAAGGTTTTCTTATTTAAAGGTCATCTTTTTTTTTTTTTTTTTAACCAAAGGCAGGCAAACAAAGCTAAGTATCAAACAAGGGTATTTTGTGGGTGACATAGTCAACAACGGTATTTGGGCAGCCACAGCATACTCAATTGCTTAGCTGCTCATCGTAGTTCAAATGCAACTGGTGAGAGACAACCCCAAACGTGTGAATAGCGACACACAGGTAAACTGATGGGACTGGGAGGGCAGAGTGCAAGAAGGTCTTGGGGTGGACTCTGGCTCTGTAAGAGGCAGTTCTGAGGCAATTCCCAGGCACAGGCTCCCTGTCCTGCTGGCACAGTCTTTTCCCTGGAGCCCTTTGGCACCAGTGCCTGTGACAGCTCAGAGCTCACCATAGCATCTCCAGGAATTGGGCCATGAGATGAGCCACGGCAGGAGGGATGGGTCTGTACGGCAGCCGCTTGGCATGTCCCAGCCAGAAGGAGAAAGGGATGGGTCACTTTGCAGAGTTCAGGCTTGGCACTGTGGACCTCCCGCATGATAACACTTCTTAATGACTTAGATTTGACTGTGGACATCGCTGTTGGCCGAGGACTGCAGAAAGCAGACTTCATAAGTGAACAGCTGTTCTGCCGACTGTTCCACCTGCCCTATTTCATTTACCTACCAAAAATTTTACATGGAGAAGAATTTGCCATGACATTTTCTTCCGGCGCTATCAGCAAGGTCTCTTGAATCATCCCATTATCATCCTAATCTAGTCTTTGCCTCTTTTTCTCTAAAATGTTTTTGTTTTATCATTAATGTAGGCCTTTAGGGCTTAACACTCTAATGTCAAGCAACCGAAAAGGATTCTTTTCAACCCTTAAAGTGCTTATGTTGGCTCATCTGTTTTGCTTATCATTTTCTGCTACCTTCTTCATGCCTATCTTTTTTTCCCTGGATTAGATTTTTACTCAAATACTACCAAGCTTCAAAAGAAGTATTTCAGGAATTGTATGTATGAGGGTAGTAGAGGTCAGAAATCCCATAAAGATAAGATACAAAAACTTCTAGGTCACCGACCCTTGTTAAAAACAGAAGAATCTGAAGAAAGCGGTCTGAAATAAGATGGAAACTCATTCATACAAAATCTGCTCATGGAAAATTTCTTATAGCGTCGACTGCTGAGTTGACTCTGGCATTCTTCACATTGCGTAGTTACAGATGTCATTTCCTACAAATCTTACCTTGTAGCCTAATAATCTCCTTCCTGAATTCCAAAGTTATTTCAATGCCTGTGTATTTTTTAAAAGCTGAATGAATGAATGAAATTGTTTAAGAATAATACAACTTTCACTGCATTTGCAAGTACTGATTATGTATACTGATCTATATTCCATAAGGAACAGGTAAAAAATTTTGGAAGGCCAGCATAACAAATTACTTTCCCCTCACAGTACAGTATCTGCTTCTCACACCTTGTTGAAATTGTCTCTAATGTGGCAGACACCATGCACAAATATGGTCTTGTCAGGATCCTAAACCCTCAGATTGTGTCTAATTATAGTTGACACTTAGAACTTTTCAGCCAGATTAGCCAGCACTTCTGTTCCTTGCTTATTTGCAAAAATGTGAATTTAACTCTGGGAAAACATCTCCCAGCTGAAACCTAAAGTCAAGGTCTTAATCCACAGGCAAACACCATGTTTGGCCACATTTCATGTATGTTTTAGAAGCCTGGTCTGTTCATTGATTGGAATGATTCAGTGGTAGTCATATAATTGTTTCTCACAGGCCACTAAGAAATGTAAACTAACTCTGGTAACAAAGTTAAAGTCTGATTTATTAAGACGGCATACATATTTCACATACCTAACTCATTCCTGCACACTCAAATGGGATTAAATAATGCAGAATCACCTTTAACTCTGTAATCCTGCTTTGATATCACCTTCAAAGAGATGTCAACATTGACATATTTACACATATGAAACCATATCCATTATAATACTAATAAATGCCTTTCTAGATACTCCTAATACAACTTTTGTGATTATTGCAACCTTCTGGCAGTACTTTGGCCCAGACTCCAACATCTTTCAACAAGAATCCTGTATTTCCACATATAGTAACTTTTCAACTGAGCATTTCTACTTAATCTTGTTTAGATGCTTTGTCCTGTCTCATTTAAGTAAGTTATGGGATAAAGAACCACTAAAAGGAACAGAAATAGGAATCTTATATAGTTTGGAAATATGTTATTTATCAAATATGTGTTGGTGACTCCTAAATTTGTTATTTTAATTTATTATTTACTTGTTATTTGTTTGTTGTACTCCTGTATTTGTTACTTAAATTTGGTATATAGCTTTCTCCTAAATTCTGGACTATGTAGCTTACCACCTATTCAACATCTTCCTGTTGAGTAATAAGTATTTCAAACTCAATACAGCCAAATCAGAACTTTTATTTCCCCACAACCATCCACCCAATTTTCCCCTTTTCCTAGGCCCTCCTCGTCCTAGTAAACCTATCAATGTGGCTCAAGTCAGAAAATTACTTGTTACCTTTGACTCTTGTCTCTTTCCAGCTCCATACATCCAACCCATCAGCTAGTCCTATGGTTCCAAAATCTAATATGCATCTTAAGTCTGTCCACTTCCCTCCATAACCACCCTAATCCAAACCAAAATCATCTTTCACCTGGAATATTGCAACAGGCTCCTTTCTCTATTCATGCTCCCAACCTCATACCAATCATTCTTATAGAATCAGTCATCTTTTAAAAACAAATCTGATCATGTTATTCTCCTGCTTTGAACATACTAATGGTTTTGCATATCACATTGCATAAACCCAACTGCATTATATGGCCACCACGACTCTCCATACATGCCCTGCTAACTTCTTCAACCTATTGCCCACCTCTCTCTCCATTCCCCATTCTACTACCTCCACAGGTCCTCCAACGGGCAAGGTAATTTCCAGCTTGAGAATTTTTGAATGACCCTGCAACCCCACTGGACCGCTAGCCCCAAGTCAAGCAGAGCAGGTTCCTTCTTATCCTGTTGGAATCAATTCAAATATTTCTTCCACAGAGAACATTTCCCTAACCACCAACCACTAATTCATATTTTTTGAGCCCTAAAACTTATGCAGTTTGGAAGAATCTATTTATGGAAAGTAATTTTTTTTTAATCTTAAATTTGCAAACTTTACAAAAACACATGATCATGGGATGCCTCAGGACCTTGGGAGAGGCCAGGACATGTGAAGGATGCTGAAGCTTAGTCTTGTTAGCTTCACACTGATTCTACCTTTATGACTACCCTTGTTCAGCAGAAAGTCACCTGCTCCCTGCCACCTCCCTCTCCACCTCCACCTGCACCCCTGATATTATTGCATCTTATTTTTCCTTTTAGCACTTCTCACGATATGTCACTTGCCTTATCTGCTTCCTGTATCCGATGGTACAACAGGACAGAGACCGTGCCAGAATGCCCACCACCAAACAATATCTGGCACAATAGCACTCAGTAAAAATTTGCCTTTACATGAATAAATGACAAAGTGTCCTTTAAGATTAACAGTGCTAGATCAATGTAAAGTACTAGATAAATTTAAATTTGCATGTTATTAAAGAAGGCTTGTTTTCCTTCTCTTTCTTCCCTTATAAGAACTTGTTTACAGCATTGCAAAATTCCTGGTGCAGAGGAAACAATTGTTATGGCCTTTTTATCTGCAACAAGCCTCGGGAATTTTTTTATGAATATAATTGAATATATTGTCAAATTGGTTTACACATACAACACCCAGTGGTCATCCCAGCAAGTGCTCTCCTCAGTGCTCATCACCCATTTTTCACTCTCCCCCATACCCCATCCACCCTTAGTTTGTTCACCGTATTCAATAGTCTCTTGTGGTTTGCCTCCCTCCCTCTCTGTATCTATTTTTTCCCCTTCCCTTGCCTCATGGTCTTCTGTTCATTTTCTCAAGACCCACATATGGATGAAAACATATAACATCTGTCCTTCTCTGACTGGCTTATTTCACTCAGCATAATACCTTCCAGTTCCATCCACATTGCTGAAAATGGCATGATTTCATTCTTTCTCATTGCCAAGTAGTATTCCATTGAATATATAAACCACATCTTCATTATCCATTTATCAGTTGATGGTCATTTAGACTCTTTCAATAATTTGGCTATTGTTGAAAGCACTGCTATAAACATTGGGGTACACGTGCCCCTATGCATTGGCACTCCTGTATCCCTTGGGTAAATTCCTAGTATTGCTATTGCTGGATCATTTTTGATTTTTTGAGGAAACTCCACACTGTTTTTCAGAGAGGCTACACCAGTTTGCATTCCCACCAACAGTGCAAGAGGGTTCCCGTTTCTCCACATCCTCACCAGCATCTATAGTTTCCTGATTTGTTCATTTTAGCCACTCTGACCGGTGTGAGGTGGTATCTCAGTGTGGCTTTGATTTGTATTTCCCCGATGATGAATGATGTTGAGCATCATCTGTCTGTTGGCCATCTGGATGTCTTCTTTGGAAAAGTGTCTATTCATGTCTTCTTCCCATTTCTTAACTAGATTATTTGTTTTTCAAATGTGGAGTCTGGCAAGTTATTTATAGACTTTGGATACTAGCCCTTTATCTGATATGCCATTTGCAAATATCTTTTCCCATTCCTTCGGTTGCCTTTTAGTTTTGTTGATTGTTACCTTTGCAGTGCATAAGCTTTTTATCTTGATGAGGTCCCAATAGTTCATTTTTGCTTTCAATTCCCTTGCCTTTGGGGACGTGTCAAGTAAGAAATTACTGTGGCTGCGGTCAAAGAGACTGTCGTCTGCTTTCTCCTCTAGGGTTTTAATGGTTTCCTATCTTACATTTAGGTCTTTTATCCATTTTGAGTTTATTTTTGTGTAGGGTATAAGAAGGTGGTCTAATTTCATCTTTCTGCATGTTGCTGTCCAGTTCTCCCAGCACCATTTGTTAAAGAGACTTTTTTCCATTGGGTGCTCTTTCTTACCTTGTCAAAGGTTAGTTGGCCATACATATGTGGGTCCAATTCTGGATTCTCTATTCTATTCCATTGGTCTTTGTGTCTGTTTTTGTGCCAATACCATACTGTCGTGATGATTCCAACTTTGTAGAAATCCTCAGGAATTTTCAAGACCACAACCTAATTTCCAGAGACAAAAAAAAAAAAAAAAAAAAAAGGCAGTTTTCCAAGAGGTTTGGTTACCTGGGTCAAAATCACCATCCTCTGTGTTTTGGAGGAAGATCTCTCCTTCAACATGGCTTCTGACTATTTGACACTAAACAGGGGCCAGGGTATTAGCATTCTCCATGGAGCTCTGGACTTTTTCTAGGCTCAAGCCTATCTTTGCATACAGTTGCGTGCCATTGTCTCATTTATTCATGAGGTTTTTTTAGTCAGCCTGGCCTCATCACACAAGACATTTTCCCACTGTCCAGGCTGTGGCTCTGAGAAAAGGATCAAGTCAGGGGCCTGTGGTTTGTCTCCAAGGAGGGCTAACACCTGAACCCAGGCATATTTGAAGCTATCACATTCCTTCCTGAGTGGAAAGGAGAAGAGTAGGACTTCTAAAGATACCAAGACTTATTATTAAGATAATATCCAATCTAAGTCTAAAATACTTACAGATCTGCCTATTTAAGTGTGAGGTGTTGAACAAGTACTTTTAAAAAAGTATAACCTTTATAATTGTAGCTAAATATTTCATGTAATTTGACATTTTATTGTGCTAAAACCTGCAGTGGAAATTGCCAATAGCAGAAATTATTATTAAATTCTAGAATTATCTTACAAAGAGATGATTTAATGTCTTCCAGAATACTCTTTTTTAATGGGATAGATAGATGATAGATAAACCACTATCTTACACAGATTATATTAGGTTTTACCTGGACAAGATAAGAATTAGTGAGGTTGAGGGGGCGCGTGGGTGGCTCAGTCAGTTAAGCGGCCGACTTCGGCTCAGGTCATGATCTCGCGGTCCGTGAGTTCGAGCCCCACGTCGGGCTCTGTGCTGACAGCTCAGAGCCTGGAGCCTGTTTCAGATTCCGTGTCTCCCTCTCTCTGACCCTCCCCTGTTCATGCTCTGTCTCTCCCTGTCTCAAAAATAAATGTTAAAAAAAAATTAAAAAAAAAAAAGAATTAGTGAGGTTGCTCTTAGGTCTAGAATGGCTGAAAATCTTGTCTGCCTTCCACTGAAAACCCCTAAAAGTCCTCAAAAAAGAATAAACTGCACAAACCCAGAAATGAACTCAAGGTTCTTTTATATTTATACGATACATTCCATTTGTTGAATGGCTCAGGATCTATGCCATTAATTTATGACAGGTTCAGCAGTCAGCTGGCTATTTCATGGTTAAATTAACCTGAGCTAGGTTAATTATGCTGGCAATTGAACCTCATTCCTATGCCTTGCAGATTGAACCTAGTATAACTATATTCGCCTCTAAGCTACAGTATTTCAAACACAAACTTCTGGCTGGGAGCAGTTTCAGAATCAATTTACATTCAAATAAAAAGGGACTCCAGTGAGAGGCACATTAAGATGTTTAAGTTATGGGGCATGTGGGATTCATCAGGCAGGGAACGTAGTTGTAAATCAAGCTTCTGGTGAATGGGTTAAGCACACAAGAGGGTTTTAGTACATGCGCAACTCTTCCTAGTATCCTTTTTTTTTTAAATAATATTTTTAAAATAGCAACTGCCAACCATATTTATAGTTTTTCATTATTACAAGCATGCCAGCTTTAAAAATAGAGGCTAATTAGCAGTAGGAACACATTTCAATACACTAAACTAGAATGAATGGGAGGGGAGGTAAGAGAGGAATGAGACCAGCAGTTTGAGGGACTTTTAAAAGAATTACTCTTTGTTCTTATTTCTTTTGTAGATTCTACCATCTTGTATTATACATGGATTTTCCCTGCTGGATCATCCTAAAGAATGTGCCTTTGCAGGCAAACAACAACAACGAAATATTACTGGGTGGTCAAATGGGCCCTATGAATAACTTCTTAAATGGGGCAACTAATGTCTCCCTTTTCTGGCTTCCTTCAATCCCCTATTCTCTAGGCAACTTCTAGGGCCTCTTTCAGTTCTAGATTGATACTAGGAAATGGTAATTTGATATCTTTCCCAAGCCCTTGCATTTTATTCCTGAAGAGAACAATATTCTACCCAATAGATTACTCTCTAATGGTAAAATTTTAAGGCAAAGTCCTATTTAAGCACAAGCCTCAACTCTCAGTAGTTAAGTCTCTTTGCCACCAAAATTACCTATTTCCATAAGTCCAAAAAACTATAAGATAATTGAAACTAGTTAGTGAGAATTTGATTAGACCCACAAAGGTAGGCAAACTACAGCCCAAAGGCTAAATCTAGCCTACCTCCTGTTTTTTGCAAATAAAGTTTTATTGGAACACCACCATGCTCGTTCATATATGTATTATTATCGGTGCCTGCTTTTAAGCCTCAAGGGCAGAGCTTGCAACAGAGGCTGTATGGCCCACAAAGCCTTAAATATTTACTATGCAACCCTTTACAGAAAGACGTGCCAACTCCTGGATTAGGTTGTTCCCTTTTGCGGCTAGCTCACAGGTTATCTTCTATTTTTCCAGTATGTGCTAGTCCAAACCTTTATGAGTTATCCTTATTTCCCAAGTTTCAGTAAAAGCTGCCTCTGTTTAGAGAGCCCTCAGTGTGCAGCCTGGAATGCAGAGCCTGCACTTTTCAAATATAAACACTTTGTCTCGATATAATTTTAGTACTTCTGGAACTCCCTAGGAAATGAAAAACACCAAGAAGCTCCTCTGACAAAATTCTGCTCATATTGAGAACACATATCTTTGCAAGAGGTCCCTTCTTGCTCACCTAAACAATGAACAATAACCTTTCTGGGGGACCAGAATTTTACCAATACCATTAAGAAAACTGTTGGCTTACTTGTTTTGCTCCTTTACGTGAAATTACCTCTTAGTTACCATGAATAACAGTAAAGTATAAAAACCCAGTTCCAAAGTTGGAAGAATAAGTGAATCAATTTGGAAGTTGACATCTGCATAGAAATAACCAGCGTAAAGATGTTATGCTTTTTATAAGTTTACCATCCTTCATATTAAAAAGTGGTTGGAGAAGCACTTGGGTTTTTTGATTTTCAAAACAAATCATATTTGGAAGAAAACAAATTTTTAAAAATTTTTTTCTAATGTTTATTTATTTTTGAGAGAGAGAGAGAGATCGCATGAGTGTGGGAGAGGCAGAGACAGAATCTGAAGCAGGCCCCGCGTTCTGAGCTGTCAGCACAGAGCCCGACTCGGGGCTCGAACCCACAAACAGCAAGATCATGACCTGAGGCAAAGTCATACGCTTAACTGACTGAGACACCCAGGCACCCAAGAAAAAAACAAAATTTTACCAGTGATAATAGTATTTGTAGAATTATTATGTAGTTTTTTCAGAATATTATTTTTTTTTTATGGAATGAGTATTCATCTGGTCTCCTGACCATGCTACTGTCTAAGCACATTTGCTAAGGAAGAGGAAGAAAAGAAAAAAGATTTCAGTCTTCAACCTGAGAATGCAGGAAGGAGATTTTTGTTGGGTTTGTCATCTTAAAGATGACAGAGGGAGAACAGAGTAGGATGTAGGATCTCTTGGAAGCGGCCTTTTCTTCTTTTGACTGGGTAAGCACTCACTAGAGCCCTATTTGAGAACTGTGCACCTTACAGAGAAAATTCCAAAGTAAAAGGTCAAATAATTCTGATATTTATTAAGCCCCTACCATGCTCCAGGCAGTGCTCAACAGGCTCTGCCCAGCTCAACTCACCTGATCTTAAAACTTGGAGAGCAGGCTAAACAGTCAGAAAGTTTCAAAGAAAGAATCTGAACCCAGGTGCCCTAACTCCAAAGATCCTTTCAAGGTGTGATAAGGGGACCATTTTGATGATTGAATGTTTCTACGGAGGGAGTGTGGAAGCTGTGGTTTCGGGCTGTTGGTATTGGGTACACAGGAGAAGCTAAAGACAAGACTGCCTGAACTAGTGATTTGAAAGAAATTCAGATGAGCTTCATGGATATTGACCAGAGGCTTTAAAGAATGTCACTCTCTTCCATTTGCTCCATGCTTGATTTTCTAGCAATTCTGAATAGTTCCTACAGGACTGTATTTGATTTAATGAGCAGAACAATATGAAAAGAAGCAGAATAGGTGAGAAGGAACAAGAGGCAAAGAGATAAATGTGCACAGACAGGACAACGCAGCCTTTGTGGGTATATTTCTGAGCTTCGTGGTTCTTTTTAAAGCTTTGATACCTCACTTGGAGTTATAAGCCCCAGGGAAAGAGTTTTTCAGTAGGCATTTTGTTTATATTCATCTATTCTTTTGTCCAGTTAAGTCATAACTATTTACCTCAAATTCTGTTCTTAATACTAGTGCAGGGATCCTATCTCTGAGAAGCCCTGATTCCCCCAGAGTGACCAAAATAATGTAGAGATAAAATTAGAGGGAACGAGATCAACTTGATTAGCGTTATTTGCCATCCAGTATAGACAAGAAATACTTGGTTCTCTGTTTCACAGACTGTTTACCATCCCAAGCTATCCTAAGCTTCAAGTATCACCTTGGCCTACCCTTGCTGTTGCCTCAAGTTTTCCTAAGACCCGACCCTGCAATCCCACTCAATCCCATTTCATGATGTTAAGTGTGTGTGGAGGGAGTGCTGGCTGTTTGGAAGGGCAGCCCCAGCACTACCATGCTACTAAGACATGCTGTTCCCCTTCACAGCCTGGAGATTAGTGGGCAGTTCTGTTCTGCATTTCCTTTCACTTCTGATTTAGCCTCCTCAGCCCACACATCCTTCCCTTTCTGGACGGGCACACTTCCTTGAGCATGCCCTTCCCTTCTTCGTAGTTCCTTGACTTCTCAACACCCGCCATTCAAAGTAGAAACAACAAATAATGGTTACACTTTACCCAAAGAAACCCCAGCTTTAGGTGTCTTTCAACGTGTTGAATCCCCGTCATAATAAAAATATTTAATGAAAGAAAAGCAAGAGGAATTAGGTCATGTAGAATCATTTTCTTTCACAGCTGTGGAGGATGCTGGTGGCAGGAGGGATTAAGGGAAGATCTAAGAATGAGAAAAGAGAGTTCTCAGTGGAAAGCAGCCAGCCTGGTTTTATTTGTAGTAACCATCAACCTTCAATTTCAACTTTCTTCCTGACCTTGTTAAGTACTTTCAACGCCATACTTCCCTCCAAATTCAAGGGAAAACGGACACTTAGAGGGAAAATACCTTTTTTTTCCCTCCTGAGAATCATGTAACTTTAGTAATGCCAAAACAAAAGAAACTATTAATGCCAAAATTCACTTACCTGCTCATCCTCTACAAGAATCATTCCATGAAATTTTAATTTTATAGGCAAGGAAAACTGAAGAGCAAAAATGACAGTACTTGGGATCAGATTGGAATTATATTACATATGCTTTCTGGCATTCAGTCGGTAGACCTCAGTTTAAGAAAAAATTTTAGTAGTCCACTCCGTGCCTGACACTATGCTTTTTCATAATGTCAGGATGCGTTGATCTTTCTCAGTATTTGCAATGGTTGAAAACATATAACTTAGGAAATAAAAATAAGAGAGTCTGAGGCCCAGCTCCGCTCCTTACATAACTTGATTTTTTCATCCATAATATAGAAATACCTACTTCACAGACTTCCAAGGGTTATATGAGGTTATACACATGCACGTATTTTGTATAGACCTCTAGCCACTGTTAGATATTATTACCCAGAGAGATAACTATCAAAAGGTACAACTATACCATTTTTTATTAATACAGCTGGGAACCATATTCAAAAATTCTATCAGATTTCACTAACAGTATTAGAAATCTCTGCTTTATCTCATTTTTACCATCTTCTTGAATGCTCATACTAAGTAATAAAATTCAGTCTAAATAAATACCAATCTTGAAATACTTATTTGTCATTTTGCTTGCTGAAAAAATAATAGCAAGTAATTTCTTGCAGAAGGCAATAAGTAGTGCTATTTACTCACAGTGATTGTAATTTTTGTATTTGCCTTCTTAATACATAACAGATGTGGAGACCCATGGATCTGTCCCACCCCACCCCCAATGCTCAGTGCAACATATGGCACCGAGTCAGATTACACTCTGTATGTGACACAGTAAAATACTCACATATCTGCAAAGAGACTCCAAGTTTGCTGTTATTTTAATTTTTGCTATTCAGCACGCACCTAACATTTTGTTCCTGTTACTTGGCTGGGGAAATTAAAATCCTGAAGGTGAACAAAAGTTTTCAAAGAAATTTTAAGTGAATTTTATAGATCTCAAGGTCACTGACAAGGATGCATATAGATTAAAATTTTAGTGGCTTTCAAAGTGAGTACCTGTCAGAAAAGCCTGTAGAGAGACACTAATAAGATGCATTTGTATTATGGCAATTGCAGAGTAGAAATGATTTTGCAGTCTGATTAGAAACATGACCACCATAAAAATCATGTTATCTCCCAAAAGAGGCTTGCACATAATTAATGAAGACATTGCAACTATCAAACTGAATGCCAAAAGTACTTTATTCATGGACCTCATACCATTAGAAACTTTAACTGACAGAGCCTCACACAAACAAAATCAACCATTGCCAGTGCAGATCACTAAAGGGAAGGTGGTAAAGAACACAGCTGAATCCCAAAATCTAGTCCTCTTTTGTTTATAGTTGTATATGTACTGTGCATAAATTGTGTCATTCTACGCAGGAGCTAACTTATGGTCACCACTGCCCCCCGCCCCGAAAAAAATACTTCAGGGGCTTGGATACATCTGTGGCTTCGGTTGTACATCAAAATATTTCATCACTTAAAATTCCTCTTACTGTGCTTTGGAATAAGCGATGACATTGTGTGGATTTGAGAAATCAATTCTTTTAAATCTCCCGCAGTCCATTCTTGCCCTTCTTCCCACAGTGAACATGAAAGATGCCTGAGAAACACGGGACAAGGCAGAATTCTACTTTCCACTCTTCAATCCTTGAAGCTCAGTTGGGGCATCAACATCAGGACAAGAGATCCCAAGGTGTAGTTCTTCCCTTGCGGCACTTCACTCCTGCCCTGTGACACCCAAACTTACCTCTTTAAGGCTGTAACAGTAGCATCTAGAACGATATGCACCTGCCCCAGCCATCTGAGAATAAAGCAGGTGGCCAAATTATCGATAGCAACCACACAGCAGCTCAAAAGAGCATGCGGTCTTCATGGAGGCAAGGTTGGAACTCTTTCTTGTGGGATTCCAGAAACTGTAGGGGCTTGGACATCAGCCAGAAGGTTGAGATGGTCACTTACTTTCAAAAGAGAGAATTTAGAGGAATTATTATTTACCATTTGTGGAAATGTTTGTTCTAGACTGAATTTCATTCCCACACGATTGTCCGTGTAGAAGGAAGCACAGCACCATTTTGCTTCATAAATGTTTTATTTTCAGTGTACCATATCTTGGAAATCTGT
This sequence comes from Panthera tigris, assembly GCF_018350195.1. Taxonomy (NCBI): domain Eukaryota; kingdom Metazoa; phylum Chordata; class Mammalia; order Carnivora; family Felidae; genus Panthera; species Panthera tigris. The sequence continues at coordinate 169,108,954 of NC_056667.1, forward strand.
TCTACTAATATCGAACACATAAATTGAAGGAAATGAGACATCCAAGTGATTGGCACAAGCTATGAAGAACTTGCTAGAGGAAGGAAGGAAAAGCATCAGTTATTCCCCAAGGTCCCTGGGGACACTGCAGCTTGGGTAGCAAGTTTGTGCATTTGGTTCAAAAGTCGGCATAACCTCTCTCCTGAGGCGCCTGGGTGGCTCAGTCAATTAAGCAAAGCATTGGACTTCAGCTCAGGTCGTGACCTCACGGTTCATGAGTTTGAGCCCTGTGTTGGGCTCTCTGCTGTCAGGACAGAGCCTGCTTTGGATGCTCTGCCTTCCTCTCTGTCCCTCCCTTGCCTGCGTGCTCTTTCAAAAATAAATAAAAATATTAAAAGAAAAAAGAATAATCTCTCTCCTGACAACCGTAATTCCTTTTATTAGGCATATTTTACTGAGCATTAAACAGCACAAATCCAAATGATCAAGTACAGGCCTGTAATTCAGTCCAGCTTGGGTGTGAGTGCACAAACACATACACACGCTCACACACACACACACACAGGCACAACCTTGCACATTTTACCATGCTGCAAACTACAGCATTTTATAGAGCTATGTACCTTTCAAAAATAATACCCTGGTGCACATGCATACATACTTTCTTTTCCTGGTCAACACATCAAGATTTATTTTAAAAGATGCAAAAAAAAAAAAAAAAAAAAAAAAACTTACACCAATGGGCTTATTTAAAGGGAAGCAAACTTAACAGAGGTACGCTGATAACAACAGATGTCTAGTTACAATTCACTTCCCTAATGCTGATTAATATATTCACAAACAAACCAAATGTATTGTCAAAAGAAAAATGCTACCGTTAACACCCCAACGGCTACTGGTTTCAGTTGTGCTTCTCAATCAGGCAAAATGTTCTTTCCCCAGCTCCTAGCACTATTTATTTTGCTTCCTCCCAATCTTGCAAATAATTTATCTTGTGTGTCATTTCCTCATAAATGGTTCCTGGTGCTTGATTGCTTTGCCTGTGTGGCATTTGATTTCAAACTGCCATTTTACCTTTATAAACATTCAGAACTTTTAAGCGTGAGGAGAATGCCCAAAAGGCATGTGAAAATGAGGCTGTAATTAGATGAGCAGACTAGGTTTCACAGCATATCTAGCTCTCTGTGTATACCAGAAATCTCTCTTTGCATCCAATATTGCATTCCCAATCTGGGTGCAGAACAGCATATTAACATTTACTCCAGCAAAAAGGCCCTGGTATCAACATGTTTAATTTATTATTATTGCAGAGAATAGTTTTCCCAGGATTAGTGAAACAGAATACATATATTTAAGGAGCTGCACTCAGAACACAATAAAGAAAAAAGAAAGAGGGAAGAGAAAAACAGAAAATGAAAGAGAAAATAGAAGTAATATCAGTTACCACATGATTTTTGTGGTAAAAAATAGAATATGACGTGCAATAGTGCAATTTTCCTTTGCTAGTCCAGCAATGCAAGTCTTAATAGGAAGTCCACTGGTGTTCTTTCTGCACTTCAAGATTTAGTTGCGTGCTTGACGGGGGTTGGAGCTCTTGCCAGGCTTCTGACTCTGAGTGGAATCACTATGGCTTGAATCGCTTTTATTGAGTCCAAGATGGCGGAGCTTCATATCCCAGCGCTGTGAAATTCAAAACAGAAAATGCTCACGTGCATGTATCACCAGGGTCATCATTTCTATTATTCTAACAACTAAGTAAGACCTCAAAGTCAGAACTCAAAACCCTTTTCCAAAAGTATAAAATTCATATCCCAGGATAACAAAATTGATGCTACGTGAACATAATTCTCTGATCATGAAAAGCACCAAATTGGCCACCTATAATATATCAGTTATGTTTTCATATCAGACCTTAAACTTAAAATTTCCACATCAAATGGTGACAAAACTATCTATCAAAATCTGCAGGTATTTCCGGAACTAACATACACAAGTCTGGCACTACACAGGGGATCACCAATGGAAGATTTACACAGAGAATTTGAAGGGCTATTCTTCATCTTCTTCTTCTACAATACATCAGAACATAGCCTTTTAAAACATATGTGATTTAAGCAGCGAAAAAAATAGAAATTTTGGGGGCAAATAAGATCTCTTAAAAACATATTTCCAAGTAATATCTACCAAGTGCGACAATCACAACAGATAAGGTCCTGCACTCATTCTGTTTTACAAAGCCGACATTACCAATATTTCTAATGACCACAGTCAAGTTCACTAATATTTCATAGTAACACTACCAATAGTATTTACATGTAATATAATAAAAGGAAGTTATATTATTGGTGTTAAACGTAGTGAATAAGGACCACAGCACTACTTCTCAAATTTCGATGAATACAGAAATCACCTGGAGATATTAATATTGCAGATTCTCATTCGATAGGTCTGGGCTGGGGCCCAAGATCTTCATATGTAGCAAGCTCCCAGGTGATGCCAATGTTGCTGGCCCCAAGACCACACTTTGAGCAGCAAGGAGCTAATGTCAGATGGCCCAAGCCCAAATTCTAACTCTATCAGTTACCGTGCAAAGTTTCTTGAACTTACTAAACCTCATTTTAATCATTAGCACATTGGAATTAATAATAGAATATACTTATAAGACTGTTCTGAAGATTAACAAATGAAAAATATATGAAGGGCTTAGCATATAATTATCATTTTTCAATTACTGAAAGCAATTCTTCATTTTAGCATACTTTACAATCTTATTGTTTTTCATATTAAAAAACAGTCTGATTCTCAACTGCCCAAGGCAGACCAAATATTTTGATTTGAACAACCTGCTCTAACAGAGACTTAGGTAGACAACCATCTGTATGGCAAAACCAAAAGAAGGTCTTTATCTCATTCTTATTCTATTCACTGAGCAAAAAGAAGGAAAAAAAAAATCAGCTGAAAAGGGAAAATCCATAAAACTCTTTTTTACATCCTCAAATTGACAGGAAAACTAAACTAAGGATCTCAATAATTCTAGCCAAAAGAGATTTTCCTACCCAAGATATTTAGCCATGAGTATCTGCAATATCAATTAAAAATTGTTGGGATGCCTGGGTGGGTCAGTCAGTTAAATGTCTGACTTCAGCTCAGGTCATGATCTCACGGTTCATGAGTTTGAGCCCCACATCAGGCCCACTGCTGTCTGCACAGAGCCTGCTTCAGATCTTCTGTCCCAGACTCCCCCTGCTTGCGCTCGCTCTCTCAAAATAAATAAATTAATTTTAAAAAAATGTTCACATTATTGATTTAATTCTTCCCTTTAGCATGTTTACATCCAGACTGAGATATAAAGAATTTCACAACAATTCTATGAGTCCCCTGTAGAAAGCAATGGAAAATGTTTGCCTAAGAAATAGGATAAACAAGCCATGTGTCCTGGGTCTTTACATGATGGTAATTGTTTTGGTACCAAAAGAGAAGCAGCAAGCAAGCCTCGTTACATGCTTTGCAGCAGGGATGTTGAAAGCTCTTCCAACTGGTACAGGAATTTAGGACAAATTCCTGTTCTGAATTAGCAAGCAGAAAACCAAATTAAAAGAACAGTAAGAGATTCCAACTTACTGAAGAAGAGCCACTTTTTAATAAACACCAAAGTAACTGAAAATAGATACAAATGGAGAATTCCCACAAGTCTGAACTTGAAATACATCTCACTTTTGACAAATATACCAGGGAAAAAAAGAACTTACTGAAGGGTAGTTTCTCCCTGCAAAATAATGCCCTTTACATTTTTGTAGGTCACTTCAACTCAAATGTGTCTGCTGTGTCAAGTGCCAGATGTATAAGATAAACTGCTCAGGGGTGTTTAACTTACCCTGTAAATGTTTCCCAAGCCTTCAAACTCACAGAAGTTAGAGGATGTATTATGTTTGGTACAATTCCCACTCTTTCTTTTCCCTCCCTGCCCACAACACACACACCCTTTTCAATTCTTTGCCAATCTGCGCATACATTCCTTTCTTTGGAACAGATTAGCTTAGTATATAGTAAGAAGAAAAGAAATGAAACCTTCTAACCTTCTATAATAAGGTTATATACTGTGATTTTTAAAATTTTTTTGTTTATTTATTTGGAGAGAGACAGCATGAGCTGGGGATGGGCACAGAGAGAAAGAATCCCAAGCAGGCTCTGTGCTGTAAGCACAAAGCCCAATGTGGGGCTTAACCTCATGAACCATGAGATCATGACCTGAGCCGAAATCCAGAGTCAGACACTCAACTGACTGAGCCACCCAGGTGCCCCTATTGTGATTTTTTAAATGTATCACTTACAGAATCTAAGAATCAGTGGTTTAAAAACAAAGCTACATTACTGCTCTAAGGACCTAATTTGCTCAGATGTCTTATACACAGATGAACATGGCTGCATTTTGTACAGAAGAACTGGTGTCTACGAATTGGGACAACACTGGTAGTTTCCTACCCATCCTTTGTTCTCCCCTCTTAACTCCCAGAACTGCAATTTATGCCCAGCTAAAAAACTGCATTTGCCATCCTCTCTTGCAGCTAGAGATGGATATGAGACTAAGACCTAAGTAAAAATTGCTAGATGGGGCACTTGGAAACTTCTTTTTATCTCTTTTTTTTTTCTCCCTGAAATGTAGGTGTGATACTGGAGGTGGGAAGCCATCTTGCGACCTCCTGGTGAACATGAGCATGGAAGCAATGCCCTTAAAAATGGCAGAACAGCAAGCAAGAAGGAGCTGGAGCCCTAATGATAATGTGGAGCTACCCAACCAGGACTGGACTGACTATAGCCAGACTTCTCATTGTGAGAAGTTAGGCAACTGTAGTTAAATCTCTGATACACTTATAGAGAATTCACTCCTTAAATGAAATTGACATTAAAGACAAACCCAGTCGTTAGAATTTGAGATACACACACACACACACACACACACACACACACACACGCACACACAGCTCAGGTTTTAATAATTCTCATGCTGTTAAGGGCAGCTATTTTGTTTAAATGACAAATGTCTGGTTTTCTACTTTATGTATCACTTTGAACATAAAATATAGGCTTACCTTAACTTTTTTACCAAGTCGATCCTTCCATTTCTCAGCAATAGAACCTTCCACCAACAGTAATCTGTATTTTTTAAAGAAGCAGCCATTTTTGAAAAATTAAAAGATATTACTGAAAAATACAAGGAATCGTTGCCAAGAAAGATTTACTGTTTATTCTACAATAGGACAGCCAGATTTTAGAATAGAAATTCTTAATAATTTGTGAGTCATAGACTCCTTTAAGAAGAAATGATGTTATGATCCTTCTCCCCAGAAAAATGCACACCCACAAATTGCACACATATACTTTTCTATCCAGTAAATGATATTGAGGGACCCAAATACAACCTATCGGTAATCCCCTAGGAGTTAGATCCCCAGGTAAGAACTCCAGAGTAAGACGTCTAGAGAAATGAAATAAAGAGATGATAGGTATAGCAATTATTCTGAACCTTTAGGGAAAGAATTACCTGGAGCGTTCCTCATCTTCATAGCCCATGATGATATACTCCTCATTAACATTAAGTGGAGGACACAGGCAGCCAGAGCTGGTGTAAAGGTTAACGTTTTCTCTTGGAATGTTTACCAGAGAAGCTTTTAGAATCTCCTTCACCTCGACTACTACAGTCACATCATGGCACTTGGTCTTTACTTCTTTAACTTTAGCCCGAATGACTGGATAAAAGAAAATAAAGTCAATATGGTAATATGATACATGATAGATGCCCCATTCAAAAAAGACAGGTAGACTTCTTTCTAGTCAATTCATATCCACTTCCTGCTCAACGAATGGAGAAGAAAAGTCAATCAGATGTTTGCCTTAGACATTAGTGAATGACACACTACACAACACACCTGCCCCCTTTAATGTTCAGCCCTGATCCCCTTCCAATTTGTATGTACATATATATTTGTGTATACATATATACACATGTATATGTGTGTGTACATGTGTGCATGTACTTCATAGTGAAAAATCCATTTAGATAATCAAAGGTTGAGTGAATCTGATGTGATTTTCCTCCAAAATTTTATTTGGAATGTGTGCATGCATGTAGTTTCGATTGCTACCAACAGAAGTTTATATTAATTTCACTATATGTAAAGACCTAGTACTTGAATATGCTTTGTTTACTTGTCAGTATTCTATCAGATTCATAGATTTTCTAAAGAGTTGGGGTCTTCAGTGCTTTCAAGTCCTGTTCTACAGTGTCCCCCAACTGTTTCCACCATCTTTCCACCTCCTTACCTTAGTGACTCTTTAAAAAAAATTTTTTTAACGTTTATTTATTTTTGAGACAGAGAGAGACAGAGCATGAACGGGGGAGTGTCACAGAGAGAGGGAGACACAGAATCTGAAACAGGCTCCAGGCTCTGAGCTGTCGGCACAGAGCCCGACACGGGGCTCGAACTCACGGACCGCGAGATCGTGACCTGAGCCTGAAGTTGGACGCTTAACCTACCAAGCCACCCAGGCGCCCCAGTGACTCTTTAGACATCAGCTCCTTTCTTCATTTCAGAGCAGATTATCTTTTATATTTTCCTGTGAGTATACCACACTTTCTTTTTGAATAAAAACTGCTACCACTTGACTTTGTTTTCCTCCATCTGCTTTGAAGTCAGACACTCCAACATGTCTTCCTCTCATGTGGTATGGACAATGGTCTAATGTGTCAATTGCATTAATCTACCTCTCTCAGTGGAAATGCTGGCACCCACTTTATCTCACAAGAGCCAGCTTCACTCCTCAACATAAAGATGAACTGCCTTAAAAATAACCAATTTCGCTGCAAAGTCAAAGTATTTGTCTCAGAATCTAGAAAGCACAGTTCTGTGTCTAATCTGGGTATTCTGTCCTTTGGAAGAGCCAAATTTTTTAGATTCCTCCTTCTGATAAATGAGTTATCCTTTTTTTTTTTTTTTTTTTTTTTTTTTTTTTTGAAAGAGGAGTTTGAAAAGCCTACAAAGAAGTAAAAACATCAATTAGTAAGAAGCCAATGGCTTTTGACCAGGCTCCCCGGCTGCTCTAGTTTAATATCTAGGGATGTTATACGGAAGAAGACACAATATATCCAAATTAATCCACTTTTTGAAAGCCTCTTAGGAACAGATCTGCAAACCACTTTCATCTGAGTTCCTTCCCATGTATTTTAGGGTCTTTTGGACTACACAGGAATGGAAAAAAGTAATCCATGAAAACATAAAGCTAGCTAATAAACCATTCCCCTCATCAATGCCCCAAGTCTATATGGAAACATTCAATAACATTCCACCAGTACAATATATGTATGATAGAAATTAAATTGCAAATTCTAAAAACTTCAGGACAAAATCTCATTTTTGCTTCTCAGATATTTCAGTTTCTGGAGAAAAGTATGAGAACTTACAGCAAACAAACATAACTACCCAGCTGTCCCTGCTTGGTGAAACTTGTGAGTTAAGAAATCCCTTATTAGTGTTCTCTCTAGTCTGTATTTTAACAAAAAGTAAGATTGCCCTTTTTTGAAATGTCATTTGGGGGAATCAGATGATAAATTGACAAGCCCAGCTAGCAGGCATTTTTTTGTGTCCTGGTTTATGTAAATGTGCTTCATAGCATCCATCAACTCTTAGAGATTAGCAAACTGTGCAAATGTTCTCAAACTAATGATTTATTTACCCAGTGTGTCTACTATTTTCATTAGAAATTTTTAGCACATGTACCCACTCCAAAACAAATATCTCTCTACAAGACTTACTTTATTATTCAAGTAATTTTGTTAAAGCTCAAGAGCTTTTACTGAATTAATCTGAATGAAGCACAGGTCATCTGAATTATCATTTACTCCCGCCCCAACTTTGTTTTCTCATTAGACACAGGCAGATACTTATGACAAAAATCAACAGATTTCAGAAATTAAATTGCATTTTCTTTTCAGCATTCTTCCTTCTATTTAATCATTTGAGTGCCTGCCTTCCCCCAAAGATGTTCCACATTAAGCTGCAGACACATGAAATCCTTCAACTTTGGGCAACCTGGTTATTGTTTGGCCATGAAAAAGAAATGATCTCTCTCCCATTAAATGTGATCTGTATTCCATTTTACGTTATACTATTCCCTCAGCTACTGTGTCAAAAATCTTCTCTTTCCATGACTTGTAACCACTAGTTTTTTAACTTTTAATCAAAACAGCAGCATCAACCATTGAAGCACTAAGAAAGATAAAGTAAAAATCAATAATAAGAAAAGTAAAATAAATACCAAGTAAGCTAAATTCCCTTGAAATAACATTTTTATTATGATTTTTTTACTATAACTATACTTAAAAGTCCATAAAACATTTTTCAATCTTGAAAACCTAATCTCCTAAAAATCAAGACCTCCATTTCCCTGTGATTTTTCACATTGGGTTTTAGAAGAATGGATCCTCCAATTAGCAGCCAGGCATTTGACTTCTCAGAAAAACAACCTTTCAACCTTGCAAGCCACCATTGGCTAAGAGAAATTAGATTCCTCTTAAGGTGAGTAGTAAGCAAAAAATAAAAATTTATTCCATTGAAGAAAACTTGTAAAATTAGTACATTTATTTCAAAGAGATTTATTTACCTGAGAATTTTCTATTTTATACTTTCTAATACATGATATTTTCATAGATATCAAAGATTACTCTTACAGAGTCTTACCAATTTCTCTCCTTCCTACTCCCAACAGTACAGAAATAAATTTGCCATATATGTTCTATGTCCTCTAAAATAAGGCCTGTAAATTTGATAATAAAATTCTCATTTTAATAAAGTTTCCTTTAAAAATGTATTTAAAAAACATTTTAATGTTTATTCTTGAGAGAGACAGAGACAGAATGTGAGTGGGTTAGGGGCAGAGAGAGAGGGAGACACAGAATCCAAAGCAGGCTCCAGGCTCCGAGCTGTCAGCACAGAGCCCAACACAGGGCTCGAATCCATGAGCTGTGAGACCATGACCTGAGCCAAAGTCGACGCTCAACCAACTGAGCCACCCAGGTGCCCCTAAAAATGTATTTAATTGTCACGTTTATTCATTGACTCCACATCAACAATCATCTTCAGAGATATAGTCACATGACCTTTATTAATCTTATAGATGCCCAGGAAAAAAATCACAATAAAATGCCTATGGATTACAGCAAATGTTTTTTGTCCCTTGTTGTATCAACTGGAAAACTCCGAGTTGTCTAAATATAAGAGTAATTGATATTTGTGACTCTGAAGCATGCCAGTACCCAAAAGTACATTCTAAATAATTTAAGAAAGGACAACTTACATTCAATAATCACTGATAAAATTAGGATAATAATACATCTCATGGGGCAGTTGAGGAAACTATAAAAGATAGTGTATAGAAGTCACTTTGCACAGTACCTGGTACAAAGACAGGAGGCTTTTTCCTCCATTTAAGTCTGTTGGCTACATTTAGATGGGTGGCTCTTAGATTAATATTTTATCAAAATGTCACATTTCTAGGTCAAGCTAGACAACAAAACATTTCCTTAATTGAATACTAACAACTTCTGTGTTACTTTCCAACTCTGTCAATGTGTTCCATGAGACAGACTGATTGGAGACACCAAGTTGTCCTCTGTTAACCATCCATCCCTTATGCATCAAAGTGCTCCTCTGTTCACCCCAGTGAAGCTGACTTGGAAGCAAAACTGAAAACCCATGGCAGCCCCAAACATTCAAGCTCAAATCCTCCTCAGCGTCTCAGAGAGCAATCTAGTTTGAAATGCAGCTCTGTGTACTTACTTAATTACATGGTTCTAGATGCCAGCAATGCTGCCCAATATGATTCAAAATCAAGCATTGGTTAAGAATTTTGCCCATCAGACATTTTAATTGTTTGGGACAGGGGACTATATGCTTAAAAGTTGTCTTTGTTTGGTTTTAAGCCTTATTCTTAAACTGCTCTAATTCTCTCTCTCTCTCCACCCCCCCCCCCACACACACACACACTACTTTCTTAGCACAGCAGTTATCCTTACCATAGTTGTAATTGTTTCGGAAATAGGTCTTCTGTGTAGCTCTAATAGGCTTACACTTGCAGCGTTCTGAAAAATACAACATTTTAGCTGTCAGCAAAAATTCAACATGAGCTTTCTTTTGTTCATTCACATTTTTGGTAAGGTAGATCCAAATTTGGTGGCGAGGAGGCTCTTAGTAATTCTATGTGTTTGATCTCTTTCTCCTGGAACTACATTCATGTTTATTCTGTTTACCTAGCCTCTTATTTAATGTGAGTATGCTCATAAGCTCCTACTCTTCAACAAACCACCCGAATCCTAAGGAAACCCTGTTCACTACCATGCAAGAAGAGATCATGACCCCTGAATCCCCCAAAAAAGGCATTTAGTGCCTATGGAAGCAGAACCAATGCCTACTGAAAGGCAATTTCTTGCTTATGCTCAGGCAACTGGTTTACCCCTGTGGGGTACCACCTGCATTCATATATGCTTTACACATTACATAGCACTTTTCCAAATACTATTTCCTGCATCTAAAAGCAACTCAATGAGATAAGCATGTATTATTACAACCCAGTGAACTTAGTGAAGTTCTTAAGAGAGGCCATGAGCCCCATCTATAGGCAGAATAACTGGTATTTAACTCAATGATATTTTTATACTCACTGGAAGAAATTTACTAAGTACATAATTTGAAATGAGAAGTTCCATACTTTTCAAATCTGCAACAAACAAAGGGGTGTATATATCTATAAAAATTAGTGTATTTGTTTTCTTTGGGTAAATACCCAGTAATGGAAATGTTGGGTCATCTGGTGTTTCTATTTTTAACTTTTTTCAAGTAAGTGCTACATCCAATGTGAGGCTTGAACTCACATTGAGATCTCACTCCTGAGATCAGGAGTTGCATGCTATCCTGACTGAGCCAGACAGGCACCCTTTTATTTTTAATTTTTTGAGAAGCCCCCATACTATTTTTCACAGTGGCTGTACCAATTTACATTCCTATGAAGAGTTCATGAGGGAGAGATTCTTAAGATGAGACTATTTCTGAAGAAGTAACTGATATAGTCTTTGATTTACAAACTATCCTCACCCATATACAGAAAGGGATTTGTACTTTTTCTATCATTTAAAAATAGGTATTTTTCAAACGTAATGCATGTAGATAAATTATCTACATATTTGGAATTCTTTAGAAATATGCTCATACTCTAATAAAAATTCTAGGCAAAACTATACCAAATATCACTGCATTGAATCTAATATGATTCAATGATGTTGTTACCATATAATTTTGCTTGAAGCATAGACAAATGGATTCCATAACATTCCCAGAGATTTTTTTAAAAATTTTATTATAAAGTGATTTAGGAAGATTTCAAGTAGGTATTTACATAAGTATATATACACAACTACATGCACATAGGTAGACCATTTCCTAATAGCTAATAGCGAAGCAGTTACATTCTTGGTGGGACTATATTTGATTCACCTACAGTGCACTTATATCTGCTGGCCTCAGAGGTGGCAATACCATACCATATATGTGACCCTTGCCATGCTTCCAATCCCTTTCACTATAAACAATTATCTGCCTAGTTGAAGTAACTAGTAGCTCAATAAAATAATAAAGAGACATGGAAATTTATATCTACAAGGCTCAAATATGGAAGAACTTCCTTTCACCTATTTATGCTAGCTCAAACCAAACATATTCACACCTAAGTGTATTCATGAAAAATATATCTTAGATCAAAAAATTTGGAGAATTATTCTTCTTCTCAAGTTCAGTTACTCACATCTACATATATATCCCCCAAAGCCCCAAGAACTGGGAAATTACAAAGAAACCATAGAGGGATATACTGCTTGCATTATTATGTTTTTTGCACCTGCCACCCGAAGTAAGGTAGCAACAGCTTTTTTTTTTTTTTAAACTATCAACAGTTGATTTCTCAGACTTTTACAGAAGCAGTAATACCATTATCATTTCTTTACTTTAATTTGCTAATAATTTTGCTAGGAGTCTTCCTCTCTCAGCTTCCAACTGCATAAGGTTTTTAAATTTTGGTTTCTACGGTGGTAAAATAAAATCTATTATTTACTGAGCTTTGCACAAAAACCGTTAGATATTGATTAGCTTACATTCCACCACTGAGAAGAAAAGGTTGTAAAGGAACTGCCTTGGTGTTTTTATCTGGGGGGGAAAAATATATGAAAAAGTTAAAGGAGCTGGCTGCAACAAAGTAAGTGACAAAGAATTCTTCAAATGTGGGTAAGTTTTTATATTAACAATTCACTTTCCTCAATGTCTAGAACTGAATGTAACATCATGAATTGCAGAACAGCACATCATCCTACATCTCACAAGCATCTACAGGCCTCCATCAGGAAACTATCTTTGGCAGCTCTCCCTCAAGTTCTTGCTTGGTTCTCTCAGGCACTCTCTCCTAGCATCAACGATTTCCTACTTCTCTGCTAATGAAACTGACGACTGTTTATTATACTAGTACAAACATGAGTTTATCACTCTCATACAAATATTAGTTTGCAAAATTAACATCCCTAAGCTCCACAGAATCTGGTTTGCAATTCAGAGATGTCTCCCAGGGCACTGCAGTGCCCGAGCCACAAACAGCCTCGTGGTCTCAACAAGAAGGCATCTTATTAACATAGTTCAGGGAGGAAAGTAATCACATCCTTCTTTATTCCAATTTTTATTCATAAAAATAGGCTCACTGAAAACACATAATTATGATAGTATTTTTAAAGAGTCAAATGGTTTTATAAAGTCTAAGGAATTCCAAGTACCTGATACAATTGTGAAATGTGATTCTCAGTGGACCTTCCCTAGTTAATGCAATCTGTTCAAGTTAATGCTTAAGTGTTATACAACTCTCTAACCGTGACCTTTATTTGAAATTGACTACCGTTGGGTCTCATCCAGAGCCATAAGACTGTAACTAACTTCTCTTGCCAGATTCCAAAACCACTATAACCTTTCATGTCCAATGACTTTGGAATACCACTATCTAGGAATTAGTATCTTTCTGCTTTTTCTAGGAAAAGACGTCTTAGGTCTGTGTGCAGGATTTATTGTCAAAAAGTACATGGGGATGAAAGAAAATATAATTCTATTTGCATTGCATTTTCCATTGTAATTCTTTCAAGATTGGCTCATTCTAATCAGTTTAGAATTTAAATGATTTTAATTTGTACCAAATGTATTATATGTTTTAGATCTTGGCATCTGACCCTTGAAGCCCACTTGTCCCCTTCTCTCCATTTTAAGAAACATAGGAGCAAACCACAAATTTTAAAACAAGCATAAAAAATAAATTTTTACTATTTCAAAATCTATATTCTTAACTATAACTTCTTTACAGAGATCCAGATCTATATTTTTAAGATGTGTCCATAAGTATGCCCTAAGGTGATTTTTAAACATATCTTTTAGAGTTACCAGGAGAATTAAATGAGATAATACACATCAAATACACATTTGACACATCAAATGGTCACATATGTGACCATTCTAATAAGTATTAGAATGCAAGAGAATATGACAACACGATTAAGGGCATATGGATTTGAATCCCAGCTCCATTTCTTCCTAGTGGTATGACCTTGAGAAAGTTACCTCGGGCAAAACCTATTTCTAAATTAATACTGCCTACCTCACAGGGTTATTGTTAAGAATTTAAAGAATAATTCACTTAAGGAATTTGACACAGAGACTATTACTTAGTAATCATTCACCTACTGTTAGCTCTTAGCAATAGTAATATATAAACACACCAAAAAGATCTTAAGATATTTTATGCAAATTCAAGAGCAGCTGATAAAATAAGAGACAATTTTCTAACAAAAAATCATCTGCAAGTTGATTTAAAGATAAAGTTTAAAGTTTATACTTAAAAGTTTAAGCTTAAAGATGAAAATGTGCTAAATTTTTCCCTAAGGATAGAAACTTTTATATCTATTACATTTGGTTGGGCGGGTTTAAAAAAAATAGAATTTAGAAATCACATTGGTATTATGCTCACACAAGGATACACTATTCCACAAAAAAAAGAATGAAATGATGCACAGAAATGGATAAATATCAAAAACATTATGCAAAAACAAAAGTAGCCAGTCACAAAAGAGTAGGTACTATATGATTCCATTTACATGGATGTGAAGAACAGACACTCATCTATGGTAATAAAAATAACACCTGTGCTTGCCTCACAGTGAGGTGGGTGACTGGGCACAAGGGAATTCTTAGAGATGATGGAAATATTCTTTATTTTGAGCTGGGGGATAGCTACATAGGTATATACATTTGTCAAAATTCAGTGTGGCATACACTTAATTATGCATTTTACCGTAAGTAAATTATACATCAATGAAGTACCATTAACATAAAAATTCATGAGACCTTCCTTTCATATTTCCATAAACTGAAGTGTGCCATGACTTAGCAGCTGTTCATTACATGTTTAAAATAATATTTATTTCCCAATCATATGCATAAGGCAAAGAATATATTAGATTTTATTTTGGATAAGAGCAGTATGTGGAAAATGCAATGCAGTTGATTGGTGAACCTAGGTAATATAATAAGGCTTTAAAAAGCAAAAATAACATTTGCTCGGTTTAGCTTAAAAAAACAAACCTCAAAGTTGTAATAAAGGTCCCTATTCATAGTAATTTGTGCTTTATAAAAGGGAACTGTTTAAGATTGAGAGGGCTAACACTGTATTAATAAGAAAAGGAAATTTAGTTTATTCCTTTAGGATTTATGTCTTTGGAAATTTTTAAATAAACTTTCCTTCACAACATTTATGGATCCAAGAGTCATTCAGGATATACAAAATACAGTCCATGCGATTTGCCCATTTTCTCCCATGAGATCTGAAGTGTTATGTTCAGTGAAGTACTATAAAGAGGTCAATTAACAAAAACATAAAGTGGGCTCCATAGTCTTTTAGAACATCATTTACCCCTCCCAAGCACATAGAAAAGAGGTGACAGAAAAGGGAGGTGCAGTCCCTGCTCACTCCCCTCACCCCATGTCCTGGGCAAGCAGTATGCCTGGTACAAGGAGGTGGCCATTACATTTCTTTTTTTTTTTTTTTAACTGTATTTGTTTATTTTGAAAGAGTGGGGAGGGGCAGAGAGAGAGAGCACAGAGCCCGACGTGGAGCTCAGTCTCACAAACCAAGAGATCATGACCTGAGCCAAAATCAAGAGTCAGACTCTTAACCGACTGAGCCACCCAGGCGCCCCTAGCCATTACATTTCTAATGAACGGTGGGGTGGATGAACCAATAAACTGACTATGAAGTTTCAATGCTGGGGACCTGGGAAAACAATGGTGCCACATACTAAAAAACTTACAAGAAGGAAATCTGTAATAAAAAGATAGCTTTAATTATTAACTAGGTTGTACTTGAAGTACAAACAGGCGACCTAGGTAGAAGTGTTTATTGAAGGAGAAATATGGTGCTGTACCTGTGACAGGGATGAGAACTGGAGTCACAAGAGTGATAATTAAGCCTAGTTGCTGGATATACTCCAAAGGGAAGAAACCGTTATAAGGAGAGAGCAGTAGAGGCCAAGCACAAAGTCTCAGGGAATGCCCATGGCTAGGGGACAGGGGAAGAACTAGCATGACTTGGGTAACAGTTCAAGGAGGAAAATGCTTAGGAATAAAAATGGGTAAAAGTGTCAAATACCACGAAGTAACAACAAAAAAAAGGCATATACTTGTAAGGAACTATAGAATTGCAAATATTCTTTTTATCTATCCTAATTTTTTTTTTTCAATAAATGGCAGAAGTTGCCCCAAGTTAATTCAGCTGCTATAGTCAGCAAACATTTGCACCAAAGCAAAAAACTAAATTCCCCAAATTAGGAGGAAGTCAAGGGGAGGAAAGAAGTTTGGAGAAAGAGAGAGAATGAATCTCTACCACCCCAGTCAGGCACAGGCCATCCCACAAAGAGGGCGCCCCCTCTGGGGCAGGCCTGGCAGGTGCAGGCAATCAGAAATCTCTAGTTACTCAGCAGCAGCCACTCAAACTTAAGAGTTTCTCTGAAGCACCTCAGAAATAGGGGCAGAGAGACATTAGTCAACCTGTGTAGGGTACCCAGCTTACAATAGGGGATACCGCTAATGTTTCCCTAATTCAAAAATATGTCACACGGGAACTCCAAGGTCAATACAGTCTGACTTTATAATCAGAAACAAACCAGAGAAGTAACTGGGTTATGCTCATGTAATTCATTAGTGTCAGAATTTACCAAATATATCTGCTCTCTGGAAAAATTTTTGTTTTTCAAAAATAAAAACTCATAAGGTGCGCCTGGGTGGCTCAGTCGGTTAAGCATCTGACTCTTGATTTCGGCTCAGGTCATGATCTCACAGTCATGACAGCCAGCCCAGCTTCGGGCTCCACACAGAGCATGAAGCCTCCTTGGGATTCTCTCCCTCCCTCTTCCTCTGCCCCTCCCCTGCTCACATGCGAGCTCACTCTCTCTTAAAAAAAGAAAAAAAAAAAAAAACACTTCAAAAAAAAAACTCACAAATTGGTCACCACCACAAAGTAGAAAACTGGGAGAATTCTTTTTCAGAATCATTTTAATAATAAAAAAAAGATCTTTTCATTGTATCATTTGAATACCTGACTCAATTTTCTGGTTGATTTGACAGACCAAATGACTCGGTGGAATAAAACTAAAATTGTTTTTCCCCATATGCCATGTTATGGGAAATAGACATGATGTTCTCCTTATTAGGACAGTGGGTTTACAATAGTAGAGCACACTCACACACTGGAAGCGGTTCAGACAAAGTCATTATCTCAACTAAAAAAAAAAAAAAAATTGTTAAGCTTCCAGGCAAAGGATAAATTAACTAGAGTGAAAGAATTTCTTTTCTAAATTCCAGGCAGAAACAGCTTGACACTTTTGAAAGCTGGGTTATGTGGGTTACAATGTTTTTGTATCTTCTCTATATTCTCCTTTACCAACCTCAGCAGCTACATTTTTCCAAAGCATAAAATTTTGACCATGAATAATTTGTATTTTCCTTATAGAACATGTGAATAGGTCAGTGCATCTTTCCACAAGCAGAATAAGCTTGGTTTTGCTTGTTTGTTTTCATCATTCCCATTATACCAGGAAACAGGAAAACATTTATAAAAGAGGAACAGTACACACGAAGCCCAGGAATACTACATTCATTCTAGGTCATTTTTTTTTTTTTTTACACATTGACCTATTTTTGTATATTATTTATAGTGTTGTTGATGTCATATCTTTCATTTACACACTAAGTGCTATATTATTATAACCATAACTTCTGCACAGACTGATAGCACATGTATGCACTCGACTAAAACTTTTGACTTACCTGTTGTACTATACAAATGAGCTTTGTGGTTTGTTTTGATCAAATTCAACAGTAGACGTGATCATTAAAACAGAAACATTGCTGGACATCAATAATTTCCAGCTGATTTTATGACACTGCAAAACATTCTCAATTGTATCAAGAAGGTAATGAAATAATTCTAAATAAATCATTTTCATTCACTTACGTTTTTTAAAAGTTGTTTGTTGGGCACATTTGGCAGACATTGCCTCTGGTCAGACACTTGTCACTTTGACAAGATTCAATGGAAATCAACAGTGAAAACTATCGCAATCTAATGAAAACTGATGTTTCAAAGTTATTTACGACTCAGTAAAATAAATGCTCCACTTCCACATATAAGACACCTTACAAAGCAGGACACACAGACCCAAATCAGTGCAAACTACTAGAGGAAAGTGAAATCGAAAAGGTATTTATAACTAATTGCAGTTAAAATGTTCTTGTAAGAGCAAATGTAGCATTAGTCACAGAAACAAAAACTAGAAACAACCCAAATCTCCAGGAACATTAGGATAAAGTGTGGTATATTCATATGATAGAATTCTACACAGCAACGAAAATTCAGAAGTACTGGTATGCACAGCATAATAAGTAGCAAAGAAAGCCATACACTATACACACACACACACACACACACATATATGTATATATATATGTGTGTGTATATAAGATCAAAATTAGACAAAATTAATGTATGGTATTGGAATTTCTGCTAGCAGTTACCTTGGGAAAGAAAGGTGGAAGTAATAATTTGGAAGAGGCACAAGGAGACTTCTGGAATGCTGCTAATAGTATAAATCTTGATCTGTGTGATGGTTTCACAACAGTGTTTACTTTGTTACAAGTCACTGAGCTGCATGCTTATGATTTGTGTTTTTGAACATATAGCATACTTCATTTGAAAGCTTATTTTATGATGAGATGAAGTAACTAGATTCTATCATGTCTTTCCCACTGAACACAGCTACAGAATGCATGAAGCAACTACTTAAGGATTCTGAAAAGTAAATAATAGAAAGATTGGGGAAGAAGACTGATATTCTCAAACTGTTCATCAACTTCCCCCGCTCTAGTATCCTCCAGCCTAGTTGCAACACAGCCCATAGCCTATAAGTGGGCATGATACAGATGGAGTTCTTTAGGAGAATCCCTCTACTTCTGACTCAAGAAGGGAGAAAAGGGTCTTCTACTACTCCATTCTCTGGTATCCCATCATTCAAGCAATCCTGGGGCAGTGCTGACACAGCTGCACCAAGGGAGGCCCTCAGGAGAACCTTCCTTTCTCATTGGACGTGTAATGTCAAGAGATTGGGGCAAAGCCCCATCGCTTTGTCCTCCACCATCTGGCCTCAGGTGTGGAGTCAGTCACAGGAAGTACATCACAGAGTGGGATAAATAAAACTCCAGATTTCTGGCCAAAGGACCAAAGAGGAGCCCCAAAGGAACTAAAAAGTGCTGAGAAGACCACAGACAGAAAGGAACTTAGAAAAAATTCCATGAAATTGTTTATGAGCTGGTAGATTCACCTCTGGGTATGTATGAATCTGACACTGACCAGTATACTGTAGACTTTGAAAACTAAACTGTGGGATAGATCATTGCCCTGATCTCACACTGGCCCCTGGGTAGGATGCACATGGGATAGATCTGAAAGGCACTTCAAAGACTGACAGTGGAACAGATACTGAAATCACAACCTACAGAAGACAAGTCAGAATTTGCTGCTTAAACCCAGTGTGCTAAAATAAAAACATCAACTTTCTCGGGGCACCTGGGTGGCTCAGTCGGCTGTGTCCAATCCTCATTTCAACTCAGGTCATGATCTCACAGTTTGTGGGATCAGGCCCACTTTGGGCTCTGCGCTGACAGTGTAGAGCCTAAGATTCTCCCTGCCCCTCCGCTGACTGTTCTCTCAAAAAATAAACAAACATTAAAAAAATATATATCAACATTCTCTATAGAACTTTAAATGAGAACCAAAGTCTTAGAACAGAAATAATCAAAATGACCAGGATGCAATTAAAAAATTACTCTGCATATGAAGAACCAGAAAAATCTCAATTTGTATGGAAAAACAATCAGGTGACACAAATGTTAAAATTATCCAACAATAATCTCAAGGCAGTTCTTACAAAAATTCTCCAAAAAGTAATAGTGAACACCCTTGAAATGAATGGAAGGATAGAAAGTCTCAACAAAGAAATACAAGATATAATGAAGAACCAAGTGGAAATTTTGAACTTTGAAAATTGCAGGAACTGGAATAAAAAATTCACTAGATGGGCTCAGTAGAAGAATAGTGATGATCAAGTCACCGAACTTGAAGACAGACCAGGAGAAATTATAAAGATTGAGAGGGAAATGAGCAGATCTTTGGGGACCTGTGGGACAATAACAAATGCTCTAAGATTCACATCATCATAGATTTGGAAATAGAAGAGAATGTGCTGTAAAAATAAATCTTGGAAGAAACAGTTGCTGAAACCTTCCCAAATTTGACACAAGGCAAAAATTTATAGACTCAAGAAACTCCATTAACCCTAAACAGGTTAAAACCAAAGAAATCAATGTCCAGGCATAGCACAATCCAACTGCTAAAAACTAAACACCAAGAAAAAAGCCTTGAAAGCAACCAGAGAAAACTGACACATTATATACAGGGTAACAATGATTTGAATGACTACCAATTTCCCTTGAGAAACACAGAAGTAAGTGGAATAACTTTTTTAAACACTGAATGAACTGCCAACCCGGAATTCTATATCCAATGAAAATACCCTTCAGGAATGAAGGTGAAATCTAGACATTTTCAGATAAAGCAAAACTGAGAGAATTTATTGCCACCAGAACTGCTTTAAAAGAAATGTTGAAGGAAGTTCTTCAGGTAGAAGGAATACTGGAAATCAGGAAAAAACAATAGAAATAGAAACATCTATGTAAACACAGTAGACTATTCTCTCTTTTTTTTTTTTATTTTGAGAGAGAGAGAGAACAAGGACATGAGTGGGGGGCAGAGGGGGAGGGAGGGAGGGAGGGAGGGAGGGAGGGAGGGAGAGAGAGAGAGAGAGAGAGAGAGAGAGAGAGAGAGAGAATCTTAAGCAGGCTCCACACCCAGTGTGGAGCTCAACACAGGGCTTGATCCCATGACACTGGGATCAATCATGACCTGAGCCGAAATCCAGAGCTGGACGCTCAACCAACTGAGCCACCTAGGCACCCCTATTCTCCCCCTGAGTTGTTTAAAATATTTTTAATGGCTTAAAGAAAAAATACAACTACATATACTGTCATTATATATATATATTCACAAGATAAACGTATAACACAGAGAGATACATACACATGTGTGCATGAGGAAGAGAGATTCAAATAATCCAACATGAATCAGGATATAGAACACAGGAATGAAAAAGAGCGGGAACAAACAGAAACAAATAATAAAATGGTAGATCTAAATAAAAACATAACAATAACCACATTAGATGTAAATATCTCAATGCACCAATCAAAAGACAAAGATTGGTTAAAAGAACAAAAAAACCAATTCCAACAAAAAAATGACCCAATTATACTAGGTCTACAAGAAATTTGTTTAGAACATAATAATGTAGGTATGTTAAAAGTAAAAGGGTAAAGATACACCTTGTAAATACTGATAAAAAGAAAAATTGAAGTAGCTATATTAATGTCAAAGAAAATAGATTTTAAAGCAGAGAAAACTACCAGAGATAAAGAGCGACATTACATTATGAAGGGTCAATTCTCCAATAAGACATAAAAACACTAATTGTGGGGGCGGTTGGGTGGCTAAGTCAATTGAGTGTCCAACTCTTTTAAAAAAATTTTTTTTAACGTTTATTCATTTTTGAGACAGAGAGAGACAGAGCATGAATGGGGGAAGGTCAGAGAGAGAGGGAGACACAAAATATGAAACAGGCTCCAGGCTCTGAGCTCTCAGCACAGAGCCTGATGTGGGGCTCGAACTCACGGACCGCGAGATCATGACCTGAGCCAAAGTCAGAAGCCCAACCAACTGAGCCACCCAGGAGCCCCAAGTGTCCAACTCTTGATTTCAGCACAAGTCATGACCTCCTGGTTCATGAGTTCGAGCTCCATGTCTGCATTGTCAGTGCAGAGCCTGCTTGGGAATATCTCTCTCCCTTTCTCTCTGTCCTTCGCCTGCTCTCTCTCTCTTGTTCTCTCTCAAAGTAAACAAAAATTACAAAAATACTGTGAATGCACCAAATAACAGTTTCAGAATACCTGTACATGAAAAAAACAGAACTGAAAGAGAAATAGAAACATCTACGATATTTGGAGATTTATTCATCTCACAATGATCAATAGATCTAGTAGACAGAAAACAGGCAAGACTATAAAAGTACTAAACAACAGTATTAACTAATCTAATTGACATTTAAAGAACATTCCTCCCAACAATTGCAGAATATATATATATACTTTTTCCCCCAAGTGTAAACAAAGCATTCACCAAATCATATCCTGGGTCATAGAATAAACCCTAACAAATTTAAAAGAATCAAAATTATACAAAGTGTATTCTCTATAGTAGAATTAGAATAACATAAAGCAAAGAGAAAAATCTCCAAACAGCAGCAAATTTAACAGCACAATCCTAAATAATTCATAAGTCAAATATGTAGTCTCAAGGGAAATTATAAACTATTTTAAAGTAAAGAATATTAAAATAAAACCTATCAAACTTTGTGAGATGCAAATAAAGCCATTCTTAGCATCAAATTACTATACTAGACAAGAATAAAGGTCTCAACTCATAACCTAAGCTTCTACCTTACGGGAAAAACAGACAGCAAAGTAAATCTTAAGCAAAGGAAGGAAATACTGAGGAGCAGAAATCAATAAAGTTGCAAATAAATAGAGAAAAATCAATGAAACCAAAAGATGGTTCTTTATATTCAGAATATATCACTTCTGTAATAGGTATGTGCTATCACTACACACCTATTAAAACGGCTAAGATTTAAAAAAATAAAAAACTGAAAAAACCACATCCCAGAGAGGATGCACAGCAAGGGGAACACTTACACACCACTAGTGCAAAATCGAACAGCCATTTTTGGAAACAGTTCGGCAGCTTTTTTTTACAAAGTTAAACATACCCTTACTATCTAACCCCAGTAAGTTTATTCCCAGATATTTACCCTAGAGAAATGAAAACTTATGTTTATACAAAAACTTATACACAAATGTTTATAGTAGATCTACCCATGACTTACAAAAGCTTGAAACAGCTCAATTATCCTTCAAGGCACGAATGGATAAACAAATGGTAATAGACTCAAGTAATAAAATATTTGGGAATTAAAATGAATCAACGATTGCTACATGCAGTAACAACTTGGATGAATCTCAAAGGCATTATAAGTGAAATAAGCCAATCTCAAAAGGTTACATACTCTACCATTCCATTTATACGATCATCTCAAAACTACAAAGCTATAGTGGAGAATAGATCAGTGATCACCAGTGGTTAAGGGTGGGAGAAGCTTGTAATTAGAAAGAGATAGTATGAGGAAGTTTCTTTTGAGGTGATACAACTGTCCTGTGTCTCGACTGTGGTAGTGTTTACACAAGTCTATATATGCATTAAAATTCATAGAACTCATAAAATCCACACAATTTTTAGTGGCCAAAAGGTCAATTTTATTATATGTTCATTTTTAAAATAAAATATAAATAATTAAGTTTACTTTTTAAATGTTTTATTTTTATTTATTTATTTTTGAAAGAGAGAGAGTGAGAGCACTCATGGGCAAGTGGGGAGGAGCAGAGAGAGGAAGGGAGAAAATTCCAAGTAGGCTCCACGCTGTAAGTGCAGAGCCCAATGTGGGGCTCAATCTCACAAACTGTGAGCTGAAATCAAGAGCTGGATAGACGTTTAACCAACTGAGCCAACCAGGTCCCCACATTTACTGTTAAAACTTAGGGTACAGGGTGGTGCCTGGGTGGCTCAGTCGGTTAAGTGTCCAACTTCAGCTGAGGTCACGATCTCACAATTCATGAGTTCAAGCCCCACATCGGGCTCTCTGCTGTCAGCACAGAGCCCGCTTCAGATCTTCTATCCCCCTCTCTCCCTCTCTCTCTTTCCCTCCCCCACTCTTTTCCTCCCTCTCAAAAATAATAAATATTAAAAACAAAAACATAGTGTACTGATGTCCCCAGATAAGACTTGAGTATCTAGGTTACAAAGACTAATTTGACTACAAATGAAAACTAGGAAGGTAGTGATGTACTCACCACTGGCTCCTCTACAGTTTCCATTACTAGAATCCATAGGAAAATCTGAAAGTGATAAAATAAAGGATCATAATTTATTCATTATTATTTTGAGAATTCCCATATAAAAACCTAATTCAGTCATCAATTTAATTAAACCTAATTCAGTCATGTCTCAAGGAAGTGGATTCTTATTAGTGCCATGAGCTTGGCACGCTATTACTTATAGGTCAAATAAGGACAAGATCTATTTTGTGTGACTGAAAGGGGATATGCTCTTTTGAGTTCTCCTCAATTGTGCATAAACTTTCAGGATTTGGTAAGTTTTTGAGTCTCACGCAATTTCTGACACCATGAAGTCCATGCACATATTAGGCATTCACCCAACACTTGGGTCTTGATGACTAAAAGAAGCCAACACATCTCTTCAATAAATAGATGTATCACACATTACTAGCGTATATTTAAATTCTTGGTGCCTGAAGAAAACATTCAGAAAACATTCTCATGCCCTTTGTTACCTGTAAACAGTTGTTCAGCAGAAAGAAAGCATACCATGCAGGGACCAGTGCAATTAACAGATGTGGTAATAATTGGAAATTGTCAAGGACTCTTTTCATGATCCCATAATCCAAGAAAATGGTAACGATGAATGATAAATAGTAATTATATAAAGTTCTTCAGTGTTCTGGTTAGGAAAGCAGCCTCTAGGGGAGCCTGGGTGGCTCAGTCAGTTAAGGTCTGACTCTTGATTTAGGCTCAGGTCATGATCTCAGTTTGTGAGTCTGAGCCCTGTGTCAGGCTTTGCACTGACAGTGCAGAGCCTGCTTGGGATTCTCTCTCTGTCTCTCTCTGTCCCTCCCAACCCACCTCTCAAAAATAAATAAATATTTTTAAAAAAGGAAAAAGAATAAAAAAGCTGCCTCTAGTGAATAAGAGTGCCTCAGCAAAACACCCTGTGAGACTTGCTGAACTTAGCTATCCATTCTTATTGCTACTTCAACTCAGTACTTTTATATAAGTTTTAGATTTGTATTAATACGTTATGTTAAATAACTTATTGAAGTTTGTTCTGTTTATCCTAACAGAAAATAACATTCTTCTTCTGTCCTTTTTCTTCATAGGATATATCATGAATAAATTTTAAAAGGAGTGGTTAATACCATGTTAGGACAATAGTACTCAAAATTACTATTAATCAATTACATTCTCAGGCTTAGTAATCATCATCTGGTATTTAAAAAGCTCTGTACAAGGAAAGACAGTAACCATCAAATAGGCAGGCAACAAATACTTGATTCTAAAACATTAGGTTTGACTTAGTCATATACTATTAATTTAATGACTTTTATTCTATGCAAAGACTTTATTCATGATAAATGTATCCAAGTATTAAAGTAACATGCCAATCAATGGTTTTATTTCTGAATAATTCCAATAATAATACATATATGACCTATACCAAAATGATCTTTTTGTAAATGAAGAAATTATATTAAACCACATGTAAAATAATTGTTTAGTGTCGAAATGTTGAAATAAAAATGAAAAAAAATCTCTTGGAAAAAAAACAACCCTTTGATATAGTTGAATCTAGGAAAGTGGTTTTACTACTCTCATTCTTACAGAAAAATGTTTCTTCATTTTTAAAAGTGCTTAGAAGTCAATTGGTAGAATTATAAGAGAAAAAAGTTATCTGGTCATAAATAATCCAAAAAAAAAATGTTTTCATAAAGTTAAACTTAGGAATTCCAACAGTATCATCCTAAGTTAAAATAGCAGGCATTATTAGGTTGTATGCCCCAAGAATTTCTAGTAGGGGTCATAGAAGTTTCCAGAAGAAGAGTCCTAAAGGAGCTGGGGAGGGTTGGGTGGGGGGTGCGTTCCACATAGAAAATCACATGTGTAAGAAATATGGAAAGAAATTGCAGTACTCACCAAGGGACCTGCAAGTCTTCCAGTGTGGCTAAAATAGAGAAAGTTGTGAGCAGAGAGAAATGAAGCTAGAGAGGTAGGAAGGGATGAAGTCACAAAGGCTAGAGACAGACACCAAAGGATTTTAAGCAACAGATTGACATTTCAGAAAGATCACCCTGTTGGAATATGGAGGGACAATACCGGAAATAAGCAAGCCGATTATTACCCCATGGCCATAATCCATGTGACACATGTGGAGACCCAAACTTAGAGAGCAGCATCAGAGAAGGAGGGAAGGAAACTGGATTCAGAGTAGATCCATAACACTTAATACCCATTAAATGTGTGTGTGGGGGGGGGGGTGGCGGGGGGCGGTAAAGAATAGGGTAGAATCAAGGATGACTCCCAGGCCTGGAGCATGGGTATGCTGGTGCCTCGTAACCATATAAAAAAATACTCAAAAAGAATAGGCAAATGAGGAGAAGGAAGGAGGAGTTCACTTTGTGGCATGATGAGATTGAAGGGCTCGGGATTAGATGTGAGAATCTGGAATGTACTCTTATCTCAAAAGTGTAGTGAAGTAGTTATCTCTTATCTTTTGGAATCCCTGTCCAGAGCTGTCTTTTATTCTCTTAAGCTATATATAAGTGAGCTTTCGAAATACAATGGACAAAACTTGATCCATTAACTGCAATCTGACAGTCAAAAGACACAGATTCTCTCAAAAGTTATGAATCACCTCTTTCTTCTTAAGACAGCAAGTGTATTGGAGAATGATTTCTGGTTTGAATCTTCTCTCTCTTAATAGCTTTATGACCTTGCACAAGTCACTTATATGCCTCAGCTTCCTTTTCTTCAAAATGGGAATAATAGTACCCACCAGGTAGTTATTACAGTAAATTGAAATGCATAACACACTTAAAACAGCAGATGAAACATGCTAGTGTTATTAGTTCTTATTCTGGTTGCTAACAATCCATGAGAGGACATATCCTTTCCTCGATCACATTGTTATTAAACACTTACATTGTGCTTTGCCATTCATCGATCACTTCACATGAATAGTTCTCTTATTCTTCTCTATTCACAATGTCAATCTTGAATGACTTGCTCAAGGTCTAACATTAATGGCAAAGGTGGAATACCAACTAAGGGTCTAGAGCTCTAAAACTGTGCAGTTGCAGAAATATAACCAATTCTTAATTATTCAAAACTGTATGTCTCTTCTTTCTATACACCTAGCAGAGAGAGAAAGGCCAAATAGAACTTAAGTCAGTTTTGCTATTTATAGCAACAACTGTTTGGAAGTCTGGTAGGAATGAAATTTTAAAAAATGAATCATTAAGATTTGGGGGCTACATAAGATTTTATTACCACAAATAATTAGGTCAGCTGTGATGAAATACCGTAACTCTCTGAGATAGTCTCTTCCCTACCCCACCCAGAATGCCTTTCAGTATTTTATGTAATGAAGCATCTTTAGGGGTGCCTGGGTGGCTCAGGCGGTTAAGCGTCTGAATCTTGGTTTCATCTCAGGTCACAATCTCACAGTTCGTGAGTTCAAGCCCCATGTCAGGCTCGCAGCTGGCAGCATGGAGCCTGCCTGGGACTCTTTCTCTCTTTCTCTCTCTCTGCCCCTTCCCTGCTCATGCTCTCTCTAAATAAAAAAATTTTTAAAAATCTTTAAAACTGTGTTCTCTCCAGTCTTAATCTAAAATTTCCATTTCTTCTTTCCATTCCATTTTCCTCCTATCACACTAAATAATTTTTCCTTCTCGGTATTTGGCCCCTCAAATATTTGTAGAGCAGGGCTGAAGAAAAGGCTGCCTGTTTCTCAGAGAGCAGAGATATGACTAAACAGCAGTACATGCATGTGAAAGCTGGCATGGTCCAGGCAGCAAGAGAGGGCCTGGCGAAATGTGTTGAGCCAGAACTGAGGTGACGAGCTAACACTACCGCAGAAACCAGCAATGACTGAGGATTGATTATAAAACCCTTGGCATGGTGAACCATGGGTACTGAATAAATAGCTGGGAAATATCATACATAAGTTTTCTTAAATTCTTGATCTCTACACATCCAAGATCAACTATTTATAATTAACAGACATCCATCAGACTCATTCTCTCTTCCTGTTGCTCCCAAAGGGATTTGTTCTTGATCCCGAGGTCCAGGTTAATTTGTGTAAAATGAAATATTAAGCTTGTGTGTTCAGAAGTAAGATCTGCTTGTCCAGGTGGGTCCCCGTATGGAGCTTGTTTTCCAGAGCTGAAGTGATCTAGGCTGTATCTGCATTGACCAGCCTACCGTTTCAAAAAAGAAAACATCATTTTGATACCACAATGATACCCATGGCGAAAAAGCAATAGCAGCAGCACCAATCTGTTAGGGACGATGTCCCAGGTACCATGATCTTTAACTTCATCTTCACCATGCCTGTGGGATGTAGGCAGTGCTGTTGCCATGATACAGACCAGAAAACTTTAAACCAGAGAGGTTATATAATTTCCCTGCAATAACACTTGATAGGAAGCAGAGTCCAGATTCAACACCTGGCCTGCTGGGCTCCTACCCACACTCTTTACTCGCCATACAATACTGAAGACAGGACTAGAGGTCTTAACTGGCAGAAATGAATCCTCCGATAAAGCAGTTGTGCATGAAGCCACAACTCCATAGTAAATATACAATGTGGAAAAAGAATACATTTAATGTGAATTTGTTGGTAAGGGTCAGGATAGGATCTTTTTTTTTTTTTTTTTTTAACATATGCTGGCCCCTAGTATTTCGAAAGCAAAAAGTAGTTTGAAGCACTGCCCCATTTCAACACGTAAATGGGCCTAAACTTGCTTGTGGAATCCTACTGTGCCAGGAGGGAAGAGACCCATGTGAAAATGGTAGGACTTGCAAATCCTCTTGGCATTGAAGGAATGTGAAGGGTGGCCTCTTTTATTCAGGGAGACCTCATTTTTGTATTCGGCTGGATTCTAGTCATAAAACATAAGTGATTCTGTTTATACCTAGAGGAAGAAAAAAAGCTGCTTCACGGACTATCCTATCCCACTGAACCAAGCAGTATATTGCATCGTAAATTAAACTGGCCACATATGGTAGTTACTAAGTAACTCCAGGTGTCCAACAGTTTGACCCAGGATAGGGAATGAAATTTTCAGCAAGCTGGCCTTGGAAGCCAGGGGACCCTTCGGGTTAGAATCCACCTCTCCATTCCCCATCCCCACCTCCCCTTAAGCTCCCACCTGCCGCCAGGGCCAAGGACTCACACTGAAGGTTGTGGTAAAGGGAGGGAAAAGGGAGACCATCACAAAAATATGGTTCCTACTGCCGCCTACCCCTACCTATTTTTCCAGCAAGGATGCTGTCAACAAAGCAGCTATTATGGCCTTTGAAAGCAGCTCAGAAATCATGTCCCACTTAGTGACAAATTGTTTCCATGCATGTCCTATTTGAGAGCTTCAATGAGGCAGTTGTTCTGCATTTGGTCCCCAACGATAGGTAATTCGGGGACACTTAAGGAAGCTGCTTCCCATCCATATTGACCACAGCGTTTGAAAGCTGTTCATCTTGCCAAACCTCTCTCATTTGAGGTCCATCTCGAAGAGAGGTTTCAGAGCAAGTCTTTTCCTTTAACGGGAGGAAAGCATTTCAGAGTGAACCATAGCCACCTCATTCCAGGTCATTGGCCTGAGCAAAGCACCAGTATTTAACAGATTCTAAGTGTCTGGCAAACCAGGGCAGCAACTGACCAAGCTCTTCCAGAAGCTGCGCAGACTGTGACTCAAGAGTGTTCTTTGAGCCCAAAGATTAAGAAGAAATACATTTCCTTCTGCTTACATTATACAGCCAGTTATTCGTTCTTGATTAAAACCAAGACGACTTAATAGGTGTATTCAAAGAGTGATTAAGTGAGGGGACCATGGAAAAGCTTCTGGAATCTTTCTGTTCAGTTTTGGTTTTACAGCTATTTGTACTCTCTGCCTCTCCACTCATTTTATGGTAAGCATGTCAATGTGCACAGAAAACAATTTTTCCAAATCAATTCTCTGACAGCCAAGAACTGTTACCTAGAGATGGACTATGGGCCTGAGCTTAAGCTGAGCAGGTCAAGTGGCAGGAGGAAAAATTTGACACCCAGGAAGTGAACAGAGGAGGCAATCGAGTCAGCACATTTAATAACAGAGTTCATCTGGGGAAGGTATGAAAGAGAACAGACCATAACAAATATGAAATTCTATGAAGGGTGAAATTTGAGTTGAGAGGTAATTGGTAGGAGTGCTATTAAGTGAGAATTAAATGAACCATAATGAACCAGGTTTAGCTGGGGTCTTCAGAGTTATGACTGTCCTAATTAGACCAAATACTAGTGAGAAAACAACTTGTGGTTGATTCCATTAAATGCAGAACTACAGTCAAGCTTTACAGTAGGGAAAGATGAAAATGAATGTGTGGTTGGTGCACACACAGCACAAAAGGCATGAAATAAGGTATTAAAGACATATTTGCAGGGCATAACAAACAGTAGGGCAAGGGGTGAGATTAAAAGTAACATTACGTGAGCATATGATGATAGCACACCTTAAATATAACTCCTTTCATCCATATGTCATTTACAAAAGGACTTGAAGGCATGTGGGAATGTGAAAAGGGCCCAGCAATTCACTTCGCCAGCTCTGTGGCTGGGAGCAAGTCACAGAAGCTAATTAGCAGTGCATAGCAATGTTTCACAGCTGTTTCAGTCTGGAATGGAAGAACAATTTATCTCATTGAAAGGACGAAGAAATTTAAGGTGAAGGTAATTGCTCAAATTGGACTTTGAGCAAACACATATCACTAACATCTGTGGGTTGGAGTAAGATTACTGAAATTATCTAGGCATTTTTAATGATTAGAAGAAAATGGTGCTTCAGTTTTTCTGTTTTCACCATACAATCTTGACAAGCAGCTACAACAGGAAAAATACGGAAAATGCGTGATTGAGAATGCAAGAGAATCCGGCAAGAAAGTTCAGTGACTGTAAACAAATTAAGAAAGTAAAAAAAGAGCATCACTATGCAAGATGTGGTTACTTAGACATGGAAAGCATGGAAAGCGCAGGGTCACTGTTGAGCACGAGTGTGACGGGGAGTGGAATGAACTGCAAGTTTTAGAAAGACGGATAGCCTATCGGAATGGAGTGCATCAGTCTGGAAGAGAGAAGAAAGAAGTGGTGCTCCAGAGAGGAGTGATGAAGAGAAGCGACCCCAAGGGAAAAAAAAAGGGGGGGGGGGGGTGCAGAATTAGAGAGTAAAAGGCGAGTAACAAAAACTCCGAGAAGTGGGGTAGCTAAAGGTCGGGACGGAGGCTGGGCCAGAGCCGGACTCACCCGCTCCGTCCGCGGTAACGATGGCCTCGGGAGAGATGCACACGCCACGGTCATAAACAGGCAGCTCCTCGCAGGCCAGACTCTCGGGCCACGAGTGGCGGTACTTGATGAGGATGGGCTCGCAGCCCTGCCGGGCCCTCTCGCACACAGACTTGCAGGGCTTGATGGGCTCGTGCTGGAAGTCAATGGTGCAGATGGGCGCATACATGGCACAGAGGAAGAAGAGCAGATCCGGGCTGCACTGGGTGCCCAGCAGACCTTCGAACTGCTCAATGGCCAGGATGGCGTTAGCCTGGGTGCTGTGGTGCAGGTGGTTGGGCATCTTGGTCATGTTCCAGGGCAGGGACTTGCACAGGGGGATGCGCACGGGCTCGCAGGCTGCAGCTCGTGCTCCGGGCACCCAGAGCAGACAGAGCGCAGCCAGGGCGAGCAGCCCGGCCCGCAGCAGCAGCATCCCTCCTGGACCGCCGCAGACCATGATCCCGGCAGGACGGGGCAGGGTTCAG
This sequence comes from Panthera tigris, assembly GCF_018350195.1. Taxonomy (NCBI): domain Eukaryota; kingdom Metazoa; phylum Chordata; class Mammalia; order Carnivora; family Felidae; genus Panthera; species Panthera tigris. The sequence continues at coordinate 169,140,468 of NC_056667.1, forward strand.
CAGTGCCGAGGACGCCGACAGGCCCGCTTCGCGGTCCCCTCTTCCCCCCTGGAAGTGGACACAATGATCTGGGAGCTTCTCCTCCCCCGACGATCTCAGTTTCTTTCCTTGGATCAAATTCCCCCAATGGGGTCCCACGAGCTCCGCCGGCCTCCGGCCGCCGCCGCCCCTGCCTCTCTGGCTGTTCTTTCCCGACGTCTAAGCCTTCTGGGGCAGCAGCATCTATTTATTCCTCGCTCCCTCTGGCAGAAGCGTCAGATTCGCAGATGAATCAGATTAGAGGAAAACAAGAGGAAGCGAGGGAGAAATAAAATCAAAAGTAGAATTCAGCTGAGGCAGTTGGAGCTCTGGACTGTCACGTCCCCTGGATTATGAAAAGGTGCTAACAGAAGCATGAAATTCTCCAACGGGGGAAGGAGGGGCTGGGGCGGGGGAGGGGAAACCAGAGGGAAAAGACTCCTAATGGGGGAGGAGGGTGCTGTAAGAGTTTCAGTTCTTGTAGGCTGAGCAAAAAGATCCAGGTCTTGGTGGGAGTTGACGCTGCTGCAGCAGCGACCGCCGCAGGCAGGAAGGACCAGCCGGAGGAGCCTCGGCGCGAGAGGTCTGTGCCTCGGACCCGCTGCGCTCCACTTTCCCACCTCCGGGCCAGAGAGGCAGCCCCGCCCCCACCCCCCACCGCCAACCCCTCGGTGCAGTCCCAGCCCTCCAATGCCAGCTCCTCTTCCTGGGATGGGAGCGGGGGTGGGGGTGGGGGGAAAGACAAGGTCTGCCGGTTGGAGGCAGAGGGGAGGGAAGCCTCGAGAAGCAGCCAGGATGCCGTAACGCAACACAGCGCTGACTTGAGACGTGCACCTCTTTCCCATCTCCACGCTGGCTCCAAAGAAAAGCCCCCAGACCCTCGCTGAAAGCCCACCCCAATCCCTGACGGAGGAGTACCAAGTTCCCCACTTGGGAGCCCACCCAAGCACCCTCACTCCCTGGAGATAGCTCTTCAGGCAAACTACCGCTTTACCTCTGCGCATCACCAGCTCTGCGCAAAGTCAGACTTCAGGAGGAAGGACTTCAGCAGTGTCACTTTAAATGTCCAAGTCACAGAAAACACAGACCCCTGCGTGCAGTGGTGAAGGTTTATCAACCCAGAGTTCAGGACTACAGAAGTCTGCATTATGAATAACAAAGTGGTGGGCGGGGGAGGGGGGGGCAGCCTTTCATAAAAAGGAAAGAAATCTGTACGTAATACAAGTAGGCCACCAGAAGCAAGAAACGGGTTTTTAAAAAAGCATTTTTTTCTTTGCCCTGCAGAATTAGAACTTTGGAGTTTTGCTTCTTAAGGTGAAGAGTGAAAAACTACCTGCTTTGAAGTATCTGGTTTTTGTTTTGTTTTGTTTTCTGATTTTACTCACTAAAATAAAATGGCATTTATTATTCAACTCTTGTCACCAAGGATTTCACCTAACACTTGAAAGAAATGTGTAGGAAAATTACACCACACAGATAATAATAATCATGATGATGATAACAATAAAACCCTTCCCATCCAAATTAGCTCAATCTAGAGAAGAAAATAGAAACCAGATCCCCTCCTGGTCTTCTCTGTCACTAATGAGCCACATCTTTTCCTTCCTCTCCCCCTCTGCCTTCTCAGGGCATATTGTAAATGGAATGACCTATTGAGGCCCTGCACCCTGCCCTTTAACCCAGCAAAAGGATTGTAGAATGTCAGAAAACACAGCTTTCATTGAGAAGAGAAAGAAACCTTAAAACAAAACAGGAAGTCACCTTTGCCCTGCATCATTGAAATATTTCACTGCTTTAATCCAGCCATTTCTCAGAGTCAACAAGAAGCAGAAAAATGATGCCCCCGCTTTAGAGCACACAGGGAGTTGTGGGTGTCCATTCCCCATCATTGACCTGATGGCACTTACAAAACATCAGTGCTCACTTGAGTTTATGAAATTTTATCTCTAAAATGACCATAAAGAGCAGTTTGTGACTATAGTAAATTTCTTCAGAAGCAAGTTTGTTCCACTTAGGAGAAAACACAACAGATGGTAGATAGGGAGTCATTTAGTACAAACTTTGCCTGGTCTACAATTATTTCATGTAATGTAAGAAAACAAAGCCAAAATTGTATAAATGAATTAGATGAAAGATGATACAGCAAGTAAAATTTGGGGGGAAAAAAACAAATTTGAAAGAGTCAATATTAGAACATTTGGGGGAATCCATATTTTGAAATGTAGGTGGAATTTTCAATAAATTAGAACAAGGAAGTGAACCATAGATGCAACAGATTGTTTGCTATATGTGTTTCCCTGTTTGCCATAAGTCTTTCAGTATAAGAGGAAACAAGCTAATTGTTTTTATGGTTCCACAACTGTCTGAAATAAAAGCTTACATTCCTTCCCCTTCACAGAAGTTAATTATCCACTTTGTCTAACATGTCCCCTCACAATTTTAGTCTCTAATCCAAACTTGTCTTTATCAACACCCAAAATAAATTTCACTGCCTCCCACATGTCTTTTTGAATACACTGCCTGGTTTTGTTCATTTTTCTAGTTAGTTCCTCTTGAACTTTGTTCATTTGTGCAAATTATTCTTTAGCACCTGTCAATTTATTGCTTTAAAATATTTTTCTTTTGTTATTTCATCTGGGTGTGCCCTGCCTTCCTAAATAGTATGTATGATTTTCTTCAAGAAGAGAATTCATCCTCTATGTCTTTTGAAATAAGCATTTGAGAAATGTGAGCTGATGGAATTTGGGATGCAATATTTTAAATATTAAAACATAAATGTCTAAAAACATATAATAAATAAATGCCTTAAAGAGAAATAAAATACAGGGGCGCCTGGGTGGCTCAGTTGGTTAAGCGTCCAACTTTGGCTTAGGTCATGATCTCAGGGGTTCGTGAGTCTGAGCCCCACGTGGGGCTCTCTGCTGACAGTTCAGAGCCTGGAGCCTGCTTCAGATTCTGCATCTCCCTCTCCCTGCCCCTCCCCACCCATGCTCTGTCTCTGTCTATCTCTCAAAAATAAACAAAATGTAAAAAAAAATTAAGAAAAGAGAAATAAAATACAGTTTGAATAAATAGAGTGAAGTCTGAAAACCAAGCTATGTGATCATGAAGGAAACACAAATTAGATAAGGAATACAGTCTCCACTAGTAGATGAGCCATGCCCCTAAAAGTGAGTGCCTTCCAAAAGGCCCACATTTACAGAAAATTAAGGGAAGGTTGAAACCTGATTCCTCAGAGGAAATGGGTCATAGGTAATTTGTTTCTCTTATGTTATGTTTCTCTTATGTTATTTTAAGGTTTTATTTAACAAGCATTGAACTGACCCTGATCCATTAGGACCCTGATCCTAATGTAAAAGTGCACCAGGGCTGTGTGATAGCCGCCTGTTTTAGATATCTCTCCACATCTGTTGAAAAGGCATTAAGGTAAATAATCTGCAGGGAACACATAAGTGGCTGTAGAATTGAAGCTTTTAAAGGAAATTTTGATGGGCAGAGCAACAGGGATCTTTTAAAACTCACTCTCTAGAACTAAGGATGAAAATCACAGATTTTTACAGTGGGTTTTATGTTTGAGAAAGTTATGAAGGTGGCAAATGCAAACTATTAGTGTACCAATACCCTACTGAAAAATATCTTATGAACCCTAGATTTCAGGACCTTGAAAGGCTCCCCAACACACATCTCAGGCCTTTTAAGGGGGTGAGGGCAGTTCAGAGTAACCATGTGGCATGTGACTCTCTGAGAGGCAGCATAGCACCCATCTCCAGCACCTATTTGGGACTGTGAGTCAATTCTGGGCTCAACAGCTGCTTGGAAGTACCCCCAGACCTAGGCATGGCCAGTCTTCTTAGAATGCATGATGGCATTGGCATTTCATCTAACTTCCTGACAAGGGTTCCAGTGGTGATTTCAAGGAAAGATCTTCCTGTATAGAATTGTTGAATCATTATATTGTACACCTGAAACTGATATAACATTGTATGTTAACTATACTGGCATTAAAATTGTTTTAAATAAAAATAAATATGGACAGGAAAAAAAAAGAAATAAAAGATCTTTCACTGTGAAATAGCCTTCTTTCCAAAATTTAAATTTGACCAATTTCAAAAAAAAAAAAAAGAATTTGTGATGTATTTTGTCAACAATTTAAGTATTAATATGCTTTTTCATCTGGTAAATACACTTTAAACTTACCCCAGGTTTGTGCTTGTAAGACAATCTACATCTGTCCTTTAAGAAAATGTGGTTACATTGTTTGTTTTGTTTTGTGTTTTTGACATCACACACAAGCAGGGGAGAGGGGAAGAGGGAGAGACAGACAGAATCTTAAGCAGGCTCCACGCTCAACGTGGGCTCAATCCCACAACCCTGGGATCATGACCTGAACTGAAATCAAGAGTCAACCACTCAACTGACTCAGCCACCCAGGCACCCAAAAAAACGTGCTTACGTTTCTTCAAGCAGGGCTGATGTGTGCAATAATTAACAACTAGTACAGCATGGGCATCCATCAGTCAGAATGACTGAGGCCAGTCCCATTCTGTACCAACTGGGGATCAGCCCTAGGTACCCAGGGAGCAAGAGAACTAGTGTTTATTGAGTGCCTACTATCTGTGAGGCATATAAACCATACGATACTTACAAGAGGTATTAATTCCAAAGATGAAGAAACTGAGGCTCAGAGGAAAGAAGGACTTACCCAAAGTTCTCACAGCTAGATAAGGGCCAGTCAGAGATGGGACTTGAATCCATGCTCCTTCCCCAACTCCAACAATCACACTTTTTCCTAAGCAGAAAGGATTTGGGAATGGGAAAGACCACGGCTTTCTGTGGACCTAGGTCTTAGCCTGAACCCTGTCCACACTGCTTATCAGACACTGACTGTGCCCGCCACCCAGGAATAGAACGCAAATCCTTGTGCTTCGAATGGGGAGACCTTCCTGCTTCATGGCCTCATTCAAGCTGTTCTGTGCACCTAGAAATTCCTCAAGTTCCACTTTAAGAAGATATTACCTGTCCAGTCTCCAAACAATCCAGAAAAGCTTCCCACCTGTTAGGTACATCAACATTAAGGCAGTGACTCTCAAACTGTGACCTGTAGCAAAATCCCCTGCAGGACTATTGAAAACACAGATTGTGTGGGCCTCATCCAGAATTTCTGGTATGGTGGGTCCTCTGGGGGTAGGGCCTGAGAATTTGCATTTCTCATATGTTCCCATGTAATGCTGATACTGCTGTCCAGGGACAACACTTTGAGAATCACTCTTTTGAACTAGATATGAAGCCTTGATTTGCCTTAGTAAACTTTGCATGCTATAAAGCTTTCATTTTTATGGAAACCAATTTGACAATAAACTTCATATATTGAAAAAAAAAAGCTTTCATTTTTTAATCTCCTGCCTATCTTTTCTTACAAGGAACTTAGAAACATGATTTCAATAAAGCAGCCTAATATCTAAATTATACTCTGAAGGGAGGCCAGGGAGGAAGACAGGACTAGATTTGTCTACTAGTTACTCAAAGGTCAACCTCAGAGCCCCAGTGAGAGTTGACAATACTATCAGCTACTCTCAGACCCTAATGTACTTTCCTAAAGGAAAATAGCAACACTCCACCCCCACTGCTACAAAAGAACAATAGATCCACTTCAAAGAAGTTCCAGAAGCAACCATAGTATCTTAGTAATGGAATGAACCTCAGCAATTTAGCCTACCCACCTGTTCCTCCCCCCCTAACCTCCTAGGCTTCCCTATCTTATTTTGGGGAGAAAAAAAAAAACAAACCTCAGAAAAATAACTTAGGTAAAGCCAGGAAGTCACTTAATGGCAGTTAACGGGCTCAGTTCAATATTCTTTCCAATTACACCATCCTTCTCTGTTGGAAGTGTGTTTTCCTTACATTTGGAAACACCAACGCCTATATACAATATGTATGACAACTAAACATAATGGTATTCAGCTTTCACAATCCCTTAAAATCATCCAAACCTCCCAAACAACCCAAATGGACTTGGGGTCCAGAAGGGGAGGTAAGGGACACATCCAAGAGGACCTCAGACTGTAGTGCTTCCCCTGTCTAATGTCAGTTGAAACCCAGATGAACCTGAATTTCTTTCAAATCTCCCTTTGACAAGATTTAATTACAGATGATTTCTAGAATACCCTTTTACCATCTTACTCTAGAATAGACCTGCATGTTTTGCTATGTCTTTCATCGTATATACTTAAAATCTTTATTTACTCCTCAGTTCCCCCTCTGATGGTGATAGAAGGGAAGTCAAGTGGCACAGAGGTCATTCCAACATGGGCTTTTGGCTTGAGTTATGACTGAATAACTGAGCAACTGACTGTGACCATCAAGGCCAAGTTAGAAAATGGCCTTAAAATAATCCCCACAATATTAGAAATCCTGCAAAACAGTAAGAAGCAATAAGCTGGCCAGTTCACAGTCATCTGAGATTTGTTAAATGTGAGTCATATACCTCATGTTTAACCTGGAAGATGAATCACTCTCCTCCATGCATATATAAATAATGAGAACATGAATCTGCCAAATTAGCAAATATATCAATTACTAGACCCAATGAATTTTTTTAAAGTCTAAAATTGTTTCTTCAGGTTTGAAGGATAAATGTCCATCAGAATATCAGAAATTGCTATTGAAAGATTTCTAGGGTCAAAATGAGATATTTCAAAATAATTTAGCCATTGGAAAAGGCCTAAATCTTGACATGGATCCTCCTAGTATTAACAAAACCTTTCTTGAGACTACGCTTATTATCTCTATATCACCAATCAACTAATTTACCCCATGTGAGAATCCTGGCCCACTGACCTTGCTAACCCAAGAACATTAATCATCTTGTTCAGTCTTTCCCCCATGATCCTTCCTCTTTTTTTTTTTTATTGCTTATTTATTTATTTTGAGAGAGAGAGAGAGCATGAGCAGGGGAAGGGCAGAGAGAAAGGGAGAGAGAGAATACCAAGCAGACTCCATGCCGTCAGCACAGAGCCTGACACGGGGCTCAATCCCATGTACCATGAGATCATGACCTGAGTGAGAATCAAGAGTCGGACACTCAATCGACTGAGCCACCCAGGCGCACCCCCATGATCCTTTCTAATTGATGCCCTGACCCTCAAGATGCCCCTCATCTACTTTACTCTTCCCATCACTGGCTAATAACTCTACCTCTAACACTCTTTCACCCTTTCCATTTTTCCTTCATAAAGAACTGGATCATGAGGAGGCAAATGCAGATGTTATTTTATTCTTCCTCTGTATCTTGTTTTGTTATTATCTGCCTGAAATTTGTCCCTGGGAAATCTATTTTCCTCACTCAAACTTGGGCTCCTTTTTTCATGTATTTATTCACTAAGTTGGAAGCAGAAAAAGCTGGAATTTCATCAGACCAGAGGTTTGAATCTTGTAGACTATATCATAATAACAAACACTTATACAGCATCTGTTATGATTCACGATATGCCAGGCACAATTAAAGCATCTAACTCATTCAATCATCATAACAGCTCTATAACACAGGACCATTGTTACTCCCATTTTATGAATGAGGAAGCTGAGCCACAGAGGGAATCATTTCCCCAAGAACTTACGACTTCATCAGAGGTCATAGCAGGATTCCGATTCAGACAATCCAGCTGCAAAGCCTGAACATTTCCACTTAGCACCGCATTGCTCTACGTGAGAAGTTGCTCCTTCCCTAGAGGCAGCACCCACGAGGAGCGGTTTGGTATGCTTTTATTTCATATAAATACTCTACCTACTAAACTGCATGACATTCCTCAGGTATCTATTTTTAATAACAGTTGTGTTAAGATATAATTTATATAAAATATAAAAGCTTTACTCTTTTAAAGCCTACAATCCAGTGGTTCTTAGCTCATTCACAGAGTTATGTAACACCATGAATCCATAAAAGGAACCATACCCATTAGCAGTCACTTCTCATTTCCCCTTAATCCCTTCAGCCCTAGATAACAACTAATCTACATTCTGTATTTATAGATTTGCCTATTTTAGACATATATATGCACGTCCATAGAAATGGAATCATGCAATATGAGTTCTTTGGGACTGGCTTCTTCCACCTCCTATAATGTTCTTAGGTTCATCTATGTTGTAGCCAAAAGGGGGAAAAAAATCCAAATATCCATCAGCTGATGGGCATCTGTTTTGTTTTTTTTTTACACTTTTGAGCTATTATGAATAATGCTGCTGTAATATTTGTGTACACATTTTTGTGTGGATCTATGTTTTCATTTCTATTGGGTATATACTCAGGAGTGAACTAAATTGCTGGATCATAAATAACTTTATGTTTAACTTTTTGAGGAACCGCCAAACTCTTTTCTAAGTCACTATACCATTTTGCATTCCTACCAGCAATGTAAAAGGTTCCAATTTCCCCACATCTTTGTCAACACTTACTATAAATGTCTGTCTTTTTTATTATCACAATCCTCATGAGTGTGAAATGACATCTCATTGTGATTTCGATGTGTATTTTCTTAACGACTATTCATAGTAAGCATCTTTTCAAGTGCTTATTTGCTATTTATATATCATCTCTGGGGAAATCTCAATTCAGATTCTTTGCATTTTTTAATTGGGTTGTTTGTCCTTGATGATTTTGCTTGTTTTGTTTTGTTTTGAGTTGTAGGAGTTCTTTATATAGTCTAGACACAAGTCCCTTATCAGATAGATGATTTACAAATATCTTTTCTCATTCTATGGTTTGTCTTTTCATTTGCTTAACAGTTCTCTTTGAAGCACAAAAGTTTCAATATTGATGAAGTTCAATTTTTTTTCTTTTCCCCCTCGTGCTTTCTATTGTTATATATATCTAAGAAGGCTTTGAGTAACCCAAAATCACAAAGATTTAATCTTCTGCTTTCTTCTAAAAATTTTATAGTTTTTGCTGTTGTGCTTAGAGCTATGATCCATTTTGAGCTAGTTTTTGTGCAGTGTGAGGAAGAGGTCCAACTCCATTCTTTTGCATGTGCCTATCTAGTTGTCTCAACACAATTTGCAGAAAAGATTATTCCTTCCCCATTTCATTGTCTTGACATCTCTATCAAAAATCAAGTGAACATAAATGTAAAGGATCATTCTGGATTCTCAATTCTATTCTACTGATTCTCTTGATATCCTGGTTCATTCTGATGATAATTAGTGAAGACCTTAACACCAAGATTGGTTTTATTTAGGAAACGTTGTGTAAAGCCTGTCTTCTTTGAGCAATCTCTCAGAAATAATAAGGCAAGACAGGAAGATTATAATTTTCAAATCCCACCCTGAGTGTATGACTGATATGTTATTAATTGAACACAATGGCAAATAATGTTTTGAGCCCAAAGGAAAAGCATCTGGTTATACCCACTACTTATTATAACATTATGATGTAGGATAGTCTCTGGAATAATTCTAGGAGAGAATTATACCTTCTATCTCTAAATAAAAACTTGTTTTTACTTATATCCTTATAAGAAATAAGATTCTAAGGCTATATAGAAAATATTTAAGAACTATAGTTAATAATAAGTAATGTGTTATTTTGATTCTCAGTATTTGCTATCAATCTGATCATGTACATTGTTAAAGTGACAGAGAAGTGAGAGGCTCTCCAATTCCTTGCTTGACCTGATGAGGTTTAGGATTTGATAGGATTTTGCACACAGGTCTTCTGGGAAACCACTCCCTTCCCCCTAGGTACGTGTTCTATAACAGGCAACGTGGTACTTGGGAAAGTTTCCCAGAGAGAGAATCAGGGAAAGATCTTACATAGAGTTAACATCACTCAATTATTCCATCTGAGGTGAAAAGGGAGATAGGGACAAAAAATTAGCCATCTCTTGGTCCTGCCAAAAATAAAAGCCTGGCAAAGTTACGAAAACAACAACACACATGAAGATCAGTTAAGGCCATCCAGGTATTTCCTAAGTACAGAATTTCTGTAAATCTACCTCCTTTTCTGATGGAAGCTCAGATTTTGACTTTTCACTAGTAACTGCCAAACAAAAACATTTTGAATTTTTTTAATATTTTGCAACAGTAAAAAATAGCATCCCTTTTCTTAGATTTCCTTTCTCACCAAATTCGAAACTAAAGTGTTTTTAACTTGTGAGCATAATATAATCTGCTTTGAATGAAAACAGTTTATAGTTCTTCAAGAGGGCCTTGGAGGCAAGTGTCCATTGACATCCATTTATACTGTTATAAACAATATAAATGTTTTCATGTTTTTTTATTACAGTAATGATGATGGTGATTAACACAATGACAACATAGCTATTAAGGTCTAAAAATCTGTGCCCAGTTGAACCAAACTGGACAGGATTCAGAAGAAACATGAAATGTTTCTTTTTTTTGAGGCGGGGGGGGGGGGAAGTGATGGAATATAATCTCTGGAAAAACCTTAAAGAATATTGCTATCCTGGAGGAGATAATTCATCCATTCATTTATTGAACACTTGTTGTTGGCCTTCTAAGTTCCAGATAGTTTTAGGTGGAATAAATAGCACAATAAACAAAGCAAAGTCAGGACCGTAATAAAACTCGCATTCTGATAAAATTTTTCTCTACAAAATGGAAAGAACTATAAATGGTCAGCCCTGTATCTTAACTGAGGGAAGACTAAGTTACAACAGTATGTTATGGCAAGAGTTATACTAGATCTAAAGAATGTTTTGGGTAGAAGTTGGTAAAGTCCTGAAATTGTTCTCTTAAAAATTAAGTTACTGTTGAAAGAATACCTTTCTCCTCCAAGAGTTTAGATGACTCCACCTTGCAAACCAAGCCACAAATTTCATTCTTTTCTTCAGACAGGTCCTACACTTCACGTGGAAGACAAAGGCCCTGGGAGGTGAGGTTTAGAAAGACTGGGCAGATAGAAAATGATCAATTTGTCATTTTTGATAATGCATACAAACAGCTTTTGAAAAACTGCTTACATTTCACTGACACATATTTTCATGTTGGTGTTTGTGTTTATTTAGTCACTTTGCATATAATAATACTCTAAGTGTGTACATTATTTGTCCTGCAGGTGACATTTAATGTTTCATTTTACCAAATTATAGGTCCATATTTTCTGTTTCTTTTTCTTTCCCCACATCATCCATGGACATGTTTTTCTTTGCAGGAAATTGCATTTTCTCATCTAGATGTAAAAAAATGTTAACAGAAGTATCTGTAAGACCCTAATTGCCAGGTTTGCACAGGCCACAAGGAACTCTCTGTCACTCAGCACTGCATCAATAACTCAGTGTGCTGCCTAGTGTTACAAATATCATTTCTAGTGAAGGATTAGGTGGGGAACTTAGCAGCGCTTTACATCTGCTATGTATTTTGGCTTAGAACTTGTTTTTCTTTGAAGAATGTGGTCAACAACCGGCTATGGTTTTCCCTGAAGTATTTAAGAAGAATCAAACAGAACACTGTAAAATTGTAACATTCAATTCATAGTTAGATTATAACAAAGGAACCGAGGCAACCAAGAAACTATTTTACATCAAACAGAATTCAAGCAGATTTAGAAAAGAAAAAATTACCCAAATAGCCAATCAATTGCTTCTATCTAGCTATTGCTACTAGGAAAACAAATTTCTAGGTTCTGTATATAAATAAACTCATTCTATAGTTTTAGCAAATGTAATGTTCCTTAAGCATTCACACATTCCATGTTTTCAACCAATGTACAAAGAGAATTTTTCTTTCTTGAATATAGATCATTACGATTTGTGTCATTTCATATATAGATCTCAAAATAGGTAAAATGCATGTTCCCATTTTCACATCTTAAATGGGTATACTGTTAATGTTATATCTCCAAGACTGTGATACATAATTGAACTAAGTTATGAGGATAAAATGCAGAAAAAAATGTTTGTTGGCTAACCATGATCAATACAGTGTGAAACTACCCCCTTCATCCCAGGAAGGGAAAGAGAGCAAAGGAAAGAGCAAAGGAACAGGTTGGTAGGATGCTGGGGACAAACTTAATGCTAGTAGGGAAACAAGAAGATATTTTGTCAGAGAGGAGGAGATGTCCACTTGTCTCCCCAGGATGGAAAATCATGGGAGGAACCTGAGCAGAGGAGCCATTCTCCTGACCTATGAATTTGAGCAAAGGGTGCTTCAGGCTTTTCCCTTCTCCTGGGAAGCTCTTCCACTCTTCTCCAGGTGGCCCCAGGGGGCTCAGCCACTGGAGGGAAAGCCTGAGGGGGTCCAGCATTCCTGTGACTGGGTATTTAATTCTTATTAATCCTGGAGTCAAAAATTAGCAAGCCCTGTTAGCCATACACCTAAAGCCACATTCCCCTATCAACTGTGTTAGTAATAACATTCATTAGTTTCTCTGCTGTAACTTATTTTCCAACTGGATTCCTAATTTGAAGTGATAAGGGAGGGGTTCGTTTATTGGACTCCTTCAAGATTTACTTGAAGTCTAATTTCACTCCATTGGCCTCAGGGACAACTTTATGCCACTGGAATCTAGTTCCCCTATAATATGGACAGTAATGGGACCTCTGTGTGGTGCCTCAGTGATATACCACCAAAAAGGACACAACTCCGAAGAGATGTTTTGATGCCAAAGTAGTACTTTTATTAATATTAGTGTTTTTTAAATAATATTATAATTGATTTATAAATAGGATTACAAAGAATAAATAAGTCACAGATGATATACTGTTTACCAATCTTTCAATTCTTACCATTTTCATTTTTCTCTTGTTTGCCATGACCGTCCCACCAATTTTTCTCTCATATTGCCTGTTCTTTGCCTATCTATAAACAAAAATGCCCTGGAGATTAAGCATTACATAAATATAAGATGGAACAGATGGTGTGCTAAATAACCACCCACCATGCCGCCCCCCCCAGAAAACCTAGGACTGAAGGTGCTTTTAGCATATTGTATGTTTCCATAAGGCTAAAATTGTGTTGTACCTTTTTAAGGTATGAGTGCTATTCAGTAACCTGATATGTACTGTAGCTAAAGCCATTAAATAATATACGTTTCTTGGGGCGCCTGGGTGGCTCAGTCGGTTAAGCGTCCGACTTCGGCTCAGGTCACGATCTCGCGGTCCGTGAGTTCGAGCCCCGCGTTGGGCTCTGGGCTGATGGCTCGGAGCCTGGAGCCTGCTTCCGATTCTGTGTCTCCCTCTCTCTCTGCCCCTCCCCCGTTCATGCTCTGTCTCTCTCTGTCTCAAAAATAAACGTTAAAAAAAAAAACATTTAATATATGTTTCTGAGGCAACATCTATGAAAACCATGAAGCTTCTGTGTGAATCTGCTTATCATCTACCATGTAGCCTACCAGGTTTATCATGTGCTGTCACCAAGATTCTCCTGTTTGTTTTATTTGCAACTCTTCACTGATAAAAGTAATGAATTCTGAGTATGTTCACAGGAGCCTGTGAGCCAAGACTCGAGTCAGGGCATAAATATGTTCTCACATGATGGAATGGTTACAAAATATGGATGCCTTAGGGCTAAAAATTCTTGTATACTTCCATTATTAACTAGTTTATAAATTGTTCATAAAAATTTACATCTGTTGAACCTCAACCGATCTGTACCAATTTCTTTTCTTTTTTTTTTTTTTTAAAGAATTTCCACACATAGGTATCTATTTACTGGATAACAATAGTATGTTATTCCGAAAGGTGTGGCGATCAATGCTAAGGCATTTTAAAATACTTTATTGTTTGGAAGGATTATTTGATTGCCTAATTATTAACATTAGATTGTATTAGGTTAAATTTGTCCTTCAAAGTATCTAAGGTAACCACTACAAGTGTAACTTTCAAACTAATAAAGAGGAAAATACAGAGGAACAGAGAAGAAAAATGAAATTAGGGGCGCCTGGGTGGCTCAGTCGGTTAAGCAGCCGACTTCGGCTCAGGTCATGATCTTGCGGTCCGTGAGTTCGAGCCCCGCGTCGGACTCTGTGCTGACAGCTCAGAGCCTGGAGCCTGTTTCAGATTCTGTGTCTCCCTCTCTCTGACCCTCCCCCGTTCATGCTCTGTCTCTCTCTGTCTCAAAAATAAATAAACATTAAAAAAAAAAAGAAAAATGAAATTAAAAACTTCAAAATGTATCCGTGTACTCAAGAGCAGACATGGCCTAGAAATTATTTACATTTGCAAATATTCCATAGAATGATGCATAACTTCACCTGTGACCTTCAAACGCTACTCCCTCACCAAACCAAAGGTTCAGTCTCTCTCTCTCTCTCTCTCTGTCTCTCTCTCTACCTCTTCATCCCTCTCCCTTTCTCTCCCCTTTCTCTCCCTTCCTTCCTCTCCTTCTCCCCTCCTCTATCTCCTTCTGTCACTATACATACACACATATACTTATATCTACATACTCAATTGTATTTTTAGATCAATGTTATTTTAAGCACTTAGAAAACAGAAACTATTTACCCATCCTTACGTTTGAATCTATATATTAACAAACAAATTTGACTAAATAAAAACAAAAAACCAGATTGAATACAATAGAATTTTGACTTACTGGTTGTTGGGGCTTTTTAACCCTATTTTTAATTATAAGAAAACTCAATTATATTTATGTAACTTAAATCACTCTACTGGATCAGAAGTGCATATTAATTGTTTTATTGATAACAATAATTTAGGGAAGAAAGAGGAAAGAGAAAAAACAGATCATTAAGACATGCAGAGAAACCATTTAAGGTTCAGAACCAGCTTGCAGGAGCAGGGAGAGGGAAGAACCTTCTGAGCGAGTTTCATCAGAGATTTATCAACACATCTTTCTCTCTTTCCAACTCTGATTAGATTGCCCTGATTTGACAAATGAGGTACCATAAGGTTAGGATTAGATTCAGTGTCTCATTATTAGGGCCTCTAGGAAAGCCATGATAGTCTACACTTGTGATAATGCCATCAACTATAGCCAAGATCTGCCTATGGCCTGTATCTGTGCAGCACAGCTTGATAAGAAGACAGGAGGCTTTGAAATTGGATTAAACATGAGCAAAACACAACTCTTTAGAAAGGCGTTCCATTCTATTCTAAAGAGGATTTTTAATGTTCAATTTAAGCTCTTCCAATTTATGAATATCCACCAACAAATTTTAAATCCATTTGATTTAAAATAAACTAAGTAGAAAAGCTTTAGACTTAGACTTTCCATTACAGTTTGATTAGTACACCAGTCTAAAACAGAAGACTCTAGGGGCATATGGGTGGCTCAGTCATTAAGCATCTAACTTCGGCTCAGGTCATGATCTCATGGTTCGTGAGCTAGAGGCCCACCTGAGATGAGCTCATGCCCTGCTTCAGGTAAAATGTGAGCCCTGCTTTGGGTGAGCCCTGCTTCTCTCTCTCTGCCTCTTGTTCACTTGGCCCTCTCTCTCTCAACCTCAAAAAAAAAAAAAAAAAAAGATAAAACATTTTAAAATAAACAATAAAAATAAAATAGACTCTATAATAACTCACATTAAATATTTTCAGAAACCCATAAAATGTTACATTGACTTGAAAATTCTCCCAGGTTGCCATTTTGTTTCAAGATGGCATACTGAATCACAAATTTAACTTATTGTGTGCATTTAATGCTCTTTGGCAGCCACACACTAGGCAGTTTTTTCAGACAAACATAAAATATCAAATGGCTAAGCTTAAACAAAACCTTACTGCTACCAATTAAAGATTCCTTAGTGTAATGTTTTGAAAATGTTCCAAAGTTCCCAATTTCTTAAAAAAAAGTTTTTGCCAAGGTCAGTGTTGCTGCATTTGCCCAGTCCTAAATGATAACTATAGCCCTGTTAAGAAAGCAAAACACCAAAACAAATTTTAGATGAACTATACCAAACGTTCTAGTGCTCATTTTTTCCCTTTAGACTTGGTTGGACAGCAAAAACATAAAATGAACATTGAAATTTATGAAAACAGGCACAGTGTTTATCTTTTTTTATTATGGCAATTAAGGCACTTAAAATACATTCTGAGGTTCAACATGGTCTTTCCAAAAGAATGCATTCAGAGAAAATCTGATGTTGTTAATAATGAAATAAAAATCCTTTGACTAGAAGTCTTGAAATGACCTATCCTACCAAATGCCACATGCCTCCTTCCTGCTTAGTGAAAACCATCACTTGTTATTGGAATAAAATTATAAAACTCAATAACTTTAGCACTAGGTTTTTCTGTAGGCTGTTAACCTTCATGGTGAGCACATGGTGATTGAAAGAAAAAGAACAGTTTGGCTTTTTTAACAAAATGCTTGGTCATTACTTTCTCCTTTGAGGCACACAGGTGCAAAATTAAACTGAACCCACTGTTTGAGGTTATGAAGAGTGCATGTGATGGGGTACATACCCTAATGATTGTTTTCTACCAAAAATATTCCAACTATAACATAGTATGCTGTGAGCATAGTCAGGAACTGCCACAGAAGGCCAAAATTACTTTCCACCCATTTTCTGTTCTCAGCACAATGTCTTCTATATATGTTCAATGAATGTGGATTGTGGGAGCAGAGAGTGAACGAAAAAATGAACAAAAGAATACATGTCATTTTCATTTAGTATAGCAACTTTACTATGTTGTTTAAAAATGTTTTGATACAAAAAGATCATGTTTTAAAATTTTTTCACATCACATTTTCCTAGTGAAGTTAAATCTAACACTTGTGGGAGGCGAAGGGAACAAAGAAAGCATTCCTTGGAAGTCACCCCTGTGCCCTTCATGTCCTGAGATTTAGGAAGGACTAGAAGGTCGGAGGGGCTGCTCAACCTCCATCTCCAGTATGGGAAGGTACCCAGAACTCTGATGTCCAGGCTTCCCCAAGTCCATGCCTCTTTAAACCAGTGTAAATGGTGAGAGCTGAGACTTACCCTTTGAAGTTTTAGTCAAAACCCTTTAGAGACTTGGCCCACAGTGGCCAGACCCTGACATTCTCCCACTGCTTGGGGCATGCTCCCCTCCCCAACCACCACCACCCCAAAGCTCCCTTGGTCCTGGTCTTTCATGCCCCTTACATAGACCTTACCCACTCCTCTTTCCAAATCAACACAGAGTTGTCTTTCAATATATACTCTCTGCTCCAGGAAGGCTGTTGTATAAGCATGGCCTTCATGAACTCTTCCCAAACCCTGGAAGCATGCATGACTTATTCACAACCACATCACTTAATCAGACTACCCCTTGTGATAGAGGCATGTAACAATTTGTGATGCCTCAAAGTTGAGCACCACATCATAACACTTTTGTACGTTCCACCATACTTTGCGGTGTGCTATTCCCATAGTACGTGGTTAGTATTTGTAACCTAAATGAGAACAGATTCTTTTTTTTCTCTGGAATTACCTTACATAGCTTCTTTGATCAAGGCATGTTAATCCAGAGCAAAACACTTTTGGGACCAGTATTCTATAGTAGTAGAATAAGAGGTACCCCTTGTCATATAAAAGTCAGCTAAGGAATTTCTCCACTCAGCAAATTCACCACTTTCATGGATATGCAAAGAGGTCACATGGAAACTTGCTCCGCAAAGCACTATTATGGCAGGTCTAGTGACATAACCAGCATTATATAACAGCCATGTGGTCATGGAAGTAACAATGATGGTGGTAGTGGTAGTGGTGGCAGACTATTTGGACGTGTAGGAGAGTCCTGGCATATTGTCCACCTAAAAGATGATCTTTGAAATACTCCTCTCCCTCATTTCTTAATGTTAGAGAGCCTCAGCGCTCAGTCCTCAGTCTCTGATCCTCTTCTTTTCCCTGTATTCACTCCCTTGGTGATCTCATCCAATCTCATAGCTTTTTCTGTTCTATCTAGAAAATGATGACTCTTAGCCCAGGTTTGGCCCTGAACTCTACTCAACTTCCTACTCAACATTTCCACTTGGATAGCTAATAAACATTCCAAATTTATCACGTCCCAAACCGTGCTTCTGATCTTTCGCCACCTCCACTGCTCACAAAAAATAAAATAATAAGAAATTAAAAACTTGTCCCACTTGCAATCTTTCTAATCTCAGTTAATGGCAGTTCCATTCTTCCAATTAATTCAGGCCAAAACCCTTGGGGCCATTCTTTCTTTTGGCTCTACCTTCAAAATATATAAGGAATCTGACCACCTTTCATCACCTCAACTGTTAGCACAGTCATACAGGCCTAGATTATTCACAGAGCCTCATGACTCATCTCCCTGCTTCCACTCTCAGCTCCTTACTGTCTAAGTTCAACACCCACAGTCAGAATGATACTTTCAAAATAGAAGTCAGATCATGCTACTCTTTCATGGCCTGCATTTTCACTTAGAGCAGACATCAAAGTCTTGATAGTGGCCAAACTGACTCTATAGGATCTGCCTTTCCCTTTCTTTTCTGACTTAATCTCCTACTACTCTTACCATAGTCACTCCACTCTACCATATATATGTCCTTGCTGTTCTTGAACATGCTGGGAATGGAAATGCTCCTGATTTGTGGATTTCTCTGTCTGAAGCTCTCTAAGCTGAAATGTTAACTTCTTAATGAAGACTTCCCTGACAACCCTATTTAAAAAAGCAGATGCTCAAAAAATAAATAAATAAAATAAATAAAAAAGCAAATGCTCAACCCTGTGGCCCTCTTTATCCTTCCTCTTCTACTGCTTTATTTTTCTCCATAGCTCTTAGCACCCTGTAATAAACAATATTATACATGTATTTGTTTTATTGTCTAGAATGTAAGCTCAATGAAGATGGTAATTTGACCATTTTGTTCTAGTGCCTACAACACAACCAGGCACCTAGTAGATGAATGAGTGACTGTGAAGAAGAATCTTTACTGATTGTTCTAGAAAAGAATAGCAACATTGAGAAGTTATTCATTATAACAACCCCACTGAATATAAACTCTAGCAAGGCTTATTAAGTTTTAGTCCTGGTTCCATCTCATACTAATACCTTGACCTTGTGTAAGTTGATGAACTTCTCTGACCCTCAGTGTCCTCATCCATAAAATGAGCCTAGCAGTCCTTTCTCACTCTACATCAATTTTGAGGGTGAAATAAGACAATGTCCATAAAAACAGTATAAATTTGTAAGTTGTAGTTTTGACAATGTTAAACAAATCATTTTAATAATGAAATTTCAAGGATAAGTTGGCTCAATTTCTTCATTTCTTCATTAAACGCACTGCTTGACTTAGCATTTTATCACATGGTGTTGTATGAAATTTCTAGAATGGTCATTTATATTTATTCATTCAACCTTTCATATGTGTCCATTAATATGAAAATTTTCTGATTGCTTACAACAGTAAGATTCTGAAGGGCAGAAATTTTGTGAAATATATATTTTGTATTTTTCTTTTATAAATAGGTTCTTAGTACACAGTGGATGGATAAATTTTTATTAAGTAAACTTAAATAGATTTCTAAACAGGGCAAGCTCTGGGGGAAGTGGCTCAGAAACACTGGCTTACAGAAGTCAAGTTCAACTGACTTAGACTTGAGGTACAAAGCAATATATCATTATTAGAGAATACTACTACATAATTATATTAGATTATTCCAATTATTCAACAAATTAGAATGGAATAGAATATCACACTGATTGTAATCTTACATATTATCTCCTTCTTTATCCTACCTTGAAGCAGGACTGTGTTCAAATGATCTTAAGACTGATAAGAGTATAATAAAAGATCCTTACTTTTCTATAGCCCTAGCAGACCAAGACATATGGCTACAGCAAGTTAATTACATATACCAGACTTATTGGTATCACTATCTCACTCTGTCTACTCCATCCCACACTTTTCAGGAGAAAATGCAGAATTTTGGTCTTCATGATTCTTGTCTCGATCAGCTTTCAGGAATGATAGCTTTGCACAACTAAACTCATTCATAAAATACAGAAATATAGATAAATGCTCTAAAATTAAAACTTGCTTTTAAAAAGACATTTGTTGCTGGATAGCTTATAACAGAAAGTTGGAAACAATATAAATGCTATTAATAGGGGCCTGCTTCAATAAATGATGGTACCTATGTGAAAGGGACTCTTTATAGCACTGAAAAGAAAGAAGCAGACTTGCACACTGCGACTTGAAAACAAATCCATGATGTATGAAATGTATGAAGTGAAAAAAACTGCAAAAAAATATACCTAGAGCTACTCCACTTTGTGGCAAGAAATACTTGCATATATCTGCATATATCACTGTGTCTCCTTAGGAACAAGTTGGAAAGGATAAGCCAGAAACGTAACAGAGGGTAAAATTTTCCCAGGAGGATGGGATTAAATGTATGTGTGTGTGTGTGTGTGTGCGCACATGTGCGTGTGCATGTGTGCAAGCAGAGGGAGGGGGAATTTAGCCACTTTATGCCATGACATTAAAAAGATTGGATAAATGATTTTTATGTTATTGTATTCCTGTTGTTTTTCAAATAAAATCTAAAAGGTTTGTTTCCACAGCTATCCA
Organism: Panthera tigris; assembly: GCF_018350195.1. Lineage (NCBI taxonomy): Eukaryota > Metazoa > Chordata > Mammalia > Carnivora > Felidae > Panthera > Panthera tigris. Next base: position 169,160,958 of record NC_056667.1, read on the forward strand.
AGCACTCTTAGCAATGCTTCAGAAGCAAGTAGGGCAAACAGCTGCCTCTATTAGGCCAAACCACCTGAGCAGGGAGTGGTTAGGGGGGTTGGGAGAAAATCTTTCGTGTGCTGTAGCCAGGAGACTAGAAACCACACTGTCTTGTCAGAGATAAAACATGGATCTCAGAAATAAAGCCTGAAAGTTTCCAAAATCTAAAGACCTTCAGAAAATAATATTCCACAACTTCCCTTGGAGAATCAATGCCATAAGAAGAAAGTGACCCTCTTCATTCCCAGGCCCTACTCCCTCTGTGGTGAACAGTGAATAAATCCCTAGTAGGCTAGAATCTCCCACACAACCCACTGCTTTCTCTTCTTTCCTTCCTGTTCTTCCTTTTCTTCCCTCTCTCCCTACCTTCCTTCCTTGTTCTTTCTTTGACTGTCCTCTTCATTAGCACTGTTTATAACTCTACTTCTGTCTGACTAATCACCACACCAATCACTTGCCCCTCATTCGCACAGTTTTTTCTAGCCAGTTCTAAAGGGAACAGTTGTCTTAGCTCTCGTGTAAATAACGGAGCCGATGACCTCAGCAGAGGCAGGGCTAAGGGCTCAGGGAGTGAAGCTGTCCTTGCCGTAGCCCAGAGATGTTGGTCTTCCACAGCCACTAACAAGTTATAGCTTATTAAGCTAATAAATATCGTTCATTTTCCTCCTTCCTTCCAAGAGAGGTGAAACACAGGACCAGCTCAGTTATCAGGCCACATCAGGAAAGGCAGAACAGATGTCAAATCCGTGGGTTCTGCAGATGGTGAAAATTGATTTTTGAGTTCTGAGACTTACATAAACATCCTCTTTCATACAAAATGTCCTAAACCGTATTATGCCCGAGGCTAGTGGAATACCTCTAAGATCATTTAGGAAGCCAAATGCATCCAAAGCTGTCGACAATGGCCCAGCTAGACACAAGGATGAGAAGCCCCACCCCCCACCCCGCCTCCTCAACACACGTCCAGCCCCCTGTGGCTGCGCAGTGCATATCCTGTACAGATAAGCACACCCACACGCACACCCACACAGGCGGACTCGTGCACGCACGCACACACACACACCCTCCCCCCACCCCCCCCACTGGCAAACCTTCCACACCACCTGCTCCCACAGCAGGTGTCTTCAGCACTTGCGTTGCTGGGAGCCACGCAGCGAGCTGTGGTGAGGCGTTCCCAGAATGCCCCTCTGCCCGGTGGGCTCAGCTGGGGCAGACAGGTTGTCTCTCGTGTAACCATTATCACCTCTTCCATCCCTCTGTGAGGGAGCGAATGCATTACAACTTTCCACACTACCTTAACAAGATTGCTGGCTCTTTAAAATTCTTTAAAAAAAAAAAAAATACTTTGCTTCTTTGGCACTAAATATATGTATTGTACAGTCTATTTATTTAATCAGCTATTTTTTTTCAAACGAAAATTCTTCCATATTTATTACTGAACCAATCTCTTAGTGCAGAAGTATAAGGAAAAAATTATTTTCCCAATAAAATGTGCCCAATAGTCCCAATAGTGGCAGTTTTTCAGCTTGATAGGGGAGAATACTAGTGACCTTGATAACAGCATCAATGTGAGCCATCAGATGTGTGACTCTTGATGGACATGGCTTGGTTTTTCTCCAATGTCTCCTCTTGGAGCTGTACATGGTTTATCATGAGTTTTCCTGTGAATTCATTGAGGAATGAAAATGACTCTGCTTTTGTTTCTTGGCCAGAAATCACCTGATCCTGAAGGTCATACAGGAGACAAGACAAGGAAAGCTGTCAACCGCACATACCATGATGGTGGGCAAAGGGAGAAAGTCACTCAGTTATTATTTATTACATCCATCTGCATACAAGTCTCTGTGTCAAACCAAAATGTGTTAGACACAGCCTTGCCATCAAGGAGTATATGTTCCTGTAAAAAAGATAAGAAACACACTCTGGTCAACAAGTAAACTGTGTAGTTAGTAGGTATAGATCATTTAGGACAGGAAGATGAATGTGATCTAAATCTGGGATATATCTGGAACTTGCCTTTTTTTTTTTTTTTGACAGGAAAAGAGAGAGAGAACATGTGAGGGGAGATGGGCAGAGGGAGACAGAGAGAGGGAGAGAATCTTTTTTTTCTTTTTAACATTTATTTTTGAGAGACAGAGCAAGACAGAGCGCAAGTCGAGGAGGGGGAGAGAGAGGGAGACACAGAATCTGAAGCAGGCTCCAGGCTCTGAGCTTTCAGCACAGAGCCCAATGCAGGGCTCGAACCCACCAACCTCGAGATCATGACCTGAGCTGAAGTCAGACGCCCAACAGACTGAGCTACCCAGGTGCTATGAGAGGGAGAGAATCTTAAGCAGGCTCCACTAGGGACTTGAAACAATGACCCTAGGATCATGACCTGAGCTGAAGTCAAGAATCAGATGCTCAGCATACTGAGCCAACCAGGCACCCCTGGAACTTGCCTTCTTAAATAAATTTATAAGCTTGAAATATGTAAGTAGTAGAGTAAAGAAACAAAGAAAAAAAAAAGTTTTATCTTAACAGCTGGCAGCAGAATTCTTCTTAGAAAGGGAACTGTCTCTGTTTGGGAAATGTTTTCATAAATACCTTGGATGAATGCCAGAGCTCAAGGGCAGCAGCTGCCAAGACAACAAACAAGAATGTGGTTTACAGGAGAAAGAGAAGGGACAAAGACAGAGGAGGACCAAGTCACATGATGGCAGGCCAGATAACAGTAATAGTGAGAGAGAGAGTAAAAGCAGCTCACCACTTCTTGCCAGGCATTGTTTTAAGTGTTCTGTTACGGTTTATCTCATTTAACCCTCATAACAACCTGGTGGTTTAGGTATTATTATTCACCATCATTTTAACTAAAGCCCACTTTTCATAAATGGCCAAGGCATTTTCAAAATCAGAAATATTCAACATTTAATTTGTAAGTTAATGTGTCTGTAATGTAAATCCCTCTCCCTGAAACTCAGGTTTTCTACGCAGACACATATATCTTTTATGAGTAATTTTTGAGTGTACATGGAAGTTGAAGAAAATCTCTGAGTGACATATCAGAATCGAAGTGGCACGGAACATGGACAAATTCATGGGAAAGTGAGGGAATCCCTTAACAAATAATTTGGCAGAAGCAGGAGACTGGAGCCATAGGCAGCCATGACCAAATGCTTCTCAGGTATTCATGGTCATTGGTGGGAAAGCACTGGATTTTTCACACTAACTGGAAAGGTATTTTAATCTTATGGAGGCAAAGTAACCCCCAGTAACACTTGGTGGAGTCAACTTAATTAATGGAGTCCCAAACAATTGTGTATTCCACATCCTAAAACATTTTTTTTTCTGCATGTCAAGCTAAAAAGTTTTTTTTTTTTTTCCTGTATGCTAAGCTCAATGCTAAGTACTTGAAATACATTATCTTATTTAATTCTCACTAAAACACAGTAAGTTTTAGGTCAGCCCAATAGCAAAGAGCTGATTAGTAATAGAGTTAGATTTGAACCCAGGGCTTTCAGACTCCTGACCCAATCCATTTAATATCATCAACTCCAAGGGCAGTATTCTCCTTTTACCACCTACATACGGCTAAAAGATAACATTGCAGGCTAATGGTACTAAGGTTCCCTTCCATTGTATGTTTACCTCTTTAGTATCAGAGAAACATATCAATGTTTCACTGGAGATAAAGTGAGTCAATATAAGGAATTACAATTAGAACCAGATGCTCTCGTTCTCCTCCATTTGAACAAGGCTATGGAAACCTCCATGAACCTAAAATAAATTACGGGAGAGGATAAAAAGACAAGAAAAAATTGAAATATATAGAAAAGAGGAAACAGGGGCACCTGGGTGGCTCAGTCGGTTGAGCGTCCGACTTCGGCTCAGGTCATGATCTCGCGGCTCATGAGGTCAAGCTCCACATGGGGCTCTGTGCTGACGGCTCAGAGCCTGGAGCCTGCTTCCGATTCTGTCTCCCTCTCTTTCTGCCCTCCCCTGCTTGTGCTCTATCTCTCTCTCAAAGTAATTAAAAACATTAAATAAATAAAAAATTTTAAGAAAAGAGGAAGTAAAAGAAGAAATGCAGAGATGAGCATGAAAGACAACAAAATGAATGCAGGCAAGTGTGTATGCAAAATGGCAGGCACCACTCATAGTCAGTAGACTCATAGGATGTCTATTTCTGCCCAGACGATGCCTACCTCTGTCATTAAGTGCTTTCTTTCCATAATGCATTCTTACATGTTTTTGTTGATAGAGTACATCAATCCAATGCAGATTATTCTATTTTTGCAGTAACTTCTGGAGCAAATCTATCCTGAAGTGTGCAACATTGGTGTTACACAGCTTACATACCAAGATCCATTTACACACAGATATTTTGTGAAGATGCTATTAAATACCAGAGGTTATTACTTGAAAATGTAACAATAATTAAGGTTCAGTAAATTCTAGCAAATTGCAGACTTAGCAAAAGCTGTAAGCTATTTTTGAAATAGTTTGTGTTTAGCAAAATGCATTTTCCAACCAGAATAATTCCCTTATATCAGTGAGTATTGTCAGAACACTTAATCTTTATGTTTTTTATTAATTTATACTTTACTTCCCAATTATTTTTAAAGGATATTTTGATATCTAGGAATTTGTTTTAGTTTATTCTTACATGTCTCTTTAAAATCTTTTTTGTCTTGGTACTGGGAAGGTACCCTGCACTAAACTCCTGTATATTAGGATTTGTTTGAAACGCTAAACTGAAGAAAATTCTGGATATTATAAAATGGGGGCGCCTGGGTGGCTTATTTGGTTAAGCATCCGACTTTGGCTCAGGTCATTATCTGGCAGTTGGTGGGTTCCAGCTCTATGTCAGGGTCTGTGCTGACAGCTCAGAGCCTGGAGCCTGCTTCAGATTCTGTGTCCCCCCCCCTCTCTCTGCCCCTCCCCTTTTCATGCTCTGCCTCTCTCAAAAATAAATGAACTTTAAAAAACATTTAAAAAAGGAATACATATAACTCTAGAATGTATATATGTATGTATCTGGATATCTGTATAGATACCTCTTTATATCTAGATAAAATGTTCATAAAGGTGGGATTTGAAGTGATTTAATAACATTGTGTTTATTGCTTGTCTTTATTTTTCCTGAATAAACATGTATTTTCTGCAATAAATATATGTTTTCTTCAATAAACATGTATTACTTTATAATATGTATTCAAGTGGATTAGATGAGAAAACTACATATATAGACCAATTAGAGACTATACTACCTTCACTCTAGAAGAAAAATATTATCATGCATATCTTTATGTGTTTATACTTAAGTTCAAATTCTACCCATGTTGTCTCATGCCCTTTGGACTGTGTTGCAGGCAGAGCTGTATCTCCTGTGACACATGGCCAGGCTACATGGAAACAGAGTCACAGCCATCACCCCAGGCATCAGGCCAGGGACAACTGCACTGGTTCCTTTTGATTTCTAGGATCCTTTGAGGTATATCTGACTTTTCACGCAAATTCAAGGACACTGAACTACCTCTCATATGAAATATGATAAAAAGGCATTTAATGGTTGCTTTAATGAACTCTAAATTCATCTGGGAAACATCTTTGGATTTTTGAAGTGAAGATGAACCTAATTCCACACTGTACCTTTAGATAGCAAGCAAAAGGGGAGGCAATCTGTCAAACCAAGTACTAATGCTGGGTAGTACAGTGAATCGGAAAATTTGTTTTGGCATCCAATTCTTTCTTGTTTTATTCATCAAGGACTGCCTCACCAGTTTAATAACAAAGGAGGAAATGTGGTCACCTCCACTAAGGGAATATCACCTTATGTCAAATATTTCTGGTATAATATCCTCTGCAGAATTCTGGCTTTTAAGAGGATTGCTTTAAAGAAACAAATATAGAAATGCTCTTTGTCAGGGTGCCTGGGTGGCTCTGCCCGTTAAGTGTCTGACTTTGGCTCAGGTCATGATCTCACGGTCTGTGAGCTGTGCTGACAGCTCAGAGCCTGGAGCTGCTTCCGATTCTGTGTCTCCCTGTCTCTCTGCCCCTTCCCCGTTCATGCAGTCTCTCTCTCTCTCTCAAAAATAAATAAAACATTAAAAATTTTCTTAAAGAAGAAGAAGTGTTCTTTGTCAACAATGGAAGATTGAGATTCAACTTGGTACATGACAAAAGGCCTAGATGTTGTGCACAAAAAATATAGGAAGGAACAATCACTGAATCCATTCTTGTATTATTATTTAAGTTACAGTGTATTCTAGTGAACAGCACATAGAGTAGAAATGTATATGTGTTAAAAGGTTCAGTGCATTAGTCTCACGGAAGGAGATTCTTTTTTATTCTTTCATTTTCTTGAATTTGGTTTGTGTGCTTCCCGCCCCCCCCCCACTTTTATGAGGCCCTCCGTAATTTATTCATAATGCATGCAGCCACAAGGAAGCATTTCCTTTGGCATTCATGCGAATCGTCTCACTCAAGACTGAATCCTTTAGCTAATAGTCCAGCAGTTTCTGGTATTTGCAGTCTATTCTCTGATTCACAAAATGCCTCACTATGAATGTAGCCAATCACAACACTCAGAGCAAGGACTGTTGGCAGGTTGATTCCGAGATTTTTCTGCATGTATTTGATACTGAAATCCCGTTACTCCACTTGCAGTTCAGTCTCTTTGGGGATTGAATGAGTTCTATGATGAATTAGTCTTCCATTTGTTTGAAGAAACGTTGCCTTTCCTTCTAGAGACACGGCCTTGGTTGCAGCGGGACTCATGGTCACTAACTATCACATATCAAAACCTGACACTGAAGATGTGCAGAGCCCAGGTCTCTCAAGACTTTAAAGGCATGAAACTGGCACCTTCCAAAGGGTCCAAACAAGGGATAAGCTTTATGAGTCTTACCTTGATTACATCTGCTCCTGACCAGGTGATAGACTGGAGATGCAAAGTCAGACATGGGAGAAGTGCTGCAGGAATCAAGAGACACCACCACATTTGGATCTGAGGTGGGTAGACTGACTTGAGCAAGAAGAGGCTCAGATGCACATGATATGGTGATTGCCAGTATAGGCTTTCCAAATAAACTGGATTTAAAAAATTAAGATTGAGGGGTGCCTGGGTGACTAATCGGTTGACTGTCCAACTCTTGATTTCGGCTCAGGTCATGATCCCAGGGGCATGGGATTGAGCCTGCACTGGGCTCCACGCTGAGCGAGTGTAGAGCCTGCTTAAGATTCTCTCTCTCCCTCTGCCCCTCTCCTGCACTGTCTCTCTCTCAAAATAAAAAATAAAAATAGAAATATGTAAAAAATAAGATTGTGTCTTGTGTCCTTTCTCTTTTAAAACTTAACTTTTTAGTAACAGTAATTAAAGAATAGCTTCTCTGAATTTCTCTTGAAATGACAGAAAGACTCATAAGTTAAAGACTCCTTAAGAAAAAGTGTTGAGCCAATAAACCATATTCTTGAAACATCTACTAGTTTTTAAGTCACCTAACTTTTGTCTATTCAATCTAATAAGACACAATATATCATTGTTGGTCTCATTTGCTCATAGGAAATCTCATTACACATAACCTTTCACAAACCCAATGTCAAATACGTCTTTTCTCTTTATTTCAGTATCACAGTTGATTATGTGCTACCTGCAATGCAGACACAAGCTACAATTACAAAGAGCTGGCAAATCTACAAAATAGGTTATTATTCAGCAGAAACTAGTGATCCATAAGTTACAACGTAATTTACTTGTTTCCCCCACAAAGTTACATGACTTGCAGACACCATAAAATATGTTCACTTCCAGCCATAAAAGGGGGATTTATTGTATATTTCCTGTTTCAGCTGAGATCTTGTGATAGCTCCCACAGGAAGACAAAACACAAGAGAATGTTAACTTCCTTTAATAATTGCTCAGACTTGAATGTAACTGATGCGGAAGGAAATAGGAACAGGCTGTAAGCATTTTGTACCCTCGGGGCATTTGGGAATCTCCTATCTGTATTTCTAAGTCGATATTTAGTCATTTTGTCTCTTAAAAAAATTTGCACTTGTGAGGTTTTTCTTCCTAAGAAAAAAAATCAGCTAACTTGTTAAATTTTACATAATATATTAGACTACATCATCAAAGCTAGGTTTTCTCAACCACGTTTTATATCCTTTCCTTAGCAATGGACACTTGCTTCTTACAAAATAATAAATAATAATAAAAATCACTTTCCCAAGCACCTCAGTCTAAAGTTACAGCTGTATTTGGTTACTCTTTGGATGGGAAATAGGCCGGTTGCTTTTCTTCTTGGCCCGCAAGCCTTGCTCCTGAATCCTTTCCACACACACTCCTCGTATTTCAAAGAGAGCCCCCACTGGGAGGCTGGAAGACCGGACTGTGAGAGAAGGAAGTTATGCTAATTTCCCACCCCAAAGACACCAGTGAGCATTTCAAAGACTTGCAGCTTAGGAGGGAAAAAAGGCTTCATTCTAGATCAATCCAAAGGTTATCTCACTTGCCGGGTGTCAGGCTCTGCCATCTCATCCCTCCTCTCTCTCCCGCTTAGCGGAAATCACGTCTCTGCTTGAGGCTGAACGGGACGCGGTGTCCTCATGGGAGCCAGGGCCCTGCACTAATTGAAGACATGGATGGCTGTGTTTCTGGCCACAGCACAGCCAGGACTCTATGTTTAAGGGAACACATGGCCCTTGAAGTGTTCGGACCACAACCATCTGGGTAGCATCTCTGACCTTCAGGAGTACTTTGCCCCTCAAACTTGAAAGATTCCAGAAAAAGGGCGCAGGGAGCTCTGGAAAAGGAAACAATTTTTTAAATGTTTACACGTCTGCTGATGGTAAAATAACAGACTCTTACCTTTGTTAGTCAAGGAATTTCTATAGAGAAATCTTTCAAGAAGAAATACAGTCCAATGCAAGCTTTCATTCAAGAAATATTTTATATATGTACAGTGCCAAAATTCTTCACCTTTTTCCCCACCTTCTCTGAAAACCTTATGACTGGTATGAACTATGTCCCCAGGAGAAAGAATACACACGCATAAAAACAAAGCCTAGGTCCCGCAGTATATCCCCAAGTTCCCCGCCCCCCCATCCCGGGTTAAGAGCCCGGATTTCAATCCTGTGAGAGTGCTTGGGTCTGCTCCTCACCACTGCACCTACAGACTTTCACTGCCTCCCACAGCGCCAAAGGAGCACCTAGGAAGGCTCACAGTCCCTGTAGGTAAAATTGCCAGGCAGCATCATGGAGAAATGTCTTGCATATCCTTCTGTGCTGACCCATGAAAGTCTGAGAATAAAGGGCTTTTTTGGAAGAGAAGCCTTACACTGGGCTGGGACTCAGGAGTTCTGACAGGTTTTTAAAATTGCTGCTTCTATTCGTGTAATGTCTCTAGAGCTCAGATCTTCTTATGTAAAATGAAGAAAGTGGCACAGTATGGAAGCAGAGCTCCCCTCTAGAGTCATACATTCTGCAAACAGATTCGCTATTGAGACCCTTGCTAGGGCACAAGACTTGTCTCTACCATTTGCCAGCTGTGTTACCAAGCAGGCCATTGGAATTTGCTGAGCCTGCCTCATTCCCTGTGTGCTATACAGCTTAGATTGCGATGAAGAGAAGGCACTAGCATAATGCTTCACGAAGTGTTTCATGAGTAGCTACTATTTTTATGAAAGAGCCAAGTTTCTTGCCCTCAATATTGCACCAAAATAATATACCAATGATTTAAAAATAAAGAAAGAAGCCATAAAAGTACTAGAAATGACAGGAAGAATTTTTTTCATCTTGAGAAAGTGGATACCTTTGTGTCTACATGATGATCTAGAAGTTTTGTATAACTGTTAAAAAGCATAAAGACAAATGACAAACTTAAAAAAAAATTTGCCAAATATTTGATAGACAAAAAAGTTAATTTTGTTAATAGGCATAAAAAGCTCTTACAAATCAACTAACTTAGGAAAGACGCTCAACCTCACTCAGAGGTTAGTTTTCACTCACTAAATTGACAGAGTTTTAAAAATTTGATAATATCCATTACTGGAGAGTGGTGAATAGATGTTTATACACTGTACGTGACAGTGTAAATTTGTACAAACATTTTAGGGAGAAATTTGACAATATCTAGCATATTACTAAAACAGATATTTTTTCAGCTACAGGCCATTTTTCCAGAAATTTGTCAAGCATACATATTGACCCAAGTGCTCAAAGACATATATTTAGATGTTCACTTTTGTATTGTTTGATTTTTTAATTTAAAAGAACTTTTTTCTAACGTTTATTTATTTTTGAGAGAGAGAGAGAGAGAGCATGAGCACAAGCAGGGAGAGAAGGAGACACAGAATCCAAGCTGTGAACACAGAGCCCGACATGGGGCTCGAACCCATGAACCACAAGATCATGACCTGAGCCAAAGTCGGAGGGACACTCAACCGACTGAGCCACCCAGGCACCCCTGATTTTTTAATTTTTAAAATTTTTTCACAATGTTTATTTATTTTTGAAAGAGAGAGAGAGAGAGTAGGGGAGGGGTAAAGAGAAAGAGGGAGAGAGAGAGAATCCAAAGCAGGCTCTGTCAGCACAGAGCCCGGACTGGGGGCTAGATCTCACAGGCCATGAGATCATGACCTGAGTCGAAATCAAAAGTCAAAAGCTTAGCTGAATGAGCCACCCAGGTACTCCTAATTTTTTATTTTTATTTTTATTTATTTTTTTAAAGATAGCATTCACCCATTTTTATCTCATCTCATCTCATCTCATCTCATCTCATCATCATCTTATCTTATCATCTTATCAGGCTCCACACACAATGTGGTGCTTGAACTTATGACCCTGAGATCCAGCCAAGTATCCCTGTTTGATTTAAAAAAAGAATATAATCTGAATGTCCAGCAGTAGGACACTAATAAAAAACGTAGATTATTTAGGGTGCATGGGTGGCTCAGTCGGTTAAGCATCTGACTTCAGCTCAGGTCATGATTTCATGGTTTGTGAGTTTGAGTCCTGCATTGGGTGAGTTTGAACTTTGCTTCAGGTGAGCCCTGCTTCTCTCTCTCTCCCTCTGCCCCTCATGGGGTTCTCTTTCTATGAGTCTCGCTCACTTGTACCCTCTCCCTCTAAAAAAAAACAAAAAACATAAAAGCCAACTTAGATTATTTCAAGATAAGAGTATATTTTGACACCACCTAAAGGAACAGAGTAGATCTATATGTTGATCTGGAATTGGGTCCTAGATGGAATAAGTAAAAAAAAGAAAGCTGCATATAGAATACTTTATGTTGAATATACAAACACAATTCTAGGTATACATACATATGTATATGCATAGGAAAATATTTGGAGGAATACACCAGAAAAATAAAAATGGTAACTTCTGGAGACTATTTTTTACTACTCTTTTTTTTTAACTCATGGTAAAATATATGTAATAAAAATTTACTATTTTAACAATTTTTGTGTATATTTCTGTGGCCTTGATTACATTCATTTTGCTGTATGGCAGTCACCATCATCCATTTCCAGAAAGTTTCATCTTCCCCATCTGAAACTCTGTCCCCGTTAGGCACTTACTCCCCATTCCCCTTTCCCTGCCAGCCCCTGGCAACCACCATTTTACTTTCTGTTTCTATGAGTTTCACAACTCTAGGAATCTCATGTCAGAGAAATCCTACAATATCTATTCCTTGGTGACCGGCTTGTTTCACTTAGCATAATGTCTTCAAGATCCACCCATGCTGTAGCAGGTGTCAAATCTTTCTTTCTTTTTAAGGCTGAATAATATTCCATTGTACGTATATGCTACATTTTGTTTATCTGTTCTTCTGTTGATAAACACTTGGGTTTATTGCCTTATGTGTTGTTGTTTTGTTTATCTGTTCAAGTAACAAATAACTTTTAAAGCAAAATTTCCCGAGAAGATATTTTTGGCACAGAGCATCAAAATATAAGTAATTTGACTAGAGTGCTCACTTCGGCAGCACATATACAAATAATTTGACCAGAAACAGAGTTTTTGATGCTCCATTTTGAATTTGATTGAAGGTAGTAAGAGTAAAGGAGAGAGCCCAACCTGAGATGAAGTTCAAAATGAGCTTCTTGGGGCACCTGGGTGGGTCAGTCAGTTGAGTGTCTGACTTCAGCTCAGGTTGTGATCTCACAGTTCATGGGGTCGAGCCCTGCATTGGGCTCTGGAGCCTGCTTTGGATTCTGGGCTTTCCGCTCTCTCTGCCCCTCCCTGCTCATACTTTGTCTCTCTCAAAAATAAACATTTAAATAATAAATAAATACATACATACATACATACATAAATATTGGATTTAACAACAAAAAAAAAGTGAGGTTCTTGGTTACTCCTAAGAAAACCCTTCCCTCAGTTCCATTTCCATCATCTGATTTATATAAAGGTAAAACAGCCTTTTGGTCAAAGACCACAAATTCTGTCACATTTGGTGTTCAGACACATCTAAACATGCCTGTTGGAATAGGGGTGGACTGAGAGAAGGGACTCGGTGAAGACCACAATACAAAAGGAAACTGTAGATTTCCAAAGAGAAAGTTTGTTCTAAGGAATTCAGCCACTGGGCCCTAGAGTTAAGGAGAAATGATGGTTTATGCAAAGATGTGGTAGATAGTTCTTTAACCAGGTCCAGATTCAACTACCTTCGTGGTCCAGAGGTGCCCTGGAAGCCAAAAAGACTGAATGCAAACTCAAAGAGCTATCTTACTAACTGCTACATTTGGGGTCCAAGTAACCCTCCTGGAGGACAATCCCCTTCCGCTCCAGCCCCATCCTGACCCAAGCATCATCCAGAGGAAGGATGAAGTTCTCCTCCTTACATGGGAGACTAGCCCACCGTGCTAACACTAGTGAGGGTGGGTGGTACAGGTCTGTAGCTCAGTGGTGACGGGGGCAGGCAACTCAGAGTGGCCCATTCTAGCTGCAGTTTTTGCGTGAGACAGCCAGTATGACACGTGTCATACTCGGATGAACATCCCATAATTTCGGAAGGTGGAAGGAAGTATTTTTCAGAGGTTTAGATATCAGGGTAAGTATATGAGGGGAAATGGTGATTAGAATTTGGGCATGGATGTTGATGTGTCCTCATATATACACACATTTGGAGTGTTGGCAACATGTGGGTTATGGTTCCTTGGCAAAAAAGGTGCTTTCTCTCACTTGACCTGCAAAGCAAAATCTCAGCTCCAGGAGAGCTCTGGACCAGTGAGGATTCAGAACTAGATAGGCTGTGTTGTGAGGACTGAGACTGTGTTCTGCGGTAACCTAGGAATGCCAGTGGCCTTGGTCTTTTCCATCATATCAAAGCACCATCGCATTTCACAAAATTTAAACAGTAAGCAGAAAACGTTTTGTGAGTAGTTTCAGTGGAAATGTATAGATAAATCAATGTTTCAGATAAAAACCTTGGATTTCTAAAGTGAAGAAACCTAGTGAGAAGAATCTTTTTTTATTTAGTTTTTAATTTTTGTTTAATGTTTATTTAGTTTTGAGAGACAGAGTGTGAGTGGGGAGGGGCAGAGAGAGAGGGAGACACAGAATCCAAAGCAGGCTCCAGGCTCCGAGCTGTCAGCACAGAGCCCAACTCGGGGCTCAAACTAATGAACTGCGAGATCATGACCTGAGCCGAAGTCGGACGCCCAATCGACTGAGCCACCCAGGCGCCCCTAGTTTTTTAATTTTTCATTTGAGACAAAGTACAAGTGGGGGAGAGGGGCAGAGGGAGACAGACAGAATCTTTTTTTTTTTTTAATTTATTTATTTTGAGAGAGAGTGTGAGCACATGAGGAGGGGAGGCACAAAGAGAGAGGGAGAGAGGGAGAGAGAGAGAATCCCAAGAAGGTTCTGCACTGTCAGCACAGAGTCTGATGTGGGGCTTGATCTCACAAACAGTGAGATCATGGCCTGAGCCAAAATCAAGAGTAGGATGTTTAACCATCTAAGCCACCCAGGCACCCCGAGAGAGAGAAACTTAAACATACCCAGACTGCAATGAGAAAAATCTTTTGTCAGATTCCTTCATGGTGGCCAGAGGACAGGGCCAGGAGTCAGAAGGATAGGTTTGAGTCCCTGCTGTAGCACACATTAGCTGGGTATCTAATATAACGACCTTCAGGATTCTCACTGAAAAGTCAGAATAATTCCTGCTCACCTTCTTTATAGCACTGCTGTGTGCCTCAAACGAGACAATGAGTGTAAAAGAACAACTATAAATTTGGTCTTCATTTTGTGGGAAGGGATCCTTGCATCTTCAGAGGTAACACATCCTCAAGCACCTATTTTTCAAAGACATCTTTGGCAATCCAATCCCATTTTCTCATTCCTCATTTTGAAGAGGTGGGTGGCCAGACATTGAGAGCATCTGAATTGTTATCAATCTTCAAAGAAGATTGGTGGTGTAAGTATTTATAAGTATTGCATAATTGTAAGTATTGCTAAGTATTTACAAATTTAAGACTTAATCTGAATTTATGTCCTAAAGGCCCAAAGTTAATCCAACATTGTCAGGCCAAGGAAGACACCTTTAATTTGGTTCAGGCAGAACTCCACTGCAAGAAGGAATATATTGATAGCGTTACATTGAAAATTATTCAAATGTATTGAATACTTGCTTTATATTCATCTACTTTGCAATATTTCTATAAGTAAAATTGGTGGTATTTGTGAATGAGAATTTTCCCAAAATAAGTAAATTAGGCAATATGTGAAAGTTGACCATTTTTTCACTATGATATACCAACATCATCCACTATATTTGTGTCGTAATTAATCATGTTCAAAGAAATTTTATATATAGTTTTATGTTGTATATTGGAAAATGCACATTTGGAGTTCAAACGATTCCCTTCCCACATATTAGCTGTATAACCTCTTCCTCTCGACTTCACTACAGCAAGTATACATCTTTGTTACATCGACACTGCAGCAGCATAACTTGTACAAATGAACCCACTGTAGTGGATCATAAACTCCCATGGATTATAAATGTACAAAGAGAGCTTATCTGACCAATTTATGGGGTTAGCAGTCATAATTCTCCAGGTTGTAAGAACAAAAAAGGACAACTTCGATTTAAGTAAAAGGGGGTTTAATGAAAGGATATTGAATAGCATGTCACTGAATAGCCAGGACGGCTAGAAAACCAGAGTTGAAAACTGGGCAACCACAAGTGTCAAAATCAAGCCATAGAAATGATCCAGAGAGAACCTTATTGACACCACCCAGAATATTAAAAAATACAGCTTGCTACAGCTAAACTCTGGACACCACTGTTAAGAATGTTGTCTCTACTGCCCTGGAAATAGGGTGAGGATATGCCCTTCTCTGCTGCCAGCAAGAGTCCTTATCTATCCTTATCTTGTCTTACCTATCTTATCTTATCTATCCTTACCTTCTTGCATCACTTTGTATCCAGGGTAGTTGCATCTGACTAGATGAGCCTGTCATGTACCCCACAAAACACACAAGGGAAGCTAGGAAAGTAGACCTTTAGGGTTTGAAGTAGCTTTTGCACCCCACCAAGACTTATGCAATGAAGAATTCAAATACATAGGAAGGATTAATCCATAGTGTTATGCCCAGAATTCGTGATCCCCAAAGACCACCAGGGAGCCGAGTCCGATGCAAAAGCAAAGAGCCTTTATTCGAGCTAGCTCGAGCTCAATCCCCTACCTGCACCGACGCAGCAGTGAGATGCCGGAGAGAGAGCGAGTTGCAAAAGCACAAAGGTTTTATAGGGATCTAGGGGCAGTTGGTGGGGTGATGGTCATGGCCTTAGCCGATTGGCTGGGGAAGGGTCAGAGTCCTGTTGCGCAGGTTGCCAGGCATGGTTTGAACGGGAAGTTACTCAAGGGGAGGAGGCGTGGTCTGAGGTTTGAGCGGGAATTTCTTTCTGTGGTTTTCCCGGAAAGGGGGCCATCTGTCGGGGATGTAGTCACTCAAGATGGAGGACACAGAACAAAATGGAGTCGGCCGGCCTAGGTCCGCTCTTTCAATAGGACGGTCTAAAATATCTAAATAAAACTAAAAAATGGCAATAAATGCATGACTTCATTAATTAATTTAATATATTTTACACAATCTGTTATAAACAGACTATCTAAAAAAATTGAAACCTAAAATCTTAAACCATAAAAACATAAGTGAAATCACTATTCTGACACTTTAAACTTCAAAATGTTAAGTCATCAATGGAGTGACCATCATCATGATTTTGAACTAGCAAAGTCATCAGTTTTAATATTTTTTTTTCCTTCCCCTCAGCTATTTTGACATTTATGCTGAATAACACCTGCTTTTTCATTTGGAGAATGGACTACCGTTGATGGAGTTTTTGTTTTTGTTTTTGTTTTTTTTTTTTAATGGCAGGACTGACATCACCAAAATGGTGATATATGAAACCCCAGCCTGATTCCCCCCAAAGAGAGCAACAGTTAGCTACCTAAGAACTAAAACCATGCTGGGTGAGCCTTGGAATCCACTTAAAAGTTAGGCAGCACAGTGGAACAACAACAACAAAATCTGAGAATAACCACTGAAGAAGAGAAAGAAGACAGCTTCATTTTGCCTGTATCAACCCATCCTCCAACTCTTAGAAAGAGTTCCCTCACCAGGAAAGAAAGAGTGGGGTGAGTGACCAGTTTCCCCAGCCTTGGGGCACCCCATGAAGGTCGTACTTCAGCTTCACTCCACCCAGAAAATGGCAAAGCTGAGATGGATAGAGACCACTAGGAACAAGGAAGAAGAGTAGGGGGTACCAACAGCAGCCACACAGCAGGAGCAATCATGGTTCACAGTGACCTGCTCTGTACACAAATCGAGAAGATTTTGATGAAACTGATGCCAGCACAGCTGCTACAGACCCCCTCCTGATTCCACCAGGTTTTTCCCCACAGATACTTGCATTTGTGGACACCAGCCTCCTGAGTCCATCCCTGCTGCCTCATCCCTCACCCACGCCAGAGCCCAGGAACTGCATTGGCAGCCAGTCCAGACTTCGGTGGCTGCATGAGTGCAAGACAGCAGCATAGGTTCCTGAGGCTGTCCTCCATCACTTAACATGCACTGGAGCCAGCTTTCCAGCTGCTGGCCTGACGCCTGTCACAAGTCTCCACTGCAGTCTGTACACCTGGGACATATAGGTACCCATGGGAGAGCACTCCAGCAGCCAGGACCCTGCGGCTGCTTGTGGCTCAACTTAGGCTGAATCTTCTGTCACTGGCCTGCAGCTAATTCCTCCAACTGTGTGCACCTGCAATGCCCTGGCCTGACCCCCATTACTGGCTTTCACTGCGGGGTACACACCTCAGGGAAGACTGTGGAGCCACAGTAGAGCACCCCAATAGTCCCTAGTTGGCCTGGCCCTTGCTGGCTGCCCGGTTACCACCACCACATGTGTGTCTGCTTCTGGTCCCAGCCACTACACAGGCGCCTCCAGCTGGCTCCACAGCCGAGTGTGTGCATGCCACTGGTTCCAGCCACCATCACTGCCTGCCCTGGTCACTAGCCACAGGGCCTGGAGGCACCACTAAGGATCCCAACAGCCCTTATAGCCACTGTATTCCCCGTACAGTACTTACCAAGAACCACATGGGTGTTGATGCTGTCTACTCCAGCAGCCCAAGCCAAAGAAACATCATGCATCCCTGTACCCAATACTGTCACACTTGGTGCCCTGTACCAGGGTCACAGCACACTGTGTTCCACGACTAACATCAATCCATAAAGTCCAGAAGAGGTGACTGCTCTTCAAATGCACAGACACCTACTCAAGGCTACAGGGCTTGTGAAGAATCAGTGAATCATGATTACACCAAAGAAATATAGTAAACCTCAAGTATCTATCTTCAAAGAAATGAAGATCTAGGAATTATCTGACAAGAATTTAAAATAATTGTTCTAAAGATGCTCAGAGATCTACACGAGAACACAAATAAACAATATAATAATATCAGGAAAACAAATATAAGAACAAAACGAGGTTAACAAAGAAACAGAAAACGTAAAAACAAACCAAACAAATGTGGGGCTGAAGAATAACATATTGATTGAACTGAAGCATTCAATAGAGAGCTTCAATAATAGACTTGAACACGTAGAAGAAATGGTGAGCCAGAAGACTGACCAAGTGAAACTATCCAGTCAGAAGAGCAAAAACGAAAAGGAATGAAGAAAGCCCAGAACACTTACAGGACACCACTAAGAGAAACACCATATATGACTGGAGTCCCAGAAGGGGAAGAGAGAGAGAATACAGTAGAAAACTTATTTAAAGAAATAATAGCTGAGAAGTTTCCCAGTCTACAGAGAGATTTGGACATTCAAGTTCATGAAGCTAATAGGCACCCTAAAATTTCAAGGCACATTATCATAAAATTGTCTAAAATTAAAGACAAAAAGAGTTTTAAAAGCAGCAAGAGGAAGGGCACCTGGGTGGCTCAGTTGGTTAAGCCTCTGACTCTTGATTTTGGCTCAGGTCATGATCTCACAATTTGTGGGATCGAGTCCCACTTTGGGCTCCATGCTATCAGTGCGGAGCCTGCTTGGGATTCTCTTTCTCCCTCTGTCTCTGCCCCTCTCCTGCTCACGCTCATGCTCTTTCTCAAAATAAATAAACATTAAAAAATAAATAAAAGCAGCAAGAGGGAAATTTTTTCTCTCACACAAGGAACCCCCATAAGGCTAACAGCAGATTTCTCAGCAGAGACCTTGCAGTCCAGGAGGGAACAGAATGATATAATCACAGTGCTGAAGGAAACTAACCAGGAATACTTTACCCAGCAAAGTTGTACTTAAGAAATGAAGATGAAATAAAGTTTTTCCTTAGCAAACAAAAGCTGAGGGAGTTCATTACCAGATCTGCCTTATAAGTAACCCTTGAAAGTTCTTCAAGTTGGAATAAAAGGCTACTCATTAGCAACATAGACACATATGAAAATCTACAACACGCTGGTTTAAGTTAGCATAGCCAGGTTCAGAATACTCTAACACTGTAATACTGTGGTATGTATTCTAGTATAAAGGTTAAAGGGCCAATGCGTTAAAAAAACCTATAGTTACAATAATTTGCCAATGGATACACAATATAAAAATATGACAATTATGGGGCGCCTGGGTGGCTCAGTCGGTTAAGCATCCGACTTCAGCTCAGGTCACGATCTCACGGTCCGTTAGTTCGAGCCCCGTGTCGGGCTCTGGGCTGATGGCTCAGAGCCTGGAGCCTGCTCCCGATTCTGTGTCTCCCTCTCTCTCTGCCCCTCCCCCGTTCATGCTCTGTCTCTCTCTGTCTCAAAAATAAAATAAACATTAAAAAAAAAATTAAAAAAAAAAAAGTTGAGCAATCAAAGTTAAATTATCACTGTAAAATAGACTGTTATATCTATAAGATGTTTTATGTAAGCCACACAGTAACCATAAAACATAACCTACAGGAGATTCACAGAAGATAAAGAGAAGGGAATCAATGCATACCACTATGGAAAATCATCACTTTACATGTAGCATGTGCATGGGGGTAGGGGGTGGGGGTGTACACACACAAGGAATATTATTCAGCCCTGAGAAAGGAAATCCTGCCCTTTAAAAATGTCAACATTGATGAAACTTGAGGGCATTATGCTAAGTGAAATATATCAGACAAAGAAAGATATACACTATGATATGACTTACATGTGGAATCGTAAAAACGCCAAACTCATAGAAACAGGATAGAGTGATGGTTACCAAGGGAGGGAGGGGGAAATGGGGAGAGGTTGGTCAAAGGGCACAAACTTCCAGTCACAAGATGAGTAAGTTCTGGGGGTCTAATGTACAGCATGGTGATTTTAGTTAACACTACTGTGTTAGGTACTTGAAAGTTGCTATGAAAGTAGATCTTAAATGTTCTCACCACAAAAAGTAAATGGTAGTCACGTGACTTGATGACGTTAGCTAATGCTATGGTAGTGATCATTTTGCAAAATGTATGTCTATCAAAACTACACACCATACACCTTAAACTTGCATCATGTTATATGTCAACTATATCTCAACAAAGTTGTAGTGGGGGTGTGGGGGGAGAGAATTCACAGAAAAAAAAAAAAAAAACCCACACATCTCAGGAGGAAATTTCCCTCATGCACTCTCCTATAGCTGCCTCAACAAGTTTGAGATGGTTTTAGTTTTTTCGATTTAAGTTTTTCATGATTTTAGACAAAGCCATAATTGCACTGGAACCTTACTGATGTCCTACTTGAAGATGCTTTTGCATTGTTCATGCATTTTTTTACAATAGCCTCTTCATGTCTTTGAGTTCTTTTAGTCGGAGTAGGAAATGCAAACAAATCAGCAAGTGGACTTAGCCCTTGAAAGCTTATGTCCAGCTGAGTAGTTATGATATCAATTACATCATGAAAAATTCCTTTTACCTAAAAAACTGCTAGAGCTCAGAGGGTTGCAGTACTATTTCCCAGCATAGGACAGACTGGGTGGGGGTTGGGGGACATAGGTCTCTTTTAAGTATCTTTGGATGCTGGCAAAAATTGGGGGAGTCTTTTGATATGAGAAAAATATGCATTTGTCTTTAAGGTAACATGTTGCCTGTTATGTATTAAGAAATTGGCTTCAGCAAAACTTTTTTTGTCCATTGTTAAAAATCAACCAACTATAAAGTAGCTACCATATTTCTGTTTTTGCCAATGACAAAAAGATTTAGAAATCTTTTTGGCTAAAAAGTCAGCAAAGATCAAAAAGTTTTCACATGTGATCTCTACATGCCAATGAGATCAAAGTGCACACATTATAATAATCCTATTGTGCAATACTCTACCAATGACCTGTAAATATTACATATTTGAGAAAGGCATTTTTTTTTTCAGTTAAAGAGTGAAAGTATAAATTAGGAAAGGTACATTTAACAAGTCAATGATCTATTGTTATTAGTTAATATGCTTTTTCCCCATTTTGTAAAGTTCAGAATTGCAAATGCTTGGCCAATTAGACACAACAGAGACAGAACTTGAATGACACAGTGCAAGTTGACAAAATGATTTATTACCCCTTTGTCATTGAAATAACTACTATATATGCTCTAATATTTACAGCTTTTCACTTATTTTATTATGCGTGCCCTGGACCAAGCTAAAATATGTACACTAGCACAATATTGTAGCCAGATTAAAAAAGAGAGAGAGAGAGAGAGCAGAAATAAGGAAGAAGGGGAGGGAAAGGAAGGGAGGAAAAAAATCCAGCCAAAGTTGAATTCTAGTTAAGTGCAATTTATTTATTTATATATTTGCTAATGATATCATACCAATTTTCTAATGCATTCACATATACATTGGTCATGATTAATCACACTGAAACCTTTACCTGAGCCTCTGTTTAGTTTTGACACTACAATGTCGAATAGTCATTATTTGTTTAACATCTGTCTTCTGCATCAGATGATGAGAGAGATGATGAGAGCTAACAACACTTGTGCCATGGTCAAGATCAAATATATAAAATCTGTCTCCTCCTCTATACTTTAAACTCTGGAATGTCAAGGACTATATCTGCTTTGTATACACATCAAGCATTTAGGACACAATATCCAAACATTTATTCATTCAACAAATAGTTATTGAGGAGCTTCTCTGCACTGGGTAAGTTGTAAGAAATACAAATCTAGTCAAATTAAGTGGAAAAAAAAAAAAGTCTGGATGTTTTCTCATTTTCATCCTGTCATGTTTCTTTGCAACCATGCCATTCTCTTCACCTGGTCAGCTTTCTCTAATACTCTCTTCCCGCATAATCTGGGAGTACAGGAACCCCAGAACTGGCTGCCCCAGTCCCTCCTCCATGAGACTTGCAGCTCAAGTAGCCACTACAACCTTCAGCTTTGGTTTTAATTTATGAGAAGAGTCCGGTAAAAATAGCCCACCATTTTCAAGTCATTGAACTAATTTCCTGCGAATTAAATTTCCTCTCTCATGTAACCAGTTGTAGCCAGCAAGAAGATACATATTAGGATCAAGGTGTATAATTGCAGAAGGAGATTCCATTAGGAGTCTTTCCCTTTAGATGAAGCTGTGCATAGGGCAGATAACCCAGATAAATCTAGTTAAACTGTGTCTTTAGTTAAGATAGTTTTATTTTTTACTGTTCGGTCACAAATATCTGGCACATAGTAGTATTAAAAAATATTTGTTGGGGCGCCTGGGTGGCTCCATCAGTTGGGAGTCTGGCTTCGGTTCAGGTCATGATCTCGCGGTTTGTTGGTTCGAGCCCCACGCCGGGCTCTGTGCTGTCAGCTTGGAGCCTGAAGCCCACTTCAGATTCTGTCTCTCCCTCTCTCTGCCTCTTCCCTGCTCATTCTCTGTCTCTCTGTCTCTCTCTCTCTCAAAACTAAAATGAAACATTAAAAAAAAAATTTTGTTGAGGGGTGCCTGGCTGGCTCAGTTGGAGGACTCTTGATCTCAGGGTTGTGAGTTCAAGCCCCATGTTGGGTGTAGAGATTACTTAAAAATAAACAAACTTAAAAAAATATTTGTTGAACTGATGCTAGGTTGTGATATATTACAGTAGTCCTCCCTTAGCTACGGTTTTACTTTCCATGGTTTCAGTTACATTTGGTCAACTTCTGTGGTCCATAGGCATCTGATCCTCCTTCTGACACGTGGTCAGAAGGTCAATGTTAGACTAAGCCTGAGTCACAACACCTACAGCCTTCACCTCACTTTCTCTCGTCACATAGGCATTTTATCATCTCACAGTATCACAAGAAGGGTAGGTCTAGTACAAGAAGATATTTTGAGAGAGACTACATTCATATAACTTTCATTACAGCATATTGTTATAATTTTTCTATTATTGTTGTTAATCCCTTACTGTACCTAATTTATAAATTAAATTTTTTCATAGGTATGTATGTATAGGAAAAAAACATAGTATATACTGAGTTTCGTACTGTCCAGTTTCATACATCCACTGGGAGTCCCGGAATGTGGCCCCTACTGATAAAGGAGGGACTACTGTATTTCTTTTAAGATGCATAATTATATGGGATGGGGAAGGAAAGTGGGGGGAGATAAAGTAACAGTTGCTGAGGTTTTAGACTCTGGAAAGATACGTAATGCTCCCAGAATGAGTAGAGTTAAAGCTGGAAAGTTATATTTAACTTTCTTACTCAAACATCTCCTTTAAAACAAAACCTTTTATCAAATCAATCTTTCAAAAATCAGTTAAAATGGAAACCAGAAAGACTCTACTACATGACATCTCAGAAACTCACTGCCCACTCTATCCTTGAAGATGTGTCACATTGTAAAAATGCCACAAGATTGTATTTTCTCCTTTTCTGACTCCCTTTAGAACTTAAGTTATTTAGAATGACATGAAGAATTGTATTAATTTCAAGACTAAATAATCAAGGAAACAAACCCTCTCTAATAAATTTCCCCTTAGAAAGCATGGTGTGAGGTAGAAAAGCCTGATGGCTAGACAAATGTTACAGAAATGTTGGCAGAGATGCCCTTTGCTTCATGTTAGGAGCAAGCAATTATTTTTCTCTTTGTTCTTTTTGAAGGGCCCCTCTAGTGCCCAGAGAAGCGTTTATTAGCCTTTCCCTCCCTCCCCTTCAAATAAATCAAATTTTGTAAAGGGTGATAAAACCAAGACCAGATGTGATCATTTAAGCCAGGAATTCAAGCATGCCAGTCATTAGAGAATGTTGTGAGCACCTCTACCTGGGTGTTCCCCCCAGGAATACAGGTACTACCAAGGTCTCCTCCTTCTCACACAGAGATGCAGTGAAACTCAACCTGAAGACTTAATATCAGTACACTCTTTAAGGAACCTCTATTTCAAAAGGTACAATGGCATGGATACATGAAGCAAAGCAGAATTCCTATGACACATTTTATATAGGAAGGCTTGTAGGATTCAGAAGCTGTTCTTGAAAGACCACGCCTATCTTCCAACTGTAGTACTTTGTATAGAATGCAACTATTCAGACTGTAGCTGAAAAAGGCTCTATGACTTATAGGTAAGGAGAGTAGAATTGAAATGTGTGGTGTCTTCTTCAAACTGAAGTCATGGTATTATTTCACTTGTTAGCAACCATTGGAGATGGGCTCAGATACGATAAGAATAGCAGAACTCACTAGAGAGGTCATCAACTGCTTCCTCCAATCACTTTCTGGGTGCTGTGACCTCCAGCAGCAGAGGCATTTATTCTCCAAGAGTATTCTGCCATCTTGAAAGCCTATGAGCCTTGTCGGTCCTCACTGTGTGATCAGCTGCCAAGGTAACTGCCAGTGCAATCTTGAGGATAGATGAGAAGTTATACTGACAGGATAACATTTCAAGGTCTCCTAATCCTTGTGCCTGATTACATGAGAAGATCACCAGACCAGCCCAAGTATGGGAGGTATTTCTACAAAGGGATAAGATTACGGTTAAGTGTCTCAAAGGTCCTGCCTTTTTAAAGAAGTACTGACTTTAGTTAGAGGTGAGTCACCAGATTGAAAGGATTATTTCTCTATTTCAGGACAATGACCTCAACTGTCACTTTGTAATTTCTCTGAGAGTTCCTCTTCTTTGCTCTTGGCATTTCACTTACATTTCCAGATTTTTTCTTTTTTAAAATCACTTTCCTGTAACTCTTGATCTCTCTCACTAATCCTCTCATCCTTATCCTATTTATGTAAGAAGTTCAGATTCCACATCTCCCCTAAAGACTCCACACATGTGAACCATCTTGATGGGAGAAATCACAGATACCACTTTGTTTCACCACCGAGCTACCTCATTTCTGGGCCCTGGAAAGCCCTACCTACCTGTACTTCATAATGCCCTGTTCCTCCACAAGAACAAAAGAAAAATAACTTCTTGCCCCCAACATGAAGCAAAGGGCATTTTTTCTATAGCATCTGTCTAGCCATCAGCATTTTCCAGCATTCCATGCCTCAAGGCATTCCCAGAATCAAAGGAGACACAGATACGTAACAATTACACTATGACTCAGTAAGTACTATAATAAAGGCATCTACAAGGTTCAGAAGAAAAAGAGGATGGTGCATTATGAAAAAGAAGGTAATGTTTGAACTCACGGTTGACAATATGACCAGGAGTCATATATAAAACTATATATATCTTATATATAATATAAGTGAGAATATCAGCAAACATTCCATTCCAGAGGTAGGAAACAACATGAGGAAAAGCATGGAGGCTTCCAGTGAGCAATTGCTGAAATTGTTCTGGGTACTACAATGACATCTGAAAATGTAAGTTTTGTATCTTTTATATCTGTTGTGTATAATACACACAAATATAGTATAAAGTATATACAGGAAAGAGCAATCTTAAATTAACTTGGGCATCGCTTTATATTAAAGCTACATGAGATAAATAACTCTTCCCCACTTATGATAACATAAAGGCTTTTAGACCAGAGCTGGAATACAGACTGATGCAAAAACGTCCCATTCTCATGAATGGAAGTTGTGATGTTATATTATTCATAAAAACCATGAACTCTGAAGATGATTTTATAAGACAAATAGCGTAATTGTATCAGAAAAACGATTTGCTGAATCTCACCAATTTATATACATGATGTCACTTACTCTATCCCCACAATAGCCCTCTGAGGTAGATATCCCCATTCTACACTACAGAAACAAACTCAGAAAAGCAATTCATCATGACATAAATGACAGAGCTGAGATTAAAATCCCAGAATTGTTTCATGCTATGGAATCCTACCTCTCATATACCCCTAAAACCCTAGCAGGAACCAGCAAATGCTCATTAGGATGAAGATTTTGACCGTATAACTAACTATACACATATATGTAGCAACATGGCACAGGAGAAAGAACACTAGACCTACTGTACCAAGAATCAAGAAGACAGAATTCTAAGAAGAAACCTTGTGATCTCTACTATGTGACATTGGATAAATTACTTACCCTTGAGTAGGTTAAACTAGTTAATTTCTAAGACTCTATCCAGCTTTACAAGACTAAAGTGCTCCATTATTAACTGTCACTCAGTATTTTTATGACAAGGGGTTTAAAGCTCTTGTGATAGTTTCTTCATTCACTTTTCTTCATGAAAAAATAATCCCTACTGAGCAATTTGGTTGTGGAGATTAAATGAGGTCATGGGCATGAAAATGCCTCGTATCAAGAGTGGCATAATGCAATCAACACTGAGGAAGTGTTTCCTGACCCTTAAGCTGCAGTTAAGTTAGTGCAAAGCAGCTTTAAATGCTAGTGTGTAAAAAAGCCCACATTTGTATCTGAGAGATCTGAGACAATGTAATGAGAAGTATATAGTTCTGGGCCAGATTTACATCATGGCTCTGCTACTTCCTTGCAATAGGAGTTTATGCAAATTACTTATCTTCTCTGAGCTTTGGTTTCACATCAGTAAATGAGCATAATCATCACATAGGGTTAGTGTGAAGGCTAAATGAGCAACACTTAGAGGATCAAATCAGATAAAATTTAGCACAGTGTCTGGTGTCAGTAAACGTTAGCTCTATTACTTAGCCAGCATTTTCAACTTGGACAAAACTCTTATTAACAACCAAGGTCAAATTTGACCTTTATGCCCATCTCAAGTTCTGCCAGCTGGGCCTTGCTTCAGGTTACACACAAAGACCCTTCCTTGTACATTTTGGCTGAAGGTAAAAATTAAGAATGAGCTGAAGTTCAGCTTCAGCCTAGGAAGTTGTGCATTATCTGCCCCTCAGATTCAGCTCGTTTTTGCAAGATCTAACAACCAAATGCCTCCAACCTGCTTTCTGGCACCCACAACTCGTATGTGATCAATGACCATGTAATTATATGGGTTATGGTCATACCTAGTTAGTATGGCATCTTGATTTAAGATTAATAATTGAATATCCACTTTCAAATAAAGATACACGTTTTAGATGTAACTTGCAGTGGAGATCTCCCTAAATTGAATTCTGTCAGTTCAAGTATGAATGTGCCTTTAGAATGCAAGTATTTCTTACATGATACTTGCTATAAAGATTCTCTTTCTGCTGCAAGGAAGATGCTGAAATTGGTGTACATGCTGTTACAGACAATATGCAAATGGAAATTCAGTTACATTGTTCCACTGTCAGATTTTTAGAAGCAAAGTTTACGAAAAAATTTCTTCTCAAGTAATTGTGAGGCAGTAAATGTATGCAAAAGTATTAAAAAAAACTGAACAAGGGCAACATACTTTAGGTTTGTTTCTGGAAATATCATCCAAAAATGCATGAAGTTTCAGTTTGTGAGAATACTTTAATGAAATTTTATCATTACTACTGACCCCCAAAACTTCATATCCAGGAGTTAAAAAGGAAATGCCTTTAACTTAGTTACTGGTGGAGAAAAGGTAAATCTTAATAATTTGATAGCAAAAAAGCACACACACATACACACACACACACACAAATTTAATTTGACATTAACTTCATGAGTTGCTCTCCACTCTATACTTGCAAGTAACTATTTAGTATTTTAAATGAATGGGTTAACATGAGCACAGGAGCAATTTAGCAATTGACAAAGGTGAGAAATGAATGCTTCTGAACTATATTAAACTTTAAAAATATAACTGATGTGATAAAATTATAATAATTTTTGAATAAAATTTGTTCATGTATTTTAGAAGCTTATATTTTATAATAGTGATTTTCAACATAGGCCTTGGCCAAATACTAATTGCAAGACTAGACCATTGAGCATTTGGCCAGTACATACACTGTGAACATGACTTAACCATATACCACAGTTAAGATAGGGCAATCACCAGGTTGCTTATCCAGTATAGCCCCATCTTCGGGTCACTCATTTCCCAGGTTTATGGACCTTGTGCAAGAAGTTGACCAGAATCTGTCCATCTATCTAACTCTTTTTTCTTATACTGTTTTTAAAGTTCATTTATATTTATTTTGAGAAAGAGAGCAAGTAAGGAGCAGAGAGAGAAGGAGAAAGAATCCCAAGCAGGCTCCGCACCTGTCAGCACAGAGTCCTGCACAGAACTGGACCCCAACTAATTTTTTTAAAGTTCACTTATATTTATTTTGAGAAAGAAAGCAGGTAAGGAGCAGAGAGAGAGGGAGAAAGAATCCCAAGCAGGCTCTCCACCTGTCAGCACAGAGCCCTGCAAAGAACTGTAACCCAAGAAGTGTGAGATCATGACCTGAGCAGAAATCAAGAGTCAGATGCTCAACCTACTGAACCACTAGGTACCTCCATCTATCTAACTCTTAACGTTAAAAGAAAGTAGTAAGGTAAAGGTTAAGGTGGTTGCACTTGATTGGAAATGAGACATGGCCCTCTCTGGCTAGGTTCCTCACTTTAATTTGCTAATTTATCCTATTTGGTTATTTTTAGGTCAAAATGACAGCTGAAAACTTTTCTTGGAAATGAACCATATTAGAGTTAGGCATGCTTGATCTGAAATGTTAATGACAGTAATATGTATGGAAAGTTTGATTCATACAAGCATCCAAACCTTAATATACTTAAAGCAACTTTCCCCTCTGAAAATAACATCAAGTAGGGTCAATAAATACTAATTTTCCAGGGTGTCTGGGTGGCTCAGTCCATTAAGCATCCGACTCTTGATTTCAGCTCAGTTCATGGGATCGAGTCCCATGCCGGGCTCTGTGCTGACAGAGTGAAGCCTGTTTGGGATTCTCTCTCTCCCTCTCTCTCAAAAACAGATTTCATTTTATTTTTTAAAAATTTACTTATTTAAAAAACATATATTAATTTTCCTTTCAATCCAATAGGACCAGATAATCATTTTTCACTAAAGATTACAACATTTAAAATTTCAAACAATCTTATTCCCAAATGACAAAGATCACAGCAAATCTTTAGAAAGAGAGGCATGGTGTCTACTTGAAAATTAAGGCCAATGCCTTCAAATGAAATGGTGGTTTGTGCTCAAGTGGCCATAAAGAAGAGATAAAGGACAGATGCGGAGTTACTACTTTAAGGATTACTCATTCATAAACGTTTTTATGAATAACACAGCTGAAGTCTCCCAAAGGCAAGTCACTGTAACAGATCGCTGGGCCTGATTACATGTAAAGTAATTAGTAGATTATGATGCATTACCTGAAAAGAACTTGAGCTTGATTTAGAAGGTCTAGTGATAGGTATATAGTAGACTTTACCATTCTCAGATTAATGCCACAGCCTATCAGTGAATTTACTTTCTTTCTTTCTGACCAACTTACCTTAGACTGGATTTGTGAACTTTGAATATATAAGCAAAGAACAAAGAAAGAAAAAGAAGTAAGACAGACCAAAAAAGTAAAAGAGTCAGCCCACCCAATGAGGCTCCTACAACAGAAACACTAATTGGTATACTTCCTTTTATTCCTCATATATGTTGTTTGTTCTTGCGTTTGGACTTTTACCTTCACTGTTCTCTCTGCCCATTTCTGGCTCCTTCTCATCTTTCGTGTACCAGCCCAAATGATTCCCACACAGAGGCCTTCCATGATGACACTTCCTAAGTAGTGCCTCAAGCAACTCTCTCCCTAACTCCCCAGCCCATCATCCTGTGTATTTCCCTGTCACCGTCAGAAGTTTCCTCTTTTACTACCTACCATTAACATGCAAACCTAACTGAAAAAGGGGAACTTCTCTATTTTGTTCACCACTATATCCAGGCATCTAGAAATATTTGCTGAATACATGAATGGAAAAGAGGTAGGAAATTATTAGGAGAGTGCCAGTGACTTTGGAGCGGATCCAAAATGGGAAGTCATGGGAATCACTTGTGCCAAGTTCCATGATTACCTTGAAAAGAGAAGGGGAAATTAAGAGCCAAGTTGGAAAAAAGAAAAAAGAAATAAATAAGAGCCTAATAGAGAAGGAAAAAAGCCCCATTTCAAATCTAAGGCACTGTTTCATGTTGTAGACTCTGGGTCTGGAGTTCTCTCTTGTCCAGCAAGAGAGCAGGACTCAGGATTAAAATGCCAAGAGAGGCTAATGTCCGGGAGGAAACAAGAGCCCTGAGTAAGGGTCCTTGCTCCATTTTAACTAAGATCAGAAGGCTTACAAATGTGATGGGTGTGAACAAAGAGACAATGAAATCTTGAACATTAACTTACGGGCATGGGGGTATGGGGGTTTTAAAGATACGTGGTGTTAGGGGTTTGAGTCAATATAAAACAAAATTCTGGGGTTGGGCAGAAGGTTGTTTACAGTGGACAAGAAAGACAGAGGATGCTACCTCAGGGTCAACAAGGCACCTTTCTTCTGCTAATTAGCTCTGCTCTGAGGTCTGTAGACCTGTTTACCTATTTTGGTCCTTCCTTCCCGTGAAAGCAGCTTTCTGCCATTGTACTAAATTGGGGGGCATTTTTGCCCTGAAACCTAATGTTGTCTACCTCATCTTGGATGTTTTCATCCTGAGATTTCCTATTCCTATGCCTTTGTCAATATTGGGGGCCTTTGCCCCATACCTAATCTTACTTACCTCATCTTGTTTACCCAAACGTGGGTGTACATCCTATGGCTAACTCTTTATGCCTTGTTAACCCATCCATGCAAGCTCATGGAATTCCTAAGCTTATTCCCCAGTTTCACTTACTGAAGAATACGTAGGGGTACTGCTAGCTTAGATGAAATTTATCTCATCCAGCCAATATTTGCTCAACTGCATCGGATTCTTACTATCATACTATAATAGAATAAGGGAATTACAATCTTGGTGTAATTTCAATTGATTCTTACATTCATACATTTAAACTGTACATCTTTTTGTTCTTTAACAGGTATATATACTCTTTTTGTAGCCATGCTCTTCTTAACTTGGACATGGGAAATAAATGTCCTCTACTTCTAAAACTCAATTAAAATTCAGTTATCGGGGCGCCTGGGTGGCTCAGTCGGTCAAGCGGCCGACTTCGGGTCAGGTCATGATCTCACGGTCAGTGAGTTCGAGCCCCGCGTTGGGCTCTGTGCTGACAGCTCAGAGCCTGGAGCCTGTTTCAGATTCTATGTCTCCCTCTCTCTGACCCTCCCCTGTTCATGCTCTGTCTCTCCCTGTCTCAAAAATAAATAAAACGTTAAAAAAAATTAAAAAAAAAAAAAGAAGTAAAATTCAGTTATCAAAGTAGTTGCGCCCTAACATTAATTACTATGCACTATTAGTATATTTTAATAGCCATATCACTATACTCAAGACTGAACGGGGAGCTGTTTTCAACCCTAACTATATGTACTAAAAATGTTTAGATATGCAAATAAGTGTTCAACTAGTATTTTAAAGTAAAAGCTTTTGAAAGTAACAAAAAGGGGGAGCCTGGGTGGCTCAGTCAGTTAAACATCTGACTCTTAATTTTCTCAGGTCATGATCTCACATCAAGCCCCGCGCTGGGCTCTGCGCTGCCGGTGCACAGACTGCTTGGGATTCTCTCTCTCTCCTCCCCCCACTTTCCTCTCTCTCTCAAAATAAACATTAAAAAAAAAAAATGAGAATGAAAGTGAGTAAAGAAATAAAAGTAACCAATTAACAGAGATTCTACCTCCTTAATAAACAAGGATATGCAAATTAAAGCAAGAGGTGTGTTTCACCTTTTGAAGAGGCAAAGGTGTGTTGGCAATAATAGAGAAAAATATATTCCCACAATTGCAGGAGTAAAACTGATACAGTCGTGCTAGAAGGAAATCTAATTATGTGTCAAAGTTTAAAATGTGTACATGCTTCCACCAAGCAATCTTGTGAGAAATTATCCTAAGGAGACAAGTTGACCAAGATATAGATACAAGATATTTATAATGAAAAACAAGAAGTTGCCTAAATGTTCATCCAAGTGAAATTATTAAATTAGTCACAGCATATGTGGAGGCATTAAAAAAAAAAAGCAAAGAACTTTTCAACTATTGAGTGAAATAAGCAGAATATAGGGCTAGCATACATGGTACCATCGCAGGATTGTACAAAAAACAACAAAAACGGTATGTTGTGGTTTAAGTTTAGAGTAAGAAAAGTTAAGACAAAAAAAAGTTAAACAAAATATCAGAAATAATACTGTCAATTTACTTTTACCTTAAATTTTCCAAGTTACCTTTGTCTTTTTTTTTTTTTTTTTGATAGACTATTAAGAATAATCAGACACTAGTCAGTCAGTCAGTCAGTCAGTCAGTCAGTCAGTCAGTTTGGGTATATGAGGAAAAAAACTCAGGCAAGAAAAACTTCACAAGACTATGAAGGAGTGCTATTTTCTTGGCCTGAACAGGGGTAAATAATGGCATATGTACGTGCGCCCTACCTCATTTTAACCCTAAGTGCACATATTCAAATGCCTACTTTCCCTCTCAGGATATCGATTACCAACAAGTTACCACCACTCTAGGATACTAATATTTCAAAATAAACAACATTTAGTCTTAATTTTAACTGCTCGCTGCATCATCAGCCTATTTCAAGTCTAAAAGTATTCTATTAAAAAATCCTCACTGAACCACTGAAAATTTTCAACAGTGACAACTATTCTCTGCTTTAAATATAAACTGGAAATATCATCCACAAAATAGCAATATGATAATCTTGTGGCACCTCAATGTCATTCTACTCTCTGTATCTGAACAAAGAAGAACGTTCTATAACTGAGTTCATGGTGGCTTTCTTTCCTCTTCACATGTTACCAGTGTATACTATAAGAAGTTGTGAGGGGCGCCTGGGTGGCTCAGTCGGTTAAGCGGCCGACTTTGGCTCAGGTCACCATCTCGCGGTCCGTGAGTTCGAGCCCCGCGTCGGGCGCTGTGCTGACAGCTCAGAGTCTGGAGCCTGTTTCGGGTTCTGTGTCTCCCTCTCTCTGACCCTCCCCCAGTCATGCTCTGTCTCTCTCTGTCTCAAAAATAAATAAACGTTTAAAAAAAAAAAAAGTTGTGAAAAAAGCTCTATTTGATATCCAGATAGGAAGCTGCTGAGAAACAGGTTAGTTTTTAAACAAAATGAGCTCCTCTGCCCTCCATGCCAACCACTAAGCAGGTCTTTCCCATTTATTCATGATTGATGTAGTAGTTCTCAGCAACATGTGCGCTAGTTCCATTATCATTCTATTCCCATTCTTTCATGTAACTGTCCATTTGGTCACATAAACAATTAGTAATGTGATGGCACAAATTTCCTTTTAGTTCTTAATTTTTAAAAAATGTTATGTGATTTTATTTTCCAATTTTGTTTAAAATTGTTTTCCTGTGGAGTGTTTTTTCAAAATATTTAAGCAAAGTTTGTGACAGCTGACCTGGCATCAAATGCTATACTTAGACATTCCTAAAGTTTATTTTAAACTAAGTTGAAACTAAAACTCTCATATTATTGAATACATTTCTAGAGATACATAATTAAGGAAATAATTCAAAATGGGATACAGTCTAGTGTTTATTTTATGTTATGGCAGGTACACTTGAATTTCAAAAATTTAAAACATATAAAAAGTGGTTAGGGACTAACATTTGTATCAACAATTGATAAATGTCTAAGATTGTTTATTATACAGCAGGGTACAATGGTAGTGCTAATGCCAGTAGGGCACCATGGAAGTTAGTCTAAAAATTATCACCAGGCTTTATACAAGCAACAACATATGCTGCTGTTTTAGAATTTCCGGACATAGTCTGCTTCTAATGCTAAGCAGTCCTTTAACGTTTTTAATGTTATATAGTGTTACAGTATTTAGTTTGGCAAATGTTTCAAAATAAAGTAGAAATGTATTCATAACATCACAGAAATGCACATCCAGTTTTGTTTTCAATAAGAACCATAGGTACAGATCAGAACTCTTCCCTATATGAAATAATTTACACACAGATGAATGCTATAATATCACTATCTAAAATAATCACTAAATACAATTCTTTTTCAGAAATAAACAAGCAAAGGGTTTTTTCATTTTCAAATATCAAAAACATAGAGATAATGTATGCTTTCCAAACAATGATCTTCTAAAATTATAGGAATAATTTTAGTGAATTCAGTGAAGGTAAAAGCTAAATCAACCAAGTGTACTGTAGTACAACCATATTAAATGAAACCAATGATCAGAAAATACAATCGTAGGAAAGAAATTTATAATCCACAAAACTGCTTTTCAGGCCTCAAGGTAAAACAGTTCCACAGTTTACAGGTAAAACCAAAGCAACAAAAATGCGTGCTTGTCTTCAATAAGTAGATATTTTATGCGGAAGATGTAACACTTTGCTTGTAGACAGCGTGGTATGCATTTCTCAGCAAGACATAAGGAAAACAAGATTCCAAAAGATCCATTGTCAGGAATGGGGATTCCTGCACAATCTGAAAAGTTGCAAAAATTCATCAAAGAATTAAAGTTATTTATAATGGGAACATTTACTCATAGCCAGTAAATCATAATTTCTATAGTGTTCTTATTAGAAATTGATAGAAAATTATTTTCCTTTTACTTTAAAACCTGAAATATAAATGTGTCACAATGTTTTGCTAGCAAAATGTCTAAAATCACCACTTTTCAATGAAGTCTATTAATCAACAGGAATATATTGAGCACGTTCACATTTGCCCTCAACAGTACACTAGACATGCAAGACAATACAAACATATTCAAAATATGGTCCATATCATCAAGTCCCACTGGGTTCCCAAGACTAAGTAAAAAAGCCAAATAAACATAAGACCAGCTGTAATGAAGTGGAAAGCCAGGAGTTCAAAAGGGATGAAAGATTAATGTGGGCCAGAGTAATGAGGAAAGTCTACCTAGACAAAGAGTATAGTATAGCTATGGGGTATGCTAAATCATAAGACAGATACAGATCTCTGCAGGAAAAGGAAACTATTTCAAGTGAGGGAAGAGTCACATGGTAGAAACAAGCATAGCTGGTTTGGATGGTGAAGAGACAGCACTGACTAGGCATAGAGAATCCAAGAATGCAAATCTTTTATTTTGTTGTCTTCTGATATGGTTGCCATTTGGTAAAATACAAGTGATGTCAGTCTTTCCAGCAATATTTAGAAAGAGTGAACTGAACAGAAGGGATCAAAAAGGTACTTCAGCTCTTACTGATATTTAATTACTAAATCCCAAGAAAAGACTATCAGGAATAACAGAAACTTTGTTGTTGTTAATAAAAAATAAAACGAGACTTACCATATCTAGCAGTAAATAAACAGATTCTCTATTTCTTGTTGTTGTTTTATCTGTCTCCTGGCCAATTTTCAGTAGACTGGAGGATGCAAGCTTAAAGTATACAGACATTTTAAGTAAGTTTTAATGTTCACAAGTTTCTTGTTTATTTTCAGTATGCTTCAACTTATAATACAGCTACATATAAGATAATGGGCAAAATTCTAAGGCAGTCCAAACATCAGCTTAGAAAAAAAGAAGATCATATTGCAGAGCTCTAGGAGAGATCTGTTAAGGGAAAAAATGTCAAATGGCTCCTTGATTTTAATGCCTGCCTTCACCTGGTCCTCCTTCCAGAAAAAATAAATAAATAAATAAAGAGAATTTATTCTGTTGTATCTGACAGTTGTCATTTTCCTCATAAAATGTCATGAGTTCTGCTATTAGATTATACATACCGCCAGAAATTCTTTCAGTCGGTCTTCAATGCTTCCTTTGTGAATTGTAAACAAAGCTGCAGCGATCTGGTTGATGGCTTTAGCCAAGCAATGTATGTTGTTGCAGTGCCCTGAGAAAGTGCAAATAGGGTTTGTGGTTTTTGCGAGACCCCAAAATTTCAAATAATACATAAAAGGCAAGTCTTTAATGAATGACTTCACAATCTACATAAATAGTGATTCAAAAGAGTTATTAAAAAGAGTTGGGACACAGCCTGCCTTGCTCTCCTTTCACTGTTATGAGGACTAGTGCTTTCAAAAATACTATAGCAAAAAAAAAGCAACAAATGATTATGCCTGCGTTGAACAGGCATATTTTCAAAAAAATCCCTAAAAGAAATTATACATTAGTTTTATATTCTCTCCGAAACCTAAAAAAGTTCTCAGCTGCTTTACATTTTGTCAATCTTCAAAACAATCTTAAGAGTTGGATGGATACTCCCTCACCATCCCCTGTCACACACAGTCAAGCACCCAAAGGTGCACACACACACATTTCATATATCAAGATATGGAAAGCTTAGAAAATCAACTACTCAAGGTTACAAAGCTACTTAAGTGGCTAGTAAGTTAACCTACATTCTATCATAAATGAACATTAATTACTTGAAGAGTATCTATTGTATCAAAACTCCTGACTTTTTCATTGTCAAAATAATTTTAAACCACTATTACCTTCTATAGCCGGGCTATACTGAGACATCACATTACTAGCCAGTGTCGGCAAAGAAACTGCCACAAAGACCATAAGGAGGCAGGCAATTTTATATTCTTCTTCTGGACTTATGTTTTCTAAGAGAGAAAATTAAAAATAAAACCAAGGTACTTCTTTAAAATTACTTGAGTTAATAATCAAACGAGATAAAGTAATTTTAATTTTTGTATAGAGTACATTACTGAGCTTCTACAGAACTAATCAGAACTGTTATAAGAAATATAGAACAGAAATAATATACATCATTGGTTATTATCACTACTCAAGCATATTTCGAGAACCTCTAACAAAAAGACAATTTTTTTAAAAATTGTAAGATTATAGGGTAAAAACTGTGATTAGGATAAGTGGAATCCTAAAATTTCTTAATTTTTATTTATTATTTTAGAGAGAGACAGAGAGAGCGCGCGCACGCACTAGCAGGAGACAGGGGTGTAGGGGAGGGGGAAGAATACCAAGCAGGTTCCACGCTCAGCGTGGAGCCCAACACAGGGCTGGATCCCACAACTCTGGGATCATGATTGAGCTGAAATCAAGAGGATGCTCAACTGACTGAGCCATCCAGACACCCCCTAAAATTTCTTAATTGTAAACTGGTAAGTAATTTTTTTTCAAATGTTTATTTTGAAAGAGAGAGAGACAGACAGACAGACAGACAGACAAGCAGGGGGAGAGGCAGAGACAGAATCCCAAGCATTCTCCACACTCAGCGTGGAGTCCAGAGCCGGATGCAGAGCCTGATCTCACAAGCATGAGATGATGACCTGAGCCAAAATCAAGAGTCAGACACTTAACCAACTGAGCAACGCAGGCACCCTGAAAACTGATGTTACTTTATTAAAAAATTGTTTATTGTTGTTTAGAAAATTTATTATATCATAAATACTCTGTAATGTCATTTAAAAAAATCCTTATTTTTTTCTAGAATTGATATAAAAGTGATTTGAAGTTTACTATTACTATTTAAAAGACATAAATGTGGAAAGTGGAGATTTCCAACCTCTCCATTTTAGAAGACAGAAGGAACCAGTCATAAATAAAAATAACTAGCACCGCCCTAAGTCTTTTAAGACCTAATCCTTTCTAAAACATTTATTGTAATGTGTACTAAAATTGCACGTTACCTAGGCACTTGAATCTGGTACCTGGGAAATTCTAGTTACCCTACTATTCATCCCACCACTTATACGTAAGAATTGAAAGAGCCAGAATGTGTTTTTAAAATTTAGTTATGGGAGCACCTGGCTTAGTCGGTTAAGCATCTGACTTCAGGTCATGATCTCACGGTTCATGGGTTGAGCCCCACATCAGGCTCTGTGCTGACAGCTCGGAGCCTGGAGCCTGCTTTGGATTCTGTGTCTCCCTCTCTTTGGTCCTCCCCCACTCACTCTCTCTCTCTCTCTCTCTCAAAAATAAACATTAAAAAAAACTTTTTTAAATTTAGTTATGAAAAATGTAACTGTGGCAAAATGAGTAATCGTGGCACTCATGTGACTATAAATTAACATATTGCATGAAGAATGAGACAAAAATCAATGTTAAATAAAAAAAGAACAGATGAACCCAGCCAAACATGCTAGGTGCAAGAGGACAGGGTTGGGCACTTAAGTATCAGAAACAGATAAAATGTTACTTACTTTGTAGAAAAATCTAGAAATATCTACAGAATTCTGGGTATTACATTTCAAAGAGCTGGACTTACAATCTTTTAAATGTTTAATACAATGTAACAATGTACAGACTCTATGGTAAATAGCTCTAGTTCAATGAAAATAGGACACCCTTTTCCAGTTATCAATTATGCTACCTACTGGGCCATCTCCATTAGTATACAAATGTTGCTAGTTTCTTTCCTGAAAAGAATTCTTCTCTTGATTTTTAAAAAAAAAATGTTTATTTTTGAGAGAGAGAGAGAATGCAAGCATGCATGCAAACGGAGTGGAGTTGGGGCAGAGAGAGAAGGAGACACAGAATTCCAAACAGCACAGAGACCGACGCAGGGCTCAAACTCATGAACCACAAAGATCATGACCTGAGCTGAAATTAAGAGTTGGACGCTTAACCAACTGAGCCACCCAGGTACTCCAGCCCTTCTCTTGATTTTATTCCTGCCTCTAACTACTGTAATTTCATTTCTTTGCTCCCTTTTACAGTAAAGTTCTTGATAGAGTTGTTTTATACTGATTATTTCTTATTCCTTTTTCCAATTCGCTTGAAAGCCCTAACAGCCTTTTGCTCCAAAAATTCCACTGCTCTTGGCAACATTACCTATTGCCCATATTAATTCTACATAGTTGATCATTTCCTCTCCACTTTGCTGGAAGCTACTCTTTCCTAGTTTTTCTTCTCCTTCATCCATCCTTCTTTCTCAGTTTCTTTGTTGGTAGTTCCTCCTCTTCTCCTGGAGTTCTTAAAGTTGCAACTGTCCCAGGGCTCAGACCCTGATCCTCCT
Organism: Panthera tigris; assembly: GCF_018350195.1. NCBI lineage: Eukaryota > Metazoa > Chordata > Mammalia > Carnivora > Felidae > Panthera > Panthera tigris. Next base: position 169,199,755 of record NC_056667.1, read on the forward strand.
CAACTAACTGATCTCAGTAATCTCATCTAGTCTTATGGTTTAAATATCAACCTGTATGAGGACTATGTCCCAAACACCAAAAATAAATAAATAAAAATAAAAATATAAATAAATAAATAAATAAATAAATAAATAAATAAATAATAAAATAAAATAAAATGCAAGTTTGACATTCAGCAGGCATTTGAGTAAATAAGTACCACATCTATATCTGTGTTGCCCTGATAATTTTAACTAAGACTAATATGTACTTACTAATGCATTTTACCTGATTTTTGTGAGGAGAGAGCTACCACCAAGGCAGGATCAATCTCACAAGGTAATCCAGCAGCTGATGATAACTCATATACATTCATTGCAACCTGATGAAATATGTAAGAATTACAGAGTAAGAAATCTCACTTTAGTAAGAAAAGATAATACTGTTTAAATTAGAGTCTACCTACAACAACACTAGATTTCAAAGCTTAGGTGACACAGGAACCACAGCACAACTAACCTATAATGAACAACTGTTATTAGTTCATGATGTACTGCTTGTTAGAACTTCCTGTTGTTAAGGCCAAAGAAAATTTGTATACTTTCTGTATAAAATGCCAACAAAATCAGCCTAACATTTTTTTTTTTTTGGAAGTATGGATATAATGTATCAAGTCAAAAGATAAATAAATGAACAAAAGCAAATCAAAATCACTGAACTTGTATTTACACTCATACTTATTTAATGAAAAACTGTGGTGGTTCAATGACTCATCATACCATAGCCATAAATATGGTAAATTACTTACCATAATAGAATTTTTTAAAAATTTATTTTGAGAGAGAGAGAGAGAGAGCGAGTGAGCAGGGGAGGGGCACAGAGAGGAGAGAGGGAATCCCAGGCAAGCTCTACACTGTCATTGTAGAGCCCGACACAGGGCTCAAACTCAAAACTGTGAGATCATTTACCTGAGCCGAAAATAAGTGTCAGATGCTTAACTGATCAATGCACCCAGGAGCCCCCATAATAGATTTTTTTTTTAAGTAAGCTCCATGCCCAACGTGGTCCTTGAACTCACGACCCAGAAATCAAGAGCTGCATGCTCTACCGACTGAGCCAGCCAGATGGCCCATCATAGATTTTTAAGGAGTAATGACTTAAAACCCCATAAAGGAATTTCTAATGACTAAAGTAATTCTTTTTGGTGTCACATATGGATTTCATGTATTTAGGAGATATGTGTGTGTATATATATATATATATATACGTATGTATATACGTATATATATATATGTATATATATATAACTACCTACATAATTGGTTACCTCTGATGGTGCTACAAAAAAATTCAGTATAAAATATAAATAGAAATTGCCATGGATTAAGTTCTAGGAAAACATTTTTTTTTTTTTGTGATCCACAAAAAAAATTACTCCACTCACTCTACACACAAAAAATAACTCAAAATAGATTATAAACTTAAACATAAGAGCTAAAACCACAAAATTCTTAGAAGTAATATAGGTATAAATTTTTCAACTGTGGGTTAGGCAATGGTTTCTTAGGGAACCAAAAGCAGAGGTAATCAAAGGAAAAAAAAAGACAAATTAGGCTTCATCAAAATTAAAAACTTTTGTGCTGCAGAAGATATTATTAAGAAAATGAAAAAAACAGCCCACAGAACAAGAGATTTGCAAAGCATGTATCTGTTACTGGACTTGTATCCAAACATATAATGAGTTTTGTATCTCAGAATTAAAAAGGCAAACAATCCAAGTGAAAAAATGAGCAAATGATATGAACAGATATTTTTCCAAAGAAGATACACAAACAGCCAATAAGTAGATGAAAAGATGTTCAACATCCATCATTTCAGGAAAATGTTTAGCAAAACAAGGAGACACCATTTCATACACACTAGCATGGTTATAATTAAGAAGACAGACAGCAACAAGTATTGACAAGGATACAGAGAAAGTGAAACTTTCATACACTGCTGCTGGGAATGAAAAATGGCAAACCACTTTGAAAACAATTTGGCAGTTTCTCAAAAGGTTAAACATAGAGTTTCCATATGACCTAGCAATTCAATTCCTGGCATATACTTAAGAGAAAGGGAAGCATATGTCCACACAAAAACCTGTATATGGATAGTCACAGAAGTATTATTTATAATAGCCAAAAAGTGAAAACAACATAAATGACCATCAACTGATGAAAGGATAAATAAAATGTTGTATATCCATATAATGGAATATTATTCAGCAATTAGAAATGAAGTATTGATACATGCTACATCAATAAACCTTGAAAGCATTATGCTAAGTAAAAGCCAGTACCAAAAGACTACATATTGTATGATTTATATGAAGTGTCAAGAATAGGCAAATTTACAAAAACAGAAGGTAGATTAGTGGTTGCCTAAGGCTGGGACTAGGAACAATTAGGGAATTACTGCTAATGGGCATAAGGTTTCTTTCTGGAATGCTCTAAATTGGCTGTGGTGATAGTTCCACAACTCTGTGACTATAAATAAAGCTATTAAAAATATTTATCAGTCAGTTAAGCATCTGACTTCGGCTCAGGTCATGATCTCGCAGTTTGTGAGCTTGAGCCCTGAGTCGGGCTCTGTGCTGACAGCTCGGAGCCTGGAGCCTGCTTCAGATTCTGTGTCTCCTTCTCTCTTTGCCACTCCCCCAGTTGTGCTCTGTCTCTATCAAAAATAAATAAATGTAAGAAAAAAAATGTTTTAAATATGTATCTGGAGGACTGGTGGTTGCCAGAAGGGAGGGGGACTGGGCAGATGGGTGAAGGGAAGTAAGAGGTACAAACTTTCAGATATAAAATAAGTCACATGAATGAAAAGTACAGCATAGGGAATATAGTCAATAATGTTATAGTAACTTTGTATGGTGACAGATGGTAGCTATACTTATCAAGGCAAGCACTTCATAATGGGTATAAATGTTGAATCATTTCATTGTACATCTGAAACTAATGTATTGTATGACAACTATACTTCAATTAAAAATAGATTGATTTAAAAAAATACATGTTTGTTTTTTTTTTTAAATATGAAGTTCTATTGAAAGTTTGCTAAAAACTAAACATAATTATGTTGGTGCTAAGAGAATTAGTTGCTCAGAATATTAATTAGTATTCTCATAATCCACACACCAGTGTATTCTCAAGGAAGGATTCTTTAATGTTTTAACTTTTTTTTCTACAGTTGTTTCCACTTAACAATTTTGAACTAATCATCATACATGGTTTTCAATTATAAAATCGTAGGACAATCACTGATCTCAAATGTTTATGCAAAGCACTGTGGGAGAAACAAAAATATAGAAAACACGGTCTTCAAAATGTTTACAACTTAGTATAAATTTAAAAGGAAAAACACAATTATAATGCAAGGCAGAACTTATTTAACTCTACAATGGATAAACAAAAAGTTGTCTGATAATAATAAGAAAAAAGAAATCCTTTATTGCCTGGGGATCAAGGAATGTTTCTTAGAAGATGGCAACTCAATCACGCCTTAAAAGATAAGCAGGATTTCAAAAGGCAGAAACAGAAAAGGGCAAGATTTGCAGGTAGAATAAATGAGAGGATGACACAGACAGATGTGAGCATGCACATTGGGAAGAACTAGTTACCTCACAGGATACATATATGAAGAGAGGGGCAGAGGAAGAAAGGGAAAGGGAAGAGCACAGGACAAGGATGGACAAGCGATGAAAGATAAGCCTCAGAAAGTGAGAGGCTTCAATCTGAGAAGACTTGAGTGTCATAAAAAGACTTTAGCGTAACTTTTTCAGCCACTGCATTTCAAAATATGAAACAGAAAATAATCTTTCCAAGACACATGAAAGTTTAGAAAACATATACATGAGGTCACTTACTGGATGTGTAACTACTGGTTAATTAATGCTGGGAGTAAATAAGTGAGTTGGATTTCATGATCAAAAAATTTTCAAAACAAAAATCATAAACTCACATGTGGTTACTAATCTTCTCTTATATTCATAAAAACAGGATATTAAAATTTTATTATACCCTATAATTGACATCCTTTTATAAGACTTTTTAAACATCAATTAAAAAAAACAGATTGAACTTTATTTAAAACAAAACAACTCCTATCTCAATGGCTTGTTTTTCTTATTCTGCTAATAATGACCATGTATAAAAAGCTATAAGCTTAAGGAAAAAAGACCAATACCAACCCACTTTACATTGCTATAGGTGACCAAGGAAGATGAACTTTGAAAATGCCCACACAGCATTTTAGTGCTGAGCTCTCAAAGATGTATTTTCAAAGGCCAGCATGCTAATTAATCACTCTAAAACAGAAACTTTACAATTGTTTTGAGTTTATTAAATTTTATTTCACATGTAACTCATATTTCATTTTAGACAAGTAGAAGTTTTATTACCTTCATATCAGTTTCTCTTGGAATGTGATCCTTGAAATCTTCAATTGAACTTACAAGAAAAGGAATGTGGTAAGATAAGACCTAGGCAGGACAACAAATAAAAATGTAGACTTATTTTTAAATGGCAAATCCTAAATTTATTAAATATTACCATTCAATTATTTCTAGTTTTCATAAAAATTATTTTACTTTTTCTATTTTCACATGATTTTCTAAAGTACTAAGACACGGAGAAATGAAATATGTTTGATGCCAAGCTGAGTAAAGCCAAAATGGAAAATGCTTTAATGAAGAGTGAAGTTGAAAATGTAGTAAAGTATCTAGGCAAACTATACCTCCCACCCCCAATTTCAATACCAAAATAAAAAATAAATTTAATAACCCTAATTTCTACATATTTGATTATATATAACTATGAAAACTGGAATTTTAAGTAACTTTTAATTTCTGGGAAATTAACAGGGATTATTTGACTGGATATGTACTTATAATGGTTTCTTACATCTCTAAGTGCTTCTTGTGCCAATGATCGGAAGGACAAAATTACACCAATTATTGTCATCCTCTTCAAGACACTGTCAACAGCTAAATTGGAAGAAAGGAGAGGAGAAGAACAGGAATTAGAGTCTTTCTTAACTTTGGAGAAAACTTTTAGTCATAAAATTCCCATGATAAAAGGCACAATAGCAATTTGATTAGAACAAGTGATTAAAGAGGCAAAGGTACTGAAAGCTGATATTAAAACTAAGGAAATTATAGTTTACTTCATATGGAGTACACACTATTCTTTAAAATGATTTAGATAGTTCACCAGAATCTTGAAATAATTACATAAGCAGCAACCCAGATAATCCTCTCAGAAATGGCAGAAGTAGGAGGGTGGAGAGAGAGACTCGGGGACAAAGAGGAAGTTGTCAGAGTGGACAGGAGTTAAATGCCCAGAGGTCCCAGAACATGGAGATGATAAATTCTTAAATTGTTGAGGTGTGGAGAGTCAAGAAACAAAAAATGACTACTGAGATCACAAGCAGTTTTGGTAAGACCAGGGTGCTAAAGACTATAAACAGATTTGATAATTTACATTTCGTTAGAAAGCATTATTCTGAAAATTATTATTATATATTCAGTATTAAAACTTAACAAACTCAAGGCAATTAGAACTGGAAGGATCAATACTTTCATATTTTAAAAAGCCAACAAACATTTACTGAATTATTCCTGATATATAAGGCATAATACTGTATAATAAGAACACAAATATAAACAGAATAATAATCTAGACATTAAGTAACAGTCTAAACGGACTGCCAAGAAAACTAAGAAAATATGATCCTATTTATGAGATAAAAGATATACAGTTGACCCTTGAACAACACAGGTTTGAACTGTGCAGATCCACTTACATGTGGATTTTTTTCCACAGGTAAATGAAGTACAGTACTATAAATTTATTTTCTCTTACGATTTTAATAACATTTTTTTCTCTTGCTTACTTTATTGTAAGAATACAGTATATAATACATATGCCATATAAAATATGTTAACTGTTTATCAGTCTTCTGGTCAACAGTAGGCTATTCATCGTTAAATTTGGGGGGGAGTCAAAATTTCTATGCAGATTTCTGACTACGGGGGGGGGGGTCAATGCCCTTAAACCCCATGTTGTTCAGAGTCAACAGTATATAATATATATATATATACACATACATATATATATATTACATATATATACATACATATATATATATACACACACACACATATATATATATATACACATATATTTGATAACATATTTCTAGAAAAACATATAGAAAACTGTTAACTATAGTTGCCTTTGAGGAGTAGGATTGCAGAGAACTGTTTTGACTTTCTACGTCCTATGTGGATTGTTTAAAACTTGACCATAGCATCTTTATTAAAACATACTAACAGCCATAACATAAGCCAAAATGTGATGAGAATTAAAACAGTAGTGTTAATAAAATGAGGTGAGGCACAAATATGTTATACAATCCACATGAGCAGGAACTAGTCTAATCAATCAGTATTTTTAATCTTTCTCTAACACTCAGTGGAGTGAAACTCAGACTAGAAGATGTTTAATGACATGGTTATTCAAGAAAGGAGACTAGGAAATTGTTACGATCCAGAAAAGGAGAGAAGATAAAGGGCGAAAGGAACTATTTAAGAAAATATCGCCCAAGATGGTCATAAAAGAACATTAAGAAGACAAAAGCATTCCACATCAGCAAACAACAAAAAAAGGGAATCCAGAAAAAGGAAAGGCAGAGAGTATATCAGAAAATAAGTAGTGTGGTATAATCATATATTTTCCAAGTGATGATACCCAGAACTTAATCAAATAATTTTGCCAAAACTATATCCCACAACCTCCCCTTGAACAATAATGACACATTAAAAGTTCTGAGGGGCGCCTGAGTGGCTCAGTTGGTTAAGCATCCGACTTTGGCTCAGTCATGATCTCACTGTTCGTGTGTTCAAGCCCTGCATCAGGCTCTGTGCTGAAAGCTCAGAGTCTGGAGCCTGCTTCAGATCTGTGTCTCCCTCTCTCTGCCCCTCCCCCTCACACTCTATCTCTCTCTCCCTCTCTCAAAAACAAACATTAAAAAAAATTTTTTTCAAGTTCTGAGAAACTTCATGTGTGTTTAACTTATTGTTAATGAATTATTTGCCATACCTTTTTAACCACTGGCACTTCCTCTTAGCCTCCATAATTTATTAATATCTTGCTATGCTTTGAATGTTTAAGTCTCTACAAAATTCATATATTAAAATCTTAAGCCCAAAAAGCTGATGGTATTAGGAGGTGTGGCCTTTTGAAGGTACTCAAGCCATGAGGGTGGAACTCTCAATAAATTGATTACTGCCTTCAGTAAGAGAGGCTTCAGAGAGAACCTTATCCCTTTCAGTTATGTGAAAATACAATGACAAGTCTGTGACGCTTAAGAGGAGCCTCACCCAACCATGCCAGCAGCATGAATTTGGACTTCCAGACTCCAGAACCGTAAGAAACAAATTTCTGTTGCATACAAACTACCCAATCTTTGATATTTTATTGTAGCGGCCCAAACAGGCTAAGGCATATCCCAAGACTAAGAGCAGAGGCTATGTGGATCTCAAGCCAGGCAAGAAAAAGCAGTGGGGAAAATAAGGTTTCTAGAAAGAATGTCTGGATAGGAGGTTGATCCAAATAATGGCTTTCTAATGCCATGCTAAGGAGTTTGAGACTATGCTCCAGCAAGGAAAGGTTAGTAGTTCAGGTTTGTTTGTTTGTTCGTTTGTTTGTTTGTTTGTTTTTTAATATAAAGAGTGATAGGAAAAGAAACCTTTAGAAATATGACTCTAAATGTGGAAGATGGGTTAGAAAGGGAAGACTGGACTCATTAGGAAGCCACAACTGTAGTTCACAAAATAATGACAGAGCCTTAAATGGGAACCATGGGAATAAAAGGAATAGATTCAGGCATCACATTTAAGAGGTGGAGTCTGAAGGAGTTAAAAGCTCAAATCTATGGCAGGTAACATAAAATAGTTAAGTAGAATGGGGAAAGAATAATGAGAGGAAGGAACTGGAGGAAAAAAAATTCTAAAGGGGGCAACTGCTTATTAGCTCCAGCCAATCACTGCCATGTGGGGAAATATGTCCTAGGGTTCAGGAAGGAAGCCAGAAGTTTGGATATTTATGCAAAAATCTTTCATTTTTAAAATAATGATCAAAGAGACTGTGTTTTGTTTTGTTTTGTTTTGTTTTAATTTAATGCAGGATAGAGCCAAGCAAATTCTATCCTTGGGCCAAACATGACCCACCAATTTGCAGACTCTAATCTGGAAGATACAGCTACTGGATGTGGAATGTGATGACAAGAAGAGTCAGAGAGCATACCCAAATTTCCCTGTGAGAATCACTGGCTGAATGGCATGGGAGGTAATAAAATGGCAATAAAAGTGTATCAGGCTTTCTCCCCACCCCCTTATACCTCCCATGAGGGCAATATCCTTCCTATTCCAGAGATGTTGCCAAGTACCTGTGGGTCATATAGCTGTAGATATCTAACCGTGTTTCTCAAACTTCAGTGTAATCACTTGTTGGGTCCCAGCAAATTGATTTAGTAGGTCTGGGGTGGAACCCCAACAATTTACATTCTTAACAAACTCCGGTCCATGGACCACACCCTTGTCAAACTAGCACTTGGCATTAAATGCCTGGAGCTCCAGAGAGAGAATCAAGGCTAGAGATGAATATTTAAAGAAACACTGATACATAAGACTGGATACATTTTCCCAATAGGACTGTAAAATGGTGGCTTGCAAAAGGTAAGAGACAAAAGTACTGGCAAATGAAGAAAATGAAGTTTCAATAAAAAGGAGAGCAAAACAGGTAATACTACAGAGAAATCAAGTAGAATAAGAAAAAGGACCAGATTTTGAAAATGGATAGTCACTAATGACCTGTTCCAGAAAGGTTTCAGGAAAGTAACCACATTATTATGTACAAGAGTAAACAGAAAATTTGGAAGACAAAAGAGCAAATTCAAGCTAGTAAAATTTAGCAACGTGAAGAATGGTAGGGATGAATAAGAGGCAAGCTTAAGAAAAAACAATAACAAGTGTTATTTTACAAGCAGTATCTGGCTTCCAGGGGGCAGGAGGTTTTTCTGGGATCAGGGAAACTGCTTGCAATGATAAGTGTAGCAAAGTCAGAGTATGACGGCACAGAGGAGAATGCAATTAAAATCACTAAACTTTATAGTCCAGAATGGATAAGGAAGTAAAACCAGGAAGTGGCTGATTAGAAAATAGAGAGAGGTCAAAGTTTCAATAAGCCAGGACAAAAAATTTAATAGGGGCAAAGGAGTGAGGAGTGGGAAAGCCATAAGACAGGACTATGATCTGAGAGTAGAGTTTCAAATTCAAGATTTTACCAGTACAGCAATTTCAGGTGATAAAAACATTCAAAGTACTGCTAAAGTAAAGGTCTTTGGAGGCAACTTGTAGGTTTGCAGATGGTGGCAAAGTCAGGGCAAAATTAGAAAATATAAGATTTATAATAAGAAAGTCAATAAAGTGATTAACCTAGCCCCATGAGACACACTGTGAGAAAACAGAGAGACATTATTAAATTTGCTCAAGTCACATAGCTAGACAGTCCTAAAACTGAAGATTAATTCCAGATTACCTCCCAATTCAAATTTACTTTTAATAAATTATACTGCTTTTTAAAGGTATTAAAAGAATGTGGTTGTCAGCTATGAAAGTCAAACTGCTACAAAAGTACATCAACTTCTGGATACAGGGTAAAGGAAGCACAAAGATAGGGATCTAAGACAAAAGAATTTTGGAAAATAGTTCAACTGAAAGAAGAGCTTTCTCTACTCCACTAAATAAGCCATTCGCAAGAAGATCTTTTCTTTTTTCAAATCCTCAAAAAGATTTAATAAATTCTATTTAAAGGCAAATTTGACATACATGGGTCATTAAGACTCAGCAATTTAGATTTTGGCCAATTCCATTAAGTCATGAATCACCACTACCATATACAAAAATTCAAGTAAATAAAATCTACATAAAGGATTATGAATTTTACTTTGAAAATCTGCAAACTGTTTGCAGTTTTAACAAATTTCATTTTGTTTTGTTTCGATTCTACAAACAAGAGAGTTAAAGTTAACAGTAAACAGGCACTGAACATTGGAGTGGATTAAATGCTTCTAACCAGATGATATTGTCAAAACATTATTTACTAGTAAAAAGTTAAGTAGTTAGGCTGGTTGGGCGATCTACTATTAAAAAACGGGAGAAACACGCAATAAATAATTAAGAATAAAGAAAACAAGACTAGAAAATGTAAGTACATAGTAAAACAATGAACATAAAAGATCAGGTAGAGATTTAAAAATAATTTCCTACTAAATATTTATTCACACTCTACCTCCCTCTAATACTACCAACTCAGTACTTTCATTTTTAGCTTTTTAATTTCATTTTTTAAGTACCATACAGTAAACCTGACCTTCTTTCCTTCTTTTGGTATATAGCTCTAGGAAAAAAAATTTAATGTATAGATTTGTGTAACCACCTCGCCACTGTGGTAACAGTTTCATCACCCCAAAAAACTTCCTTGTTTGCTTTTCCCAGTTCTGGCAACAACTGACCTGCTCTACAAGGCAACATATCATATAGTTTAATTTTATACTAATTTTTATTAAATAAGCTTGCATTTTTTTAAGCATTTCTGAAGACAGCCTAATAAAGTAATTCTCTAAATCATTTTACACTCTTATAAAGTTTTATATAGCTGCCTAACATTCAAAAGAAGATTATCAGGGGGTGCCTGGGTAGCTCAGTTGGTTAAGTGTCCGACTTTGGCTCAGGTCGTGATCTCGCAGTGTTCTGAGGCTGAGCCCTGCATCAGGCTCTGTGCTAATAATAAGCTCAGAGCCTGGAGCCTGCTTTGGATTCTGTCTCTCTCTCTCTCTCTCTCTCTCTCTCTCTCTCTCTCTCTGCCCCTACCCCACTCATACTCTGTCTCTCTCTCAAAAATAAAAATTAAAAAATTAAATAAAATAAATTAAATTAATAAATAAAATTAAAGAAGATTATTGGGGCACTTGGGTGACTCAATCAGTTGAACATCGGAATTCAGCTCTGAGCCCTGTGTTGGACTCTTATGCTGACAGCTCAGAGCCTGGAGCCTGCTTTGGATTCTGTGTGTCTCTCTCTCTGCCCCTCCCCTGCTTGTCTGTGCTCTCTCTCTCTCAAAAACAAACATTTTTAAAAAGTTTAAAAAGTAAATAAAATTATCAAAGGAGAAATATTATGTAAAATACATGCGTGGCTTTAATTTTCCTCAGGACGATTTTTTATTTGGGAGAATAAACTCTGGTTTTCTCAAATACAAAGAATATTTTATTTGGTATTTGATTAATTTTCTACTGTTGGAATGGCCTTTATTTTTTCAAGCTTATTTATTTATTTTGAGAGAAAGCGAGCAAGCAGGGAGGGGCAGAGAGAGAGGGAGGGAAAGACAGAGAATCCCAAGCAGGCTCTGCACTGTCAGCACAGAGCCGGATACAGGGTTCAAAGTCACAAACCATGAGATTATGACCTGAGCTGAGAACAAGAGTTGAACATTTAATTGACAGAGCCAACCCAGGCACCCCGGAAAGGCTTTTAAATGAATCATAAAGTATGACTTTAGAATAATTTTTAATTATAAGTTCAAGTACAAAGCAAATAAAAATAAATTCAAGTGGATCTAAAAGTTACCTGTCTAAATATACTTTAATATATATTTAAGATTCACTGTTGTTTCACAACATACGTCCCACAAAAAATCAATGTCAAGAAGACATTAAAAACAAATTTTTTTTCAGTTGTAGGGCTCAGGTTTTCATGCAATGAATACTAGTTAGCAATAAAAAGAAACAGATTACTGATTCACTTAACAGAGCTGGGTAAATCTCAAAAACATATTGAATGAAAAAAGGCAGACACAACAGTATATGCAGTGTGATTCCATTTATATGGAGTTCTAGAACAGGCAAATTTAATCTATAGTGATAGAAATCAAATTAGTTTTTGTCTGGGTTTGGGGATGGTGAGAAACTGACTACAAAGGGAGAGGGAACTTTCTGAGGTGATGGAAGTGCTCTGTGTCTTGACTGTGGTAAAGGTTACTTAGATGTATACATTTGTCAAAATCCATCAAACTGCTCATTTACATGCACAGATTTCATTGTATGTAAACTACACCACAATAAAGTTGATTTTTAGAAAGTTAACTCAAAAGTTAATTCTCCTTTAGTCTAAATTAACATAGACTTACTTTGTATTAAATGAGTTTATAACTAATCGATAATATTCGCTAAATATTTGATCATGGGACTAAGAGTATGGTAAAAAAAAAAAACCAAAAAACCAACTGTGACATACATAAGTCATGTACTTAAAATATCCTCTGACTACAAGAATTTTCTGGTTCTCTTCATAAGCTAAGGAGTGCTTATATTTATGTTTGAATAAAGGCTTAATTCAAGGTCTTAATACTTACAGAAAGTATCATGAGTTACTCACATGATAATCTTTTAAAGAGTGCAGCCATCTGATCTGGTTTGTCAAAGCTGGTCCTCATTTGTGTTAGCACATCAACATTCTCTACCACAAGTTTCTAAAACAAACAAAAAAAAAAAAAATAAGAAAGATTCTAGCTTAGGCATAGACCTCCTTGCATTAATGAGACAAGAGCATGTTTGAAATCACAATCCAGCAAGTAGGAAATACAATTCATGAAATCCAGATGCTCTATGCTATATACTTTTGTTGTTGGTTTAAAAAAAGAATCTTAAAATTATTTATATAGGATTAATGTTTTTATTCAGTTTGAAATTCAAGAAGGGAGGATGGCTCAAGAAAAAGCAATAAAGATAAACAGGAGGATAAAGGATTATCTAATGCTTAGGCACAGAACAGCATCAATAATAAAAAACAGACACTGAAGTGGATATAGAGAGCATAAATTCCAACTAAAAAAAAAAACCCAAAAAACAACAAACAAAAAACTTGCTAAAGTTAAAGGCAGCCAAAGACAGCCTACAGTTCACCACTAGATGTATACAATCAGAGGGAGAGTAATTTCTGGGGTATGTACCACTTCATGGGGATTATTAATAGACCAAGGTTTCCCACACAAATTATAAAATGGAAGTGTTAAAACTCTCTACCTTCTTTCAGAGACCACTGAGAAAAAGGAAGAGAAGAGAATGGAGGGATAAAAATAAGGGAAGGGAGTACAGACAGCTATTAAAGAAAGTATAACTCTTTAAAGAAGGTTTGTCTTAAAAGGTGTTTTGGAAAAGTAATTTAGTTTAGAAATTATAATTAAATATAGTCAATTAGATTCTGTAAGAGATAATGGCTTTATGTATGTGGAAAGTCTGGATGTAATATTTAAATATCCAGGGATGAAGCCTGGGCATATTTCAAAGTACATACAAATCCAAGCTTCATCCTTGGATATTTCAATTCAGCAGGCCTGGCTGCAAAGATTTAACAGCAAGCGTATTGTTAAAGTGCCATGAGGGTTTGTCAAAGGCTGATGATAACTGATTCAAGGGGAATATGAAAACCTATACAGAATGTTTATAAAAATCATTTTTCCTATACTAGTATGAATTTTGTTTACGTTACTTGATATCACAGGCATACCTAGGAGACATTGCAGATTTGGTTCTGGACCACTATAATTAAGCAAATACCACAATGAAGCAAGTCAAATAACTTTTTGGCGTCCCAGTGGATACAAAAAGTTATGTTGACACTACACTGTAGTCTATAAAGTGTGCAACAGCATTATATCTAAAAAAACAATGTCCATACTTTAATTAAAAAATACTTTATTGTTAGGATGGCTCAGTTGGTTGAGCATCGAACTTCGGCTCAGGTCATGATCTCACGGTTTGTGGGTTTAAGCCCTATGTCAGGCTCTGGCTGACAGCTCAGAGCCTGGAGACTGGTTCAGATTCTGTGTCTCCCTCTCTCTCTTTCCCTCCCCCACTCACACACTGTCTCTTAAAAATAAACATTAAAAAATATTTTATTACTAAAAATGCTAACCATCATCTGAGCCTTCAGTGAGTTGTAATCACAAATCATTTTAACAGATATAGTAATAATGAAAAAGCTTGAAATATTGGGAGAATTACCAAAATGTGATACAAACATGAGCAAATGCTGTGGGAAAAATGATGCCAATATATTTGACACAAGGTTGGCCACAAACCTACAACTTGTAAAATTGCAGTATCTGCAAAGTGCAATAAAACGAGGTATTCCTGTACTTCAGATTATTTCTCTTTATGTTCCCACCTGTAGTCATATTTGTTTGCTAAACTCAACTTCTACAATCTCTGATGAAAATGCCTACTCTTTCTGGGGCTAATCCAATACCTGTTCCATGCTCAAACTTGGTTCAATCAATACACACTCAAAGTATATGCTCAACCCTGAAAGTCTTCCTGCACTCTGAACATAATACCACATATCACTGAATCATACACCACTGAATTTTAAGTGCACCATTATCTTATGGGCCATTAAGGGAAAACAAACAAACAAACAAACAAACAACCTTCACTAATTAAATTGACACAGTGTTTCTAACATACAACTTTAAGACATCTATAATTTCAGAAATACTAATATGGAATACCTGTGTTTTAGAATCAATAAATTACGGTATATGGTTTTTTAAGTTTATTTAGAGAGAAAGAGTGCAAGCGCGTGGGGGGCAGGGGAGAAGGGCAGAAAGAGGAGAGACAGTAGTATATGTTTAATAGTAAAGACACTGTAATCACTTTTAAGCTCCTGTACCCGGCAATTTACAAATAACCCCATTTACCTATCCACATGAGAGGTGACATTCTAATTTCAACTGAAGAAACTAAGGCTTGGAGAAATTAAATAATCTGTCCAAAGTTAGAGCGATACTAAACAGTGGATTATGCAATCTAAATTCAGGTATGTCTGATTTAAAAATCCATGATCTCAATCCCTAAAGAAACGGTTCCCAATTTTTTGTATGTATCAGAACAATCTAGAGGACTTATTAATTAAAATATACATTGCTGGGTCTTAGTCCCACAACAGATTTTGACTGGCTCAGTTGGAGGAGAGTGCGACTCTTGATCTTAGGGTTGAGGTTCAAGCCCCATGTTGGGTATGGAGCTTACATAAATAAAACTTAAAAAAAAAAAACAACTGTGCATTGTTAACAAGTTCCAAGGTAATGCTGCTGCTGCTACAAGGACCATACTTTAAGAACCATTACCCCAAGGTGGTTTGCACATTATTCAAAAAAAAAAAAAAAAAAAAAAAAAAAAAAAAATGATGTCTCTACTTAAAAAGTTTATACATTTTTAAATGTTTTTCTTTTCTCCCTCAATTGCATCCTGAAAGAGAGCTCTCTACACACTTAAAGCCATTGATTGATATCATTGGCAAATGGGCTACAAGCTGGAAGTAACATCAGTGAATACAAATCAAATGAAACATATCAAGAGTACTAAAAATAAACTCGGTTTTCAGTTAATAAGAAAGTGTTAAATTCTTGGCACAATACATATTTAAATTTCCTACTTCATTTGAAAAAAAAAAAAAAAGTCTTCCATGAAGAACTGGAGGAACTGATCTGTAAAATGCCAAAAACGATTCTTTTGGCAGGATTAGAAGGAGATATTGACTCAATGGGCACACCACCAAATGAAACACTCCAAGAATTTTAATAGGAAAGAAGACTGGCTGTTTTCTTCTTCAGAGAGCAATGAACATATTTTACCATGAATATGCATGCACAGTGCTGACTATGTCTGACATACAATTTATTCACGACCATTAAATACAAAGCAGCTCTCCTTTTTTTCACTGACAAATTTACTCTTTGAAATAAAAGGGTCCTCAAGACATAGTATAGAAGGCAAGTTGATGCATGCTTTTTAGGACCCAAGCAGGGCTCAGAAGTTGTAGGCAGTGACATAGAAAGACTTAAACCTAAACAAGAGGGTTATTACATGTCTGTATAGGGGACTGTTGCACATCCAACCTCTCACCATCTTAAGAAGTGATGCCAACAAGGACAACTCTAAATTCAGGAGCAAAAGTTGGTGGTGGGGGTGGAGGGTGTAGCAGGAGAGAAAATGACCTGAGACAGCCAACTAGAGTACTGAATCTCCTATTCCACCCTCCAATGATCTCCAACAGACTTCCACTCTCCAGCTAGAGGTTATGGTTTTTGAAAAACAGTTTGTAAGAATCACTTGAAACTTTTCTCCAAAGAATATTTGTTATCTTCTGCCAAGTACTTTGGGGCACAACTCATCCAGGACCATCTTAATCCATATTTAAGACTCTATATTCCTTGAACAAAGAGAGTAACACCAAAAGGGCTGGAGAACCTGGGAGGGGCAGATCATATCCAGTTCACAACTGCCCTTGGTAGGCTAATTTAGACCATCTTTTCTCCAAAAGACAACTTAAAAAGTTGGAGAGCTATATAAAGAAAGAGTCTTCTTTCAAAGAAGCTAAAAAGATAAGTAAGCTAAAATCAAGGAGAAAGTGGGAACTCAGAGACATAAGCCTAGCAGTGGAAGGCTTATATAATAACCCTTTGAGGTATCTGTATAAAGAGAGTGGAGGGGAATTTAAGCAGATTTCCCACTCTCCATTGCAGGTAGGCTTTGGGTTTTATTACAGACCCCCTTGCTCCACAAGACCACAAAAACTGTGTCTTAATCTTACAAATGCTGCTTCTTGATTAGCAAATGTCTTCAGGTCAAAAGTGGCTTCCAGTGCTAGGCTTGTCTCTGACTTCCCACTTTCTCCTCAATTTTAAACTACCTACCTTTTTTTTTAGCTTCTTTGAAAGAAGAATCTTTCTTTATATAGCTCTCCAACTTTTTAAGTTGTCTTTTGGAGGAAAAAAAATGGTCTAAATAACCTAGCCTACCAATACTTGAAGCAAAACACTAAATGTTATTTCTTCTTGTAATTTCATAAATTAGGTCATTCTAAGGGCAGTAACTTTATAGGACACTAAAAAATGCAAAACAATTATAATCACCACTGGCAGACTGACTACTTTTGGAGATGGATCTCAATGTGAGAGAATAATATACAACACACTGAACTTGTCTATATGAAACATCATTATATTATGATCATAAGATTTCTTATGTAATAAAATACAAGAATACACATGGAAGTATGCCTCAGTACACAGAGGCCAGAAATAAAAAGTCATAAATAACACCTTCTCTAGTTCTTAATAGTACACAAGTAGCTGAAATCCGATAAATTTGGACTATGTATGTATCTTTGTTAAAAGGGATCTCTTAGAAAATCATTGTAAAGTACTGTGCAATTCCAGAAAACTGAATCATTAGGACTAGCTTTGTTGTTGTTGTTGTTGTTGTTGTTATTTATTTTTTTTGAGAGACAGAGACAGAGCACAAGTGGGGTAGGGGCAGAGAGAGAATTGAGACACGGAATCCAAAGCAGGCTCCAGGCTCTGAGCTGTCAGCACAGAGGCTGATGCAGGGCTCAAACTCACAAACTGTGAGATCATGACCTGAACTGAAGTCGGACGCTTAACCAACTGAGCCACCCAGGTGCCCCAGAACTAGCTTTGTTTTGAAGAAATTTCAATGGTAAAGGCACAATGCTAGAAATGTAAACCTTTCATATTTATGGTTGACCATCTGAAGGAGTCTTTTGAAAACTAGTTAATCAAATCAGGATTTAAACTTGAGAAGTAAAAAGGTAAAAATAGGAAGTCCCTAAATAGCAAAACATAATCATGTGATTGTTAAAAAGTCTTCCTACAAATACAACCTATCATTAATAAAATATACAAGTTTTTATGAAGATAAATAAAAAGTCAGGCCAAGTAAGAGAACTCACATAGAAGATTTCTAAAATGCTAAAATCAAGGAAAGACTATATGCCTACAAATTGGACAACCTGGAAGAAATGGATAAATGCCTAAAAACATATAAACTACCAAAACTGAAACAGGAAAAAATAGAAAACCTGAAAAGAAACTGCACCAACAATAAAAAAAAAAAAAAAAAAAACAACTCCCACAAAATAAAGTCCAGGGACAGACGGCTTCACAGGCAAATTCTACCAAACATTTAAGGAAGAGTTAACACCTATTCTTCTCAAACTATTCCAAAAAACAGACAAGGAAGGAAAACTTCCAAATGCATTCTGTAAGGCCAGCATTACTCTGATACCACAACCAGATAAAGATTCCACTAAAAAAGAAAACTACAGGCTAACATCCCTAATGAAAATGGACATAAAAATTCTCAATAAAATACTAGCAAACAGAATCCAACAATACATTAAAAGAATCATTCACCATGATCACGTGGGATTTACTCCTGGGTTACAAGGGTGGTTCAATATTCATAAATGAATGTGATACACCACATTAATAAAAGAAAGGGTAAGAACTATATGATCCTTTCAATAGATGCAGAAAAAGCATTTGACAAAGTACCACATCCACCATTCATAACAAAAACCCTCAGTAAAGTAGGGATAGAGGGAATATATCTCAACACAATAAAGACCATATACAAAAACCCCACAGCTAATGTTATCCTCGATGGGGAAAAACTGAGAGCTTTTCCTCTGCAGTCAGGTGCAAGATAAGAATGTCTACTCCCACCACTGTTAATTAACATAGTACTGTAGGTCTGAGCCATAACAATCAGACAACAAAAAGGAATAAAAGGCATCCAAATGAGCAAGGAAGAAGCAACACCTTCACTATTTGCAGACAATATGATACTCTATATAGAAAACCCAAAAGACTGCACAGAAAAAATGCTAGAACCGATACACAAATTCAGTAAACTGTCAGGATACAAAATCAAAGTACAGAAATCTGTTGCATTTCTATACACCAATAATGAAGCAACAGAAAGAGGAATTAATGAATCAATGGCATTTACAATTGCACCAAAAACAGTAAGATACCTAGGAATAAACCTAACCAAAGAGGTGAAAGAGCTGTACTCCAAAAACTATAAAACACTGATGAAAGAAACTGAAGACGACACAAAGAAACAGAAAGACATTCCATGCTCATGAACAAATAGTTAAAATGTCTATATTACCCAAAGCAATCTACACATTTAACACAATCCCTATCAAAATATACCAGCATTTCAGAGCTAGAACAAACAATCCTAAAATTTGTATGGAACCACAAAAGACCCCAAATAGCCAAAGCAACCTTGAAAAAGAAAAGCAAAGCTAAGGCATCACAATTCCAGACTTCAAGTTATATCATAGAGCTGTGGCCAAAACAGTAGGTATTGGCACAAAAATAGACACAAAGATCAAAGAAAAAGAATAGAAAACCCATAAATTAACCCACAACTATATGGTCGATTAATCTTAAAAAAGTAGGAAAGAATATCCAATGGGAAAAAGACAGTCTCTTCAACAAATGGTGTTGGGAAAACTGGATAGCAACACACAAAAGAAACTGGACTAATTTCTTACACCATACCCTAAACTAAATTCAAAATAGATTACAGGGGCGCCTGGGTGGCTCAGTTGGTTGAGTGTCCGACTTCGGCCCAGGTCATGATCTCACAGTTCGTGGGTTCAAGCCCCACATCAGGCTCTGTGCTGATGGCTCAGAGCCTGGAGCCCAGAGCCTGCTTCGGATTCTGTGTCTCCCTCACTCTCTGCCTCTCTCTCTCTCTCTCTCTCTTTCTCTCTCTCTCTCTCTCTCCTTCAAAAATAAACGTTAAAAAAAAATGCATTAAAGACATAAATATGAGACATGAAACCATTAAAATCCTACAGAAGAACACAGACAATAACCTCTTTGTCATCGGCTGTAGCAATTGTTTTCTAGATATGCCTCCTGAGGCAAGGGAAACAAAAGCAAACATAAATTACTGGGACTACATCAAAAGAAAAAGCTTCTGCGCCACAAAAGAAACAATCAACAAAATTAAACGGCAACCTACTGAATGAGAGAAGATATCTGTAAATGACACATCCTATAAAGAGTTAGTATCTAAAATATATAGAACTTACAAAACTCAACACCCAAAAAACAAATAATCCAATTAAAAATGTGAAGAACATTTTTCCAAAGAACACACACAGATGGGCAACAGACACATGAAAAGATGCTCATCATCACTTATCATCAGGGAAATGCAAACCAAAACTACAATCAGATATCACTGTATACCTGTCCGAATGGCTAAAATCAAAAACACAGGAAACAACAGGTGTTGGTGAGGATGTGAAGAAAAAGGAACCCTCTTGCACTGTTTGTGGGAAGGTAAACTAGTGCAGCCACTGTGTAAAACACTATGGAGGTTCCTCAAAAATAGAAGCTACCTAAAAATAGAAATACCTACAATCCAGCAATCACACTACTAAGCATTTACCCAAAGAATACAAAAATACTAATTTAAAGGGATACATGCACCCCAAAGCTTACAGCAGCATTTTCTACAATAGTCAAATTATGGAAACAGCCCAAATATCCATCGACTGATGAATGGATACATACACACACACACACACACACACACACACACACACGAAATATCAGTCAACCATAAAAAAGAATGAAATCTTGCCATATGCAACAATATGGATGGAACTAGAGAGTATTATGTTAAGTGAAATATGTCAGTGAGAGAAAGACAAATACCATATGATTTCACTTATATGTAGAATTTAAGACACAAAACAAATGGGGACGGGAAAAAAAGAGAGAGACAAAGAAAGAAACAGACTCTTAACTACAGAGAACAAACTGATGGTTATCAGAGGGGAGGTGGGTGGGAGGATAGGGTTAAATGGGTAATGGGCATTAATGAGTGCACTTGTGATGAGCACAGGGTGTTGTATGTTAAGTGTTGAATCACTAAATTGTATACCTGAACTAGTATTACACTGTATGTTAACTGGAATTTAAATAAAAACTTAAAATCACAAAAATAAAATGTTAAAATCAAAAGTTTTAGAAATACAATGGTTAGTATCCTAAACTATCTTTGTTTTGGACCGTATAGTATTTAATGAGAAACCCAAGCTAATTCACACTCATGCTTCTCAATTATTATCAACCTTAGTTCTTACACAAAAAGTTTCTTTTGTCTAGGTTTGTGACTTAAGCTGAATATTGTCAAATATTTAAATGAGAAGTCAGCCAAGAAACAACACTCTTGAGTCAGAAAATTCAATAGCATTAAAAAAAAATCAACACTATTTACACTCTCATCAAAACTTTAAATTTTAATAATATTCAAGAAAAGAAATAGTCACCCAGAATACAACAGAAATGTTAAAACATAAGCTCCTCTCATTTCTTTTTTAAGAATACAGGATGTACTTGACAATATTAATACCTAAGGACACAGCTAAGAGAGTTAAGTTCATAAATAAAGTATTAGTAAAAGATTATGACAAAATCTGCACTCAAAAAAGATCTGGGGGCACCTGGGTGGCTGAGTCAGATAAACCTCTGACTCTTGATCTTGGCTCAGGTCATGATATTATGGTTCGTGAGATCAATCCCCTCATAGGGGCTCTGTGCTGACAGTACACAGAGGCTCTCCCCCTATCTTTCTGCTCCTCCCCTGCTTGCACACATGTTCTCTCTCTCAAAATAAATAAACATTTTAAAAAAAGATATAGAAATAATAGTATCTAACAAGATAAATTTTTAAAAGACAAACAATAAAGCAACACTTAACTCTAAAGAAAAAAATACAAAATCAAGGATGTGGAGAGCCATGGTTCAAGGTCAACATATGAAAAAAAGAAAATTTATGATTGTAAGTTAACATGAAAATATTATGTTATAGGTACCAAATGTGTCAAAGCAATCTTAAATTGTACTAGTAAGTGTAGTGTCCACAATGGATAAGTGTACCTTTACTAATCAGATCTCTAGCTGAAGTTTATTCTCAGTTCAAGGCACTATTTTCTAAGAATGACACAAACAATTAAGATAGAATTTGTATAAAAGACAGAGAGATTAAACATGAATATATTTCACATGGCGAAGAGAAAGGCAATACACTACTAAAGTTTTTAAATATGTCAAGGGTGATCTTGTTAAACGTAATCTCTGCCTCTTGACATTAGAATGAAGACCAATCAGGGGTGCCTGAGTGGCTCAGTTGGTGGACTGTCCCACTCTTGATTTTGGCTCAGGTCATATCTTATGGTTCATGGGTTTGAGCCCCGTGTCAGGCTCTGTGCTGGCAGCATAGAGCCTGCTTGGGATTCATATTCATTCATTCTCTCTCTCTCTCTCTCTCTCTCTCTCTCTCCCTCCCTCCCACCCTCCCTCTCTGCCCCTCCCCTGCTCTTTTCCTCTCTCAAAAATAAATAAGCATAAAAAAAAAAAAAGAATGAAGACACATCAAAAAATCACTACTCAGATATTTACTCAACATAACTAGAGATATACAGTAACTGAAGAGACGGCCTCATTTTCAAAAACACCAGATCATCCTCCTAGAGAAATGTAGTGTACCTTCCTGCATTAGATAAGTGTGGGTTAGAGGACTGCTTAGATCTCTTTCATTTCTAAAAACAGCATAGCACAGGACTAGTATAAGGTCTAGGGCTAGACTGACTATGTAGGTTCAAAGTTCAAAGTTTAGTTTCACCATTTTCAAGCATGTGAGCCCAGAGAAGGTACTTGGTAGTTCTTGATCTTACTTTTTTAATTTGTAAAATAGGGGTAATACCACCAGTTTTATGTAAGGAGCTTAGAAAAGTCCTGGAACAAAGCAAAGGGTCAAAAAAGCTACCTATTTTTATTTTTGCATCCAACAGATACTTAGCAAGTACCTTCTATGTGTGGACACTGATTTAGCAAAGTTTTAAGAGGGTTTATAACTAAGTTTTTATTCTTTTTTTTTTTTAACGTTTATTTATTTTTGAGACAGAGACAGAGCATGAACAGGGGAGGGGCAGAGAGAGAGGGAGACACAGAATCGGAAGCAGGCTCCAGGCTCTGAGCCATCAGCCCAGAGCCCGATGCGGGGCTCGAACTCACTGACCGCGAGATCGTGACCTGAGCCGAAGTCGGACGCCCAACCGACTGAGCCACCCAGGCGCCCCCTAAGTTTTTATTCTTGTGACAGTGACATAAATACATGACATGAAAGGTCACAATATGATACACAAAAAGGTGAATAAAAAGAATAAAAAGTGATGCTTGCTGTTTTTAAAAGTGTGGTCAAGAAAGGATATTCTGAGAAGGCAACATTTGAAAAATACACAAATATTATGAGAAAACAATACTTCAGTGAAAAGTATTTTGAGGTAACAACAAGCAGGCCAACCAGGCTGGAAGAGTTAAGAAGGTAAGAAAAGCAAAAAGGCCAGTTCCTATAGGGGCCTTCCAGTACTGTTAAGGACATCAAATCCCCTTGAACTCTCATAAATACAGATGCAGAGACCTAAATAAGCCAATCTGTACCACTACATGACAATATTCTATCCACCACATTAAATAGCAAAGAAGCACCCAAAATACTTAATAATTCCAGAAGTACCTATTATTTAGTCTGAAATAAAAAATAGCTGGCAAAAGTGAAATTTTCTTGAATTCAAGGAAAAGAATATCTTGCCATAATTCTTCTATTATCTCATACTGAAAAGAATACAAGAAAGTGAACTGAAGATGAGAAATCTGTTACCTAAAAAATAACAGAATAGAAAGGAGATGATGTATTTACAGGGGAACGAATCTAATAAACAAGAACGATATTACTTGTGAAGAACTAAAACTGTCATTGCAAGGTTTAGCATTTAAAACTATATAAAGTATACAGTGTGTGTATTTAAAACCCACATATAAAAGTTGACTTTTATAAAAGAATTGCAGAACGTTCTTAGAGGATAATGAACATGAAAAATACCAAGTAATAATTACTCAGTGCTTATTGTGGATGAAGAACTATGCTCAGTAGCTAAGCATTTGATATGTATCATATAACTCTTTCAAAGTAAAAGCTTAGTGAGTTTAAACTTTGCTCAAAGTCAAAGCTCATAAGTGAGAGGACTGAAATTCAGGTCTTAAAAGCTTGAGTTCTTAACCACTGGGTAATACCACGTCTCCTTTTAGTCACAGACTTACATATTTTATTCATTCAGCAAAATATTTTTTACCTTGCAGGAATTGACTTATCCTATATAACTGCTAAGTTTTCAGTAAATTGGATTACCACATTTAGACCTCAGTGCTCTATGTAAATGCAAGCTACTTATCAATGCTACCTACCATATTCTTAAATTAAAAATGCAAGGCGCAAGTAATCACCAAAAAATTTCACAAAGGGCACAATTTAAAATATGCCTCTTGTATTCTGTTAAGTTATAAAGTTTTGGTGGTTCAAATTCAAATTCTTTCAAAAACTAGATAGTTATATACAGACTCATTCAATATAAATCACCTTAGAGCTGGGATATTTCTAAAAGACTTTAAAAAAGTCATTTAAAAGGCTGTTGCTTCAGCCCTTTTACATCTTAACAAAATGTTAAGCATTCTAAAGAAATTTTTTATCTACCTTAAAGGGTGTAAGATAATTTAAAAGATTACTTAGTAATAAAAAAACAATGAGCCCAGGGGCACCTGGCTGGCTCAGCTGGCAGAGCATGCAAATCTTGATCTCAGAGTCTGTTGAACCAGTCCCACATGTGGCACAGAGATTACTTTAAAAAAAACCAACAACAACCCAGTGAGCCTAATAATGTTTGCAACATAAACTGTGGGAAAAAATACATTCAAACTACAAATTTAAACAAATGACTTTGGCTGGAATTTTGAACAGTCCTTCAAAGAAAAGCATTATGGTACTATAGAATCAAGACTTGAGCAAACATCAAGAAATCTGACTTTCAATCTCTTTTAGCAAGTCATTTCACCTCTCTAGGCTTTCAGTTTTTTCATCCATAAAAGAGAGAGTATTAAATGACAATGCAATTGAAAGGCCATCGTAGCTCTATAATTTCATTTACATGAGAATTTTCATGTTGGGTTAAGGTAATTAACAAAATAGACTTGTTCATATTCTTGAAATGTTTTTTCAGGAATCAATGTTTCAAAGCTAAAACTGATAAAGACTGTATTACCTTAAGTTCAGC
This sequence comes from Panthera tigris, assembly GCF_018350195.1. Lineage (NCBI taxonomy): Eukaryota > Metazoa > Chordata > Mammalia > Carnivora > Felidae > Panthera > Panthera tigris. The sequence continues at coordinate 169,224,903 of NC_056667.1, forward strand.
AACTTGTGATGAGATATGCCACATAAGGCTCTCACTTAGGAACTTCATACCGTATGGGCCTAGTAGTTCTGATAACGACCTCATTTCTGAAAGGAAATGTAATTAATTTTACACTCTGATAGAGCAAATACTTTAAGAAAATGAATATTAACATTTTGGAATGTTCCATCATAGAAGCAAATTATTAATGCAAAAATCTCTAGTCTCTAGAATCAAAAGGAACACAAATGCAAAGGTAAGTCTAAGATATAATGTATGATTATGCACTGAATGAACGTAACTGAATGAAAATAGTTTTAACAATGAAAAGCCAAAAAAATCAAGGTTTCTTCACTCCATTAAACATGTCATAGGTTTTATTCACCTGATATGTCAGAATATTCCTCTGCATTGAATGTTAATTCATTTTCTGTAGGTAAGTTCACAAATGCTTTCATTGCAGGGAAATAAGCTATATGACCATTGCTGACTTGTCTTAACAAAGTTTCCAAATACCTAGGAAGAAAAAGTAAATTTATAACCAGGAGAAATTAATTCAAAGTTTATGGTATTATTCAAATTATGGTATACATTCCTGCATTAAGATGACTGATGACACAAATGAGCACTTACTGATAAAAAAATAACTTTCCTAAGCATTTCACCACAAAGAAACTTTGTATCAATCCAAATTTCTAAATGTGCTCCTTACCAATTTGTGTATAGACTTGTAATGGTTGGTTCTCCATGACTGTCTAAATGTTGTGTTTGCTGAAGAAGAACATTATTAAACACTCTTGTAATATCAATTTGCACATAGTTTTCTATCGACTGTAGTACAGTCATGTATGCTCTTACACTTGTTAGAAGCTCTGACGGTTTTGCAATTTCCTGTGTGGCTTGATTATACATAGTCATTCCAACAATTGACCTGGGTAAGGGAGGGAATAAGAAATGAACTTTTCCATTTATGTACATAGGCCATTCAACCTACTGATCTCTAATATTAAGTATGCAATAAAATTAATTTTAACATACTAATTGTTACAAAGTAATGAAATTATTATCTTCCCAAGAAACCATCTTAAAAAAGAATGAACACCCAAAAGCTACAATAAGGTAGAATTAGGATGTTAAAAATTCTAAGGACATCAATAATAACAATGAATTAAGGATAAAGAGGGTCTTAAAAAATTCCTTTAATAGGAATCACTGTCTCTAGCAAGCACACTGGACTATTTAATCCATAGCTCAAACTCATCTGGCACAGTTATGTGCTAGTATTTTTTTAGGCTTTATATCAATCACCTTCATGTTTAAAACCCTGCAATGTAACAAAAATAAATAAAAACATTTAAAAATTTTTTTAAAATAAAAAAATAAAAAAAATAAAACCCTGCAATGTAGTTACTACCACCACCACTTCACAGATAAAAAGAAACTAAGGCTCAGAACTGAAGTCAACTGAATACAGTCACTTTGTTTGGAAGTAGTGTGCCTAGGCTTTGAACCCACAACTGCCTTAGTGCTGCCCCTCAACAAAATGCATGACAGTTAAAACAAGGCAACAAACAAAACTTTATTGTTCTTTAATCGTTCACAGCACGTGAAACACAGTTCTGTTAGGTTTATATCCCAATAAACTATAAAAGCCTAAAAAGAAACACAGATTTTGAAAATACTTTCCCTTCTGATCTTTTCCTACATTGGCCACCCCTATTTTACCATCTTTAAAACTCCTTGAGCATTGGATTTATAAAGATCTTAGACTTGTATTTGTAAGGATAAATCCTTAAAGACAATGACAAACCCCATCAATAGAAAACAATCCCAGAAAACAAGGATTCAAGGCAATAATTGCTATCCTTGTATATAACCCCTAAAGTCCTAAGATTGTGCTCAAGTGATCAGTAAAACCCAACCAACACAGCTATTTGTTTTGGCAAAAAAATCTTTCCCCGTAAACAAGTTTACAGCTTTGCCTTGATCCTGATCACTAAGTGGATGTTTTGTTACAAGAACATGTTTCTCTGTGGAGAACATACTTACAGAAGGAAAACAAGGGAGCTGAAAAGTGAGCTCTATCTTCCACCCACAACTCTACCACCCCGCTGACTAGAGAATAATAAATACCAGAAGCTGTAATGTCCCTTTCGTCTAAATACTATTCTGGGTTTCACTGTGAGGCTGCCTACCTTACTAATTTAGGATAGCAAAAGACAGTCTTTGTTTAACACCTGACTAGGCAAGTGATGACTTAACACACAATTTAGTGCCCACTTATACGTTCTCCTATTTTGTTCTCTAATTGTTAAAGTCTTCTCACAAACTATAGCTCTCAGCTTTATACTGTTTTATTACTACTCACAGAACTTAACACACTGTGAAGCACATGGCGCAGATACTACTTGTTAATGACTACAAACCTTTGAAAAAAATCTTTGGCTAAATTTTGGTTTATAAAGTGTTTTAAGGCCTTCAGGAAAAACTACTCAAATTAATCAATATTTTCTTTAACAAGTATGTAACTTTAGAAACATATATAAGACTTATAAAACTCTAATTAAGATTGAGTGCCTCAAGAGTCTAGAATTCTACTGGCCTAACAGCATACATTTGAATTCAGAAAAAACAAGAGTTGGGGCGCCTGGGTAGCTCAGTCAGTTAAGTGTCCGACTTCGGCTCAGGTCATGATCTTGCAGTTTATAAGTTCAAGCCCCGCATGGGGCTCTGTAGTAAAAGCTCAGAGCCTAGAGCCTGCTTCGGATTCTGTGTCTCCCTCTCTCTCTGCCCCTCCCCCACTCATGTTCTGTCTCTATTTCTCTGTCTCAAAAATAAACAAATGTTAAAAGAAATTTTTTAAAAAGATTAAAAAAAAAAAAGAAAAAACAAGTGTTTATCTAGTCCTGATATTTTCAAACATTTGACTAGACCAACTATAAGATATGTAGTTAGCATCACAACTCAGTACCTATATACATATACATAGCAAAGAGTTTCATGAAGCAACATTTATATTTACTACATACAGTGCACTGGTTCTTTATTGTTCGTTTGTTTATTCTTCCTTGTTTCTTTTCCTTCCCCTCCCTCTTCTTTCTTTAAATGTTGACTACAACAACCTTCTACACTGATTTCATGACACTACTTGGTTGCTACCTACCAGCTGAAATACACAGATTTGCTCCAGTCTTCTCATTTTATTTATACAAAAGCTAAGGCTCACAGAGATTAACTGCTTTGTCCAATGTTACAACTAGTTACTAACAAGTATGAGACAAGAATCTGCATAACATAATTCCCAGTTCACTATTCTTTATACTTCCCCATTCGTTATTCTTGATACTACATCAGTTCTAATACTTTTCCTCATAAAAGGAAACACCATATACATATGAAGACTATAACAAACCCATCAGCTGAACCAACAAAAAGTTCATATTCTCTCTTACTTAGTAAAGCGGATTTCCAGATGAGACGTCAAATATTCTCGTGGGGTAAAGGTATGTTCCCAAACTACCATGTTTGGTACATAATTTATAGAGAAACACAACTCAGAAAGTGCAGTGTGCAATTTATCAAGGCTGAAAAAATATTAATAGTAAATAAAATGTTAAACATTTCATCACAGCAATACAAAATTAATTTTATAAATATATCAGACCTTATTTGAGAATTACAATTGCAGAATTCAATATTTTTCTTCCCTAAACTGACAAGTTCAAAATCTTTAAAAATATTACTAACATAGAGAGCAATTTTCTAAAGATAGCATCATTCATCTGTTTCTACATTCAGATAATAATGACTTTACTGATTTTATAGACAAGAAAGTTTATTACATGCTCATAAAGACAATCATTTCCAAATCTTGCTATATTTTTGGTATTGGAGGAAGAAAATAGTCTACAAAATGGCAAATAGCTTGTTCAACATAAAAAAGCAAAGTAGTAGGAAATCTACTTTAAACAAATATTGATTCATTATTGCCCACCAATGCCTACCCTCTAAACAAACACGTGGCCCTTAATAATATCTAGTCTGATATATCCACTTTAAAAATGATATATGTTCTAATATGACAACATGCCAAAATAAAGTCTCAGATTATTAGATTTTAAATAAATGTAAAATTACTAGACAGATTTCTAGACAGATTCTTGGCCTTTAGTACTCACTATATAAAGGCAAATATTACCTATTACATGAATTTTCTTTAAAAATCTAAAATCTGTATTTTGGAAATTAGCACTACCTACTCAAGTTCACAAAGGTAAAATAACAACAACTAATGGCTGAAAAATGAAGAATTTACAATTACTAGCATTCTTTCAGTACTAATGCCATAAAAAAAATGAAAAAATTCTCCTACTCATAACAAAAAGATATAATAAAAATGGATGGCTTACTTGGTCACTACCAGTCTGTTTTTCCTCATACTCTCAACTCCTGGTTTTTCCCTTTCAGGTTCCCCTTTCTTACCAGTCTGTTTTTTTGACTTTTTATTCACTGCTTGACTAATGGTTTTGGCACAATGCTTGGGTAGCAACTAAATTTAAAAAGAAATGAAAATTTACATGACAATTATTTTGAAAACATATTAACTATTTAAGCAAACCTTAGCTGAATCCATACTATGTAGCACTAAGAACAGAGGTGTAAGTGAGATGTAGATTACCTAGCTAGCTAAAGGAGCTTGCACAACTTGGTAGAAAACAGAAATAGATGAATCTTGTGTGAAGAAAACTTCACAGAGGTTCTATAAAGGCTACAGTTTAAAGGATAAGTAAAAACAAAGTAGGCAAGTAAAGAATGAGAATGTATTACTAGAAGGAAAAAGGTCTATGAAGAATAAACTGTGCGAAGACATGATGTGTTCAGAATTTAATGAGAACTACTAGCTGGTAAAGCATCAAGTGCAGGGTGAAGTAGACAGTCTGAGCTAGCAGGAAGGGACTTGAATACAAAGCTAAAAGGTGGATTTTAAATTTTTTTTTTTCAACGTTTTTTTTATTTATTTTTGGGACAGAGAGAGACAGAGCATGAACAGGGGAGGGGCAGAGAGAGAGGGAGACACAGAATCGGAAACAGGCTCCAGGCTCCGAGCCATCAGCCCAGAGCCTGACGCGGGGCTCGAACTCACGGACCGCGAGATCGTGACCTGGCTGAAGTCGGACGCTTAACCGACTGCGCCACCCAGGCGCCCCAAAAGGTGGATTTTAAAACAGTAAGTAATCCTAAAGATGGGCTAATTTTTAAAAACCTAAAAATGGAGTTTTACAAGAAGAGGTAATGAGATTTACTAAGAGTTTAACACACACACACACACACACACACACACACACACACACACACAAACTAACAGCTTATTTTCTTGCCTTCATACACAAACATCCTGTCCTTGCGGAAACACGTGAATTTTTACCTGGTCACTGAGAGTACACTGTTCTGTGCAAATATCAGTGATGAGATTTCGAGCTTGTTTGGCCATTTCATCCAAGAACATATTACATAAGGAAAGACTGCGATCTCCAATATGATGTCGCTGTCAAAGCAGAATAATAACAATAATAAAAGTTATAAGAAAGTGGTTTGAATTAAAATACTTTTTAAATAAACATGGAAAATAAAGTCTGTATAGTAAGGAGTGGGAGTAGGGAATGTTACAGATTTGGGGGGGGGGGGGGACAACTAACCTACCATACTGTATTTACACAGTTGACATAAAGTAAGTATTTGGTGATTATACAACTACAATGATTGCGGGGATCTTAGAGGACCAATATTTTCCTTAACACAAAAAACTTAATGTAATTTCCAAGTTTCACAAGGTCCTATGCATCCAGTTCTTAAATATTAAACTATCAAAGAAAGGATGTGAAAGAGATTTAGAGTAATATTTTCTAATCTTAAATGATATATATATACACACACACACACACACATATATATATACATATCTCAACACAATGAATAACTTTGTAGTGTACCAACAGAAAAGAAAAGCTTAAGTATTTAATTAAAATTGTTAGAAATCAAGTCAGTAAAACAAAGAAATTCACAAGGCATTCAACTCTCTAAAATCAAACCCATCAACCCAGAAGAGAAAAAAAAAACCTGTGCATTTTCTAAATACAACAGGGGAAAAAAAGAACATTATATTTACTTTTTAGGAGATTAGATATGTATATGTAAACATACACTCACTCAAATCCATCCATCTCTCTCTACAGGATTCTGTATCTTTTTAGTTTTGGTGGATGTCGCAATAATTTAATAGGGTTTTCTTGTCAACGGTAACTGGAATGTTGAGTATATAATGCTATAAAATTTTGCACTACACGTTTGTAGCACTTTACAAAGAGATAAATTTTTGAAAGTTTACCTTACAGATCTTCCATAATTACATAACGAATGTATAATTTACATATACTTCTATGCTAAAATAATGTAATATACAAGAATATAAAAATACTTAAACACATAATGTAACTGTTCCTAGCTCTCTCATGATACTTTAATGTATTTTATTCTAAATGCCCTTTAAAACTTTAACAGGAAGCCAAACTGAACGGTTTGCATCTCCAGGCCAGATAAAATTAAATATTAGTTCACTTTACTTAAGGAAAGATTTCAAATTATAAACATTTAGGATTTCATTTAACCAAAATCTGACTTTTGAAAGATGAAACATACCCCTTGCTATCATTTACTCCTGAAAAAAGAACATTAAATTACCACTGCTTCAAATTCACTAGCCTTAATTTAAAATACAAATCTGGTATCACTACTCTCTTCAAGTGGCTCAGAAATGCTGAGACTGGATGGAAAACAAAACAACTAAAGTCTCTTAACATGTCACAGTCTCTCCATGATCTGCTCTCACCCTATTGCTACAGTGCTGAGACAGATTTTAGGAGAACAATGTCAGAAGCAGAGATACCACGTAAGGACACTGTAACAATAATCCAGGAAAAAAGATATGGCTTTGACAAAGATGAGAAGTAGGCATTTGGATATATATATAAAGGTAGAGCCAAAGGCAGAAAAGGCTTTGAACGATGGCAATGGGGTAACATGTGGAGAATCAATAGTTCTATTCTGGACATGTTACATTTCAGATGGTCACAAATACCTAAACTGCAGCAGAATATACAGAAAATCTAGAACTAAAGGCAAAGGTCTGGGCTGGAGATAAAAATTTGGGAGGCATCAGCAATATGCTAAGTGAAATTAGCCCAACACAAAAAGACAAATACTACATGGTTCCACCTTTATAAACTACCTAGAATAGGTAAATTCTTAGAGACAGAAAGTAGACTAGAGGATACCAAGGGTTGAGGGATGAGAAATTACTACTTAATGACACCAAGTTTCTGCTTGGAGTGATAAAAGTTTTGCAAATAGGTAGTGGTGACGGTTGCACAACACAGTGAAAGTAATTAATGCCAATGAGTTGCACATTTGAAAATAATTTAAATGGTACATGCTTATATTATAAAGTTAAATGTTTATTAAAAAAATATTTTTATCACAATTTTTTAAAAGGCAAAAGAAAAAAAAAAAGAATGGGTATAGAGTCCAAATTGTTGAAGTTAAATTTAAATGCCTGGCTGAGAAATTTTTACTTTCTCTACATGCAATGGAGAACCACTGAGGATTTTTCAAGAAGGAAAGAAGTACTCTGGTGGCATTGTATCAGGTGATCTTAAAGGCAGAAATACCGAAGACAGGAAAACTATTTAGGAGTATATATGAAGAATATTGCAAATTTGAGCTACAACAGTGACAAAAGCAATGGGAAGTAGAAGACGGATTCAAATTCTTGTTTTATACCAGACAAATAAAACTAAGAGGACTTCATGGGTAATTTAATGGGAGGAATGATGGTGAGGAAAATTAATAATGTATTTTCGGCATAAAGCTTGAAGAAAATATCTATTAAATCTAAAAACTCTATAAAACTATTAAATGTGGTGGTGTTGGTATCCCTGCAGGTAAAAATCCTAAAAGGTGTCCCTGCTGAATTTCCCTCAGGCTAACCTTTCTCAGAGTCAGTTTCCAATGCATTGCTGGAATACAATCTGCAACCTAATGCTTAGAGACATTAATAACGCTACTGCAATTTGTTGGTTTCTCTTCTCCAAGTTTTGTAGTTCTAAGTAAAGGGACTCAACACTAAGTTAAACTATAAAGAAATGGACCATTTAAGTTTAATATATATTCTTACCACATTTACAAAGTGCCATTTCTTCTCTAAAGATTAGAAGAAATACTGAACACATTTTTGATAGATACTTGCTGTCAATAAACTATGGAGTAGTTCAATTATTCAATAACTATGTGTGCCTGTGTGAATGTCTTACAAATACTAGCAAATATTAATTTTGTGTACTACATCTATCATATTAACAAGTCAGTGAAATTCTTCTTTGACATGTTTATGTTTAGTCAGTAATGTGTACATTCAATTTTCAAGTCTTTTCAATAACAGTTTGACAGGAAAAGTAGGCATATAAAATCGATAGCTATATATAACTTTACAATAAATATTAATACCTGACCCACCATTTAATAAATGTAATTCCAAGTGACTTTATAACATGTTCTTAGAAATATGTATGTGTATTTATCCATCTATGCAAATAAACATTAACAGCTTTTTTAATCTATTCAAACATTCTTCTGATTTTGCAGAGATAAAGTAGGTAGGAAGCTAGATTAGGTAATTGTGACTTTGTGAAACCCAGCCAGCTACATATTTGTTCTAGTTTACTCTGCATGCCATACAAATCACAGTACTACTCTGAAATTACCTCTTCTGGACATAGTTCATGTGTGCAACTCATAAAATGAGTGCAAAGCAGTGGAAATGCAATTGAGTATCTTGACTGAGAGGGTAACTCCAAACACTGTTGAAACATCTTCTCAAAAGCACGACTATAAAAACTACACAAGGAAACAAAAATTAGATCACAATTTTTGTAGTTAAAAACTTTAATGATATAGTACTTTATTTAATTGGATTCAAGTAAGTGAAAGTTATCAACTGGTAACCTTTATTACCATAAGAGGAGTAGTTATTTTTCCAAAGAGTATCTTTCATACACCAACAATCATTACAGAGTAACAAAAATATTATTTGTAGAATATTAACAAATTTTAAAATAAACTCAAACAGAAAATAAACCATATCTATGACATATGAATACGACATTCAAATCTCACCTTGCCAAATTTTTATCCAAGCTAAGTCATTATCAATTGCAAGAAACACCATTATTTTATGTACGACTAGGAAAGAAAAACACTGTCAATTAAACAATGACACACCCATCAATTTTAAATTACTTCCAGATTTAGGAGATATTAAACATAAAAGAATATGAGTCTGTAAAATATAGTACATCTTGGAACAGTAAGACAACCAGAAGTAGTGAATATGTCTTTATTTTGGATATAACAGACAAAATAAGAATGTGATAAGAAAAGATGCATAACAATTAATTAAATATGACTACAAATCACAAATTTTAAATACTACTCAAAGTACTTTTACTTCCAAGAAAAGGGAAAAGGACTTTTTAATTGCAGTAGCTTCTTTTACAATAGGAACTTTTCTGTAGTTCAAACATAGGTAAACATAAAATGCTCCATTTTCTTTTCAAGTCCAACAATAGTGCAGGGTTCCAAATAATCTTAAAATTTTTGCATATCTAACATATGATATATTGTGTTTCAGTGATATACTGTGTTTCTAGAGTTCCTTTAAGAGATTTCTCATGCCTTCCGTCTGGTGATTTCTATTTCTTCTGCAATACTGCTAATTAAAGCTATCCTAACAAACTGCCAAAATCAGTGTGGACTGAGTTATCTTCCAAAATAAAACCAATGAGAAGCTATTCATAATGACAGCTTTTCAATACATAGAAATGACTATCACTATCCACTGAGATTATCTCAGCATTGTAAAAATAAAGGGACATAATACTGGGTTATTCCAATCAGCTTCCCTACAGGAAAAAAGGCCAAGAAGCAGATATAGAGTTGACACTGCACAACTTTGGTGCCAGAATACTTGAGTTTAAATCCTGATCCCACTGTTTATTAATTTGATCATAATCAAGTGCCCTTATTCATTCAAGCATTTATTAAGTACTTACTATGTTAGACATTAAGAAAATAAAAACATGACCTTACTTCAAGAATCACATTTATGTGGGGAGAAAGGGGGAAAAAAATGTAAACCGCTAAATTTAACTAAAGAGGCTACGATAGGAGCAAAGGAGAACAGAGAACAATGGAGGGAGTAGTAGTCACTACATCATCATTATATTAACATCTAATTTAATACAGCAGAGCGAAATTACTTGTTATTTACTTCCCAACATTTGCTCTATTTGACCTTGATTCACAAGTTTTTTTTTCCTTAATCTAATGATGCAAAAGAGGGTCTTAAGGCAATCTGACGTGACAGTTTCTTACAACCTCAAAAGAAATATAAACATAAATTTACAACAGTAAGAGTTCCTCTTATAGAGAATAAAAAAAAAAAGACATAAAATCTCTACTTTGTAAACTTCCTTTTGTTAACAAGTTGTCTGTCAACTATTCCCTTTATAATCTCTTTTTTTAAAGATTTTATTTTTAAGTTATCTCTACACCTAACGTGGGGCTCAAATACACAACCTCAAGATCAAGATTCGCATGCTCCAACTGAGCCAGCCAGGCACCCCTATTCCCTTTATTCTTTTTTTTTTTTTTCCTATTCCCTTTATTCTTAAGAGTTTATTACTGAATAGTCTCATGGACTACACTAATATAAAAACAATTAACAAAGATATATTTGGATACTAAAAATTTCAAATTCTGATTTGAAAAAAAATTACCACATACCAAAATATGGAGAGATCTGATGTTTCCACCAACATTTCCACCAAGGAATCTACCATTTTTGTATGAAAAATTATCGTATTCATCATCTTTCCAAGTTCTCTGTGATCTGCAAGGCTAAGTGAAGCCTTGGAAACACTAGTATATGCCTGTGAAAATACAGCAAAAAACAAAGTTGTTTAAGCATGGGCCAATGATTTTAACCTTGACATTCTACAGGGGGGATAAAAACACTATTGAAAATTTTTTTTAATGTTTATTTTGACACTGTATTAATAACATCAACTTTTTAAAATTGTCAACAGTGACTCACACTTGAAATCCCTATTAAAAATTTCTTCAGATAAACTCAAATACTACTTCCAATAAAACAAAATCTAATATATGCGTCATTCATCTTGAACCCCAAAGGAAACTGCAATTACAGTATCAAAAGCATAAAACAGTGAATTGTCAAGTTAACCCTACCAAAAGGTATTTTCAGTCTAGCTTGAAAGAAAGCATACATGGGAAACATTCAGATGAAAATAAGTATGGTACATGTTGATTCATTGAGGTTTTAGACTATACTGAATCATTAAAAACCAGATAACACATTGTACTAATTGATGGATTCTGGAAAAAAACTGAAGATAGTAAAAATTAGTGTAGGTTGGCTAATAAGGTGATATAACTTAACCAAATCCATCAGTATAGGTTTATAGGGAAAGAAACTCAACTATAAAGGTACCAAATCAAAGAACAAAATCCTGTCAGTGGATAGTGGGCATTCCAGAAAGGCATAGGACAAGAATAGAAGGGGTGTCTACAGAATAAACACTGTTCACTATGGCTACAGTTAAAATGAAAAGAGGAAAAAGAAAATGGTGTCAGAAGAGATTCAATCATATCTTGCAGACCCCTGTATACCATGTTAAAGAATTTAAACCTTTTGGTGACCCAAAGGTTCTGTGTGGTGGTCAATTACTATTTCAGAAAGATTGCTCTATGTAGTGGGGGAGTCGAGAGAAGAACTGGGGGAGAGGTGGACAGAAAAGGACCAGAAGAGGAGGCAAAGATCTATCAGGAGGCAGCGGTACAATAATCCAGACAGGATTATGATGCTCTGATCCACAATGGTGGCAATTTAAAAGAGTTAAGTCTGGGAAATGACTAGATGTGGGCAACTGAAGAATTATGAATGATGGCCAGGGTGCTTGCTTTGGGGAGATACTCCTTCAAGGATCTCATATGTACCTACACATGTTGGATATGCCAAGAATGAAAGACCCAGAGCACTCATTACTCAGGCCATTTCTCAAGACTGTATCTGCAGCTGCCAAATTTGAGGAATGGTAATATCTCCCTCTGAATCAAAGAGTAAGTATGCTTACTGTTAATAAAATGGAGGGCTCATCAAACTCAGTGTTCCTTAACTGTAACACAAACCTACTGTATACATAGTATTCATCTGGTCCCCCCAGCGTGGGTCATGAAAGCAAGTGAGAAAAATGACATATATTTGTTGATGCTCATGGTGCTTCCTGTGCAATGAATAGCTAAGTCCTTTGTCTTTGACCCAGGGGACCCATGTCTTCTGCCAGTTTCCATGAAACATTAAGAGACTAAATAATTATTTTCCTTGTAAATCAGATAAAAATCAAATCTCAGCCCCTACAATGGCAAGGGGTCCATCAAGGATGGTTACCGTTCACTAAGAAAGCAGTTTTATATTTTGTCATTTTTGAGTGGATAAAGAATAATAAGGGCAATATTCTGATGGCAAAGTATACTCAGATATTTATTATAAACTAAGTTTAAATGAAGTTTAATTACCTTTAATCAGCTTTAGAGTAAAAAGAGGAACCACTGTTGTGGCCATGAGGTCACTAAAGACTTCCATTAATTGACACTTATTTAAAAATTCTGAACTAAAGCATCACTGTGAAAATAATTTCAGAGGAAATGGATGGTGACAAAATGATAATTTAAAAGACATTTGAAAAAGAAAATTAAAAAAAAAGACTCATTTGAAATACTTGCCAACAAGGGATACAGGAGTAATGATGCATAGGGGCACTTGTACCCCAATGTTTACAGCAGCACTCTCAACAATAGCCAAATTGTGGAAAGAGCCTAAATGTCCATCAACTGATGAATGGATGAAGAAACTGTGGTTTATATACACAATGGAGTACTACGTGGCAATGAGAAAGAATGAAATATGGCCCTTTGTAGCAACATGAATACAACTGGAGAGTGTGATGCTAAGTGAAATAAGCCATACAGAGAAAGACAGATACCATATGTTTTCACTCTTATGTGGATCCTGAGAAACTTAACAGAAACCCATGGTGGGAGGGGAAGGAAAAAAAAAAAAAAAAAAAAAAAAAGAGGTTAGAGTGGGAGAGAGCCAAAGCATAAGAGACTGTTAAAAACTGAGAACAAACTGAGGGTTGATGGGGGGGGGGGGGGGGGGGGAGTAGGAGGGAGGGGAGGGTCGGTGATGGGTACTGAAGAGGGCATCTTTTGGGATGAGCACTGGGTGTTGTATGGAAGCCAATTTGACAATAAATTTCATATATTAAAAAAAAAAATGAAATACTTGCCAACAACGAAAGGAGAAGGTTATTTAAAAAAAAGGCTTAAATAAAAGTGTAAGATATGAACAACCCAAGTAAATTTGAAGACAGAGGGAAGAAGACAAATGAGAAAATAACTGAAGATGCTTTAAGAGACTACTGGAATACACAGGGGAACAAGATGCCTTAGGAAACAGGAAAAAAATGACAAAGAATACATGGAGAGAGAAAGTACTCTTCTTTAAAGATTAGAAAAAAAGAGAAATCAAAATGACCAGTAAGAGACTAATGACCTTAGAATCAAAATTGCATAGGACTCCAGTGAAGGCATAAAACTATAAAATTCTCCCAACTGCTTATCCTTCAGGCCCTGCTCTACTCAAGAATTACTGATATTGGGGCACCTGGGTAGCTCAGTTGGTCAAGGTCTGACTGTGGCTCAGGTTATGATCTCGCAGCCCATGAGTTCGAGCCCCCGCACCTGCTTCAGATTCTGTGTCTCCCTCTCTCTGCCCTGCCCCCACTCATGCTCTCTCAAAAATAAACATTAAAAAAAAAAAAAGAATTACTGATATCTACAGAATGCTACACCTCTCTCTGGTCATATGCTTATAGTTAACTTGTATCCTTCTACCTGATCATTGATCAGTCAGATCATTCAGATCTCTTGTGAAGATCTGTTCCTTCTTGTAGTAATACTTAACACTAAGAAGTCTCTTTACTTGTCCTTTCCTCACTGGTTGCCCTTTTCCTGTTTCTACCCATCCTTCAATGTCTGGACAAAATGATGCTTTCTCTATAAAGTCATTACTACCAATTCCCACTTGGAAAAAGCTTTCTCCCTTTTAAGAAAACTGTAGTTAATAATAATCATACCCTATCGGCGGCTTCTTTTAAGTTAATCTTTTAGATTTTCAACTGCTATTTAATTTTTCCGTATCTGTTATGCCTGTCTCCACAGCCAGATTAATAACATCATCAAAAGAGGATCTGTACTCCTCTACAGATTATATAATACTGCTCAATATTTTATCTCCTGTATCGTATGGTCGAGTATGAAGGAGTGGAACCTTCACTGTTAACCTGTTCTTCATCGTCTATGCAAAACTTCTGGATTCTGGCCACTGCCTCCCAACTTGCACTTCTGCCCTTTTTCCATGGAGAAGACTTTGCTGGCTAAGTTGTATATACCAGTTTCCTTCCTTGGTATGCTCTGCCCTACCTACTGTCCCTAAAACTTAAGAGTTATACAGTAGAAAATGACTGCGTGTCCTAGTCATGATTATGAGAAACACTATGGGCTGAATTGTGTCCACAAAATAGATATATTGAAGTCATAGTCCCCAGCACCTCAGAAGGTGACCTGATTTGGAAATAGGGTCTTCACAGAGATAATCAAGTTTTTAAAAATGAGGTCATTAGAGTGGGTCATAATCCAATATGACTGGTGTCCTTGTAAAAAGGAAAAATTTGGACCCAGAAATATGCACAGATTATATGAAAAGAGACAGAGCAAATGCCATTAGATTGACTCATCTACAAGCCAAGAAACATCAAAGATTGCTAGCAAGTCACCAGAAGCTGGGGAAAAAGAATGAAACAGATTTTCCCTCACTGCTGTCAGAGTCAATCCAGCTAACACCTTAATTTTGGATTTCTAGCCTCCAAAACTATAAAACAATAAATTCCTGTTGTTTAAGCCATCCACCTTTGGGACTCCGTTACGGCAGCCCTAGCAAACTGATAAAAGCAAGACTACAACGCATGAAAGAATCAAATAGCAGGTGTATTTTTTTTTTTTTAATTTTTCTTAACGTTTACTTTTGAGAGACAGAGACAGAGCATGAGTGAGGGAGGAGCAGAGAGGGAGACACAGAATCCGAAGCAGGCTCCATGTTCTGAGCTGTCAGCACAGAGCCTGACACAGAGCTTGAACCCACAAACCGTGAGATCATGACCTGAGCTGAAGTTGGACGCTTAACCAACTGAGTCACCCAGGTGCCCCAGCAGGTGATATTCTTATAATTATCTCATAAAAATTAAAAAAAAAAAAAAAAACACACCGGGATGTATCAATTCTATATTCTTAATGCTTACAACAAATGCTTTATACTCTGCCATATGACCAAACCAAGCTAAATTCTCAAGTGAATCCTTCAGATGAGTAAGCTTAATAATCCTGAAAGTATTTAATAACGAGTAAATTTGAAATGTACCTAAATCTCTTAAGATTTTCTGAACCCAAATGTTGGTTTAGGTACTCTCACAAACTGACAGCAAGAGACTTAATACTAAATAGTTCGATTTTTTTTACAATGAGTGACTTTCAAAATTTTAAATGTGTATATTCTTTAGCAGAGCAATTTTCACTTCTATTTTTACCTCATATGATCTACTTCTGTACTTTTCACAACTTTAGTTAAAACAAAGAAACGTTAATCTCTAAACTTCATTTTTAATAGGAAGAAAACAACGTATTATATATGCACATTTAATATTTGCGATGGTGCTATTTCAAGTCTTCTTTCCGGATCTACCATTACCTAACTCTGCAATCTCAGGCAAATTACTTAATACCTGTGGTCTCATTTATAAAATCATCTCTAAAAATACGTGATCATAGAACAAAGAACAAGAGCAAGAAAAGTGCCTATGTATTTTGAGGTTGAAAGGAAAGAACCTAAGAGCAAAAGTACCACAGGAAATAAAGAAGACTGCCAGAAAATTATGCTCTTGGAGTCCTTCGCCAGACTGAGTTGATCTAAAAATTTCTTCCACAAACATATATTGCTTATAATTTTTTAATTAAATGAAAAATTAATCTGTGGTACTGAGCCATATGTATATATAGTATAATCCCATTTACTGTTTGAACACCTAAAAAGATATAAACCATTTATTAAAAGTTAGTATTTCTAGGGCATAACACTGGGAAAAGTACAAACTTTCATTTTCTACTACTTTACCTCTGGGTTTTCTGACATTTTATAATGAGAACACATTAGTATTACTTTAAAATATACGTATTTTTAAGATATGCAGTTATTAAAAAAACTGAGCCACAGTTTCCACATAATTACTGGAAGTATTTAAGGGGCAATTAAATGCCATCATTAAATTTACAGTATATACAAAGATTTTAAGCTTGAATTTTAAAGCCCTTAAAAACTATTTAAGTGAGTTATATATTAAATGAAAAGTTTTAAAGTCTAATACCATTTATTTCTGCATTTCAGAAATACAGCTTTTGGCACTACATCAGGGGATGGTAAACTATGGCCTGTGAGCTGGCTGCTTGTTATTCTTTTCCAAAGAAGAAATCCAGATAGTTAACAAGCACATGAAGAGGTGCTCAAACCTCATTACTCATCAGGGAAATGCAAATAAAAACCACAATGAGATACCACCTCACACCTGTTAGAAAAGTTATTATCAAAAACACAAGAGGTAACAAGGCAAAAATGTGGAAAAAGCGGGAACCTGCATGCACTCTTGATGAGAATGTAAATGGGTGCAGTCACTCTGGAAACAGTATGGAAATTCCTCAAAAAATTAGAAATATAACGAACTATCATAGGATCCAATTAATTCCATTTCTAGGTATTTATCTGAAAGAAATGAAAACACTAACTCAAAAAGGTATCTACAAACGCTTGTTCACTGCAGCACTACCTGCAACAGCCAAGAAGACATGGAAATAGCCTAAGTGGCAACTGATGGACAAATAGATAAATTGTGGTGAAAAAAAATGTGTGCGTGTCTGTGTGTCATGTGTGTGTATACAAGAATATTAGTCAGCCAAAAAAATGGGGTAAATCTTGCCACTTGCAACAACATGCACGGACCCCAAAGGCAATGTGCTAAGTGACGTAAGCCAGAGAAAGGCAAAGACCCAATGAACTCACTTATATATGGAATTTGAAAAAATAACAACAACAAAATAACCCCTTAAAACTGAACTCATAGATGTAGACAGTGGACTGCTGGCTGCCAGAGATGGGGAGCTGGAGTTGGGGAATATGGGTGAAAGTAACTAAAAGGTACAAACTTCCAGTTATAAAACAAATAAGTCCTGCAGATGTCATGTACAGGATGATGACTGTATCAGCAATACTGTCTTGCATATTTAAAAGTTGCTAATAAAATAGATCTTAAAAGTTCTCATCTTGGCACAAGAACAGACACTCAGATCAATGGAACAGAATAGAGAACCCAGAAATGGACCCACAAATGTATGGCCAACTAATCTTTAACAAAGCAGGAAAGAATATCCAATGGAATAAAGACAGTCTCTTCAGCAAGTGGTGCTGGGAAAACTGGACAGCGACATGCAGAAGAATGAACCTGGACCACTTTCTTACACCATACACAAAAATAAACTCAAAATGGATGGAAGACCTAAATGTAAGACAGGAAGCCATCAAAATCCTCGAGGAGAAAGCAGGCAAAAACCTCTTGGATCTTGGCTGCAGCAACTTTTTACTCAACACGTCTCTGGAGGCAAGTGAAACAAAAGCAAAAATGAAAGACTGGGACCTCATCAAAATGAAAAGCTTCTGCACAGTGAAGGAAACAATCAGCAAAAAACTAAAAGGCAACCAACAGAATGGGAGCAGATATTTGCAAATGACATATCAGATAAAGGGTTAGTATGTAAAATCTATAAAGAACTTATCAAACTCAACACCCAAAAAACAAATCATCCAGTGAAAAAATGGGCAAAAGACATGAATAGATGTTTCTCCAAAGAAGACATCCAGATGGCCAACTGACACATGAAAAAATGCTCAACATCACTCATCATTAGGGAAATACAAATCAAAACCACAATGAGATACCACCTCACACCTGTCAGAATGGCTAATATTAACAACTCAGGCAACAACAGATGTTGGCGAGGATACGGAGAAAGAGGATCTCTTTTGCATTGTTGTAGGGAATGCAAGCTGGTGCAGCCACTCTGGAAAACACTATGGAGGTTCCTGACAAAACTAAAAATAGAACTACCCTAAGACCCAGCAATTACACTATTAGGCATTTATCCACATGATACAGATGTGCTGTTTCAAAGGGGCACATGCAACCCCATGTTTATAGCAGCACCATCAACAATAGCCAAAGTATGGAAAGAGCCCAAATGTCCATCGATGGATGAATGGATAAAGAAAATGTGGTGTATGTATACACACACACACACACACACACACACACACACACACACACACACACTGGAGTATTACTCAGCAATCAAAAAGAATGAAATCTTGCCATTTGCCACTATGTGGATGGAACTGGAGGTGTTATGCTAAGTGAAATTAGTCAGAGAAAGACAAAAATCATATGACTTCACTCATATGAGGACTTTAAGAGACAGAACAGATGAACATAAGGGAAGGGAAACAAAAATAATATAAAAACAGGGAGGGGGACAAAACAGAAGAGACTCATGAATATGGAGAACAAACTGAGGGTTACTGGAGGGGTTGTGGGAGGGGGATGGGCTAAATGGGTAAGGGGCACTGAGGAATCTACTCCTAAAATCATTGTTCCACTATATGCTAACTAATTTGGATGTAAATTTTATAAAATAAAAAATTAAATTAAAAAAAAAGTTCTCACCATAAGAAAACAAATTTCTAACTATGTGTAGTGATGGATGTTAATTAGATACATTATGGTGACCATTTTGCAATAAGTACTAATGTAATGATGTTGCAAACCTGAAACTAGTATAATGTTCTATGTCAATTACATCTTAATAAAAAAACTGTTTCTTCTGAGGTAAAGACTATGGTCAGTTATACAAGGCTATGGTTACTCTTTTCAACAGGTATACAACAATGAACTTTTTTCTAAGTAATGTTTCCATATTAGCTAAAATAGTAAATATCCAAACAGAAAGCCAATGAAAATTAAGTTATTCTTACCTGTAACCTAAACCAATCTAATCTCATTCCTCTGAAATCAAATACTTCCCCATCTTCAACTACAACAGTAGAAAAAAGATTACAAAGCAAATTAATGTTTCAACAAATATATAATCACAGTTTTAAATTTAAGATCAAGATAATTCAACTATGGCCATATACACAAAAGAATTAAAAGCAGGGTCTTAAAGAGATCATTGTAAACCCATGTTCAGCATTATTCACAACAGCAGCATTATTCATAACAGCTAAAAGGCAGAAGCAACCCAAATGTCCACCAACAGTGGAATAGATGAACAAAATGTGGTACATTATTCAGCCTTGAAAAGGAAGGAAATTCTGACACATGCTATAGTGTGGCTGAATCTTGAGGACATACGTTGTGAAATAAGTCAGTGACAAAAAGAAAAATACTGCATGATTCCACTTATGAGATACCTAGAGTAATCAAACTCAAAGAAACAGAAAGTAGAATGGCAGATATCAGGGGCGAGGGAAATTGAGAAGTTAATATTTAATAGCTATGGAGATTCAGTTTTCAAGATGAAAACGTTCTGGAGATTGGTTGAGCAATTATGTGAATACACTTAACCCTATTAAACTGTACACTTAAAAAAAAACCAAAAATAATTTAATAGCTAAGACAAGGCAGTAATTCTCAAATCCTATAAAAATGTTGATAGAAGGAGGGAGTTATGCTAAGAGAAGTGTTAAGTACAGACTTCTCTCCTAAGCTGTTTCTAAGTGTGCTTACATGTCAATTTTGAAGAAGCTAGACTAGAGCTTGAGGAATTCTGTAAACAAAAGCTTTGGACAGCAGAGTGAAGTTCTTCAAAATAACTCTTTATAAACCAAATTATCACAACCAACTTTACAACAGTTTCACTACTTAAGTGTGATATTGATTAAACTAAAATGTATTTATTACTCAAATTTTCAAGGATTTGGATACCCTTTACTTAAAAGGTTACAAAACTAAAATACAACACCAATCTGTTGGAATGAAGTTTTCAAATAATGAAGAAGCAACCTAGTATATGACATTAACTTTTGGGATTGACAGATCGGAACTTAAAATTCCTATAGTAGCACTTAATACCTGTTAGAGCTTGGGAAAACCATGTTAAATAATGGAGAGGTTAACTCTCAAACCTTAAGTTTCCAAACCTACCAAATAAAAGCATAAAGAACTTTTTAAAATTGATGTGGACTAAACAGGATAATATAAGTGTCTGGCAATTTTTAAAATGTTTTATCAATGGTACATACTATTGTCACAGGTGATGCTTGGACCACATATACACTTCATTATGTTTCTTTGTTGTTGTTGTTTTTTTTTAATTACAAAATGCCTTTTTTCACCTGAATAATAAAATATTTCAAGCTATAATTCTCATTATTTTTATAAATGTCACACACCCATTTTGGAAACTTTTGTTTCACAGAGAACAAAGCTAAGACAAAAGAGAACAGATTAAATATGTCCAAAAATAAGTGAGTCTATAAAAATTAACTGTGAAATCCTCTCCTTGAAAATCAAATTTGAAAACCTAATTAGACGAAAATATGCTTTTATTTAAAAGACTTACCTTGTTTTACACTCAGGGAAGTCATAGTGTTAACAAAGGAGGACATGATGATTGATTCATCTTCAGGGCAAACAGAAAGATTCTGAAAGAAGAAACAAAAAATAATGTTAAGAACATCTAACAGGGGAAACAATTCATAGGTCCACTAACTGGTGGGTGGATACACAAGATGGTATATCCATACTAAGGAATATTTTTCAGCCTTAAACAGGAATGACATGTTGATACATACATTAACATGGATGAATCTCAAAAACATACTAACCGAAAGAAATAAAAAACAAAGATTATATAGTATATGATTCCATTTATACAAAATTTTTGTTAAAAAAAAAGGCAAAAGTGACCAAAAGGAGATGAATGGTTGGCGGGGATTTAGAGAGAGCATCAGTACACAAGAAAAAGGTACACAAGAAAACTTTTAAGTGTTGGAAACTTTCTATGTCTTGACTATAGTGGCTGTAATGTGAACGAACACAGACAGTTGCTAAAATTCAAACTGTACACTGAAAATAGGTGACTTTGTGTGTATTATACTTCAGTAAGATTAGGACCAAAAACATCCCTTTCAAGCCAGCTAAAAAAAATGAATAGCATATAAAGTACATCTGAAGTTGATAATAAATAATACATTTTTTAATAAGTGAATGCTTAGCTCACTAACAGCATAATTTTCAAAACCTGCACAATGTGAACATAATTTCACTGAACTGTACACTTAAAAATAGTTAACGCAGAAAATGTATATTTTACCACAAAAAACAAAATTGAGAGCTATTTCATCAACTATATTAACAGGTTAATCTTAGTTCTAAATTTAAATCCTACCAAATGGTTAGAAACACTATGCAGGTACTTCACAACAGAAGAGGGTATAAAAAGCTCACGCATTGTAATTAAAGCCTAAATTCAAATACTGGCTCTACTACTTACGAACTGTGTGATACGGAGCAAGTTACACAAAGTCTATTTTCTTCAACAAATAATGATAACCATACCTATCCTCAGAGGATTGTTGTATAGATGTAATAAAATATCAATAAATCTGACAATTATTAATATTAGTATTACTGCTACTTATAGTACTATAATTCTAGGAAAAAAGACATTAATCTCCCTAGTGTTGTTAAAATACAGTTGATGAAAAAGACACCAAAAGATACGGAATGACTTAAAATTTTTAATGCTGTAACATAAACCTATAAAATTAATAACATATACAACCAGCCACAACAAGTTTCAAACTGACATGAAACTAGGAGACTGGTTTACATTCTGATAGCACAAAAGCCTCTGGTTTATCTGTTAAGTAGTAACTATTAAAATAGAAGTACAGCAAAGCAATAACATTCTAGAGATAAAATCAGCTTTTCTAGACCTTTTTTAATGGACATTGTAAACAGGAAGCATCTGAGCTCCATCTAGTGGATAAAGGAAAAAATACACCAATTCAGGATAGTAACCTATAAGGAGTATTTAATTCAAGGTAAACAATGCCATGAAAGACATTTTCTTTTCTCATTTACATTTTTTAGGTAGATTTCAAAAAGAAAAATCAGGATTTCAAAGTATGGTTATTTCTCTGGAAAACCAGTAGCTTTAGAATAGTCTTTTCTTTTTTTTTAAGTTTATTTTTATTTATTTTGAGAGAGAGGGAAGGAGACAGAATCCCAAGCAGGCTCCACACCGTCAGCACAGAGTCCTATGTGGGGCTCCAACTCATGAATACGAGATCATGACCTGAGCCGAAGTAAAGAGTCTCAGATACTTAACTGACTGAGCCACTCAGGCACCCCTAGAATAATCTTAATACAAAGAGAATTTGTGTTGTTCTTCCTTTATACTGTATATTAGCTTACAGAACTTTTTTAGACATCTTGATTTTATAAATGAAGTAAAAAAAATAAATAATTTTCCTTATAGTTAGCTTATTTGGAATAAAAATAAATCTATATTAAGATGAAAAAGACTAAATTATGGAAAGCAAAAAAAAAAAAAGACTAAAAATCAATAGAGGAAAATTCAAATTGAAAATAAAATCAGGACATTTAATCTTATTAGGACATCTAGATGAATTTTGTTTTAAAAATCTGGTCATCTTCTAATATACTATGCTAAAAGATTCATCTTCTGTGTTTTATCTAATACTTGGTTATCAATTATAAAGTCTCCATCATCTCTTCTTTATTGCCATAGCCACTGTCCAAGTTCAGGCTCTCATCAGCTCTCTTCTAATCTCTCTGTTTCCTCCCTTGGCCCCCAGCAATCCATCATCCATACTGAGCCACAGTAATCTAAGTAATAAATCAGATTTATGACTAACCTCCTCTATTGAAAGGCCCTCTATAATTTGGTCACTGTATACCAACCTCCACCTGCCAGGTAAAGAATCATTCCCTGAATTGTGCTCAGTCTGAGCTTTGTACACACTTAAGCATAACACTATGCTACAACACTTGACTACAACTAAATGTTTTCTCCCCTCTGGGTGATGATCCCCCGTAACAAGATAGGACAATGACTTGTTTACATTTGTATCTATCACTTGGCACTAGATTATACTGAGCAAACAAATCAGTTACTAGAAAGGAGGGAAGGAAGGAACAACAGGGAGAGTAACATGAGACAGTTTTTACCTGCACAAGTTCATTGAGAACAACAGCATCAAAGCCAGAGAGGTACTGCACATAATACCTCTGCATTACAGGTCCATATTTCCTTACATGTGCTCTAAGCTCTTCCATGTAAAATATTAATTCAGCAATGTGCCTTTTTAAAAAATCCAAGAAAAGTATTTCAAAAAATAAATTCATCATTAAGGAAAATATAAAATGTATCTGATATTACTACAAGAGTTTTTTTCTTAGAAAAAGCATTGTTAAATATAATTTTATGTCAATTCCTTCCTAAAGACATTTCCATGATGGAAAGCAAAAATTAAAAAACAGCTATGACTAAAAAGTTGATAAAGGAAAACCCAAAATGAAAATAAAATTAGAGTATCTCATAAATTACATCATTAAAAAAATCACAAACGGAAGAGGATTAGAGGATTAGAAGAATTAAGATTTTTCTGTAAGCTCTTATTTCTGTTTCATTTATCTAATTAATTCCTATTGAAGGACTGTGTACTAAAATGATAAAGACATTTCAAATAACACACTTGGTTCATTAAGGTTATTTAAATTTTTGTGTAGTGAATCATTTTAAAAAATGAATTCCAAAGAAAATATGACTGGTTATAGCAAGAAAACAAATAAGAACTTTATGACCATCTAGGTTTAGGAAACATTACAAGCCCTAATATTAAGCTAACACTGACTCTGCATTTTAATTCATATCATCTAATGGTGTATTACAAATATCCCTTTATTATGAAATGTGAAAAGCTCTAAAAAAGGTTTTCAAAATAATTTAACTTCAATGTCCCCAAATTCCACATCCCATACATCAAAATATTCAAAAAATAACTCTTTAAATGTTGCTAACTTACTTATCTATAAAGTCATCTGCACTCTTCTTTGGCATATTATCTGCATGACGAAGTAGCCAGATAATTTCATCACGGGCAAAGGATAATGCCATAAAAACAAAAAGTGCCTAATTAAAAAAAACAAAAAACAAAAAACATTTGCTTATTCTCATGCCAAGATTATTAACAAAACCTATTCATAATCTTTGTCTAAGTGAGAGCCACTGGCAAGAACTGATAATATGAAGTTCAAAGACAAAAACGAGAACACAGAAGAAAACCTAGAGACAGGTATCAAGGGGAGCACACATTCAAACATGAAGTGAGAAAAATGCAGGAAGGTGTGATGTATGAATGTCAAGTAAGCAAATTCATTCTCAGTTAAATATAAATTTTAGCAGTTTTCCATAGAGAATTTTTTAAAAATTTTAATTGGCACACCTACAGTTAAATAAGAATTCAAATTTTAGTAAAATTTCACATAGAATTTTTTTCATTTTATTTATAACTTTTTTTAACATTTATTTATTTTTGAGACAGAGAGAGACAGAGCATGAACGGGGGAGGAGGGTCAGAGAGAGGGAGACACAGAATCTCAAACAGTCTCCAGGCTCTGAGCTGTCAGCACAGAGCCCGACACGGGGCTCGAACTCACGGACCGCAAGATCATGACCTGAGCCGAAGTCGGCCGCTTAACCGACTGAGCCACCCAAGCGCCCCGAATTTTTTTCATTTTAATACGGTACACCTGTAGTTGAAATAAGAATTAAATCAATTACCTTTGGACCTAGCAAGCCAGGTTGATCAGAGAGGACAGTAGCCAATTCTTTCAGTGCAGATCTTAAAAATTTGCGTCTTTCTCTGTGCATTGAACCACTATAGGGAAAGACATCAATATAACTTATCTGTTTCTACTAAAATCATTATTGGCAATTAAATAACTTACCATTTCAGGTCAATTTACAAACATTTTTTAGGAAGCACAAGCTCCTACAAATATCTTCTATGTGTATGTCATATCATTAAATGACTTTCCAAACTTATGTTTATGCTTGCCTTCCTTGCAGTGTTTTTATAACCATGTTTATTCTGTTACTCTCCACCTATCAAAATCCTACCCAAACTTCAAGACCAACCCTTCAAGAAGCATTTCCCAATATCCAGATGTCCATTTTTGAATAATGTCTGCAACTTTAATACCATTTAGCCTAGCACTTTATAAAAGTGGACTGTGAAATCCTTGAAAACAAGCAATGTTCTACTACATACATTTTCTGTCACCCCCACAAAGAAAATCAATGAACACAACTTATTAAATATCTGATTATATCCTACTTTATTAAGTATATTCTTATTAAATAGGTAAGACTAATAAACAAGAGCTATATATAATAAAGATATTAGGATGAGATCATTTGGTAATCTTCAAAAACAGAAAGATGAGGAAAAGATAATCATAAATATTCACTACTAGGTATTTTTAAAATAAAATGCAAATTTAAAAGAATTACTCTTACATATTAATGTGGAAAAAAATATCACAGAATGTTCTAAGTATTCCAACTCCTCACACTATGCAAAATACACACTGTCCCAACAAAGTTTTAAGATTTTGATAGGTGCAAAAAACAGCACCCTCTGCCCACCCCCCCCCCCACACACACCCCTCCTAGTTTCACCCTGTCATCTATAAAACAGGGATTATGACACCTCCCTGAAAAGATACATCTTTCATGATGTCTGATACATAGTATTATTACATTAGGCTAATTCCAATGACAAGCTCTTTTTTATCTTACAATAATAAAGTCATCCAAGACAATTTCTAAGAAAAGAGGCAATGTTATTTTGACTATTTTATTACACCGAGTTGTGGCAAGGAGTCTGTGGTGTTATTAATACTGAGAGAAAATGTCTATAAGGTACCATGCTTGGCACAAGGTAATGAGGAATTCCTATGAGGAATTCTTACTGTTTACTACCTACAACTACTTTATATAATAAAGGGGGAAAATGCCTTACCTTTAAAAGAGTTTCATAAAAGATAGCTAAGAATCCTATATGTGCCTACAATAGGGTCTATCCCATGAAGAAGTGATAATCATTTGTATTTCTGTATGTCAAGAAAGGAATGCTAACACACTCCAAAATATATTAGTACTAGAAAATAACTTTTTAAATATAAGCATTTCATTCAAGTGAAAAAATATGCATGAGGAAATAGGTCACTGACAGCAATGAATAAAGATGGTTTAAATTCCCTATATCCATCATATAGCCTAAACCTAAATTCTGAAACTTCTTGTGGTTTTTATATTTTCATTGATGGCAGTGGTGCTTTATACTCTGCTTTACAGAAATACGGATGGATCAGATAATATTACCTAGGCTCAGTGGAGAAAATATTTTATAGAAGTATATATGTAACATTGAATTATCAAATTATTTATAATTATTTCATGAGAAAATCAAAAAGTTGTTCAAAGATCTTAAATATGATAATTTTTAAGTTATTCTATATACTTACTAATATAAAATATTTACTACAATTAGGTAAGGGCATGAGGATAACATACTTTGAAAAGTAAATACTATTTGGGAGAGTATAAAGATATATCTATTTTCATGAAGTGGTACAAAAATCATCACACCTTGAAAAGTATTGATATGAAAGCATAGTGATGGCAAAAGATCTGAATGATACCTAAAATAAAAGACCTTTGTATGGTACTTGCTTAGAGCATTTTTATCAACACTTCAAAAATATTCCAGATCTGTCTGTACTAACCTGAAGCTTACTAAATACTGAGGATATATACTTCTCATTGATTGCCCCACTTCTATCCCATATTGCACACCATTAATCTGCAGTATGTGAGCAAAATTATGCTTTAAGACAGAAATTCTTGTTGATTACAAGTTCCACAGAGAAAATAGAACTACTTACGCATGTGACACAGCTGCCTCTTTGCATTCTCTTATGTCATTAATACGCTTATTATAGCTATGTGCAAAAAAAAAAAAAAAAAAAATTAGATCCTTGTCAGTCCTAATTTCATCAGTAACAGTCAAAACGAGTTAGCCAAATACTAAAAGTCAATTAAAAATGACTATTAGCAATAAGAAAAAAATGGTGCTCAAACTAGAAATGCATGGAACAAGTCCACCTACCTCCTTTCCTAAGTACCCAGTCAAGTCTTAGAAAAACAGATCTCATATTATATTAAATCTAACAATAAAATTGAAGCTCACAATGTAGATCTTTGATTACATACACCTTGTGAAGAACCCACAGAGACACTAAAATTGTACCTCCAATGTAATTAACAGTGGTCTCCAAAATCTAAAGTAATAACAAAGCTACTACTTCTAATTTTATGCTATCTGATTAAAAAAAATTCTGAAAGGATATATACTAGGGAGTAACACTACTGAATGTCTGGAGATAGGGGTTTTATCGCAGAAAAAAACTGGGGCAGGAAAGCCTAAGACTAAATTAAAAGAAAGAGGACACCAGGTGCCTGGGTGGGTTAGTCAGATAAGCATCCAACTTCAGCTCAGGTCATAATCTCATGGTTCATGAGTTTGATTCCTGTCAGGCCCTTTGATGTCAGTATGGAGCCCGCTCTGAAGCCTCTGTCTCCCTCTCTCTGCCCCTTTCTCTCTCTCTCTCTCACAAAATAAATAAACATTTAAAAAATTTCAAAAAAAACCCAAAAAATAGGAACCAACATAAAAAAATTTAAAGGTAACATGTGAAAAAAAGAGCTAATAAATGTTATTTTCATTAATACTACATGCAAAAACTCAAAATTCCTAAAATGTTAAAGAAAAATTATCTTCTTGACAACCTGGCTAAGACCACTTAAACCAAGAAGTCCCAGCTTCTAAATTAAGTACTCTAAGATTTATGTGATCTTTGAGCAAATGTCTCAAATATACTAAATCTGTAATCATTCTCTTTCATAATTAATAAGCTTTTATACTTACAATCTAACCTGTAAGTACTGTAAATCATATTTTCAAGTGATCACTCATGACTTAATAAATTAAAACTTTACAACTTTAATCATGAAGATTCTTAAATGGTAAATTCATTGTTAGAAAAGTATTAACATAAAGAAAAAAAGCGTAACAAAAAGACAATTGGTGGGGTGCTTGGGTGGCTCAGTCAGTTAAGCATCTGACTTCAGCTCAGGGCATGATCTTGCAGTTCGTGGGTTCAAGCCCACGTCAGGCTCTTTGCTGACAGCTCAGAGCCTGAAGCCTGCTTCAGATTCAGCATCTCCCTCACTCTCTGCCCCTACCCCACCAACAATCTGTCTCTCTCTCAAAAATAAATATACATTAAAAAAAAATTTTTTTTAAGATAACTGGTCTCATGGTGTCATTCAAATTATGTGTACCATATATAACATAAGCTCGCTCAATATATAGACTACCTGGTTCTAAATGTTTACATATATTTAAATATGATTCCACAGAGAAGCTATCAATATGCTAAGACATAATACAAGTTTCTTAATTTTCAATCTGAACCAATTAGAAAATGAAAATAAATTAGGAAGTATCCCATCTGGCATAGGATATTTCCAAGTACTCCAGCATCTAAAATAAAAGCCAAGTAAGAGCTGGAAAGTACATAGGGCACTAGTTCTCATATTATGCCTGAGAATCTACCAACATGAGAATGTCAGAACCATCCATGGTGACAGAAACCACAACAGTGGTCACCGGAGAAGGGAACTGAAAGGTGGGAGACCAGGGGTGGCAGTACTGACCAAAAAAGAGACACAAGACAATTTTCTGGGGATAATGGAAATGTTCTATATCTTGATCTAGGTGGTCACCTAGAGTATTCATATATAAAGTTATTGAGACATACATGTAAAATTTATGTATTCTTCTGTCTGTAAATTCTACTTCAAAAATTACTAGGGAGAAAAAGAGCTGATTCTTTTAACTCTCCAAGATACAGATATAGGAAATACAAATTAGGGATCATGCCCAGTAATCTGGATTAATACGCATCCCAGAGTAATTTTTATGCACACTAAAATTTGAGGCTTAGTTGGTATATTTACTTTTTAATAACTAACAGATGCTTCATCTCAATTTCTTCAAGACATTGTTTTTTTTGTTTGTTTGTTTTTTAAGTAGGTTTCATGCCCAGTATGGAGTCCAGCATGGGACTTGAACTCACAACCCTGAGATCAAGACCTGAGCTGAGATCAATAGTTGGGACACTTAACCGACTGAGCCACCCAGGCACCCTGCATGAAGACATTTCTAAATTGGATATGAATCAAATGTTGGTAAACTTCATTTGTATCTGAAACTAACAAGCTGAACATAACTATTTGACACTTTCAGGTATTTTAGAATATTTTAGATGCTCCTAATTTCAAAAGATTTCAAAACTACTACCAAGTCTGAGGCCAACCTGTTTACTGTATACTGCCTACAGAACCTCATATAGAAAGAAATGCAGGCATTAAAAATTTCAAGGAAACAAATTTGTAAGAACTATTTGCTTTCCAGGGAATGAATATAAATGAGTCACGTGGAACACCTTATTAAAAGGAAACATGATTTCTTATGTGCAGCAGTCTGACTTGTATAATTGTTATAATTTAATGAAGTTCTTCTGACTGACCCACATACTTCTCAATAGCACTTCTACAAATTTCAAAACTCTAAAATGTATATGGTGCTTTTAGCAATATTTACGTCTAAACCCATATCATAATTTGCAAAAGAGAGCACATCTTCTTTATCACAGAATACAAGTTTTAAAAGGGGAGAAACACTAGATACTTCAGTCCGTGAAGTTACCTATAAAATATATGAAAATACCGTATCAGGGTGACTGTTAAGAAAAAAACTTACTGTGACCAGTAAGAGGGTACAGGTGACATCTTCTTGCATACATGACCCTTCTCTATCCCCAAACTTCAACAAAAATCATTCACTCACTACCCTTCTCCAAAAAAAAAGACAAGATAAATGAAAATGCCATACCCTCGTATGTTTACAAATAAGTCTTCTGCAGCTTTGTGAATGTGGAAAACTTCATCCCGAAAGAGAGAGAGGCAAGAGCTACTTTGAAGAGCTAGCTTCCAAAGGTTCAGTGCTGTCGCATCAGTATTTAGAATCCCATGGCACAAAATGAAGCCAACTTAAAAAAAAAAAAAGTAAATACGAATATAAAAGTATTCCAAAATTAAATTCTTTCCATTACAAAGTAGCTTTCAAAAATTTCAGAAACATAAAATTGAGGCTTTTTATTGAGGCTTTTTAAGTGACAGGTAATAACTCATACACACAAGATGGCAACAATTGTCAATAATTTTCTGTATTCTGCAAAATCAGTCCTTTGAACCCACACTGATGAGAAAAAATGTTGCTTCTGGCCTGTGAAAGAAGTCATTTTAATAAATGAGTAAAAGACATTTTCAAAATCTTTATAAAATATTTTAACCTAGATATTAGAAGTTAAACTAATCAACACACAATACAGTAATCATAACTGTTACAGTAACTGAAAAATAAGGCTAATCTATTTTAAATCACCAGAAGAAACGCATCTCACATTTTCATAGCAATATATAGATTACTAAATAAGCTTTCACTTATATTATCTCACATGATTCTCTGGAGTAGATAAAATAGATTGTATCCTTCTCTTTTATAGTTGAAGAAATGAAGGTTCAATGACTTGCCTAAAGTTATACTATTAACTATTAGAGTTATATGTAGCCTCAAGTATTTACCCTTAAAGTCTAAGATTCTTTCAATATATTATGCTGCTTTCTTACATGAATTCATATATCTCTTTCATCTTTTGTTATCTACTTTGGAAATCCTATACAAATTTAAAATCCTATGTATGTTTGTTGATGCCTTCTAGCCCTCTCCACTATGCCACAAAACCTCATCTGTCAGTCATTCAACATTTACTCGGTACCTGCTATACACAAGTTACTGGGTCAGTTACTAACCAATCCTATTTCTGTGAGATTTCCCTAGGATTCTCAGTGGTCACTCCCCCCTTTAAACTCCTGAATCGTTAACATATAACTTGTCATTCATCTTTTTATTCTTAGCTCAACCTTCCTTTAACAGGACACTATGCAAGCAAGTTAACTTTTTAAGGTAAGTAGGCATATACTGTGGAATCATATATAGAAGCATATTAAACTTCTTTAAATACCCTGAAACATGAAAAAGTTTTTCATGCAACAGGACCCTTAAACACAGCCAATTACATGGTCTGGTACACAACCAAAGAAACAGAATATACGCATGGAAACTTAAGTCCTCATGAGAAACTGTTTGTAAAAGATTCTTGCCCTATATAATGTTTTTTTACTCTAAACCTCTGAGTAAAAAGTGATTTCGCTTAGTGTTTTATACCTCGTTGAATACTTAGAGTCACAAAATTGCTGCAGATAATAAAAGGTTTCTCTAAAGATGTTAGCAGTTATTATGGGTTACCATATATATATATTTTTTAAGATATGGATTACCTTATGAATTAAAATATCTTCATTTGTTTATGACAGAATCAAAAAGGGCAAATTAATTTAAAATAGACTGCCCAAGATTAGGATGATTTATTAATTAAATCACATATTAATTTCCTTTACCCGCCAAGGTTCCAATACAAGGACAGAAAAAAAAATTTAGTTATTTTAAGCCACAAAAATGTTAGAAAACAAGAAAGAAGACCAATACTAAGAATGAAATCTTGCCATCTGCAACTATGTGGATGGAACTAGAGTGTATTATGCTAAGGGAAATTAGAGACAGACAAATATCATGTGACTTTACTCATGTGGAATTTAAGATACAAAACATGAACATAAGGGAAGAGAAGCAAAAATAATACAAAAACATGGAGGGGGATAAAACATAAGAGACTCTTAAATACAGAAAAGAAACTGAGGTTTGCTGGAGGGGTTCTGGGTGGGGAGATGGGCTAAATGGGCAAGAGGCATTAAGGAGGACACTTGTTGGGATGAACACTGGGTGTTATATGTAGGGGATGAATCATGGGACTCTACTCCTGAAACCATTATTGCACTATATGCTAACTAATGTGGATGTAAATAAATAAATAAATAAATAAATAAATAAATAAATAAATAAATACCAATACTAGACAAGAAAGTTAGGAAAAATCTTTTAAGATCGAAAGTGGACAGAACTCGACTATCAATTTAAAGAGAGTCAGGAATTAGTAATCCAAAACTCCAGAGATGAAAAGAGATCTTTCCCAAGGAGTCCTCTGAGTCCAACCAACAGAGCAAGAATAGACCCTGAAAAGAACATCAGGATAAGTTATTTTATAATTGCATTCCAAATAGCTGGGTCTTCAACATTCCAGACTCAGTAACTCTCGGCCCCAGGCTATAATCTAGACCAATGATTCTCCAACTTTAGCTTGCATCAG
Organism: Panthera tigris; assembly: GCF_018350195.1. Taxonomy (NCBI): domain Eukaryota; kingdom Metazoa; phylum Chordata; class Mammalia; order Carnivora; family Felidae; genus Panthera; species Panthera tigris. Next base: position 169,257,779 of record NC_056667.1, read on the forward strand.
AGCTACTAGGAAGACTTATTAAATCAGATTGCTAGGATCCATTCACTGTTTCCAATTGAGTAGGTCTAGGGTGAAGATCAAGATTCTACATATCTAATAAGTTCCTAGGTGATGCTGCTGATCCAGGGACCACACTTGAAACTAATCTAGAGCAAAGCACTAAAGAAAGTAGACCACAGTCTACAGAAAAGTCCTACTATGAGTCTTAGGGTCAAAATGACAAGTGCAGAGTTTAAGGTAATTCTTAACTTCTATATTAACTCTACTCATGGCTCAAACACATGAAGGCAGCAAACTTCAGAGTAAACCTTCCTTACTTGGGCAACTATGATTATCCCAAATCTGCCTCTATGTCCCTACATTCCTTCTTAGGGTAGCCTGCCTTCTGACCCACCTCCCTCTCATCATACAGGGCCCTGTAATCAGCATTCCTAAAGACTAGGGGAACTAGTGCTATTAACTCTAGGTCATCATGCTACCTAACTCTACTAATCACCTCTGTTCTACAGCCAAACTTCCATAAACATGAACAACCAAGGATCACAATACATTTAAGCAAAATTAATACTTTGAAAACTGTGTTTTGATCAAGTAAGAGACTAAAGGATGAAAATCTTAACTATCGTTACAGAAGAAAATAGAGTATCACAAAAATGATCAATGTAAAATATATAATTAATAAAAATGGCTAGGGACAGGGAGTTATGTGCTAAATTCCTCCTCTTTCATACTAATAACAGTGCTATTCAAAGTGCCAGGGCATAATGAGATTGAGTAAAGAAACTAACAGTATTTAGAAACTCTCATAAAAATCTGACTTTGATTTGTGAGTAGAAACCTAAAAACAATGTTAGATTAAACTGAATTTAATAATTAAAAATGTGGGCTTTTGCATCTTTATTAATTTCTGGTAATTCTAATAATTCAATTTTTTTGAATTTTATAGAAGTATCAATGCAAAAAAATTTTTTTAAAAACTGGTCCTTCACTATAGTTTGAGATATACTATAATAAAAAAAAAAAAAATCAATAAATAAATCTTAAAGGTTAATAAACCAAGAAACAAGACCTATAAGAACTAAGAAACAAAAACTGCTCAAAATTATTCCCACATGCTACTGGACCTGGGGGCGGTAGAAGCAATTATAGTAACTCTCATTCTATATTGTATCTATATGTTACTGTGTCTATTTCCCCTATGGTTTGTGAACGTCCCAGGGGCACAACTAGTAATTTCATCTTCCAATGCATTTAACTGCCAACGATGAGTCATTATTATATGTACAGAAGTAAACTAAAACCAAAAACCTTAGCTAAATAAACATGACATTTTAAAAAATCATTAAAAACAAAATAAAAATGTAGTTTTGACAGTCATACTGAGAGGCAATATAATGTACCATGAGCCTTGGCATTAGCCTAGGTTCTCATTTTGTCTTTGTCACTTATTAGCTACGTAGACTAAGCTTTAGATTCCTCGACTATAAAACAGACTATCTTGACAGGGTCAGTACGAGAACTGAATGAGGTAATACACAGAAATGGCTTAGGACAGTGCTTGGCACAGAAGTAATCCATATTACCTGTTATTTTTCTCTAAAACTTAAAACCTGAGAGATAGTTACGAAACTAATTGATTTTACTTACAGATAATCCATTTTTCCATTGCATCCAAAGAGAGATATTCACAAGGCATCTTAAAAAGAGAAAATATATACCTGTGATTAGAAGAAATTCTAAAAAAACAAATCCTATGCTAAGTCACTCTCTTTCTCTTCCTCCTAAAAACTCTTACTGCTCAATTCTTGGCTCAAATACCACCATGACGTATTTAAAAAGCTGGATAAAAGTTTTATAACTTATTATTTAAACTTGCAGTCCATAAAGGACAGTAAGAGCTGTGCCCCTTTCACATTTACATTCCCTGAAACCTCCCTTAAAATAATACTGTTGCTAAATTGTCTTCAATCTGATAAAGGACAACTTCAAATTTCCTAAGTCTATTTCAGAGCTTGTAGTATTCCAAGAGATAATATTTAATCAATTTAAAAAAGATTTAGGTACATGGGTACTTACTATCTCACCCCAATCAGTAATTTTGTGTATTCTCCATCTGCATAACATCTATTTTTATACATACAGAGAACAGATTGAAAATACAGTTGACCCTTGAACAACAGGAGGATTAGGAATGCCAACACCCTGCTCCCCATGCAGCTGAAAATTTGCCTAACACTCCTGACTTCCAAAAATTTAAATACTAATAGCTTACTGTTGACCAGAAGCCTTACCAATGACAAAGTCAATTAATATATATTTTGTAAGTTACACGTATTATATAATGTATTCTTATAATAAAGTAAGCTAGAGAAAATATTAAGAAAATCTTAAGAGAAAATACATTTACAGTACAATACTGTATTTATCAAAAAATACACGTGTAAGTGAACTCACACAGTTCAAACCAATGTTGTTTAAGGGTCAACTATATAAAACAATATAATGATTTTGGTGAGGATTTAAGGTGATTTGTATTTCCTTCTTTACAATTTTCTGCATTTTCCAAATTTTCTACTATAACAGAACAAAACAGACATTTAAATATTAAAAGAAAATACTTACATTACTAATTGTATTAACTGAGCATCAGATTTTAGAAATAAAAAAACTCAATGGTACAACTTAATTACTGGACATTTTACAATAAACTTCACTGACAGGCTAACATCAATCAGAAGAAAAATCACAACAGTACTGCATTAGCTGATATTTTTTTAAAAATCAACTTTACTATTTTTATTCAAAAAGGGAAAAACAGAACCATACGGTGTCAGACTGTGCAGGATTAAGCATTGTACTGGGTGCACTGATGAGACTCAATAGTTGGGCATTTCTCCACTGGTCAGCTGAAAGATTCCTTCGAGGATACACCATCTGAAGAGAAATTAGTGCATCTGAAAGAGACTAATTAAAATAGGAAAAAAGGAAGTTGAGGAACAAAGACTTTTTATTTTTCCATTTAAATTTCAGCTACAAGTGCCGTGTGTTTCTAACTGTACCATCCTAAAACAACAAAGCCTAATTACAACTATGCTCCATATAGTATCTAAGGTGGGTCTGGCTACCACCTCTAGAATTTTTTTTAATTTCATAAAAACTACATAGATTCTGTATTCCTGGGCAAGAGCTCAGCTCAGGAAATCATGTTAGTTCCTTAAAAGTTACAATGTTTGGCAATCTTGGGATCTTTATTTCAAAAGGGGTAGTAGGCACATTCTTTTATGCATCATTTTCTATTCTAATAGTTCTTTGAAAAAACACATTAGGGTTATAGGACTGTTAATAGAGCTCAACAAATTTCATATTTCTCCGAAGATTTCTTTACAAAAAAAAAATGTGCTCTATCTTAATAAATTACTTAACTTCTATTTGTCATTTGGTCTGTTAATTATAGCTTTATCATCAAGATATTTAATGTTTCTTCTCATCTGCTTCTTACTTGCTTTTAACTGTCCTTTGCTATTCATCTTTGCTTCCTAGAATCTCTGTATAAGAGTGAACATCTGAGTGCACATGAATTACCATGGAATTTGTTCAAAAATCAGAATCCAGAGTTCTACCTGAAACTTAGTAAACCAGAACCTCTGGGAGTAGACCCCAGGAATCTGTATTTTTATTATACTCTACCAAGTGATTATGAATGTTTTTAAAATTAATTTTAACAAATCCTAGCAAATACACGATAGACTTTGTATCTAAACCTGAGATATCATGGAACATCAGAAAAATTGTGATTAGGAAATAAAGGGTCTAATCCAAATGGATAATTCTCCTGAAGCAATTATTAATAGTCTAGTATATGCAAATGACTATGGAGAACTTAAAAAGACATGCAAGAGTCTTAAGGAAATTTTCATCACTTAAGTGGGAAAAGAACCAAATCTGAATTGGGTAAATAAAAACTTGGCCGTACGTGATTGGCAAAAAGTCAGAAATGAATGTATAGAGAAAACAGAGAGGAGTAGGGAAGACAGTTCCAGGTGAGGAAAAAGCAATACCCAAATCAGAGACAAATGACTGTGGTATGCTCAGCACTCTGAGGAATCCTGACATCTCCATCTGCAATGCTGATTTTTACTTCAAAACTGATGCCATCCACTGGCCTCTTTCAAACTAATGATCCAACTAACTTCAAAACAATAACCTATATAAATTTGTGGGTATAATACAGCTAAACAAAGAAATTAAACTACAAACACATCTTCTGTAAACACATCTTCAGAATTTTTACTGGAGTAAAAAAATTGAAGGAAAATTCTTGGAGTTAACTGTGGGTCAAAAAAAAGCACAGATTTAGAGAAAATAGTGTATTATTAAAATGTTTAACTCTCATGACTCAAAGAGAATGAACCAAGATTCTAAAATCTTGGGATTTAGCTCTGGTTTTGCCCCAATTGCTGCTAAATGACTTATTGTGTCACTTCTCCAGTTCTCAATTTTTATCTGTAATAGGATGTATGAGATACCTCTAAATTTCCTTGATGTGCATATAAACTATGGTTCTTTGAATCAGCCCTACTGCAAACAAACCATAATGGCAAGACTCCCTTGAACCAAAATTGTTTCACTAAAACTACTTTTTTATATATTGTAAAAGACATTCAAAATTATTTTCACAAAGCTCTTATAGTTTTTCTTAAGATTTATTAATAACCTAGTTAAAATTTATCAAATACTATGTATCTAAATACTTTTTATGAAGTAATTCATTTAATCCTCATAACAACCATATGAGGGAGATATTATTTCTCTATTTTTACAGATAAGAAAATGGATACAGGGAAGATGGTTAAGGAATGTGCCCAATATTACACACTCAGTAATTGGCAGAGTTGGGATTAGAACCCAGGTAGTCTGGTATCGGAGCAGACATTCCCAAATACTAAACTTCACTACCTCTATACCCTATACTGAATCTAAAATCTATAATGGAGGTGACTGGGTGGCTCAGTTAAGCATCCGACTCCCGATTACAGCTCAGGTCATGATTTCACGATTTGTGAATCTGAGCCCCATGTCAGGCTCTGTGCTAACATCGCAGAGCCTGTTTGGGATTCTGTCCCCCTCTCTTTCTGCCCCTCCCCTGCCTGCTCTCTGTCTCTCAAAACAAATAAAAATAAACTTAAAAAAAAATAAAAATAAAAATTATACTGGATCAATATATTCCTGAGTTTCCATGTACTATTTGGAATCTAACTAATGAGTTCTCTGGTTCACAATTAGATAATACCATACACAGCTATTATTCGCATCCCATTATGTTTTTCATAAAGAAGTTTATCTCACTATCCACCCTTATACTATTTCATATGCCTATTAAAAGCAATCTAAAAACCAGGTCCTACCTTGCTGTGGGGTACAAATTCTTCCATCATTTTTTTTAATGGGTTTTCATAATCCACAATCATCTGACCAAGGCGTGGGTATTCTCGGTCACTTAAAATAGACATATCAAATTTCAGTGAGTTGTTAGCCATCAAACTGAGAATGTCACAAAGCTCTGTATAATGCAGGTCTACCTGGCTCCATGGGTCATTTCATGAGCATAGTTGTATAATCCAATGATTGCCTTCCTTTCTTCAATTCGAGACAGTAGTATCATTAGTGTTGTATAGGTTATAATCAAATCTAAGTAGTTCTTTGTTAAATCAAAGTTTACAGTCTAGAAAACAAAAATCAAGTTTAACCTCTTATTTTGTAAACTTTAAGACACACACACGCACACACACAATCTTCATGGCAGCTACTAAAAGTCAATAATTTTCTTTAGTTATTTATTTTATCCCTACTTCTAAAATTCTAATTCCTTTCACCAAAAACATACCTAAAATTTAAAAGTTACACGTAACAGTTTCATGTTGGTGACACAATTTTATGGATGACAAAAAGCTTGTTATTGCTTTATTTAACTGGTAAATAATTTAAAAGGATAAATAAAACCAGAATAAGAAGAAATATGGAGCCAATCTCACTAAGCAAGAAAAAGGAGTACTAAATAAAAAAGTAATGGAAGTCATTTAGTAGTAAATTGTCAATGGAGGCGTTTTTCACTCTGACTTCCTGTATCTAGAAATTGTCGTACCTAAGATTCTATCAAGTATGCCTTTTACAGAGAAAAGTATTATTCACTTAACTTTTTAAAATTGCAATTACTAAAATAAAATACTAAAATTAACAACTATTTTCCAAAACACTCAAGATTTATACTCAGTGACAATGAAATAAGTAAAAATAGAAAATACATTATAACTCCTTACCTTTAAAAAGTGCTACAAAATACGTCAAATTAACAATGCTAAAACTCGACATACTAGTCATGTAAATTTTCTCTAAAGAAAAACATTTAGTCACCTTAGTTATATTAGAAACTAACAGAGGAGCACCTGGGTGGCTCCTTCAGTTCAACGTCCAACTTTGGCTCAGGTGACGACCTCACAGTTCATGGGTTTCCAGCCCTGCATCGGGCTCCATGCTGACAGCTCAGAGCCTGGAGCCTGCTTCAGATTCTGTATCTCCCTCTCTCTCTGCCCCTCCCCCACTCATGCCCAGTCTCTCTGTGTCTCTCAAAAATGAATAAAAACGTTAAAAGAAAAAAAAAAAGAAAAGAAACTACCAGGAGAGAATCAGGAGTTTTTCTGAAAATACTTACGATATCAAAGAAGACTTGGCAAACATCAATAGTGTTCAGCAATTCACAAACATGGTCCTGAAAATAAAAGCTTATGTTAATTTTCTACCTAGGTAAATAATACTAAATTTAGAAAACATACAAATAAAATATATTTTAAATTGCAGTTGCAAAAGAATTCTTATTATCTACAAGTGACAAAGCAATTTATACAATTAATAAACATCAATCTACTTCTGAAATATTAAACCTTATATATTAAAATACATACCTTAAATTCCATAACATCTACAAATGTAAAGTAGTATAATGCCAGATTTTTCAGAATCTCTGATTTTTCTTTCTGCAGCTGTGCAAGCTGTTGCTGTAAAAAAACAAAATTAGAATGCATTTTTCATTCAGAACAAAAATATTTAATTTTACTACAAACTATCTCTTTTATGATTGCTATATGGAAGCACAAGCTCTTAGAACAGTATCTCTAGATGATTAAGGCTTTTTAAAAAAAACCAAAATACTTGACATAGCAACTGCTAATAGTGATCAGCAACTGACAGTGTGAGGCTATAAAACCAATCAAAGCAGATTAGTACCAAACTGCACTACTATTAAGGAAAACTGGAAAATGTTAGGGAAAGGTATCAAATGAACTCTTTAAAAAAAATTAAAAACAACTCATGAGAGCATGATCACATTACCAGAAGTGAGAGGAAAAAAAAGGATGATAAACACTGTGACTTACACTACAAAAAAACAATATGCTTTATAAATTTGGAACTTACCAAAAAGAACATCCAGGCAAAGCCACGTTAAGCATGCAAAATAAAATGTAGATACAAACATAAAATACAGTAACGGTTCCCTGACCAGATCCACAAAACACAATAATACATTAAACAAAAGCAAAAAACCACAACAACAAAAAAAGAAATGAGAAAGAAGCAAAACTAGAGTTAAGACACTGGTAAACATGAAAGAGGGAAACGTGAATATAAAAGATAAATATTATCCAATCAACTGCATTATTAAATTTAAAAAGCCCTAGGTTTTCTTTTCAAAACTATAAGTTCTGGAAGAATCCAGCCATATTTAACATCCTGTATCATAAGACTGACAGAATTCCAATAAACCTTCAAGAACCTTGATACTCTCAGTGTAGTCCACAGAAGACCAACTGCACATCATTTAGGAGCTGATTAGAAAAGCAGAATCTCAGGCCCAAGGAAGATCTACTGAATGAGAATTTTGCCTTTTAACAAAATACCCAGGTGATCTGAATGCACACTAAATGTCTGAGAATCACTTGTCTAGAATGTGAGAAAACTAGAATACGGAAAAGTGGTTTGAAGTAACAAAATTGCTATCAAAGTCCACATAATTTTGAGGCCCTCATACAGTTCTTACTTATACAGGAGAGTTGGGGGAAGAGGTGCCCCTCTACATAATTGTACTGAGCCATTATGATAAGCCAGAAAATTTACAGCAGTGAGTGCAACATCAAGGGAAAATTCAAAAAAAAATTATGACAAGACAGTTTAAAATAGCAAGTATAGCAGTCTAGTAGACCCATCTAATATAGAGTAAACTACCCTAAAGACTGCAGTCCCTGAAGACATTTAAAGAATTATGTCTAGAAAATGTGTAAACGAAGTACCTCATTACTTCCTCATAATGCCAGACATATTAAAGTGTATACTTACAGTGATGTGTAACTGGTTTTAGCTTTATCTATGAGTAACTGACTTTCTTTTCTTTTCTTTTTTTTAAATTTTTTTTCAACGTTTTTTATTTATTTTTGGGACAGAGAGAGACAGAGCATGAACGGGGGAGGGGCAGAGAGAGAGGGAGACACAGAATCGGAAACAGGCTCCAGGCTCCGAGCCATCAGCCCAGAGCCTGACACGGGGCTCGAACTCACAGACCGCGAGATCATGACCTGGCTGAAGTCGGACGCTTAACCGACTGCGCCACCCAGGCGCCCCAACTGACTTTATTTTCAACAATGTATCTGTTTCAAAACACTTCCATGTTTATATGCACATTTTTAATCATTACCACTCATCAAGCAGATACTTATACAAAAATGACTATTTTCTGGGGGTGTCAAGTGGACAAAATGGGTGAAGGGGAGTGGGAGACACAGGCTTCCAGTTATGGAATGAGTAAGTTAGGGGAATAAAAAGTATAGCATAGGGAATATTGTCAGTGGTGTTGCAACACCATTGTATGGTGACAGGTGGTAGCTACACTCGTGGTGAACGTAGTATTAACGTATAAACTTGTGGAATTACTGTTATACACCTGAAACTAATGTAACACTGTGTCAACTATACTTCAACTAAAACTAAATTAATACATTTTAAAAGATTCTATTTCCTCAGATTAGATTACCTTTACCTTTAAGTTCAACAATAAACATTTATGATTGATGACTTAGTCTTTTTTTTTTGCTTTTCAGTACTTTAAATTTGAGTTTTGAAATATAATAGGTAAAGTACACTCATAAGAAGCAACAGTATAACTCAGTTGCTACTGGGCTTAATTATTAATAGTACCTCCTTTCAATTTCAGCATCCTAGTTTGGACCAAAAAAAAAAAAAAAGTCACCATCTCATTATGGCCTTAATGATCTTTTACACACATTTTATTTTACATATTAAGAACGTAATGCCCACAGAATGTAAAAGAACTGTCCTTTCTACCATTCTGTATGGTCACCACCTCCCTTTTTAGTAATAAAATCTCATTATGGTCTAAATTTCTCATTCAACTTTATTTCCCCCAAACCATATGTAACTAGCCTCTAGAGTGACTAAAAACATTGACTCCACTAACAAATGTCTGAATTCAAAACAGTCAAGTTTTCAAGGCCTTACACAATTTGGTTCTAAATAAAATTTACCTTCCCAATCTAAAATTTCCCCTACATTCATTCATACACAGTACCTAAAACAAACTATTCCCTATTTTCTATACACATCTCATATTTGTTTCCTCTACTGAGATGTCCAAATCCTACTATCCCCAAACACTCAGTTTAAATGTTAACCTATCTTCAAAAACCATGCCTGATTAAACTTGTTCCCTGAATGCAAGTACTAGCTCTCTCTTCTAAATGTGTATAATTTCTAACAGTATCATTTTCTACCCTGTATCACAGCTTTCTCCAGCACTATAAGACAGTGTACCAAACTCATTTGTTTCAATCTCCACAGCCCGTATCACATTGCTCTGAACATAAAAAGTATCCAACATAAACATCTATCAGAGGAGAGATTATGACAAATTTAAAAGGTTTTTATGTCAATGACAGATGACAAATTTTGCTAGAAAGCCTACCTCTTATTGAACAACCAAGACTAACTGACTTAACCATTAGAGCCTAATACTCTCTCATCATTAGCCAAAATAATGTACATGAGAACATCTGACAGTTCCTGGCACCCAGAAGCTACTCATTCAATATTAGATAAACGGCAAAGGAGGCTAAACAAACCATTTCTTCAAAACAAAAGAAAAGCTATTTTAAATAATGTCAATACTACTCATAGTACTTCTAGTAAGAGCTGGTATTACATGAGCACACACTCCTTGCCAGGCATTGTTCCAAATACTCTACAAGTATCTCACTCAGTCGTCCCAATTATATTCCCTATTTAATGACAATAAATTCCATAAAGTTCTGTATGAAAGAGATCAATTATAACAACAAAGAACAAAAGTGTCTACAACTTTAAGACTTCAACCACAAAAAAAGAATGGTACCTTTTAGTTCTTAAAGTGAAAGAGAGTAGATACTACTAAATGTATTTAATTTTAGGTTCATCATCTCATTGTTTTATAGTAAACAAAAAGCAGGAAATAGCTAAACAACATAAATCAATAATAAATTGTTTGATGTAACAGAACAGAATTAGAAAAGTGTAATTCTGAGAACTGATTCTATTCATTAATACTTTAAAAGCATATTTTGGATACTTAGATTAACTATATACATTAGCAAAATATTTGTACAATGCTTTCACTAAATTTCAAACCATGGATCCTTATTCTTAACATTCAAAGTAAAAAATATGTAAAAACCGAAAACAAACAGGAAAAACATTAGCAACGCAGATCGTAAGAACATCGTATCTTTGCACTGAAAAATGTTGGTTATCAATCTTTGTCAAATTAAGAAGCATTTTACAAACAAGATAAGTATCTAAAAAATTCACTGAAATGTAGTATTTACTAGTTTTTACTCTTTCAAAGAAAAATTACTGGCAAATTACAATAAAGAACCAATGCCTAAGATGGCAACTCACTGATTTTCAAAGAAATGTGGCTATAGTTCTTTATTCACCTATTTCAAGTATTATGTTCTTTCATTGTCAAAACTGCTTATGCATAATAAACTATTTTTCTTGATCTAAATTATGCTAGTATTTTGTTCCTTTTAAAAACCAAGTACAGTATGGAACCCAAATAGCCAAAGCAATCCTGAAAAAAAAAAACCAAAGCTGGAGGCATCACAAGTCTGGACTTCAAGCTGTATTACAAAGGTGTAATCATCAAGACAGTATGGTACTGGCACAAAAACAGAAACATAGATCAATGGAACAGAATAGAGAACCAAGAAATGGACACACAACTATATAGTTAACTAATCTTTGACAAAGCAGGAAAGAATATCCAATGGAAAAAAGACAAGTCTCTTCAGCAAATGGTGGTGGGAAAACTGGACAGTGACATGCAAAAGAATGAACCTGGACCACTTCCTTATACCATACAGAAATGTATACTCAAAATGGATGAAAGACCTAAATGTAAGACAGGAAACCATGAAAATCCTAGAGGAGAAAACAGGCAGCAATCTCTTTGACCTCAGCTGCAGCAACTTCTTACTCAACCTATCTCCAGAGGAAAGGGAAACAAAAGCAAACATGAACTATTGGGACCTCAAGATAAAAAGCTTCTGCACAGCAAAAGAAACAATCAAGAAAACTAAAAGGCAACCAATGGAATGGGAGAAAATGTCAGATAAAGGGTTAGTATCCAAAATCTATAAAGAACTTATCAAACTCAACACCCTAAAAACAAATAATCCAGTGAAGACATGAGCAAAAGACATGAACAGGCACTTTTCCAAAGAAGACATTCAGATGGCTAACAGACATGTGAAAAGATGCCCAACATCACTCATCATCAGGGAAATACAAATCAAAACTACAATGAGATACCACCTCACATCTGTCAGAATGGCTAAAACTGACAAAACAGGAAACAAGAGATATTCACAAGGATGAGGAGAAAGGGGACCCTTTTGCATTGCTGGTTGAAATGCAAACTGGGACAGCCACTCTGGAAACAGTATGGATGTTCCTCAAAAATTTAAAAACAGAATTACCGTACAACCCAGCAATTGCTCTACTAGGTATTTATCCAAAGGATACAAAAATGCTGATTCAAAGGGGCACATGCATCCCAATGTTTATAGCAGCACTATCAACAAAAGCCAAAGTATGAAAAGAGCCCAAATATCCATCGACTGATGAATGGATAAAGAAGATGCGTACACATAAACACACACACACACACACACACACACACACACACACACACACGGGAATATTACTCAGTGATCAAAAAGAATGAAATCTTGCCATTTGCAACAGCGTGAATGGAACGAGAGTGTATTATGCTAAGTGAAATAAGTCAGTCCGAGAAAGACAAATATATTTCACTCAAATGTAGAATTTAAGAAATAAAACAGATGAACATAGGGGAAGGAAAGGAAAAATAAGATAAAAAGAGAGAGAAAGGCAAACCATAATAGACTCTTAAAAACAGAACAGGGTTGCTGGAGGGGTGTTGGGTGGGGGATGGGCTAAATGCATGATGGGCATTAAGGAGGGCACTTGTTGGGATGAGCACTGGGTGTTATATGTAAGTGATGAATCACTAAATTCTACTCCTGAAATCATTCTTACACTATATGTTAACTTGGATTTAAACCAAATTTAAAAAATAAAAATGCAAATTCAAAAACAAAACAGTAACAACCAAGTACAGAAGT